>NC_134235.1:192309804-192934804 GCF_965152275.1 Natator depressus | reverse complement strand
ACAGACCCAAGGGTAGACAGGACCCTGCAGCAATCCCCATAGAATCAGTTCTCTTAGAGGCAGCAAATCTGAAGGGCTTTGGAGTGGCTCTGTTACAGGGGCATAAAATAAAAGAAACAGGTCCAGTGTCTCTGTGCCAGAGCAAGCGCTCCCACTGGCCAATTAAGAAGGTGGCAGCAGTTGGGGCCTATAAAGGATCAGGAAGGTCTGGTGAGTGTCAGTCTGAAAACTGAAGGAGGTCTCTGGGGAAAGCTCTCTGCAGGCCCTTCCTAGAAAGAGAGAGGAATTATCAGGAAGTCTGCTGGCCTTTCTGAGTCAATGCTAATGCTGAGAGGTTGAAAAGGAATGAGGGCTAGGAGCTACTGGAGGGGCTAGCTGGGTGACCTTTCTGAGCTGAAGAGCCAGTGGTGGGAGGCAGTGGTGGGAAAAGGGCAGACAGGTAGGAACCAGGAGGGGGACTAGCTTTCTGACTTTCCTGAGTCAAAGCCAGGCAGTGCTGACCGAATGAAAAGGGCTGAAGGTTAGGGAAGCCGTGGAGGGGTGAGCTGGTTGTCCTTCCTGAGCCATGGAGAGCCAAAGCCAGAGAAGACTGGAGAGGGCTGAAGCCTGAACACAGCAGAGGACGGTGCCTGCTGGCTGTGCTGGAGAGCTGGGGCATGGTCCGGGGGCATGGTGCAGGATGCAAGAGATGTATTGATGTATTCCATGGATTACAGTGTTGGGACTTGTTACGTGCACAGGTCTTTCTTTTGTAATAAATTAATCCCACAAGTGCCATTTGCACTAAGGACTATTTCTCAGGACTCTGAAGGAGGGAAATGGAGACTGGCGCATGTGTCGTGCTGCAGCCTGCTGCTGAAGGGTGCTCCAGGCCAGCTGGCCCTATGAGAGGGTCCCGGGCAGACTTGACTCTCAAAGGTCTTTGCATCACTGAACCAGGGCAGGTTGGGAAAGAAGTCCATTGAGAACACAACAGGTACATGGATTTTCATATCCCATGTTAAATATATTGTGCTACTACTGCTGCATGGAATTGTACGTTTTATCATGTAAGTCAGGGTGGGGAACCTTTTTTCTATCACAGGCCATTGACCCACAGAAAAAATAAATCGTGGGCCACACACAAGTAAAAAGCAAGGGTCTGATCCAAAGCCCCCAGCCCCGCCTCTTACGGCCTCCCCCAAAGCCACTGGCCCCGGCCCTGCCCCAGGGTAGCCTCTGCAGCCCCAGAGGAGTGCCGGGAGGGCAGGAAGTGCATGGCCCCAGCCCCCACAGCCTCGGAGTGCTGGGAAGGCAGTCGGAGTGTGGCCGCAGCCTCCCCAGTCCCGGCTGGAGCACAGGGAGACTGGAGGAGCCATACGCTGTGCAGCAGTAAACAACGGGGAGAGCCTGGGCAGGGCCCATACCTGGCTGTTTGGGGAGGCACAGCCTCCCTCAGTCTATGGGACCCACCACCCATGCACAGGCCGGATCAAATTAAGCAACAGGCTGGACCCAGCCCATGGGCCATAGGTTCCCCACCCCTGATATAAGCAGAACAACATATGTGGGTATATATAGAAATAAGCACCCCAAGCTACAACGTGCTACAATGAAAAAAAAGAACGCATACTCATTTTAAATTCAGAAAACCATTAGCTCTCACTGTCTATATACATACAAAAAAACCTAAGCAGATGAAAACTAGCCAGGGACAATAGCGGTCCAAGGTATGGCTAAAACAGCAGACTGAATAATTATTATTATTGCAGTGGGGGTGCCATGCTATGCCTGCAATTTCAACGTAAACTCTGTTTATGAGAAATTTATAACTCAGACACTCACACTGATCAGGAGTGTATCATTTCAGTGACACTTTTTCACCAATTTAAAATAAAAAGTTTAATCATTTAAAAATTACTATTTTGTAACATTGATATCGTGGTAGCACCCATAGGCCAACCAGGCTGGTTCCCATTGTGATGTTTAGTCCTTTGGACATTTGGAGAACTTTCAACAGTTTTGTCTGGACTCTCGGTCCTGTGCTGATTGGCTGCTTGCTCCAACACTCCTGCTCCCCCTCACCCTCCCTCCCTCACAGTCTCTTCATCTTGACTTTACTCCAGACCTGCTCCTGTCCCTCTCACTCCAACTCCCTTCCCTTTCCTTTCTATTTAGCTGATCGTCTATTAAGAAAACCAACTTCCTCTCACCCTCAAACAAACTGTATAACTAATAGGACATTTGCTGCCATCTCATTATTCACCGTGCTTGTGCCTAACACACTTTCTCACACCCTGTGCCTGTCCTGTCTATTTGGATTGTTAGCTGTTTGGGCCAGGGACTGTCTACTACTTTGTTTGTACATTGCTTAGCACAGTGGGGCCCCACTCTTGGTCAGCCCTTAGACACTACCATAATAACCATATTAACTAATAGAAAATAATAAACATAAAGTAAATGACAGTTCCTCCCCAAATTGCTGACAGTCTGAAAGACAATACATGGATGAGACCAAGAAGTGGGCCGCCGCAGAAGGTAGAGGAGACAGTGTAACAAAAATAACGAGATATATACAGCTCTTAGTCAATCAGGAGTAGTGATCAGATCTCACTATCTCCCTAGCCATGACCAGATTGCAGTTTTCAGTATGCATTTCAGAAGAGGCCATTTTTGAGGAGCGACTGGTAAGAGGATACGATGGTGCCTTTGCAGTTTTTGATGGGGGGCTGTTTTCTCAGTTCTAAGGGACAGCATAGGAGAAAGTGCAAGAATGCATTTGAGGGAGAAGCTGAGAAAATTATACAGTTTCACTGTGGGAATATTTAAAATGCAGAGGTTCACTGGGCATAGGATGTTTATTTTTATTTCCATCAATTGCAGAAAACTACTGAGCAAAGGGACAGACAATGATATGGTCTAATAGTTCTTGGAATTTAAAAAATAATAATAAATTGTGGATATAGAGATTGAAAAATTGTACCTATTAGTGCCCCAGGTATCCCCTACTTCAGTAGGCCCCATGGGAGTGACATGAGGGACATTTACAGGAGATCATCTCTGCAGGCGTCTCCTCATCCTCACAGAGATTCTCCCACCTGCAGCCAGTGTCATCATAGAGAGGTTCTCTATGTCTGCCCTAGTTGTGGCTCTCAGCTGGCCATCTCCTTGGCTCACTGACAACACATGTCCACTGGAATTGCACTACAAGAGACTTCCCCTAGCTGTAGCTGCCCCCAGGATTCCTTGGAGGGTTCTGTGGAAAAAATAATACAACATCAGGCTGTATGATCTTTTCTGGGTAAATTCTGCAGTTGGGGTAGCAGAAACAATGAGGTCCCCCTCTCAAAGCATGTCCAATCTTTGCTTCCTCCTCCAGCACAAAATTCTGGTCTTCAGGGGAGGCCCCCATGGTGTCTGGAGGCAGGGAGATGTTACTACTGAGGTAACTGAGCCCCCTTCCATGTGTGTGTCGGATGAATACCAGAACTGTTTAATAGCAGTTTATTGTTAAGGTTGCACAGTGTACCCAATGCAGAACTGTTTTAAATCTATTGGATCTCATGGCCCCAACTATCCTTCAGCTTCATTTTTTTTCATTGGTCAAAACCTAATATAGGATTCAAAAAAGAGAGGGAAAGAGGAAGGGTCACTGTAGTTCACAATGACAATATATTTGGAGAACACCAGTTACAGGTGACAGAGTAACAACCGTGTTAGTCTATATTCGCAAAAAGAAAAGGAGTACTTGTGGAACCTTAGAGACTAACCAATTTATTTGAGCATAAGCTTTCGTGAGCTACAGCTCACGCATCCGATGAAGTGAGCTGTAGCTCACGAAAGCTTATGCTCAAATAAATTGGTTAGTCTCTAAGGTGCCACAAGTACTCCTTTTCTAGTTACAGGTGAGTAAACTTTCTCCATTATGCTATTGCCACACAGATTCTCATTGCAGGAAGGATAATTGGGGAGGTGAGGGGAGCACTACAAGTAAAAACATGTTATTTTTAAAGTGCAAGGGGACTGTTGTCCCCTTACTAAAACTCAGTGCGGGTGTTTTGGTTGGCTAGCTCCCAGTACCAAAAGAAAGTGGAAGGGTCCATGGGAAATCAGAACCTTGAGACTGACAGTCCCCAGAAACAATGGGGAGAGGCCAATGCTCCCGGTCAGCCTGATTGATGGGGGGTGGGGGGGTAGGCTAATCAGGTGTGGCCCATCTTCCTCCATGTGAGCTGGATTGCCTGGGTCAGATAGAGTGGGGCCAAGCTAAGGAAAAAGCAGGGGCTCAAGCTGAGCTGGAGAGCAGAGCTGTGCCAGATCCAGGGGGCCAGAAAAGCAGCCCAGGAAGCAGACCTATGCTGGGAGGAGAGCTGTAGCGACCAGAGGCAGAGGGGCCCACGAAGCAGCCCAGGGAGCTGGAGGCAGACTAGCAGCAGCACTGAGGCAGAGTGGAGCTGGAGCTGGGGCTGAAGCAGTCTGGAGCCGGGTGTGGTGAGCAGCTGGGGAGAGTGAGGGGGACCCTGGGAAGTGGGCCCAGCACAGGGAGATGCCCCCAGCCAAGACGCCTTGCAGGCCAGACTTGGAGGGGGATTGTAACCCCGATGGGGCGGGGGCAACGCTGGGAAGAAGGGTCCTGCCACCTAAAGCCTGAGGGGGTGTGGCCACCGCCAGAGCAAGTGTCCGACCCACAGCATCCCTGCAGCACAGCCAGGGCCTGAGAAGGAGGCCTGGGACTTGTGAGGAACAGACTGAACTTCCCTTACATTCCAAAGATGCTGGTTGTGATGTCTCCATACCACAGAGCGGAGTTATGTGTTTTCCTTTAACTTTCCCATTTTCCCCTTATTTTTCTTAATTGATTTCTGTTTAATAAATTGTATTTGCTTTGAACTGCATGTAATTATCAATGGGTCAGGGAAGCATCCAGTGCAGATAGAGCACCCCAGAGTGGGGACACCCTAGCCCCTGCCCTACGTGACCATAACAAGGTTAGGCGTTGAGCCCCCCAGGAATCCTGGGCCCAGCCTTGTTGGGTTTACGAGGACTCTGCCACACTGGAGAGTCAGGCAGGCCTCTGGGAAAAGGAAGTTGGAGTGAGGACTCAGATCCTTTCGCTAGCCCACTTCACCAGGGTAGTATATAAACCAGGAAAGTTCCCCACAATAGTGGGAGCATTCCCCTGCTTACAAAACCACTAGAGGATGTACCCTTATTATTCATTAATCCAACCGTCACCTCCGTGGCAGCCCCATGGGAGAGTTACTCCAGTTTTAGACAAGGATAACTTTCACTTACCTCCCCAGGTTGAGGGTTTGAAAGACAAAAGAACATGGAACTGTTCTTCTCTGGTGTTGCTCTACAACTTGACACCATTGAGCTGTGGTTGAGTTTTGGTTAAATTCATGGAGCAGAACCTTTTTGTTTTATTTATGTTTACATTTATAATATCTAAATATTTCAAATCTGCTGAAGAGCCGGGATTTATGACTTTCCAGGACTTGTGCATGTATTTTCAACTATATCAGGCCCTATGTATCTACCTTTATATGGAGACATTATACTTGGTCAGATAAATAATACACCTCCTCCACAAATACCTATTATGCTATAGAATATAATTACCAAAACTATAAATAATCCAATCCTTGGTCTGTATGGATTGTATGAGTTACTGCAGGATGCTATGTCAATTCACAGATAGAGAATGTTTTAACTATTGCTAGGAGGAAAGGAATGGAACTCTATTACCATTAAGATTATGAGACAACAATTTCAGTGATATTCAAAAATAATAGAGAAAAGGCCATCATGTCCCCTCCCACCACTGCATATATGTAGTGCAACATATTATTATTTTATACACTAGGTAAAATAACACGGGGTTCAAATATGCAATAACCAATCACAATAGAGAGGGTTAAGGACAGAGTTTCAGTAACTCCAATTTTCCTGTCAGAATTCTACTGTTCCTCAAGTACAATTTTGGGCATATGTTTTAAAGTTGCTTTGCATTTTTCTATATAAACAAGTAGGTAGGCTGAAAGACAAAGCAGTAAACTCAAGACAAGACTGCCTCTCAGTGGTAGTATGCTTTTACACACTATGACTACATGTCAATATTGTTGTTAGAAAATATTCTGAATGTGTAATTTCATAATTCAGAGGTAAAGCACCATTAAATCATCTTCTTTTAAAATGACACAATTATTAGGAATCAATACTTTTTAGTACATTAGATTTAATACCAATCAAGGAACTCTCCTCTGCATATTATTTGACATAACTGACTCCTGCTAGAAAATTACAGTATTCTAATATTACTACGTTTTTATCTACTACAGTAGAATGGTTGGTTGGGGTGTGTGTGTGTGTGTTTAAACAAGGGAGGTTGACTTCTGTAGCCAGGTTTACTGTCGCTATTCTCTGTTACTCAGAATCTATATTTGGTTTTGCATCTTAAGCAATAAAAATAATGTAGCAGTCCATTTGCTATTATGAATCTGTATTTTAAAAAAAAAAATAGAGGACTCTGAAGTGCCTGGTAGGCCAGCTGAATGTTCCACGTTGCATTTCAGTTCAGTCAGAGAAGACACTGCATTAAAACCCTGCAGTTCTTTGGAATATTTTTCATGCTCAGAGGCTGCTTTCAAATCCAATCATAAAACCCTACCTGTGACGGGTTTCCTTCTGACCACTTTGGGGAGACTGGAGAGATGCATGCCAGCCATATACAGCACTAGACACAGGACTTGAGACCATTGCTCCTTGTTCTGTCATCTGCCACCACTCAGAACAGCCTAGCTCCATCCTCTTTGGAACCCCCCCTTCAGGTAGTTGAAGACTGCTATCAAATCCCCCCTCACTCTTCTGCATACTAAATAAGACCAGTTCCCTCAGCCTCTCCTGGTAAGTCACGTGCCCCAGTCCCTTAATCATTTTCCTGGCCCTCTGCTGGACTCTCTCCAATTTGCCCACATCCTTTCTGTAGTGGGTGTGTGTGGGTGCCCAAAACTGGACACAATACTCCAGATGTGGTCTCACCAGGGCTGAATAGAGGGGAATAATCACTTCCCTCGATCTGCTGGCAATGCTCCTACTAATGGAGTCCAATATGCCGTTAGCCTTCTTGGCAACAAGAGCACACTCTTGACTCATATCCACCACCTCCCTAGATAACCCATTCCAGTGCTTCACCACCCTCCTAGTGAAAAAGTTTTTCCTAATATCCAACCTAAACCTACCCCACTGCAACTTGAGACCATTACTCCTTGTTCTATCATCTGGTACCACTGAGAACAGTCTAGATCAATCCTCTTTGGAACCCCCTTTCCGGTAGTTGAAAGCAGCTATCAAATCCCCCCTCATTCTTTTCTTCTGCAGACTAAATAATCCCAGTTCCCTCAGCCTCTCCTCATAAGTCATGTGCTTCAGCCCCCAATCATATTTGTTGCCCTCCGCTGGACTCTTTCCAATTTTTCCACATCCTTCTTGTAGTGTGGGGCCCAAAACTGGACACAGTACTCCAGGTGAGGCCTCACCAATGCCGAATAGAGGGGAATGATCACGTCCCTCGATCTGCTGGCAAATCTCCTACTTATACAGCCCAAAATGCCGTTAGCCTTCTTGGCAACAAGGGCACACTGTTGACTCATATCCAGCTTCTCATCCACTGTAACCCCTAGGCCCTTTTCTGGAGAACTGCTGCCTAGCCACTAGATCCCTAGTCTGTAGCAGTGCATGGGATTCTTCCTTCCTAAGTGCAGGACTCTGCACTTGTCCTTGTTGAACCCCATCAGATTTCTTTTGGCCCATTCCTCTAATTTGTCTACTCTTGAAGTTTGGTGAACAAGGCTGATGAACAAGGTGAACTGGGCTGAAACCCACTGTGGCCACAGAAATTCCACTTACTAACTGTTACTTTGTCTTTATCCCCCAGCATGATATTGTTTGGAGTGAGATCTCTATGGACAATCCTCTTCTCCTTATGCAAGTAACGAAGAGCGAGACACAGCTTCAAAACAAAAAGACATATAAAGAATTTTAACTGCAACCCAAATAAAATCACATAAAATTACGTTCACATTTTATGACATTTAGTGCTTCGGCACTATAAGTATTATTTTATAAATTTATTAGTCCAACATATACAAATGGCTCTACAAATTTCATAAAGAAAGGTTACAAATTAAAATGCAGGTCCTTACTTGTATAAATATATTCCATATTCTATCTTCTGTAAACTGTTGTTGCTTTTCCTTCAAAGAATGAAAGTGTTCTCCCAGCGGTGCCCCTTCTATGAGCTCCATTACTATGTACAGCCTGTCATCTATGCACAACAAAAGGAAATGGCAATCCCAAAAGAATATTACATTCATATATCCAGCATATCCACAGAAAACATGATCTTAGTCAAAATATACATATATGATTGTTAGTTTATTACTCTGCTTAAATTATTTGTATGTGCAAATATATTTTAATGACTACTCTTGTTCTTGTCATTCAAATGCGTTCTTCAGAATCACATCTGCTGCAACACCTACAAGAAATTAGATCGCTAATAACAACAGCCAGGGAGGACAGCTGCCTATAGTGCATGCATACAAAAAGGGGGAGGGGAATGGAATGAATAATTCACGTATCAGTCACCACCCTGTATCATGATATCTCTTTCCCCAGCATCTGAATTTTGTTTTTCAGACTGCAAATTCTTTAGAGCAGGGCGTGTCTTATATGTTTGGACAGGGCCTAGCACATTATGGGTGCTACTGCAATGTAAATAATAGCTATTGTTATTTACAGTCTGCTGTAGCCAATATTTAAACCAACACTTAGGTCTAAATCTGTTGGAGCTATAGTGCTATTCTTAAGAGAAAATTAGTTCCTACTGTTCAAGTTGGATAGGATCTTTCCTGGATCTACTAAGTACTTTTATTATGCTATTATTTCTTCATGACAAACAACATGGTTTTTAGTCGCTAAGTTTTTACTTACTTTCCAGGAAGGTTCTGTAATATCGTACAACATTGGGATGAGAAAGCTACAATACGAAAAAAAAATAGACAGTTGGAATTAATGTTAGATTGAGGGCACAATATTGATAACATCAATCTATAAATTGAGCATAATAGCAATAGTTTTAGACAAATATTATAAAAGTTTCCAAAACTTGTATTCCAAAAAATTTCTGGATTTCAGAGGGTTGTAACTAATTCTGTCTGATAAATGTGCCCTTGCCTTATATGGGGCATAGCAGACAGGATTTCCTCCCGCCATTTGCACAGATGGCATAAGGACTCCCTAATTGCAGTCACTCTAGGAGCTGACAGGGTAGGCTGAGCCATTGTTGCCCCTTCTCCCAATTTCAAACTTGGAGGGAAGGTATATTTCCAAAAAATGGTGTTGAAGATTACTCTCCTTCCCCAGCAAAACCACGAAGTGGGAGACCAAACAAGATGATTCTGACTTAACCCCTAACAGTGGAAGGAATGGAGCAAAGAAATAGTGGGGCAAAGCTAGTAAGCCTGCACAAAGTCCCCTTTGCTTCAGCAGACAACCCTAAATCCGATTTGCATTCAATACTGTTTTTAATTTAAAAATCACACTTTGAGAACTTGTAAGTCACAGCAGTGACTTTTTCGGACTAAAATCTGACAATTTCAAAGCCATGAAAACTTAATATGGAATAGAAACACTGACCAACTTTTCATTAGGCTGTTGCTAACAGATTATTCTTTATTAAAGGAATTTTTTTAAATTGTTGAATACATCAGTTAACAATCTCAGAGTTTCCAAGTAACAATAAGGTCTTGTTTACAGTGCTACTAATACTGAAATGTTTGCAATGTTTGGAGTGGTGTAGATGGGCCACTGGCATTTTTTATATTGTGTTGATCAGACTAAAACCACCACCAGCAGCTGGCAGCCTATATACAGTAGGGCTCCCAAAAACACAGCTGAGCTGCTTTTAGTAATGGTGAGAAATTTTTAGAAAATGTCCCCTAGTGAAGGGTTTATGACACTTACCTGTTCTTTAATGATTGTTAATTCAGAGACAATGTTCTTTACACTGCTGTCTCTGTCTTTTTTGTCCTTTCCAAATGCTGGATTATGTAAATTGACTTCTTTCATTGCTAGTAGATTTTGGCCACTATGTTTTCTAACCTTCAGGGGAAAAACCGTGTAAAAATTAACAAAAAAGGATGGGGGCAGAAAGGACATTAATCATATACATGTGGTGAGTTAACTGAGTCTAAATCTCTCTCTTCAATTCAGTTGCATCTGATGAAGGGGGTTTTAGCCCACGAAAGCTTATGCCCAAATACATTGGTTAGTCTCTAAGGTGCCACAAGGACTCCTCGTTGTTTTTGCTGATACATACTAACACGGCTACCACTCTGAAACCTTAAATTCTAAAGTAATTATTCTTTCTGTAGTTAGTGTGAAATCAGCTGAAAAGTGTTGGAGACCAATGATGCAGTTAGCAGTGTCCTGCAGGGTTTGCTTAGATGTTTTAAAGAACTTCATAGATGCTCTGTGTGGGGCTTTGCAGAAACAGTGGTGTGAATCCCTTCAGATTATACAGATTTGTCACACTTTCTAGCAGACAGAACTGCTGTCTGTGAAAAGTAGTACAAAGAAAAAAGAGTAGTAATAAAGATCACTGTTGTTCTGAGAAACATTTTGGCCATTTTTACAGGCACAAATGGTGTCAGACAGATTCACAATAAACCTAAAAAATGGTGGAAAAAACAGAGAAATGTCAACAGAAAATTGTTAGTTAATATCAAAAAGCAAGTTTACCTTATAAACGCTTCCAAAAGCTCCACTGCCAAGATGATCTAAAATTGCATAATTGCCTATGTATTTTGATGGTGCTTTATTCTGATTAATGCTTTCAATACTTTCAGCAATTTGCTTGAGTTCCTCCTCCTAATGATAACATTTAAAAAATATGCAATTTTGATGATTTACATGTACAGCAAACTGAAAATAATAGTTATTTATTAACATGATGAAAAAATTGGAAACTTTGTGCTTACCAGTAATGAATTTAGCTTTGATACCAGCTCTTCATAAGCACTGATATTACGAACATAATGTCCAATATCAATGAAGTTCTCAAACAAATCAGTCGGGAAGAGTCTAAAAACATTTAACATTTTTATAAATTTAGGGAGTGTTCATAACAGATTACACACCGTGAAGACTTTTTTAACTAATGTATTGCTACTCCTTATTTTATAACCTTCTAAATCATTATTATTTTTGACCAGCCATTCAAATGTTCCTAATCACAAATAGTCACCATGTGGGAGTACAGGGAACTTCCAAAGGTCCCAGCTGGGATTGGGACATCATTTTGCTGCCCACTGCATAAACACAGATCCTACTCCATTGAAAGGTGGAGATTCACTGAAGTCAATGGAGCTCCCCTTGGATGCAATGGTGTATCTATGCAATTCTGTATAGGTTCTTATATTGCCCCATCACTGTATTATCTCTGCAACTTCCAGTAGAGCATTCAGTGATGTGACTAATACCTGTTTATGTGCAGGATTGGGGCTATAATCCTTTTCCCACGGTTTACAATCAAAAAGACACAAAACAGACAAAGGGTAGGGAACGGATTTACAACACACAAGCCAATTAAAATAGTGAAGAATTGGCAAAGCCTCATTAGTTACATGTTTGGTTGGTGTTTTGTTGTTTCCTTTTTTCAACAGGAGCTACAGGTAGGGTGAGGAATGGCAGGAATGGAAATCAGGAACTGTAAAGGAGTTGCAAAACGAAGGATGAGGAAATGGCTCAATCACAACTCAAGCCCTAGTAGTACCGTACAATCTTTATAGGCTGGAGCCCTTCCAGGAAAAGGAAAACTGGTCAGGTCAGCTTTATTAAAATAAAAGTAAGATGAAAGGTGTGTGTGTGTTTATAATTCTATCAGTTTAAGTCTTTTGATAACAAGTGATGGATAGGTAAGAACTACCAAAAGTTACAGCCAATTTGCAGTTTGATTGTCATTCTTATTTCACAGTTAGGCATTTGGTTACACATGAACTTCATATTCTAACCTTCTGTTAAAACTCTGGCAACACATTTCTAGTAGAGATGGTTATTGGTGGCAGACATTTTTCTTCATGTAGGGTCATATATCCCAGCACCCAGCCCAAGTAAACAGGCTTGATGTAGGATCAGTTCTCAAAAGGGGTGGGTAAAGAAAGAATCCACTCCTCCCCAAGTGCTCCATATCTGATACTGTAGTTCTGAGGTTCCATGTTGCTTCTCATGCAGCTACGCTAATCTTCTGGGAAAAGGCTGATGGACCTACACAATGGCAGATGCAACAGTCCTAACTTCACTCTACCTCCAGCTTGCTCCAAAGCTTGCTACATGGAAGCACAAGAGCAGCCTCTATAGGGCTGGATTCTGTTGAGTTCAGTAGAGTTCCTATGAGGCAGGCCCCCTCCACTAACTCTCTAAATCCTGCCTCATACAGCAGTACTGCAAATGGTTCAGCTGCAGGCACAGCCAGCCATTTGCGGCTGTGGAGAAGAGTGGAGGATATGCACTCTTAGATTTTGTTTGTTTGTTTTTTCTTGTTCTCTGGAAATCAATTACTACATTTGAAAACTGAGCATGACATTAATTGAGAATTTACCTGAATGATGGTTTGTAAATGCTACAAATGCAGTCCCATGTAGCATTTTATTACCATACCTTTTAAAGAGATGTCTATTTCTTTCCATACTGAAGAGAAACCGCAAGGCTCTGAAAGCATAACACTGGGGTGAGAGAAATGCTTCAATTAATAACAAATTATGTACAAATTAAAACGCTGTTCATAAAACAGCAAGGACCCTAAACATATTTTTTTAACCTTCATATTTAAGTAACTAAGTAGGCCAGGCTATTAGCATGGTAATCATCCTCAATAAACCAAAAATAAACATTTCTACACTTTAGTCACAAGCCATCTGCTTCAGTGCATGCTGTATTTCCAATGTGGGCAGGCCCTCTTTAAAAAAAAACTACGGATCAGCATAGCTACATTAGACACCGAATAATTTTATTTCTGCACTGCTGAAGTCTTTGAGCCACATTCTGCTCGATGATTCCACTGCAGTCCAATGGAAGTCAATGGGGTTACACTTAGGTAACAGGGAAGAGAATTTGGCCCTTTTTTCTGGAAAATGAAGTGTAGAGCCCTAAATATGTCTACAGGAGACAAAAACAAAAACAAACAAAAAGCCCTGTCTACAAGAATCTGAAGATCAGCCACAAGAATACACTTGATCTAGTTTTCAAAAAATTATCCATATAGCTGTGTTTCTATATAATCACTATTAGAGAAAATAAACATTAAAAAAATAATCATGACAGCCATGGGTGAAATTAGAGTCTCTTAGTTAATTCAGAGATTTTTAGGTAACTCATCTTGAGTTCTCTCCAACTATATCCATCTATCCAAGCCAATGCAAAAACTAGCTAACCAAACAAAGATGGCTGCAATGTGTAAGCCAAAGGAAAATGAGTTACCAAGACTCTAAAAGAGTGGAAACAATAATATAGATCTAAATAATATTCAAACTGTGAGATTACATTCGTGACTAAAAATCCTATTATGGGTCCAATCCAGTGGTCCTTACTCAGACGGTAGGAGTTTTGCTGGAGTAATGACTGCAAAACAATGAAGGAGATAAAAGCTAACCACTATTTTTGAGGGAAGCAGGACATCAGTCACCAATACTGCTAGGAAACAGTCTTCTTTAAAGAGAATTCTTTTTTCTTATTCCAAAATAATTGCCCTTTGAACACAGGATAAACATCCGGTGTTGTCGTTCCAATATTCTTCTGAGACCGACACAGTCAGAGGGGTCTGTCAGTGTGGAATAACTTGCAGGATTGGAGCCATAGTTATTACTTTGAAGGTTCCCCTTTTTAGTGACTGTGCCTAGTCCCTAATGTAGGAAGGAATCAGGGTTATATGACTGAAACACAGGACTAAAAATTAAGAGATCTGTCCTCTGTTCACAGCTCTCCCACAGACAGTCAATTACCTCCCTATTCATCTATTTCCTACCTGTAAAATGAGAATACTACTACTTTCCTTCCTCACAGCAATATTCTGAGCTTAACACTTTTATGTCTGTAAAAAGCTTCAGATTTAAGGTCAGCATATTCTTTACATACTGAATGAATGGGGAAATAATGATTGTGATATCATAACTACTCCCCAAATAATGAATTGTGATTCCTAAAGAAATAGAAAGAATGAAGAGACTGATTAGCAAGACAAAGATACTGGGCCAAATTGTAAGAAATAAACCCATGAAATTCATAAAATTCACAAATATCCTAGAAATCAATAATTATGAGAAAGGAACTATAGAAAAGCAGCATGAGATGTTAAACATGGTTTGGATTAAAGGTAGATTTCTTATTTTCCTGGATGTGGTGGGATTTCTGTTAAGTGTACCAGCAATGTCATAATAAAACCTTTGTTACTAATAACTGATGTCACCTTATATTTAAACCATACTACATTCACTCATGATCTATTGTAAAATATAATCTCTTGTAACTTTATGCTGAAGTACTAAATTGGAGTTAACAACACACTTGGTAAATTAATCTAATTAAAAATATGTATATATTTGAAGCTACTGTTAAACAGATGCCTAACTGCATTAAATTAGTTTCATAAAAAGATTATATAAATTTACTCCCTCTTTAATTTCCTTCAAAGGATAATGTTACAAAAAGTTTTAAATTAATTTAAGTATTATAAAAAAAACTTTAGTGCAGATGATAGGCACTAGCTAACATTTGAGATTGCAGTCTGATCTGTTAATCCATAAAGAGAGCATGCAGCATACATCAGCAGTGCAAGATCCCCAAACCACTTCTCCAGTGTGTCTCAAGCCTGATCTGGAAGGACTACTGTGGTAAAAGGCAATAAGAATGGCCATCTTTCCCTCTCTACTAAGAGTGCCCATTAGGTGACAGTTATGGTGATGATTTTAGTGACATGGACAGCTACTCACTAGAAATCAGAAAGACACCAAACTCATTTCTCAGACGCCACAGAATAGCTGTCAGATAGTTAACAACTACTGTACTGGTCACTACCAACCTGGGTTGACTCTAACCAATAAATTTACATACAATTTCATAACAAACACAGAAGCCATCCGATCTTTAGCAAACAAAGATTGATCATCCTACATTTAATTTACATTACTTTATGTTATGTTTTGCTATGCTTTATTTAACAATCACAGCGAGGTGCTCCAACCCAAAAGAAATGAAGTCAAAAGGCGCGCAGTGTAGCCGCTGTTTGTCGGCTCTCCTGCCGACAAAAAACTTCCACCCCCAGTGAACGGTGGTAGCGCTGTCGGCAGGAGAGCGCTCCTGCTGACAAAGCACTGTTAGCACTGGTGCCTATCATTGACAAAACTTTTGTCTTTCGGGGGGGTGAGGGGTTAACACCTCTGAACCACAAAAGTTTTGTCTTTCGCTTGCCAGTGTAGACATAGCCTAAATATCCATGTTCTTCTATGTTACATAGGATACAAGAAGCATAAAGTGTTTTATAGCAGAACAACACACACAAGGTCATGATTTGACTTTTACTTTCCTGTGGTGTAGCAATCTGCCATTCATTTCACGTATTTTTTAATAAAGTGGTTAATAAAGTTGCTACTGTATATTAAAATACCAAAAATCATAAGATAAATTTCCAAAGACTGTGTAAAGCTTTCAGCGTGAAAGAGAATTACCTGTAATAAATTAGCTTTTACTGCATTCCTTTGTTTGTTTGGTAAAATCAGTTTTGCTATTGTATATACCCCATTTTCCTGGAAAAGAAACATAAAGGAAAGTCATCAATGTTAGTGCTGCTTTAGGACAGAAAGTGCAAACAACATTAAATGTTACTTCATGTAAACAATTCAGAAGTTAATGTCAATTTGAAAAGTTCTTAGCCATCTATTATACACTAAGTTTTAAGGTAGTATCAGTGAAATGTGCATAAGAGCAAAACCATCATTACATTCACTGTAAACTGATCCTGCACTTGAACCTTTGCAGATGGACCCCGAAGCCGTGTTGAGCTGCACTGAAGTCAAAAGGATTGCACCACTGGAGCTGCCATCATCCACTGTGCATTTTGGAATGTCATGATCAGAGATTTATGCACCAAAAAAGCCCTGAACTAGAATAAAACCCTATGTGATCGTTTTGGATATATGCAGTGATGAGCTGCCAAAATGTTAACAACGGGTTCCCTCCTTACCCCACGAAGGGGTCGTTGCCCACACCCGCCCCCCAGGACTCCTGCCGCATCCAACTCCCCCGCATTCCTTGACGCCCCCCCCCCCGGACCCCTGCCCCATCCACCCCGCTCCCCTGTCCCCTGACTGCCCCCAGAACTGGGCAGGAGGGTCTCATGGGACACCGTAGCGGATGCCCACCCCACCCCTAAGAGCCAGAGGCACCTGCCGGAGGACAAGGTGGGGAGTCCCAGCGGTGCTTACCTGGGGCAGCTCCCAGGAAGCATCCGGCAGGTCCCTCTGGATTCTAGGGGCGGGGGAGCGTAGCTGGTGGGGAGCAGGGGGAGCAGCCGCTCCCCCCACTGATCACATCAAAAGTGGTGCCTTAGGTGCCGACTCCTTGGTGCTCCGGGGCTGGAGCATCCATGGGGAAAACTGGCAGCTCCCCACCCCGCGCCCGGCCCCAACTCACCTCCGCTTCGCCTCCTCCCCTGAACGCACTGCCCCGCTCTGCTTCTCTGCGCACCCCTCCCCCCCCGGCTTCCCGCGAATCAGCTGTTCGGCGGGAAGCCGGGGAGGGCTGAGAAGCAGGCCACAGCCTCACACTCAGGCCAAGGGTGGCGGAGGTGAGCTGAGGCGGGGAGCGGTTCCCCTGCGCCCCCCCCCCCCCGGGTTACCTGCTGCGGTGCGGGCAGCCCTCCTCGCGCCCCCCCGTCCGAGCTCACCTCCGTTCTGCCTCCCAGGGCCTGAGCGGGAAGCCGCCGCTTGCTTCTCAGCCTGCCCTGGCTTCCCGCTTGAACAGCTGATTCGTGGGAAGTGGGGGCGGGGCGGAGAAGCAGAGCAGGGCGGCGCGTTCAGGGGAGGAGGCAGAAGTGAGCTGGGGCTGGGGCGGGGAGCTGCCAGTGGGTGCTCTGCACCCACCAAATTTTCCCTTTGGGTGCTCCAGGGCTGGAGCACCTGTAGAGTCAGCACCTAAGGCACCACTTTTGGCCGGTTCAATTTAGAAGCCCAACCGGTTCTAAAAGGGCTTCTAAATTTAACCACTGGTTCTAGTGAACCGTTGCGAACCGGCTCCAGCTCACCACTGGATATATGTCTATGTCCGAAAATCATGTTGCAGTTCAGTAAAAAAAAAACTAACAAAAAGAGATGTACTGTTTTTAACATTTAATCTGACTTAAATACAAAAACAAAAAAAAATAGATTCCACTTAAAATAACGTGAGTTTCAGATAAAAATGGTTCCCTAAACCTATATGGTTTCTATAATTCTAGTGTTTACAGTGGCAGATTAATTTATGGGCCCAGAGAGCTTATATCCCGGGGCCCGCCCAATTTGGGGTCCCCCGCAGGAGTGCTAAAACCTGGATAGAAGTGGATGGGCCACCGATGCCAAAACTGTGACCCCACACCCTGCTTCTATTCTTCCCCTGAGGCCCCGATCCCCACTCCTCCTCTTCCCCCTGGGGCCCCACGCCCTGGCCAGGCCAGAAGCCAGAGCTGGGCCATGGTAAGAGCCACCATGTGAGCCCTAGGTGCTGCGGGGAGCCCTGAACCCTCCAGCTGCCAGGGGCACACCACCCAGGGCAGGTGGAGAGTCCAGGGCTCATCACAATGGCCCGGACTCCCTGGGCAGCCGTGGCTCTGGCTTCTAGCCTGGCTGGGGGCAGGAAGAGCAGGGTGTGGGGTCCCATAGCAATGGGTTGTGGGAGGCCTAAAACCTCTTTGTGCCCAGGGTCCCAATAAATCTTCATCTGCCTCTGAGTGCTTAAGTTATACAAGGAGTTAATTTTTTCCACCCCTCTTCTTGCCCAGTAGGCACCTAAAATATTCCAACACCCTGTGCCTATTCTATCTAAGAACTTTCCTTCCCTTGACTCCAGCGGTTCTCAAACTGTGGGTCAGGACCCCAAAGTGGGTCGAAACCCCGTTTTAATGAGGTTGCAAGGGCTGGCGTTAGACTGGCTAGGACACAGGCCTGAAGCCGAAGCCCGAGCCTCACAGCCCAGGCCCAAAGCCGGAGCCCCACACCCAGGCCCAAAGCCAAAGCCAAAGCCCAAGCCCGAGGCCCACTGCCTGGGCCTGAAGCCCGAGCCCCACCGCCTGGGCCTGAAGCTGAAGCCCGAGCCCCATCGCCTGGGCCTGAAGCCTGAGCCCCACCGCCTGGGCCTGAAGCTGAAGCCTGAGCCCCACCACCCGGGCACAAAGCTGAAGCCCGAGCCCCACCGCCTGGGCCTGAAGCCCGAGCCTGAAGCCCGAGCCCCACCGCCTGGGCCTGAAGCTGAAGCCCGAGCCCCACCGCCTGGGCCTGAAGCTGAAGCCCGAGCCCCACCACCCGGGCCCAAAGCTGAAGCCCGAGCCCCACCACCCGGGCCCAAAGCTGAAGCCCGAGCCCCACCACCTGGGCCCAAAGCTGAAGCCCGAGCCCCACTACCCAGGGCCAAAACCCGAGCCCCACCGCCCAGGGCTCAGGCTTTGGCTTCAGCTTGGGGTGGCAGGGCTCAGGTTACAAGCTCCATGCTTTGGGATGAAGCTCTTGGGCTTTGGCTTTGGGGCAGCGAGGCTTGGGCAGACTCATGCTTTGGTCTCCCCTCCTGGGGTTGTGTAATAATTTTTGTTGTCAGAAGGGGGTTGCAATGCAATAAAATTTGAGAACCCCTGCTCTACTCCCTTTAGCTATGACTCTGGGTTTAAAATGAATATACTGATGATTTCACTCATGTATCATTTATGGTCTTTACTTAAAATTTAGTATATAATAGATGGCTATGAATTTTTTATTTGGTGTTAATTACTGAGTTGGAGCATCTTGGGGTGTACATAGGATCCATACAAGAGTCCACTAATTAAAACCATTTTAGAACTATAAATTCTAGCCAATTAAAATGTTGTCACTTGTTAAAATCCACAAGCCCAGCGATGAAATGCCAGAGTGTTCATGAGCCTTAGAATTTATGTTTGT
The DNA here is from genome assembly GCF_965152275.1 of Natator depressus. Lineage (NCBI taxonomy): Eukaryota > Metazoa > Chordata > Testudines > Cheloniidae > Natator > Natator depressus. The sequence goes on along the minus strand of NC_134235.1, from coordinate 192,915,590 downwards.
CAGTCAATACCACGAAAAAAATTTTCTATCCTGAATATGTCAAAAAGAAGGAAACAGATTTATGAGTTGACAGTTGTTAACCAAAAGAAACTCATATCTGAGCAATGCTACTTATACTCTAAAATATAGCAATATTGGCCATATTGCCCAGCCAGTTTTTAATGAGCTCATATAAAATTAATTATATGATAGTGACTAATAAGAGTTAATAAGCCAAATGTCTACAAATAGGCATTTTGCATCCTTGTTCAATACTGGTAACCACACTAGCAACAAAGTAGGGTCCCTTCATAAGGTATTATCCTGCTCCTGAGAGTTTTGCACTTGACTTCAGCAGAAGCAGACCCATAATATTTAAGTGGATGGCATGCACATCAGTGTGCCCTGTCCAGCGCTTTGAGACCTATGGATGAAAAGCACTATATAACATCTAGGCATTGTTATCCCCCAGGAAGGTATAGCCTGCCAGTTATGGGCATGTCCAAGCTAGTATGTATCCTGAAGTCAGCAACACACACTTGCTGGGGCCATAAATTTAGGGTGACGATACGTCCCGTTTTGGCCGGGACAGTCCCTTTTTTAAGCCCTGTCCAGTCTGTCCTGACTTTTTTTTTCCTAAAAGGAGGCATTTGTTCCATTTGCCCTTGCTGACTTGATCAGTTGGCAAGTGCAAATAGGACAAATGTCCACTTTTGTCAAAAAAGTGGGGTGCGGTGTGGAGGGGGCAAGTGGAGATGCCAGCCCCCCGCAGGTTTCCAGCGACCAGGCAACAGCCTCATGCGGGGCGGGGTGGAGAGGGAGGAGGGCTCCAGTGACCAGGCAACAGCATGGGGCGGGGGGGTGGGAGCGCCTTGGGTGAGCTGCTGAGGGTGTCCCATTTTCTCCTTGGGAAATATAGTCACCCTACAAATACTGTACTACTTTCATAAGGGCAATAAGCTATACATTGTGGCTGCATGTCTTTGGTTGTCCTCCCCTGCAACTGCAGGCCAGGGTGACTTCTAAGCCGGATGTACAGCTGGAAATGCTTTATTCCCACCTCCACATGACTCCCTTGGACAAAATCAGGAATTTGCAAAAGGTGAATGTAATAAAGTGGCTTGTCCTTTGGGCTGGAGAGCCTGAGGCTAAGTCAACCCTGATTACTGAATGAGACCCACCTAAGGAAAATTAGGCAATTCCCTATACATAGCAGAAGGTGGCTGCATGAAGAAGGGGAAGCCCAGGGAGCTGCAGCTATGCTGGTGGACGCTTCTGGGCCAAAAAGGCTCCTGCAGTACGTGAGCTTGGTGAATAAAGCTCAGTGTGACTAGGAGGCTGCTGTAAGGGTGGGAAACCTTGCATGTGTTTGGGACTGGACATCAGAGCCCCAGTGACGGAGACCTTGGAGGACTGGCTGGGAGATCATACCAGGATGGAAGAAGAGCTCTAGGGGTGAAAGACAATGCCAGAGGTTATGGGCCTATTACTGTGAGGTTCTGGGGCCTGTGATGTACAAGAGATCAGACTAGATGATCATGATGGCCCCGTCTGGCTTTACTGTCTATGAGTTTACGAGAGTTATAAACCACCAGTAAAAATGCACAAGGAGACACAAGTAAATAAACCAGAGATATGAAAGTGATACCAGTGATACACTTAAATGCCTTACCTTAACTGAATAAAGTCTTCCTACCTGTACTACTTGGTGAGCATTAGTGTCACTGAGCACTAGTTCTGTAATTGCAGCACAACACGCTGGAATGAAAAGTCATATATAAATATTCAGGGCCAGATTCACAAAGGTACTTAGGTGCCTAAAGATGCAGATAGGTGCTTCACAGGATTTACAAAAGTACTAAGCAAGTTAGGTGCCTACCTCCCACTGATTTACACTAGGAATATTAAGGAAGCAGTCATAAAAAGTACACCAGAAATATGTTCCAGACAGACTCTGATGTTAAGTGCATGCTATTTCTTTGAGAGGACCGTGATACTGAGACCTACTAAGCAATGTCACCTCAGCACTACTGGGATCTGAGAGTGAAACTGAACGTCTAAATGAGTTCTAATGTATTATCCTTAGGATAAGCACATTATGAGTAGGCTTGGCAGAACTCAATTTGTATTTAATAATTTTGACAGATATTATCAATGTTTATTTTAAGCATTTTTAAAATTTTTATCAATTTAAATTGTCACAGTTGTGTAAAATTATGGGTTTTAAACATTTTTTCAGTTTTTAGCTATTTACATTTTCATAGCTGCAGGAATCATGGGGGAAGGGTCACAAATGTGGGGGGGAGTCAGACAATTATTTAATGACAGTAGATGTTGAGATTTTAAAAGTTAAACCTTTATAACAGTTAAAACACAAATTGTCAACATGACGTCAAAATATACAACATATATATCTTTAAATCAAATTCTAATAAGTTCTCAAGCAGCATTTTTCTTACTTTGCTTATCTGTAAATTTTGATTTTTATTGATGGAAATATGTGTTGTCAGTTTGTGTACGTATGGTGGAATCGATATTTACCAACATTTCCGGATAAAAATCGAATCCTTTCAAGGCTATTTATGAGTGATCTGGTACACTGAAGCTGGATATGATGTAAAACTTTAATAACTGAATTAAAATTTTCTTGAGTTAAAGCAGGAGTTTAAAACAGAAATACCAGTTGAGCTCCAGAATACTACTTCCTTCATTTTGTGATGAAAAATACATTGATATTGCACATCTAAAAAAACACCACAACTGACCTGATTCTCCCCCTCTGCAGAGTGAGTGTAAAATGATACCATTCTGATCTGATAACATTGTGCCCCACTTTGCACAGGTATAAATAACTATACAAAGTGCAAAGCTGTGGAATATCAGGCCCAATATACATACCTGCTTGAAGGGAGAAAGTATTTTCTTGTATTTCTTGAGGACTTAAATCTTCTGACAAACAAAGCTGTTGGATTCTCCCTGCTGCATTTGCACTAGATAAACTCCCAATAGAAGAATGATCAGAAACTAGATTTCTATCTCTGGAAAAACAAATCACAGCGTAAAATAAATATTTAATAAATATCTGTGTTAGTCATTTCTGAAATTTGCCTGGATTCCTATTTCTGCCTCTATTCTCTATATCTACATACATTCCACAATGAAAAATTTAAAAAGCACGTACAAATTTCAAATTAACATCAAAAGCATCAGATATAAACCACACAGTGAATGGGTAAACAGTTTAGCCCCCTTTATAGTTTCAAATAAGACATTGTTGGGAAGAGTTTAAACTGTAACCTAAATTTACTAAAGCAAGTACTGATTTAGGGTGCCCAACTACAAATATTTTAATGGGGCCTGATTTTTGGAGGATTTTCTGAAAATTAGGCCCCTTGAAAATAGCTTAACTTGGGCATCCACAAACTCAGGTATCCAAAATCATTAGTCACTGTTGAAAATTTAGGCCCATGGTCTTATCACTAGACTAAAAATTTAAGATACTATAAAAAAATTCATAAATCCAAATAACGAAATAGATGTCCCTTTCTACCTGCCTAATCAACATGGAAATTATATGGACACTAACTATATATTTTATCTCTATTTAATTGATTTAACACAGCAAAGCCACGTTATACTTTTGAAAAGCATAGTATATTTGAAAAAAATACACTTTATAGTCATTAATGTTTGAACTATCCACCTGAATTTCTTGTAATTTCTGCAGTACGCAAGGTCTGCAAATACCATCAGAAGCAGAGGATGAAAGCTTTTTTTACACATTGGTATATGGTCAAATGGTTGTGTGATAACCTTAAAATATGAGGCAAATTCATTGACAATTATAATGATCCTGAAGACTGAAGACCTACCCCTGTAATATATGAAGGAGTTGTTTGATACCGCCCCAAATACGGATTTCCACACTAGTCTCAGGGTCTTCACAAATCTGTACCAGAATCCAAACTACACTCCACAAAAGCTTGAGATGATCTGAATGGAGCAAACTGAGCAGGACAGGAACTCCTTCATACAGTTTCACTTGCTCTTTGACGTGTGACTCAGCACAGAGGAGGCGTAGCAGCTCTGCGGTCAGCCTAGAAAGAGATCAGCAACAAATTATAACCACACCATACAGTTCACCTGTGTTAAATCACCCAGACAGTTAGTTATTATTGCAATTCCTATTACACTCTTGTTACTTAGTGCTACTGTATATACAAAGATGCCCAAGTAATCTATAATACATTTTCTGTTAAGTTACATTCAATAAAGTGTCATATTTTATTCACCCATTAAAATGGCCCTAAATTTTATTAAATGAAGCCTGTCACATTTTTGGTATGCAGTAATTCATAACACTAATAAGTTTGTATCACTTTCCTGCACTGTATTATCTGTGTCTGTTCAAACATGTCTGTAAGCCTCTCTGAATTCACTTCAGATGGGGCTCTGAAATCAAAGATGGTGCTATAGGGCACTTAGCATGAAGCAATTCATACTCCAAACCCTGTGACACTGCAGCTAATACAGTATACGCAGCCCATGAATAGGTGGGGACCCATGTCTTAGGGGTCCCTGCAGTTGCAGGGCTGGCAGCACCAGCCCTTTGCATTATTGTGTTAATATTCAGCGAAGCTTGACTGTGGTTCCATCGATAATGCTTTCCAGGTGAACTCGTCAACCACTGCTGTTGTTTTTTTGAATTCCTTCTTTGTTTTTAATGGTTTTAATGTTTTAAGTAGTGGTGGGTGAACTTCAGAAGATTCATAGGTTATGGTAGAATAACCTGTGGTAGAATGTGGATCTTTCTCCACACTTATGTTCACAGAATTGGCTGGAAATGTCACAAGAAAAAGTTCTCACAAGATTTCCATGACTTCCTCCCTCCACAATATGGCTAGAGAGACCACAAGAAAAGGGTATCTCACTGTGTTTTGGCTCTTCTACTTCCATCTGGAATCACAAAGCGCTGAAGTGTACAAAAATGAAAACCCATATTTTGAACTTTCAAACTTAGCTAATTTTTCAACTTCAATTACTTCTTCCTTGAATTTGAAACTTAAGACTACTGTAGTCACATAGCAATATTCAGCAGAGAATCTTTTCTGTTATGGTCACTCTTTTTTTTTTTTTTTTCATAATGAAGTAGTATTTTTGTTTTAAAGTTAACCAGAACTTTTTTCAAATATGCCAGAAGATTCAGTTTGTTCCTGTTATTTGGTTTCCCTGTCCCTAATTATAAGTTAAATAAGCAATAAAACCTTTGTTTTAAAACGTATGATATTCTTTGGTGACTGGAATGGAATCACGTTTGAGAGAGTGTTTTTGTCTTCTTGATGTTTTGTACTTAATACCCAGAGACCACTTTACCACCAGTTTCTTTCAAATATGGACTTATCAGCCCCAATCGTCAAGTCCAACCGAGCTGCGATGACTTTAATGTAGGTGGGAATATCTTTGTGCACCTCTGATCCACAAGACTGTTGGGATCTGAACCAGTCCCAGATATAAACTAAGGCAGTCTCAAGGCTGCTGTAATTTATGCCAGGTTATTATGGCCCCCAAGTGAAACACCACAGTCCAGCATGCTCTTGTGGTCTAGTGCCCAGGGAATTCTCAGTTATCCTTTAGGGCAGCTTTACAGTCCATTTATGCTGAATTGTAGGCTAGGATGTAACCTATCAATGGGAAGAAAGACAATTAACATGTACTAGATAACCACCAAAGAACATTTTACTGCATCAATATCTGATTTTAAATGCCACAGCTTTGAAACTTTACTACTCTAATTAAATAAATGCAGTATGTCTGTATATCAAAATAAATTTTAAAACAGAAAAGTATTTAACATAATTAGTCTATAAATAAGGCCCTACCTTTTAGATAGCAAGTCATATTCATGTAATATCACCAGCAAGTGTTCTACAATGGCGAGCTCACTGATCTTCTCCCTACATTCTGGGCTACAAATGGAAAAATTTTGGATATTTATATAAAATAAAATTATATGAAAAACAAGTGTTATTTCTATTTAACTTCATCATCCATTGCTTTGGCTCGCTGTCTTTCCTTATGGCTCAAGTATTGATGTCATATTGTATATGAAGGTTTAAAAATACAAAAATAAGTTGGTTCCACACTGAAACTGCAAAAGTTTACTCTTATTTTTTTATAATACAGATTGTTTTAGTGAAACATTAACATGGTAAATGAGGAAAAAAGCTGAAATATTTAATATGCTTAGAAAACTAACTCTGAAAAAACTAACTACAAAAGCTGAGGTTTAATTTTTTATTATGCAAATATGTCTTCATATTTTTATTATATTCTATTACTATTTTGCTTATCCCATGTAAGTGTAAATAAAAGTAGTTTATATGAGGAATACTCAATGGAAGCTGCAACTTACAAGTGAATAACTGAATTTACAGGGCATCATAATCACCAAATTCTTTAACTCTAGAAGATTATAATAATCTACGCCCTGATTCGAGAAAATATCCATATTCAGAACAACACTTAAATATGTGCTTAAGTCTCACTGACTTTTTGCTTAAAGTTAAGAACTTCTCTCCTGACAGTGCCCTAATTTGAAATAACTGCTTACCCATTATATAGGATGTTCTTTTCAGATAAAATTAAGAATCCTTAAAAATCATTTAAAAGAGAGTATTAAAGAGTACTCAAGTGAGGGAAAATCCGTTTTAAATTACTACAAGGAAAAGAAAAACATTCAAATGTACTAAAAGAAGCAGAGTTAACTGAAAGTGGCCTAATTATTCTGACAAAGATAACAGCAATTTTGGAGAGATGCTGAAGACAATAATGGATTTAAGAAAACCATAGATTATAAATTCAGCCCTTATCTTCACTAGTAGGGATTTGAATAAGCATTCTTCTGATTTGAGAGTGGATTTTACATTTAAGTGATGTCAACACTAGCACTTACGTTGGCAAAACTTTTGTCGCTAAGGGGTGTGAAAAAACTCACCCCTAAGGGACATAAATTTTGCCAGCATAAGCGCTCATATGCACAGCGCTATGTCAGTGGGAGAAGCTCTTCTGCCAACATAGCTACCACCACTCGTTGAGCTGGTTTTTATTATGTCAACAGGAGAGCTCTCTTCCTGTCAGCCTAATGTGGCTACACAAATGCTCTTACAGCAGCACAGTTGTATCGGTACAGCTGTGCCACTGTAAGCTTGTAAGTGTAGACATGGCCTAAGTAAACCGGAGAACTTACGTGTTCTTTTGGGGGTGAAAAAAACTGGTCTTTACAGGTGTGATTTGTTCAATGGTATTTGAAAACGAACAACCTTTCAACATCAGGTTAAAGATATTCAGGCAAGATAAACTTATTTCATTCCTAGTGTAAAATTAAATGGAAGACCAAAATATCTATAGATTATTATTCTGATTATCTCGGGGGGCGGGGGGAGGGTTAAGAGAGAATGCAAACCAAAATACTTTTCAAATGCCTTCTGTTTTGACAGAAGAGAAGAGAGATTATGGAGAAGTCTCAATGAGGACTTCTTACAATTGATTGCATCAACTTTCTACTCTTTTCACTTTTGTCTCTCTCTGTGTAAAATCTCTAAAGCATAAAGTTGCTCTCCATGTTTGGAAGTCAATAGACTAATAATGGAGAACATCAACTCCAAGGCCTGCACAGAGACTGCGGGATGGGATTGTATGGCCCCAATCTTGCAAAGTGCTCCAACATGGGTATAGGATCTGTCTTGAAGGATCAGGGGCTATGTGTATTTAAACAACTGGAAAGAGTAAGGTCCTGATCCTGCAAAGGCTTATACATGTACTTTTCAAACTGTGAGCAGTCCCACTGGCTTCAATGTAAAGTTAAACTGTAATGCTGGTAAACCAAGTGCCAGCTCTGACCAACGCTGTAGGCATTAGATATGAACTGACAAACTCATAGCAGCAGAGCAGACCAGTTGACTTATGTGTTAGTGTTGCTCAAAATAGGTATTAGTCTTATAAGACTATTTAGTGTTTAGACTCTACGGAATATTTGTAAATTGCTGCATGCATTTATCTTATTTGTAATTTCTGTATTCAATGCTATAAAGGAAATATATAAGTTTTGCTTTAGGACTTTGAAAATGTTTGCTCTAAACATATGAAATCAGATGGGAAGAGTGTTTCTCCCGCCCATCCAGAAGAACAATCAAAATTAATTGGGCTTGAATAGGGACTGGGAGTGGCTGGCTCATTACAAAAGCAGCTTTGCCTCTCCTGGAATTGACACCTCCTCATCTATTATTGGGAGTGGACTGCATCCACCCTGATTGAATTGGCCCTGACAACACTGGTTGTCCACTTGTGAGGTAACTCCCTTCCCTTCATGTGTCATTATATAATGCCTGCATCTGTAATTTTCACTCCATGCATCTGAAGAAGTGGTGTTTCACCAATGAAAGCTTATGCCCAAATAAATCCGTTAGACTTTAAGGTGTCACCAGACTCCTTGTCACTATAGCTCTGTCACTCTTAGAATTTAGATTGTAACTCACTTGGGCGTATTTGTTTGCTTACTTTAACCTGTAAATAACTCTCGTTTATTTTTCCTAATTACTAAACCTTTAGATGGTTTATTATGGGATTGGCTACAAGTGTTGTCTTTAGTGTAAAATCTAGGGTACCAATTGCTCTGGGGTAAGTGACTGGAAGCAACCTGAATATTTCATGTTTTCTTGGCGAAAGTGACTGTTCATCACTAAGTCCTGCTTCCATAGGTAACCAGATAGACTGGAGAGTCTAAGGGGACTGTCTGTGACTCCATGGTAAGACTTGTTACCATGATCTAGGAGTTCATATTTGTCATTGGCTTGGTGAAATCTAATTATAGAATTTACCACCTGTTTTGGGTGTATGCCCTGTTTTTGACAATCTACCCTGAGGTAGGCACTCATGGTTGTGAGCCACTCCAGACAGACTAACATAAGCATATGCATACGTCTCTTCAGGACAGAGACTTTAGCTTGTACAGTAACACTTATCCCCCAGTAAATGTCAGCTTCAATATTTTGGCAAGAGCTGAGATTAATTGCAAACAACAATTATTAAAATGAACTTACCTTTCTGCTAAGCTAGTAAGAGCAAGGAGTGCGCCCAACAGCACATTACTGTCTCTGGCTCCTAGCAAATTTACTAAAGTCTGGAAAATTAGAGATTTAAAAAGATAAATCTATATAACTGATGTGTTTTTCAATTAGGACCCTAAACATCCATATTTGTTCAGTAAAATTGAAATGCCATTAAAATAAATAAATATACAAATCTAACAAAGACACTAAATCAACACAGAATGTATGACTAGCCTTAGATATTTCAAATAAATATATCAGAAAAGCATTTTGGTCTTTTCCATACTTGCCAAGTTTTAAGGACAGGAAAGCGTGTTTCTCCTCCAATAGTCAACACAGTATCTGAAACAACTCAAGCAGGATAAAGCATCCGTCCTACTTAAAGTACTAAGGGTGGCATCTGCTGCTGCAAGACACTGAGAACCCTGAACTTAGGTCCTACCAAGTAAAAAGTTTTTTAGTTTATATTTAAAATAATTATGTTTGTAATTTTAAGGCCTCACATGTATTCTGTTAATGTCTCTAAGGTGCCACAAGTACTCCTTTTCTTTTTTCATATCTTAAAGTGATGTATGTATTTAATATTTTTATAAATGCAGTTGTGGTTTTCTAAAATATAACCAGTTTTCCATTTTTACTTGTTGTAAGCTTGGCCTACTTCATGGTCTGCTTTTTTCTCTCCTGAACCATCTGATATAAATAAAATTGCCTTCATTTTGCAGCAGCAAACTTATACCATGAACCTCTAGTTGCACTAGTACTGATCTCAACTGTTTCTAATTTTGGACCCAAATCTACAAACAGATCCACTAAATGCACATCCCTGCCACCATGATGAGGCCAAATGAGGTCAATAGTGTTCCACACACATCTGTGGGAGGGTATGTCTATACTGCAATTAAAAATCCGCAGGTTGCCTGTGCCAGCTGACTCAGGCTTGTGGGGCTTGGGCTAAGGGTCTGTTTAATTGCAGTGTAGATGTTTGGGCTCAGGCTGGAGCCCAGGACCTAGGGCCCTGTGACATGGGAGAGTTCCAGAATTTGTGCTGCAACCTGAGACATACCCTTAGAGACCCAATTGTAGGATCAAGACTTTTGTTTACAGCAGATATTTCAAGACTATTTATACCTTAATAAGATATAGTTTAACAAAGTAAATTTGATGTTGCCTTTATAGGAACATACTTTACCAAAATGTTTAAAGGGCTAAATTAACTCAATGAAATGATCTACAATTTGTGCATAAGGCCAACACAAACATCTCAGCAGCTGACATAAAAAGAGACAGTTCAGATGATCTTAGCCCAGACTGACAAGTCAAAGAACTGATGTTAGCTTATGTTACAATCATTTGGAAAATGGAGGGAGTTTGATCCCAGCTTGATCAAATTTGGGAAGCATAAATCATTCACACAGGTAGCTGATTGTGATTTAAACCACTTACTTTATGTGCTCCACTGCTTGTAACCCATTCTCTTTGATCTTTAACAGCAGAGAGTTTTTGAAAAATATCTGTGAAATGAAGGAAATCACATAAACTGAGTGTCTCAAATTTAAGATTTTTCATTTTGTTAATAGAGTAATAAAATAACAGGTCTAAAACATTGACTTACACTCTGAAATTGCGTATGTTCTTGACATGACAATTTATGTTATTCAATATTTTAATGTACAAAGAAGTGTCAATTTCTTCAGAAGCAATATTACAGATGTACAAGAGTAAGATCTGCTCTGCTAATGCGCTGTGCTTTCGTCTACTCAAGTACTGTTCTCTTTTGCGTGACCATGTCTGGAAAGTGTCCAGCAACACCACAATTGCTAAACCATTTGCAAATATTTTAAGCATCCCTAAGTCTGTCATATCAACTTTTCTCCTCATCCATATTAAGGTTATAAGTGCATATGTCAGTTACAACACTCACAAGTCAAGTTGACCAATTTGTCTACATTATGCTGCTCTTCTCCATTTCCAAGATATCCATTTGCCACTGTTTCCATATACTGTAAGTGGGACAAAATACAATGTTAACATATATACAGTAGAACCTCTATTTTACAAACTAATTGGGGATTGACGAGTTCATATATGGAAAAGTTCATAAAATTTAACATCTCAAAATTACAGTTGGTAGGGTGCATACGTCACAGTATGCTGCAATCTATCACTTTTTCTTGTCCTTCAAACTACTGCAAAATGATTTGCAATGAACTGAAGGCATCTGAATGTGAAAGGATGCCAACTTGTTCTTCATCAATATTACTTTCATTATGTGATTTTTATTTTTCCATAGAGACAAATGGTTTCTATAACTGGTCATTTGTAAGATTGGTGTTTGTAAAATGGAGGTTCTACTGTATAGATTTGAAAGTGCTATTCACAAGCATTGCCTTTAGGTGGTGCACCAGATTCACAATAGACTATAAACTGCTACGACTGCAGGACACTACAGCAGTGCTTCTCATCCAGGGGTACATGTACCCCTGACCCTGGGGGTAAACACAGATCTTCCAGGGAAAAACACTAGAGAAGTCAGTACAAACTAAAATTTCATACAGACAATGACTTGCTTATACTGTTCTATATACTTATTCACTGAAATATAAGTACAATATTTATATTCCAATTGGTTTATTTTATAATTATATGGTAAAAATGAGACAGTACGTAATTTTTCAGTGTTGGCGTGCTGTGACACTTTTTTATTTTTATGTCTGATTTTGTAAGCAAGTAGTTTTTAAGTGAAGTGAACCCTGGGGGAACACAAGACAAATCAGACTCCTGAAAGGGGTACAGTAGCCTGGAAAGGTTGAGAGCCACCGCACTACACCATTAGGAAGAGATATTACACTCTCCACAGTTATAGTAGAAACTAGTTTTTTCCATTACAAGTCTGATTATAATAGTCATTGCTAATTAACAATACCTACCTGAGTTAATTGCCCTCTTCCTGTTTACTACTTTATGACGAAAGAGAGCTCAGTCAATGCTCTGGAGGTTCTGGACTAGTTTTTAAAATATATTCGTAAATAAACAGACCCATCAGTTACTGAATTTAACTGTTCAAATAATCCAGCAATAACCTAACAGGAATTAATTAACCTCCTCTCCAGAATCCCACACCATCACTACCCAGCCCTACCCATCACCCATCTCCTATCTCCTTAGGTGCAAAGGACAAAAGACGGATGGTGTAGCAGGGACATCAGAACAGGATCCCGTCCACTTTTTGCCCCCGCCTCTCCTCTTCTCCCCAAGGCCCTGCCCCCTGGCCAGGCAAGCAGCTGGATCCTAGCCTGGCTAAGAGCGGCCCAGGGAGGCCAGGCAGCTGTGGGTGGCCCTTACTATGGCCTGGCTGAGACTCTTCGGCCCCCAAGGACCCGCCCCCATGCCAGGCCAGAAGCCGGAATTGGGTCAGAGTCAGAGCCACACAGACAGCTCTGGGGACCTGCGGACCCTCCACCTGTCCTGGGCGGGGGGGCCGGGAGGCAGGGATAGAGGCCGGGGCTGTTCTTGGGCCCCCCCAACCTCCGGCTCCAGCTTCTGGCTTGGCCAGGGAGCAGGGCCTCGGGGAAAAGGAAGGGCAGGGCCACTGAGTGGACAGGACCTTGTGCCTCCCCACCACACTTTTAGGAAGAATCCGTCGTCCCTGCTATATAGTACAAGCTGAAGATTAACAAACTTTGGCTGTTATGTACCAAGAAGAGAAGAAAGTTCCAAAGGCACCTTACTATATCAGAGGTGATTATTCGAAAATCTTGAAGTATACTTGAAGTATAGTTAAAGTTCTACAGTAAGTTTAGGAACTGCATATTTGAAAACTGTACCACACCATACATAATCAAACACTGCAACAGAAGTACTCTTTTATAAGGATAAAATTCACCTTAGTACAGAAGGCCTCACAAAACCCCTGCATCACTTAAACATTAGCCTGGCAGACAGTGGGATCTCTTCAACTTCTCTATACACTGAAGAGGAGGTTCCAAAAACTTGGTGTGGATGAGCTATGGCTGATATTCTAGCACCTGTTTTGTTCAGCAAATTCACATGAGGCGAAGCACATCACATCAAGAATATGCAATGATACATGTAATAATAGTACCACCTAGCTCTTATGTACTGTTTTTCATCAGCAGATCTCAAAGTGCACTACAAAAGGAGGTCATTGTTTAAATTCCCATGACAACTTTGAAAGTTTGAGTTTAATATTTTTCCAAGACAATTTCAAAGCATGGAAAAACCATTCACCCCTCCAATCCAAAGCCACCCCCACAGTACACTGCCATAGTGAGAACCCCAAAAGTTCAAAAATAGTAAATCAGACCACAAAAAATTATAAGATTGGTCCAAAAACTATGAGGTTTTTTTTAATTAAGGATAAAATTTTCCAGAACTCCTATATGACTTAGGAGCCCAAGTCCCCTTTTCACAACAGACCTAAGTACTTAGAAGCCTAACTCTCACTGAAAGTCAGTGGGACTTGGGCTCCTAAGTGCCTATACCACTTTTGAAAACAGGACTTAGGCTCCTAAGTCACGTAGATGGTTTTGAAAATTTTACAATAAATTATGTTTTTTGGTCTGCTGATTCTTGAACTTCCCCAGGCCTCCTCCAATGTATGTGTGACAGGTACAGTGCTGCCAGTTCACAAATTTATCTGTAACATGAATTTGACTCCTGATGTAGGAGATTTCACTAACAGACCCTTCCAACATCAGTGGTCCCATTGTGCTAACTATTGTACAAACACATACTAAGAGAGCTACTGCCCAGAAGACACTGAAATCTAGTGCAAAGCACAACATCACATTTATGATGTGGGAGCTGGAACTGGGACCCACTAAACTCATCTCATATGGGAGCCACAAAACATCCATTAGATGGGAACAATTTTTAATTCCTGCTGAACTGGACAGGTGTCAAACAAACTAGTGTCCTATAAGTGAAAAGCTCTATAATGTATTAGCAGTGCCCCAAGGCATCCAGTCCCTCGTAAATGCTAATGTCACACCACCCAGAATAAGGACTGCTTTCTTGAAAGATAAGTGTATTAAATTAAGTTCTGATTTTTGGAGCAAAATCTCCTACACATTTCTCTCAGACTCACAAACATTCATGAAGTGTCACACTTCATTGTTAATGGGATAGTTCCCATTAATCAAAGCAGAAACACTAAAAATGCAACAATAAAACAGTGTTAACATAACATCTACATTCACTTCTAAATACAATGTTTTGTAATACAAAATCACTCGAACATTGATTCCAGGCTGCTTAAACTAATTTTTATATTACATACATATATAGTTCCGAAACACACATCCAATGTGGGTCAGCCGCAGAGAAAGAACTATAGTCTCCAGGTCCATAGCACAAGCTTCTTCCACTTCAGTCACAGGAGTAATTGGTGGGGAGAGCTTATATTATCCTCTGTATGGAACAGCCAGAGAGACTCAACACACACTTACTTGTCCGCTGGGTTGCACAAATATTTGTGAGACAGCAATCAAATGCTAAGCATCAGATTTTTTTGCTTCTGTTCCACACTAGAAGAGCAGAATATGGCTTAGTTGTTACCGATAGCTTAGCTAAATGTATAGAGCTCTTCAAATATCCATGGACCATGTTTGTGGGTCACGGATGGATGCAGAGCCACATTTTATATCTAGAGCCCTGCAAATCTGTGGATAGCCGCAATTATAATCGCAGATATCCACATCCATGGATGCAGATAGCTGCGGATCAGATGTGGATACAAATTTTGTATCCGTGCAGAGCTTTATAAATGTACTAGTGCCCATTTGGGTCATCTCCAGCAACTGAACTGGGCAACCTCTGGATCTAACAACATGAGCCACAACCCCTGAGCTAACACACCAGACACCCTAGCACAGAAGACACAGCAGAATCATAAATTTCTACATGTGGTCTAGCTAGCCACTGGAGAGTGACACAAAACCTTACTATATTAATGTGGATTACATAAGCGACTAATTTGGCATGTTCCTTCTAAAAGACTGAGCCTAAGTAGATGAAACATGGCTCTTTTATATTAAATATCCAGGATCTATTCCCAGCTCTGCACCACCCTCTTTTGGGAGTAAGCTAGCCCATTCCAAGCCCCTTGAAGGCACAGGTGGGGTTGTTGGCAACTTGCAATCCTATTTCATGTGGACTAACTGCCACCAGGGGTTATGCTGGGGAAAAATGA
This sequence comes from Natator depressus, assembly GCF_965152275.1. Lineage (NCBI taxonomy): Eukaryota > Metazoa > Chordata > Testudines > Cheloniidae > Natator > Natator depressus. The sequence continues at coordinate 192,900,293 of NC_134235.1, read as the reverse complement.
ATCCGATCATGGTACAGTCTGCAATAGCAGGTGTACTTTTGGGTGCATTTGTTTTTCATTTGGCACATAATGCTATTCAAACATCCCAATACCTAAACAGTGATCTGAAACTACTCTGTTAGTACAGTGTTGGGTTCCTATGAGCAGCTACAGAGGGGAGGGATAGCTCAGTGGTTTGAGCATTGGCCTGCTAAACCCAGGGTTGTGAGTTCAATCCTTGAGGGGGCCATTTAGGGATCTGGGTCAAAAATTGGGGATTAGTCCTGCTTTGAGCAGGGGGATGGACTTAAATGACCTTCTGAGGTCCCTTCCAACCCTGATATTCTATACTGCAAACTGTATGATGACTATTTAAGGTAAACTGAGCAATTTTACTTCTGATCTTAGACTGGGGCTTGACATCAGGTTTCCAAAGGTGAAGAACTGAACTATTGTATCACCACTTAGCAGAGACTGCCAGATCACATTGTTCAGACTGCCAAAGCCAAAATGATTTTAAAAGCTTTTAAATCATACAGCAAATAACTACAATGAGGAACACAACAAGAACATATAGTAGAGGAGAGAGCTTGAATTAATTAGAAACTTCATTTTAAGGCTCAGCATTTCTGATATCAATAATTTAGTGACACTCATAGCATACCAGATGTTTCCTGGACAAAGGCATATTTGCATCTAAAATGAGCAAATTTCTCATAATGAGACACAGTCAAAGGTTATGCTACAAACCATGTTGAAATGTGCAGTGCTTTTGTGGTGTGTACCAGAATCTGGTAAGACTATTACCAATCATTGTCTGTTTTAAGAAGAATCTCTGCCATGAGTTTACTCTTTTAGACTGCTGCCTTAAGTAAGATGAGTGCAATTTTCTTTCAAACAATCAGCTAGCTACACAATTTAAATGTCATAGAATATTGATGAGGCAGCACACAGTAATGATTTCAGAATCCAAAGTTTTAGACAGGTCTCCACATGACTTTTATGAAAGCTATTGGGAGGAAATATGGGGGCTATAAACATATAACCCAAAACAGCATATCCTAGGGTGTCAGTCTTTCACAATCTGTGCTGGAAGTTCACAATCACTTATCATTTCTTCTCTCTAGAAGCAAAATTAACATAGAGTGGACCCTCACTAATACCAGTTTACTAATCTGCACACCCATACTTCACACACAAAACCTCTGAGCCTCTACTAACCTCTCAGCAACAACTTAGTAACTGAGTGCTGTAGTGAAATATCATACTGCTAAGATTTCATTTCTAAAAATAATTCACCTTCAGGCAGAGACCAAGCCTGAAATATTCAGCACAGAAGGTGAAAGTTTCAGAAAGCTATGAGCAAGTGAAAACGGGCTAGAATGAAAACTATTATGTAATTTTAACTATAAGCAGTGCAACTGCTGCCCCTATAATACAACACACAGTACATAGCCACACTGTTGCCATTAGACTAATGGATTTAATGGTGTAAAAAAACAGCAATAACTTCTGACATTTGGAGATATCTGTATGTGGGCAATTTGATGTGACAGAAAACACTTGCGCAAACTTCACTGTGAACCTTAAGAGCTGAATATTTTAAACCCTGAGCATAAAGGGAGTCTAATCGAGAGGAAGGATTCAATACCAACACCAAGATAGCACGAGTGGGATGCACAAGTGTACTCTCAAGTGAGAGCTTTACTCTTTGAAATTGATTTTGTTTAGATTTGGAGAGCCAATGCGGGCACAGTGGGAGCAACAGACATGCACCCATGACCAACAGTCAAACAATTTTAGCTTTTTTACCAGGATTCCATTTTTACTTCCCACAAAATGGAAAATGAAAACTTTTAACATAAGACGCATTACAAAGGCTTTTTGGCTTCCCTGGATCATCAGACTAATTTAATCAACGCTGTATTCCAGAATGCTAGCTTCTGTGTTCCAAACAGTTGTATCATCACATAATATGTGCTACCCTTTTTGTCTGCAAGAATTAAACCTGGACAAATAAAAACTATTTTGTGCAGAACAAAAAATAATGTTATGCATTTTAATTTTTTTCAAAATTATATTTCTGTTTATTTTGTCCTTTTCACAACAACTGCCCAGAGACTTTTCTTTTAATTTGCCATGACCAAAGTCACATCCAGCAACATGGAATGCTATGCAAGGGAAGCAACAATATAAAAAAAACCAAAACCTGACAGACTTCATTAATTAAAGCACAGCAATCTGTGAAAAACAGTCCTTTCAGTGTGCTTTTATTTCAAACTAATAGTGTTTCTGTCACTTTTGTTATTCCTTCAGAGAAGTCAGTTGGGGACTTTACACACCCTTCTCTCAAAATCCTAGAACTTATTCTCATGACTGAGCCAAACATGTGTTGACCTTTAATAGTCTTTTTCACTTTAGCAAACTAGCTACTGGCTAATCCAATTAGCTGGAAGAAAATGTCATTGGTGCACCCTACTAAACTACATGTACAGTTGCTTTGGGCATAATGGGTAACCACATGTACTTACCCAGGTGCTAATCGGAGAACAAATTTATTTCTCTCCATGTGCCAACAGAGTAACACTTTTACAATACATTTCATTCTTTCCTTTGCAAAAACAAACTATTGTGTAAGATAAGAGACAAAAACAATAAAGAATATTTTACCTGGGCTAGGTTTTCAATCCCACCCAGGTTATGGAGCACTTCCTGAACAAAAATAAAGAAGAAAACTAATTAAGTTTGTCATAACACAAACACTGGGACAAATGAGTACTTTAATATAAATGGCCTATTTTTGGCAGTGCTGAGCTCTCCCAAAGCACAGTGGAGTTAATGGAATTTGTGGGTGATTGGCACTTTCAAAAATCAGGCTGCTTACATTTAATTTTGAACATCTGAAAATTGGGACAATAATGTATGATTAAGCTACAGAATGCATGGAACTGCAGTATGCTGAAGCAAATAGCTTAAGTTTCTAAAGAGGATTAGAGATATGGAACCACAGAAATGTAAGACTGGAAGGGACCTCAAGAAGTCATCAAGTCCAGGCACATTGCACTGTGGCAGGACCAAGTAAACCTAGACTATCCTTCACCAGTGTTTGACCAATCTGTTTAAAAACCTCCAGTGATGGGGATTTCCTAATCTCCCTTGGAAGCCTATTCCAGATCTTAACTACCCTTAGAGTAAGTTTTCCGTAATAGCTAACCTGAATCTCCCTTGCTGGAGATAAGTCCACTACTTCTTGTCCTACCTTCAGTGGACATGAAGAACAATTGATCACACTCCTCCTTATATCAAAGTCCTTAACGTATTTGAAGACTGTTATCAGATCCACCGTCAGTCTTCTTTTTTCAAGACTAAACATGCCCAGTTTTCTTAAACCTTTTTAACCCATATGAAGAACAATCTATAATCATAACAGGTAGGATACTATTAATGGCACCCAGTCATTATATTTCAGAATACCAGATGATCACCAATGGGAACAGGATGGTATTTCCCCCAATTTTATAGTTTTCTACAATTAATGCATTTGCATTGTGAGGGTTCTATATGTCTCTCTACAGAGTTGGCCAGTATCAGGAACAGGATTCTTAGACTCGACTGTTCATCTCTTCTGCTATAGCAATTCCTATGTTCTTATTAAGACTTAATGACTATAGATACTGTACAGGAAATATCAGAAGTTGAATAAATGTATTCTGCAAAAGGCACATGTATACAGCAAAATGTTTGTATCAACTGCAACAGTTTTGCAGTTTCAGTACTCTTACTTGGTTAAACTTTCACTACTGGAGTTTTGTTGAATGTTTGTAGTTTACTGTTATGTTTTCATATTACATATATAGTTTATATGTGTTCTGTCTTTCAATAAGAAATGATATTTTGGCAAACCAACCTGATAGCATGGATCCCTCATTAATAATCTCAGACAGATTAGTACTCTCAGGAAATGGATGGATGGGGCTCGATTAACCCACTCCCTGTAGCAGAAACATCAAAAATATCCAGTTATAAACCTGAGGCAATAACAAATGCGTAACAGTGAATATACATAATACAGTTTTTCAATTTTGGTCATGAGTCATTATGAGATTAAGCATATTTTAACAAAACAGCATATTTTAATACTACTTGTATTCAAGCACGATAAATACAACTTAGCTGACACAATATGAATTCCCTGTGAACGCATTAGATTTCATTAAACTGCACATTACTAACTATCACTTGTTACACCTAATAGACACAATATTCAATCAGGCCCTAATCCAGAAAAGCACATGCTGATCTTTAAGCGCAAGTAGTCCCCCTGATTTCAATAGGACTGCTCGTGTGCTTAAAGTGAAGCACCTCGACACAACAGTACGACCAAGTTCCAGGACTGAGTATCACTGAGCTATAACTTTTCAAGATAGGATACAAACAAATGGTTTTCCATTGTCTATGAAAGTTATATATTCTATATTCTTATAAAAAAAATCTTTAGACACCCCCCCTCCACACACACACACACACACCTTTTTATAGATAGATACACACTCCATATACATAAGGGGTGAGTATCTATCTATATCTCTCTATAAAGGGATGTGTATCTGTATTTCTCTGGACAAGTTATCCAGAAACAGAAGAAGCCTACGTGATATGGCAGTTCTCTTCCCTTGTTATCATTTGCTGTTGGGAATTAAGCCAATGGCTAAAAATATTTTGATAAAAATAACGGCTGTGCTGTAATAGATGCAAATAGAACTCCAGTCATCAACTTATTTGGGACAGCCTCTTTGCATCTCAGCTGTGTTAAGAGTAGTGGCTCTATCCTAGGTTCTCACACTTGCCTCCCCAGAAAAGTGGTGCTTTGCTTTCAAGGAGAATTGATGGCTTGCACAGAATGCTTTTGCAAGGTGTGTGGGGTGGGGGTTGTGCTTTGTAAATAAAAAATATTATTATATGCTGTAAAATGACCTCTATTCGGCAATAGTGTGTGGAATAGAAGAGGAGTGCTCTTCAGCATGCCTTAAGAAGTGATTCCTTAAAGTCTCAGTTTTTCAGGAGGCCCAGATCCCTGACAGAATCCATAGGCTTTAAGAGGGCAATCTGTCTCTCATGTTCCCCTGCAGGGGTAGTAGTTATCCGATGCAGCCTCTAGAGCAGTGGTTCTTCACCTGGGGTGCTCTCATTCCCTGGGGGTGCGAGATACCCTTTCTGGGGGTGCGAGATAGGCCAGATTTTTTTAGAAGGTAAATCATCAAAAACACAAATTAAGCACAGGCAGGTAAGTACAACTACTTTGTTTCATCAAACCTATGTATCTGTTAACATTATACATTTTTTAATGATTACTGTAATATACAAACAAAAAATATATCTAGGTTTAAAGAACTGACCTATTTCAACGATTTTTGATAAGGGGTGCGAGAACATATTTTGATTTTTGATAAGGGGTGCGAGAACGTATTTTGAAAAGCAAAGGGGTGCAGGCTGTAGTAAAGGTTAAGAACCACTGCTCTAGAGGCTTTGACCTTCTGCAATGGCAGTTGTTCTAAAGAGAGGCTGTCAACATACTAGTAGCAATGTACTTATAAAAGAGCATGTAATCCCCTTGTGACTGCACTTCTGTTACTGGTTTCACAGGGCTATTAATATATGCTAGCATTATTAACCTTATCCAGGTCTTTCATTTTCAATGCAAGGTACTAACTTCATTATAGCATCATCAAAGGGATGGAAAAACAAAAAAGTCAGAAATAATTAGGTATGTCACAATGCATAAATAGTGTTTGGAAAGAGATAACATACGGTTTCCTTGAATTATCAGCAAATGAGGTTGTCTCATTAGAGTTCCTCTACAGGAATACAATGACACATTGCACTGTACCCAAAACAGAAGGGGGCTAAAATTTTCAAAAGTGCCTAAGTGAATTGAGAGTATAAGGCCTGGTCTACACTACGAGTTTATGTTGGATTTAGCAGCGTTAAATCAAATTAACCCTGCACCCGTCCACCCAACGAAGGCATTTTTTTTTTTGACACAAAGGGCTCTTAAAACCGATTTCTGTACTCCTCCCCAACGAGGGGATTAGCGCTGAAATCGACATCGCCATTTCAAATTAGGGTTAGCGTGGACGCAATTCGAAGGTATTGGCCTCCGGGAGCTATCCCACAGTGCACTATTGTGACCGCTCTGGACAGTGCTCTGAACTCGGATGCACTGGCCAGGTGTACAGGAAAAGCCCCGGGAACTTTTGAATCTCATTTCCTGATTGGCCAGGCGAGCTCATCAGCACAGGTGACCATGCAGTCCCAGAATCGCAAAAGAGCTCCAGCATGGACCGAACGGGAGGTATTGGATCTGATCGCTGTATGGGGAAAGGAATCCATGCTATCAGAACTATGTTCCAAAAGACGAAATGCCAAAACATTTCAAAAAATCTCCGAGGCCATGAGGGACAGAGGCTACAGCAGGGACGCAACACAGTGCTGCGTGAAACTTAAGGCGCTCACACAACTGTACCTGAAAACCAAAGTATCAAATGGACGCTCCGGGACAGAGCCCCAGACATGCCACTTCTATGCTGAGCTGCATGCAACTCTAAGGGGGGCTGCCACCGCTACTCTACCCCTGTCCATGGACTCCAATGATGGGGTACTCTCTGCCATACCTGAGGATTTTGCGGATGGGGAAGATGAGGTCCTAGGAGGAGGACGAGCTTGAGAAGAGCACACAGCACACCATTCTCCCCGACAGCCAGGATCTTTTTATCACCCTGAATGAAGTACCCTCCCAACCCAACGAAGTCGGAGAAGGGACCTCTGGTGAGTGTACCTTTTTAAATATAATACATGTTATAAAAGCAAGTGTTTTTTAATGATTAAGTAGCCCTGAGGACTTAGGATGCATTCGTGGCCAGTACAGCTACTGGAAAAGTCCGTTAGCGTGTTTGGGGATGGAGCGGAAATCCTCCAGGGACATCTCCATGAAGCTCTCCTGGAGGTTCTCTAAAAGCCTTTGCAGAAGGTTCCTGGGGAGAGCAGCCTTACTCCGTCCTCCATGGTAGGACACTTTACCATGCCATGCTAGTAGCAAGTAATCTGGTATCATTGCATGACAAAGCCAGGCAGCGTGTGGTCCCGGTGTTTGCTGGCATTCAAGCAACATCCGTTCTTTATCTCACTGTGTTATCCTCAGGAGAGTGATATCGTTCATGGTAACCTGGTTGAAATAGGGAAATTTAATTAAGGGGACATTCAGAAGTGGCCGTTCCTACTGGGCTGTTTGCTTGTGGCTGAAAAGAAATCCTCTCCGCAGTTAGCCACGCAGTGGGGGCGGGGGGCATTGTCACTGAGCTGTTCGCGTTTGGCTACCAGGGATCTTCCCTGATACCAGCCACGCAGTGGGGTGAGGGGTAAAGCAATCATCCCATAGAATTGGAGTAGGGGTGGGTTTAGTTAGTGGGTTTAGGGGTAGGTTAGTTTGCTTTCTGCTGCTGCAGAAAACCGCAGCACTAAATGGAAAAGGAGTACTTGTGGTACCTTAGAGACTAACAAATTTATTTGAGCATAAGCTTTCGTGAGCTACAGCTCACTGAACGGCCAACTCAACGTGCTTTGCTTGGTATGGGAGAGGAGGGCGCTGCTGTTATGAAGTTTGCAGAAGCCAAAAGACTATGGCTTACCATGGCAGCCTTTAAGCCGAATTCTGTTGCCTGGCACTGCGTGTGTGATCTCTAACACCAAAGCTGCAAGCACTCAATATAAGATGCAAAATGCGACCTTGTACCAAAATCACATGTGCTATGTAATGTGAATAGTGTTGTTCACTGTGAAAGAGGATAGCCATTGTTCTGTAAAATGTATTTTTTTAAATACTTCACTCCCTTTCTTTTCTTCAGCAGCTGCAAATGTTTCAAGCCTCCCTCCTCCGTCCCAAAGGCTATCTCAGATAAGGTGGCGAAAAAAACGCATGCGCAATGAAATGTTCTCTGAGCTCATGCAGTCGTCTGGCACTGACAGAGCTCAGCAGAATGTGTGGAGGGACACAATGGCATAGTACAGGAAAGTGGCCGATGAACGTGAGGAGAGGTGGCAGCAGGAAGATCAGAGGAGGCATGAGGCAACGCTGGGGCTACTGCAGGATCAAACGGACATGCTCCGGCGTCTGGTGGAGGTTCATGAACGGCAGCAGGATCACAGACTCCCGCTGCAGCCCCTGTTTAACTGCCCTCCCTCCTCCCCAAGTTCCATAGCCTCCTCACCCAGATGCCCAAGAACGCGGGGTGGGGGGAGGCTCCGGGCACCCAACCACTCCACCCCAGTGGACAGCCCAAGCAACAGAAGGCTGTCATTCAACACGTTTTAAAGTGGCCTTTTCCTTCCGTCCTACCCTCCTCCCACCCCCTACCCGGGCTACCTTGTGAGTTATCTCCCTATTTTTATAATCAATTAATAAAGAATATATGTTTTTTAAATGATAGTGACTTCATTTCCTTTGCAAGCAAGCTGTGATCGAAGGGGGGAGGGCGGGTGGCTTTCAGGGAATTTAGAGTCAACCAAGGAGGCGGGTTTTCATCAAGGAGAAACAAAAAGAAGTGTCACACAGTACCCTGGCCAGTCATGAAACTGGTTTTCAAAGCTTCTCTGATGCGCAGCGCTTCCTGCTGTGCTCTTCTAACCGCCCTGGTGTCTGCTGCACATACTCAGCGGCCAGGTGATTTGCCTTAACCTCCCACCCCGACATAAACGTCTCCCCCTTACTCTCACAGAGATTGTGGAGCACACAGCAAGCAGCAATAACAGTGGGAATATTGGTTTCGCTGAGGTCTGAGCGAGTCAGTAAACTGCGCCAGTGACCCTTTAAACGTCCAAATGCACACTCTACCACCATTCTGCACTTGCTCAGCCTCTAGTTGAACAGCTCCTTCCTACTGTCCAGGGTGCCTGTGTACGGCTTCATGAGCCAGGGCATTAAGGGGTAGACTGGGTCCCCAAGGATAACTATAGGTATTTCAACAACCCCAACAGTTATTTTCTGGTCTGAGAAGTAAATCCCTTCCTGCAGCCGTTTAAACAGACCAGAGTTCCTGAAGATGGAAGCGTCATGAACCTTTCCTGGCCATCCCATGTTGATGTTGATGGTCCCTTGTGATCCACCAGTGCTTGCAGAACTATTGAAAAGTACCCCTTGCAGTTTATGTACTGGCTGCCCTGGAGGTCCAGTCCCAACATAGGGATATGTGTTCCATATATAGCCCCACCACAGTTAGGGAATCCCATTGCAGCAAAGCCATCCACTATGATCTGCACATTTCCCAGAGTCACTACCTTTGATAGCAGCAGCTCAATGATTGCGTTGGCTACTTGCATCACAGCAACCCCCACAGTAGATTTGCCCACTCCAAATTGATTCCCGACTGACCGGTAGCTGTCTGGCGTTGCAAGCTTCCACGGGGCTATTGCCACTTGCTTGTGAACTGTGAGGGCTGCTCTCATCTTGGTATTCCTGCGCTTCAGGGCAGGGGAAAGCAAGTCACAAAGTTCCATGAAAGCGCCCTTAGGCATGCGAAAGTTTCAGAACCACTGGGAATTATCCCAAACCTACAACACTATGTGGTCCCACCACTCTGTGCTTGTTTCCCAGGTCCCATGAGCCTGTCCCAGTAACACCATGATCTCCAAATTGCTGGGGACCGCGGTTTTAGAGAAATCTGTGTTCATGTCCTCATCACCGCGCTGCCGTCGCCTCCTCGCCTGGTTTTTCAGGTGCTGGTTCTGCATAAACTGCACGATAATGCGTGAGGTGTTTACAATGGTCATAATTGCTGCGGTGAGCTGAACGGGCTCCATGCTTGCCGTGCTATGGCGTCTGCTCGGGCAATCCAGGGAAAAGCGCGCAAAACAATTGTCTGCTGTTGCTTTCATGGTGGGAAGGAGAGTTGACTGATGACATTTACCCATAACCACCCACGACAAATTTTTGGCCCCATCAGGCCTTGGGAGCTCAGCCCAGAATTCCAATGGGCAGCGGGGACTGCGGGAACTGTGGGATAGCTACTCACAGTGCACCGCTCAGAATGTCGACGCTTGCCATGGTACTGTGGACTCACACCACCGAATTAATGTGCTTAGTGTGGACGCATGCACTCGGCTTTTTACAATCTGTTCCCAAAAATCAACTTCGTAAAATCGGAGTACTTTCATAGTGTAGACATGGCCCAAGTCCCATTTTCAAAAGTGACTTAGGCACATAGGAACCTAAGCCTAAGCCTATGTCTACACTAGGAGAGCTTTTCCTGGTATAGCTATATCTCTGTACTCTACCAGCAAAGTGCTCCTCGTGTGGATGCAGCTATACCAGCAAAGCTGCACTTTTACTGCCATAGTTTATTCCACACACTGCCCTGAGCAAAATAAGATATATTGGCAAAAGTGTAGTTTTGCCAATATAACTGCCTCTGCGCTAGGGGTTTTTGTCAATACAGCTGTGTTGGTCAGGAATGACTCCTGGAAGAGCTATGTCAGCCCAGAAGTCTGCAGTGCAGACATGGCCAAAGTCCCATTGCACAGAGACTTAGCCTCCTAAGTGCATAAAACACTGCTGAAAATGAAAAGTAGGACCAGACTTACAAAGGTATTTACATGTCTAAAGATGCAGATAGGCATCTAGTGGAATTTACAGAAGGTTCTAAGCAAGTTAGGTTCCTAACTCCCACTGACTTTCATGATTTTCAACGGGAGATGGGTGACTAACTTGGTTAGGTTCTTTGAAAATCCCCCTAGACATCTAACTGGAGCTTTAGGTGCCTAAATACCTTTATAAATCTGGCCTTAAAACTCCTAAATCACTTGGGTGTTTTTTTGAAAGTTTTGCCTGGGATTTAAATAGAAAATTTTGTTTAAATATAAAATATACATTTCTTTCAGAAAATAAATCTCAGTGCCCATATTTTCTTGAATGTCTTTCACTTATTTCTGTAAAGATCTGTGAGACTAGAACCCAGGTCTGTGGAGCCTGGGATGGCTGACATTTCCATATTGCCACTGGGGAGGATGGCGGGGGACATGCAGAGCTACATCTATTGAGCACAGTGACGGTTAGGCACTGCAGGAAGTACTGCTCAAAGGGTCTAGAGTGACAGCACCCTGCAGCCCTCTGAGTGGCCAAATGCAATATTTAATCCTGGAGGGCACTCCAGGAAGTTTCCTGGACAAAACACAGAGACTTCTGGCCTTTGGCAACTCCAGACTGCATCTTGCTTCTGATCTCAAATCTCTAACCCCAGCCTGACTCTGACCCTGGCTCTTGTCTCCTGATTCCATCCTGGTAATTAACTCTAACATCCAGTCTCAGACCCCAGCCTGACTCTCACTCTTGCTTATTGATCATGGCTCTAGCAATTACTCTGATCCCTAGCTTGGCCATCCTTACCTCTGGACACGAGCCCAGCTGTGACTGTTAGGCCAGTCCTTACAATTTCATGTGAAGTTTTGATCTAATTCTATGAGAAATGGTATGAAAACAGTTTCCCCTCTATCAGCCTTCAATGGTCAAGTAAGTATGAGTAGTTTTACAGTGCTGATGCAATTGAAATGAGTAAAATGTCATTGGAGCCTGTTTTTTCTGTAGATGGGCATGCCATCAATAACAGGGGAAATCAAAGAATCGACTTCCAACAAAAAAAATTACAGAATTTTAAGACAACAGGTTCGCAGTGTGTAAATGAACTCAGGAAGCAGAGAAGTATTATCATCATCTGCCCAGATTTAGATTGGGAGACCCAGGTTTTTTTATATTAAAGATCTCCCAGCCCCATATTGTGAAACCAACAGTTTCTATACCACAGGGACTGTTGCTGACATGTACAAGCCACACCTTACTCTCTCTTCTTGGATCCCTGCCTAATCCAAGCAAATGAGTAGTCTCCTCTATTACAGACCTACATGTATCACATGGTCTTACCTGCAGATAAGTCTGTTCTTAACCAAAGCTGTAAAGATCTCTTGAAACTGTTTGTGTTGAGCGTGCTTGCTAAAATGTCTCTCATTCCTGTAGTTCATACTGTGGGGGCCGGGGAAGAAAAATGAAGTTTTGTTAATTACATTGTAGTAAGATAAGTTTAGATTACTGAAAGTCAATGAGGAGAAAACAGACTTTATTAGCAGACAGTTAATTGTTGAGATTATAATAGTATATGATAACAAACTGTTTGACTAACATGACTACTACTTTTATTTAAATTAGCATTTAGCAGATCTCAACAGCCTATGCAGCAACAAGTGGGAGCAGCCATTCGGTAACTGCCTTCATACACTGTCACTACTGGTATTGTGGCTCCAGCTCTGCCCCTCTTTTTTTACTCACTGAAAGATAACACTTTCAGATGTATTAACAGTATTAAAAAATACTCATAAGGTAAAACCAAATTACTTAAAAGAAACACCAACCGCAAAATGCATACAGAAAAAGCTAAACACATGATCTGAACTGCTGACTTAATGCATGATCCTAAGTCGCATGGTCCCAATCTTACTCCAGTGCCCACCCTATTGTCTACCATCACTTTTTGTTATGTAATGTTGAATGTATGGTGTAAGCTTTATGGGGCAGCAACAGTGCCTTCTGTCTGGAAAGCATGATGCACGCTTGAAGTGTTACATAAATAACAATGGCAAACGAGAGTGAAGTGGCACAGAACCATTTTGGGCCAGTGACAGGGACCAGACAGTCATGAAGAAAAGGTCTTGAAGGACAATAATTCATAATAATTAAACACACGTGCTATTAACCTAAATGTTTAGAAGATGTAGCACTTTTTAGCAGAAGCAGACATAACAGGGGTTTTTGAAGGTTAAAAAAAGCCATATTTCATCTTTCTGACATTTCCTAATTATGTTAGATTTAGAGATGTTTTAATATTTTATATGATGTTTTAAAAATTAATTAAAATGAAAACAGTGAGATCTCAATTATTCAACTCTCATTTAGCTAAGAGGTCCGATGTGTCTGCCAAGGTTTGAACAAAGCTTCTAAACTCTGAAAGATTGGTGCTTCTGTCCTCCAAATCTTAGCAGCTGCACATGTCTTCTATCCTTTGAAGAGGAAGCCAACAGACTTTGAAGAATGTGCTCAGGATCCCCTGATTATCCAACCTCCTGATTCTCCTGATGTTGTGTGTGCTCGTTCTCTTGCACAGCCACGACACTTCTACACAGTACAACCCTGATGATATAACAAAGCATTTCAACCACTTAAATGCAATATGTTCAACTTTTCAGCTAGCATGGCTGGCAGAACTTTCTTAACCATATACATTTAAATAATGGGTGCCCCTAAGAACACACAACATCAGAAGAACACATCAGATTCTACCTTAGGTATCTTATGATTCCTTCCTGTGTTTATAACAATGCAAATAAAAAAATCCTTAATGGAACAGCAATCTGAACTGCCAAACTGCCCTTGGGAAACCTTTAATCTGATTATTTATTGCATTTTGCAAACCACACATCTATTCTTTCCTTTAGAAGTGAATATGTATGATTTAATATGTCCTTCAAACATTTACCACTTAAAAAGCATGAGATTCTGGGGTTGCAAGTATCAATTATACCGTTAGCACTGTTAACCTCACCTTTGCTATTTTTTAAAAATCCATCATTAATAAGATAAGAAGAAAAACTGTTGTAAATTTAAAGGTGTGATTTAAACCCATGGAAGCAGAGTTAGGATTAGAACTCCAAGTTCATGCTCCATCCATACTTTGCATATTTGATTAAAAGAAAGGTACAATCTTTACCTAAAGTTTTCAAGCTCAACAGCTTCAGTTGATTCTTGCCATTGACCTCGACTTCTTTGTCCATTAGTCTTGTTGGTGTATTGTTCTGACTTGGTCATAGTATTTTGAGCAGTTTCAAAATTAATGGCTGGGAGCTGCAAATGCAAGGGAGGCTGTGCATAAGGCAAACAGTATATAGAAAGTAATCAAGCAGAGAAAAGCTTTTGTCTTCTCACATTCTTATTGGGATTTCAGACACTGTCTAACTTAAGATCCAACAATTGCCATTATAAAGGTAATGCATACATCACACAATACAAACAAAGCTATTTTAATGCTCTGATCCAACGCAGTGCTGGATCAAACTGGTAGATGAACAAATATGACAAATTTTGAGATCAGTGACCCTCCAGGCCAGCCTGTTACAGGTTGTATTAAACCACTGACATTATACACTGTTTCAGAAATGTTACTGTCAATCCCACTTACACAGCTTCACAGAGGTACAATATTTCCTGTCACTTTAGAGGTCTATCTGTATTAGGTGACTCAGCCATTTCAACTTTAAATGCTAAGTATTTCTACCACCCTTACAACAACGCTTCCTCAGCTCTCGTCCCCTAATGCCCCTACTCTACTTGCGCTACATTGATGACATTTTCATCATCTGGACCCCTGGAAAAGAAGCCCTTGAGGAATTCCACCATGATTTCAACAATTTCCATCCCACCATCAACCTCAGCCTGGACCAGTCCACACAAGAGATCCACTTCCTGGACACTACGGTGCTAATAAGTGATGGTCACATAAACACCACCCTATACCGGAAACCTACTGACCGCAATTCCTACCTACATGCCTCCAGCTTTCACCCTGACCACACCACACGATCCATGGTCTACAGCCAAGCTCTACGATACAACTGCATTTGCTCCAACCCCTCAGACAGAGACAAACACCTACAAGATCTCTATCAAGCATTCTTACAACTACAATACCCACCTGCTGAAGTGAAGAAACAGATTGACAGAGCCAGAAGAGTGCCCAGAAGTTACCTACTACTGGACAGGGCCAACAAAGATAAAGCAGAACGCCACTAGCCATCACCTTCAGCCCCCAAATAAAACCTCTCCAACGCATCATCAAGGATCTACAACCTATCCTGAAGGATGACCCATCACTCTCACAAATCTTGGGAGACAGGCCAGTCCTTGCTTACAGACAGCCCCCTAACCTGAAGCGAATACTCACCAGCAACCACACACCACACAACAGAACCACTAACCCAGGAACCTATCCTTGCAACAAAGCCTGTTGCCAACTGTGTCCACATCTCTATTCAGGGGACACCATCATAGGGCCTAATCACATCAGCCACACTATCAGAGGCTCGTTCACCTGCACATCTACCAATGTGATATATGCCATCATGTGCCAGCAATGCCCCTCTGCCATGTACATTGGCCAAACTGGACAGTCTCTACGTAAAAGAATAAATGGACACAAATCAGACGTTAAGAATTATAACATTCATAAACCAGTCGAAGAACACTTCAATCTCTCTGGTCACTCGATTACAGACCTAAAAGTGGCAATACTTCAACAAAAAAAACTTCAAAAACAGACTCCAAGGAGAGACGGCTGAATTGGAATTAATTTGCAAGCTGGATACAATTAACTTAAGCTTGAAGAGAGACTGGGAGTGGATGTGTCATTACACAAAGTAAAACTATTTCCCCATGTTTATTTCCCCACCCCCACCCCCCACTGCTCCTCAGACGTTCCTGTTAACTGCTGGAAATGGCCCACCTTGATTATCACTACAAAAGGTTCCCCCCCCCCCCCCGCTCTCCTGCTGGTAATAGCTCATCTTAAGTGATCACTCTCCTTACAGTGTGTATGATAACACCCATTTTTTCATGTTCTGTGTGTATATAAATCTCCTCACTGTATTTTCCACTGAATGCATCTGATGAAGTGAGCTGTAGCTCACGAAAGCTTATGCTCAAATAAATTGGTTAGGCTTTAAGGTGCCACTAGTACTCCTTTTCTTTCTACCACCCTTAGTTACTGTAAGGATGTCTACACCTACTAGCTTGATTTGTGTAAACAGATGCAGTGCATCCCCACACAACACTCCCTCCAACCACTGCTATCCATTGTGATAGTATCCTGGAGAGTAATTTTTCACATTTTAGAAATCAGAGATGCAGCTAGCTGCCTCATAGCTTGCAAACTTCAGCCTCAGTAAAGCAAATACATAGCCCTGTATGTTACAAAGAATTCTCTGGATCAATTCTCCATACCTTTGTACAGCATTGGCAATGGATTTACAAGCAGTAAGGATGCTCCTTGCTATGTTACATATCTAGCTACATTGGGCTTTGGATGGATTTCTCAGCACTGCCTCCAAAATGTCAGTACTTTCAGCCATGCCACAGCAGTCAATCCCATGAAAATCATGTTGAATAGAATGTAGAACAAGAGAAATGGGCCATCCAGCTAGACCACAGAGTAACACCCACAATTATGTGGATTCACTTGAAGTAGGGATTAACATGATTTTCCCAATTTAAAAAAATATATATATTTTTTCAAACGGTAGAGAGAAGTCCCAACAGGGAGTGGGGGGAAAGAGGACTTTGCTACAAACACTAGAAAACTTATAAGCAGATAACTACCAGTGTAATCAATTTTCTTGACATAGTTTTAACCTCAAGTTTTCATTCTCTAAACACTATTTATACATGATGGAATTGTTTACTTGTGGTTTTGCATCCTTCACTTCCTTTCATCATGTTATAACTAACCTGCCTCTTGCTGAAAATGGGGACTACTTCCTCATGACATTATCAAAGGGTGTGGAAAAAGACAAAGTTGGTAAACTGTTTAACTATAAATAACTGTCACAGCATAAACTCTGCTAGATATGCTGACACAGCAAAACAAATGAAGATAATTTTGCTGTTATTTAAAAAAATGAATATGACATACCAGCATAAAAAGCTGATTGATTTAATTCCTTTACACTGTGTAAATGGGATTTTTCCTAGAGAAAAACTCTGCTATTGCCAAAAAAATAAAAGTTTCTAGTGAATTGAACTGCACATGAGCTCACTAAAACTTCTTTGACTATTTCTGACAATGCACAAAATTCACACTGACTACCACAATTATTATTTTGCATGATCATACAACTGTTCAGCATGTTGAATAATGACTACTAAAAATACCTGCTGTTTGCTTGACTGGACATTTAAAAGAGACCGAAGTCTTTTAAGATCAGAGTAATCCCTAGAATAAAACATAATAATGTATCTATTAATAACTCATTAGACAAAGTTATTTATAACCATGTCAACAAGTAGTCTGCTCAATATAAACAAGGTCAATTTGTGTGATCAACATTGGTGAGAGAAAAGGCAATTCTCTGGCATTGCCTTAGTAGTCTATTGTTTTATTTTTGCATACAGAAGTTTCATAACCATTGATTTGTTTCTCCAGAAGGCCTGAAATCACCAAAGGTCTAAATAAACTCTCTGACCAGAGTAACAGTTGCCATGTGTATAGAGCATTTAACTTTGGCAAATGGTACAAATTCCAGAAAGTCACTGTTGAGGTTCAAACAAACTAAACCATTATCAGAAACTATACCTTGCAGTGATCCCTTGAGGTTTTTTATCGGTTCCTTTTTCTGTGCTCTTCACCTTTTTGTCTTGATCAGGCATTGTAAAACATCAATACTGCAGAATTAACATCTCATTCCCTTAAAAATAAAGTGGACGACAGAATACGATTGTGCTATAATGACAGCAAGTAATAGCACACAGTAGAACCAACTTGAGAAACCAAGTTGTGAAAAAGCATAGATGCACTGTATGCCCAACCTGAGACACTAGGTTTTAAACAGAGGACATCCCTTAAAATACAGGACATAAAAGACAAGATAAGTAAGTCCTGGCTCCTAAACACCTGTTTTTTGGTAAGAGGATAGAGAGGACAAAGAGGGATCCCAAGTAACTTGCTACCACCATCCATTTTTACTGGCTTGTTCCCTCCTCCAGCATATTATTATTTCTTGCTGTGGATTTGGCTGTTTACATTATGGTAGTGCCAGGAGGCCCCCCCTGTTGTGGACCCTGCTGTGCTAAGTGATGCTGGGGGAAGTAGATGAAGGCAGTTGGAAACCAAGCTCACCCTACAGTGGTGGCGCCTGTCCTGCGGGATTGGGATTGACTCTCCAACTCCAGCTATTACGACTGGGCACTCAGGGTTGCGGCACCACTGCAGGTTAGACTGGCTGCTCCTCCGCATGATGATAGGGTGGTTGGGCCAAACCTGAGTGGTGCTGTGACCCCATGAGCCAGGTTGCAACTCCTGGAAAAGGGAGCCAAGACCAGCCCCACAGGACAGCACTCACTGCTGCAGGATGAGCTCATTCTCCAACCCCCTTTCACTGGGCCACCGCCCCTCCCACTGGGCCGGGAATAGGGTTGTGGGGCTGGGGCTGGGGGTGTGTATATGTAACGATGGGTCACAAAAAAAGACAAAATGCAATTGGTCGTTGGCCTTACTAAAAGTTTGGAAACCACTGTGCTATGCCATAATGACATAGTCAAGACTAGAAAAAATATCAACTTGCCAACGAGAGTAGGAAGTTTTCCAAAGCTAGTGCCATCAGTTTCTACAGATTCTAAACTCTCTCTCAAAAAAAAATCTAGGGGTGAAATCCTGGCCCAACTGAAGTCAATGGCAAAACTCCCATCGGGACCAGGATTTCACCCTCACTTTTAGCCTTTATGGGTGATACGAAAACCTTACAAATGAGAGGGAGGCTATGACAGCTTCAGAGGCAGCAGTGGTAGTGGCCCAAGAATAGAAGAAACAATGAAAATGACTCGATGTGGAAGCTGCGCATGTACATTATCTTGGAGTAATTATGAATTAATCCAGGTTAAACTAAATGGAAGGAAACAAAAACAGGTCTGCAACAAGGGTCCTTGATTTCAAAAGCACAGTCTTTAAAAACTTAAGGGAATTAGCTAAGGTAGTTGATTGGACTGAAGAACTCAAGCGTCTGAATGTGGAGGAGGCTTAGAACTATTTTTAGGCAAAGTTGCAGAAGCTATCTGAAGCTTGGATCTCAAACAAGGGGAAAACAATTCTCAGTGAAGGGTTGCAGGCCAAAGCGGACAAACATACATCTCAAACAGGTTATTAAGAGAAAGCAGAAAGCCTACAAGGAACTGAAGATTGGAAGAATCAGCAAGGAAAGCTACCTCTTGGAGGTCAGAAAGTGCAGAGGAAAAGTGAGAACTGCCAAAAGCAAAGCAAAGTTGAACCTTGCAAAGGAAATTAAGAACAACAGTAAAAGATTATATAACCAAATAAATAAAAAGAAAACAAGGAAAGAAGAAGTGGGACCGCTAAGCACTGAGGATGGGGTGGAGATTAAAGATAATCTAGGTATGGCCCAACACCTAAATGAATACTTTGCCTCAGTTTTTGATAAGGGTAATGAGGAGCTTACGGGTAGTGGCAGGGTGGCTAATGGACATGAGGCTACAGAAGTAGAAATAACCACATCTGAGGTGGAAGTCAAACTCAAACAGTTTAATGGACCAAATTGGGGGGGGGGGGGCCTGGATAATCCCCATCCACGAATATTAAAGGAACTGGAACGTGAAATTGCAAGCCCTATAGCAAGGATTTTTAATGAAATGGGATGAAATTTAATAGTACAAAGTGATGCACTTAGGGACTAACAACAATTTTTGCTATAAATTGCTATAAACAGTTGGAAGTGACAAAGGAGGCGAAGGACCTGGGTGTATTGGCTGATCACAGGATGACTATGAGCCACCAATGAGATGCAGACGTGAAAAAGGCTAATGCAATCCTAGGATGCATCAGGTGAGGTATTTCCAGAAGAGATTGTGAAGTGTTATTGCCATTATGCAAGCCACTGCTGAAACCTCATCTGGAATAGTGTGTGCAGTTCTGGTCTCCCAGAAACTTAAGAAAGTTGAATTCAAACTGGAACAGATGCAGAGAATGGCTACTAGGATGAGGTAAACCTTATGAGAGGAGACACAAGGAGCTTGGCTTGTTTAGCCTGACAAAAAGAAGGCTGAGAGAAGATATGACTGCTCTCTAGACATATATCAAAGGGATAAATACCAGGGAAGGAGAATAATTATTTAAGTTATGTGCCAATGTTACCACAAAAATAAATGGATATAAACTGGCCATCAACAAGTTTAGGCTTGAAATTAAATGAATGTTTCTTACCCTCAGAGGAGTGAAGTCCTAGAACAGTCTTCCAAGGGGACCAGTGGGGGCAAAAAAATCTAACTGGCTTCAAGACTGAGCTTTATAAGTTTATAGAGGGGGTGGTATGCTAAGATTGCTTACAATGGCATATGGCCCATCTTCGACTACTAGTAGCAAATATCCCCAATGGATGGAGATGGGGCGCTAGATAGGGAGGGCTCTGAGTTACTACAGAGAATTATTTCCCAGCTGTCTGGCTGGTGAGTTTTGCAACATGTTCAAGGGTCTAACTGATCACCATATTTTGGGTTGGGAAAGAATTTTCCCCCAGGTCAGATTGGCAGAGACCATGGAGGAGAGGTCGCTTTCCTCTGCACCATGGGGCACAGGTCACTTGCTGGTTTAAACTAGAGTAAACGGCAGATTCTCTGTAACTTTAAGTCTTTAAATCATGGTATGAGGACTTCAGTAATTCAGTCAGAAGTTATAGGTCTATTACAGGAGGAGGTGGGTGAGGTTCTGGAAAGAGAATCCAAGACGTTTTTAGTAACATACGTATAGCAATGTGTTCACTGCAACATACAAATTTTTAAATTGAGAGTGTCAGAAAGTCAGGGACTACAAAAAAGGTAGATCTCATTAAGGGAATGCCCAATTCAGCTCTGAATAAAAGTCCAGCTTTCTGCCCAGTTCACAGAGATATGAACGTTGGCAATAAATGTACAGGCCCAATCCTACTAGATGAGCGTGGTCAGCGTATGTCAGGAGGTTGTCAGACTTTATAGGATTGGGCCCAAGGACAGGAAGGAGTGGAAATTAGAAGAGAACTGAACAGCTGATTTGAGAAAGTCCTGAGAGTCGCTTATTTATTTGCCTTTGTTATTTCATTGCTTTTATTTTTCTTTTGTGGTCATGGCTGCCTGTCAGTAAGTCACTACTTCAAAATATACAGGACAGATTATTTTTTCTGCCATCTCCTATAGCTAATATTTATCACAAAAGGATTTATTTTTCTTCCTTGACAACCTGATACATGTACATATTTTCCTTTTATATTAACAGATGGCATGCGCCACGGGGTAGGCATCACAGAACTTTGACAATATGAATTATCACAGTGACAAGCTAGTAAACAAAAGAACCTTAACTTTGAATTAGTTATTAAATGCAAACAAAAAGACAAAGTGATGGTATGGTTGGCATTTTAAATGTATAGCAATCAATATACTTTTTTTTAAAAGTAACGAACTAGCTATATACCAATATAATGCCCAAAGGTTAGAAAAAAAGGATGAACCCTGACATGGGAAGTATCAAAGATACTAATCTGCACTCTGAGCTCTCTGCTTCTTTTCCAGTTAGAATGGTTGGGGCCACTTCTTCTATAATACCCAGAGAAAGGAAGTTAAACTGTGGGCCCTGTGGACAATGTTTGCCAAAAGATTCCAAGCTCATGTATACATTTAGGCATTCTTCAAGAGCAACTCATCTATTTTCAATGAGTTTTGCAAACTGTATCAATCTAGAAGTCTTCACATTCATCTACGTCAAGTATTTTTACAGATCAGCAGGTATAATTGTATTAATATTTAATTTGGATTAATCATTTATTTAGAGTTGTTTTGATACTGTATATTAGAGCAAACCTGATACTAATAAACAACACTTAGCACTTCTTTGGTCAGAAGTCTCCAAAGTATTTTACAAACATTGCTGAAGTCTCACAACACTCCTGTGAGATATGGAAGTATTAACATAAGAGCAGCCCTACTGGGTCAGACTAAAGGTCCATCTAGCCCAGTATCCTGTCTTCTAACACTCGCCAATGTCAGGTGCCCCAGAGGGAATGAACAGAACAGGTAATAAAGTGATCCATCCCCTGTCGCCCACTCCCAGCTTCTGGCAAACAGAGGCTAGGGACACCATCCTTGCCAATAGCCATTGATGGATCTATCCTCCATGGACTTATATAGTTCTTTTTTGAACCCTGTTATAGACTTGGCCTTCACAACATCCTCTGGCAAAGAGCTCCACAGATTGGCTGTGCGTTGTGTGAAAAAAAGACTTCCTTTTGTTTGTTTTAAACCTGCTGCCATTAATTTAATTTGGTGACCCCCAGTTCTTGTGTTATGAGAAGGAGTAAATAACACTTCCTTATTTACTTTCTCTGCACCAGGCATGATTTTATAGAATTCAATCATATCTCCCCTTAGTTGTCTCTTTTCCAAGCTGAAAAGTTTCAGTCTTATTAATCTCTCCTCATACAGAAGCCATTCCATACCTCTAATAATTTTTGTTGCCCTTTTCTGAACCCTTTCCAATTCCAATATATCTTTTTTGAGATGGGGCAAACACATCTCCATGCAGTATTCAAGATGTGGGCATACCGTGGATTTGTATAGAGGCAATATGATATTTTCTGTCTTATTATCTATCCCTTCCTTAATAAAAAGAAAAGGAGTACTTGTGGCACCTTAGAGACTAACCAATTTATTTGAGCATGAGCATAAGCATAAGCTTTCAGATGCATCCGATGAAGTGAGCTGTAGGTCACGAAAGCTTACGCTCAAATAAATTGGTTAGTCTCTAAGGTGCCAAAAAGTACTCCTGTTCTTTTTGCGAATACAGACTAACACGGCTGCTACTCTGAAACCTTTTCTTAACGATTCCCAACATTCTGTTCGCTTTTTTGACTGCCGCTGCACATTGAGTGGATGTTTTCAGATAACTATCCACAATGACTCCAAGATCTCTTTCTTGAGTGGTAACAGCTAATTTAGACCCCATCACTTTATATGTATAGTTGGGATTATGTTTTCCAATGTACATTACTTTGCATTTATCAACACTGAATTTCATCTTCCATTTTGTTGCCCAGTCACCCAGTTTTGAGAGATCCTTTTGTAACTCTTCACAGTCTGCCTGGGACTTAACAATCTTGAGTAGTTTTGTATCATCTGCAAATTTTGCCACCTCACTGTTTACCCCTTTTTCCAGATCATTTATGAATATGTTGAAGAGGACTGGTCCCATTTCAGAGCCTGGGGGGGACACCACTCTTTACCTCTCTCCATTCTGAAAACTGACCATTTATAACTACCTTTGTTTCCTATCTTTAAAATAGTTACCGATCCATGAAAGGACCTTCCCTCTTATCCCATGACAGCTTACTTTGCTTAAGAGCCTTTGGTGAGGGACCTTGTTAAAGGATTTCTGAAAATCTAAGTACACTGCACTGGATCCCCCTTGTCCACATTCTTGTTGACCCCTCAAAGAATTCTAGTAGATTGTGAGGCATGATTTCCCTTTATAAAAACCATGTTGACTCTTCCCCAACAAATTATGTTCATCTATGTGTCTGACAATTCTGTTCTTTACTATAGTTTCAACCGGTTTGCCTGGTACTGAAGTCAGGCTTACTGGCCTGTAATTCCCGGGATCACCTCTGGAGCGCTTTTAAAAAATTGGCATCACATTAGCTATCCTCCAGTCATTGGTACAGAAGCTGATTTAAATTATAGGTTACACACTAGAGTTAGTAGTTCTGCAATTTAACATTTAAGTTCCTTCAGAACTCTTGGGTGAATACCATCTGGACCTGGTGACTTATTACTGTTTAGCTTATCAATTTGTTCCAAAACCTCCTCTAATGACACCTCAATCTGGGACAGTTGCTCAGATTTGTCACCTAAAAAGAATGGCTCGGGTTGGGGAATCTCCCTCACATCCTCAGTAGTGAAGACCGATACAAAGAATTCATTTAGTTTCTCCGCAATGGCCTTATCATCCTTGAAAGCTCCTTTAGCATCTTGATCGTTCAGTGGCCCCACTGGTTGTTTAGCAGGCTTCCTGCTTCTGATGTACTTAAAAATGTTTTTGCTATTACTCTTTTAAGTCTTTGGCTAGCTGTTCTTCAAATTCTTTTATGGCCTTCCAATTTTTACACTTTTTACACTTCATTTGCCAAAGTTTATGCTCCTTTCTATTTTCCTCACTAGATTTAACTTCCACGTTTTAAAGGCTACCTTTTTGTCTCTCACTGCTTTTTTTACTTTGTTGTTTAGCCACAGTGGTACCTTTTTGGTTCTCTTACTACGTTTTTTAATTTGAGGTATACATTTAAGTTAAGCCTCTATTATGGTGCCTTTAAGAAATTTCCATGCAGCTTGCAGGGATTTCACTTTTTGCGCTGTGCCATTTAATTTCTGTTTAGTTCCATTTTCTGAAATTAAATGCTATCATGTTGGTCTGCTGTGATGTTTTCCCCGCCACAGGGATGTTAAATTTAATTATATTATAGTCACTATTACCAAGCGGTCCAGATTCTGTGCTCCACTTAGGACTAAATCAAGAATTGCCTTTCCTCTGGTGGGTTTCAGGACTAGCTGCTCCAAGAAGCAGTCATTTAAGGTGTCAAGAAACTTTATCTCTGCATCCCGTTCTGAGGTGACATGTACCCAGTCAGTATGGGGATAGTTGAAATCCCCCATTATTATGAGTTTTTTATTTTAATAGCCTCTCTAATCTCCTGAGCATTGCAGAGTCACTATCGCCATCCTGGTCAGTTGGTCGGTAATATACCCCTACTGCTATATTCTTATTATTAGAGCATAGAATTACTATCCATAGAGATTCTATGGTACGCTTTGGTTCATTTAAGATTTTTACTTCATTTGATTCTACGCTTTCTTTCACATATAGTGGCACTCCCCCACCAGCACAACCTGTTCTGTCCTTCTGATATATTTTGTACCCTGGTATTACTGTGTCCCATTGATTATCCTCATTCCACCAAGTTTCTGTGATGCCTATTGTATCAATATTCTCATTTAATATGAGGCACTCTAGTTCACCCATCTTATTATTTAGACTTTAGCATTTGTATATAAGCACTTTAAAAAAGTGTCACTTTTTAGCTGTCTGCCATTACATGATGTAACTGAATGGGACTTTTTTCATTTGACTGTTTCTCATCGGATCCTACCTGTATTTTATCATCTTCCACCCTCTCCTCCTTACAGGGACATAGAGAATCTCCATTAATAGATCCTTCCCTATGGGATGCCTCTGTCCAAACCACATGCTCCTCCGCACCTGTCGGCTTTCCCCCAGCCCTTAGTTTAAAAACTGCTCTATAACCTTTTTAATTTTAAATCCAGCTAAGGACTAAGCCTAAACAGGCCTAGATTTCCCATAACAAATCAATATGCTCATGGCACTGCTGGTTCTCTGCTCTTCCAAAGCAATCTCCACAGTTCCTACGGTGGAATCCAACATTCTTTGACAGTGTCCCTCCATACAAATAATTCAATCCAAGCACTGTGGGTTTATGTGCACATTTATCCAGCTCAAGACCCAGATCCTGCCTGAGTCTATCCTGGTAAACCACTGCTTACAGATGTGGCAACAGACACAAAGAGGTTAAGTGGTTGGAGAAAGTTATAGAACAAGTCTGTGACAGAGAAGGGATAACAATCCAACTCTCTTAAATCCATTTTCTGTGCTTTAACTATTAGACAGACCTTTTGGGGAATGCTGTTGGTGACTGGCAGGTTTTGGAAATTATGATGGTAAATTAAAGCATCAATGATTTGGTCCCTTTTCAATTTCCATAACAGGGATTTGGGGTCGGATGGGGGCAGAACTACGTAACTAGACTGTGTTTAGAAGATAAAAGTATTATGGAATGTCTATTTTAGCAGTGTTATCTTCTATTAGCTGGTCTGCCTCACCTCGGAGATATCTTCCCTTGAGTTTGCTGATGTTACTTTATTTTTTTAGACTGCTCAGACTGAGTTTGTACATATTCTCAAGGGGTTAATTGCAAAAAGTTATCAGATTGCTTTTTTTCCCCTGCTGCTTTTTCAAACCCGGTTTGAAACGCTGTACAGAAACTGTGTATTTAACCTTAAATTCTCCAAGTCCCTCTCATTCCTCAAAACTTGTTAATACATTTCTGGTGAGGTGGGGCTCAGAACTGAAGGGAATCCCTCGGGTGCCCCCTCCCCCATCAGCGGGGACAGGGGCATCCCTTATCCTACCAGACCTCTGGGCAGACGTCTGACACCTCAGAGATCTGGGAGAAGCAGCTGATGCTGTCAGGGGTTCTCTGCTGGGTGTCCCCTCCGGATCCCCGATTTTCCTTTGATCTCTCCGCCGTCCCTGTCGTTTCATAGGCTGCCCCCGGTGTTCAGTTGTGGACTGGGTCTGATGGCTCTTCCCCCAGCCCAATTTCAGGGGGCCTCGATCCCCGTCCCAGGACTCGCAAATAGCAGGGACGGGGCAGCGACCTCCCTGTTTTGGGACCCGCCACCTTCCCTGCGATCCAAGACACACCGGTCCCTGCAGACCCGCACCCCGGGTCAGCCCCGCTGCCGGCGGCGGCCGCTTTGCCCGACCTCTCTCGGGGGAGGGGGGCCCGCTCCGCTGTGAGGGTCCCGTCACCCGCCTGTGGCCGGCCCCGGAGCCCCTCACCCTACCCAACCCGGCAGCGGGCTCCCGCCTACTCACTGCGCGGCGGCGGGAGGTGGCGAGGGTCTAGCCCCCGGGGAAGCCCCTGTTCGCTACGCTCCGGCGCTCCCCGGGCCCCTCTCTTCTCGCCGCAGCCCCCGAATTTGTTTTTGATCAACTGACAGCCTCGCAGCCAATCAGATCACTCCTCCTCCAGAGACGCCGAGTTCCCCGGCCAATCGCTGTCCTCCATGCTACGAGGTGCGGGCACCATAGAGACGGCTAAACGCCGCCGCTGTTGCCATGGTCACAACAACGCTTGTGTGGAGCTTGGCCAAGTAACTCGGTGGAATGGGGGTCACTGTATTGGGGCCAGGAGCTCCAAGCAGGGGGGTCAGGGCCTCCCGCAACCAGAAGGGGCAGCGGCTTCCCCCAGGTGGGGCCCAGGAGCGAAGCGGCCCTGCCACTGCGGGAGCTCGGAAAGGGGAGGGAGGCAGCCCCGTCTGCTCCGGCCGCCTCAGCGCTCCGGGGGCGGCATGCACGGGGACTGCAGGGTGTTGGGAGGAGCAAGGGCTGCGTCCCCTTCCCAACACAGCCCCTCGCCCTCTCCGACACTCGGCTCCCCGCCGCTGGAAGCGCTCTGACCCGCTCCCGCTGAACCAAGGCACAAAAATCCCACTCAGAGCGGGACTGCGCCCCAAAGGGGTCCGCTCTAAAACACTAATAATTATTGCTACTTGCAACTTATTGCCTTTAAATACAGCCATCTCCGGGCCTACCAGGCGTTACCGTCTTTAAAATTTCCATACAGTTAGTTCAAGCAGTTAAGACAAATCGTAAAAAATGAGACAAATGTTTAAAAAAAAACCAAAACCTTGAGTTGAAATGATTGGGTACAGGACCTGCAACTCGAACAAAAGAAAACTTGGGGAAACATTATTTCCCTTCAGCATCTACATAGGTTTTCAATCCACACCAGTTTTCCAACTCATAAAGAGGCTAAAATTAAAACAAGTCTTTATAATGGAAGGTGGTGGTATGTGGAGGCATGCTTTTAATAACTGTATTGAAATTTAACCTACACTGTAAAGCAGAAGAAACCTGCCTTCCCTGGAAGCCAGAGTCTTTGGTTATTCGGTTGGAAATTTTGGTTATTTCCTTTTAACACACCTAATCCAGTTTTGATTGATACATTTAATACTTACAGAATCATTCTGTCACATTTACAGCACAACAGATACAGATCATTTGCTCAGATACTTAGCACCTGTCTACACATGGAGTTATTCTATAATAGCTATTCAGGAACAGCTATTCCAGAATAAATTTCATGTGTAGACAAATAGAGCACACATCATCCCATAAATCATAAAAGTCTGCAAATGTTAGCAAATGCAATACATGATTTTTCAAGGCTGTCTGTCCCTCACCAGAGAGCAAGAGAGAGACTGGAACAGCTTTATACCAGTGCCATTAATCCTGTACTTGACATTTGCATATTTGCATGGAAGTAGAAATTAAAACATTTAATTCAGTTCAGTAGATTTTTATTGCTTTTGCCAACTTTTTGAAACATTACAAAAAATAACTTTCTTCTAATCACAATTAAACAAATTACAAAGGCTGGATCTTTTACATTAGAGACGTCAGAGAATTTTGTGTACTTTATATAAACTTAAAACATTGTTTCTCCATTTGGAATAATGTTTAACTTGCTTTGGGTTTTATTATAAAAGTAAAAGCATTACTGTTTTATTTAGAAAAGCAGTCATAAAAAGCTGGAATTGTATGTAATTACATCTCAAGTGACCAAATATAATGAATACTAAAATTAAAAATTTTGTTCAGTTAAATGTGCTGAACACTGGAAGACACAGAAAAACAATGTGAATCACGTATCAACAACAGAAGGGAAAAATATGGTTATAAATGCCATGTCATCTCTTACCAATAAGTCGTTATTTAGAAAAACCCTGGATGTCTGACACATTACTCCAAGAACTCCAAATAAGTGTCAATATGTACTAAATTCAATATGAAAAAGTCTTTAGATTAATATCAATTCCAACTAAAAGTTTTTCCTATAGTTGACAATTTTACTAAAAAAGTTACAAAATAAAATTCATTTTTAATTAAAATCACTAGGCAAATTTGTTTTGCATGTCGAACACTACTTTTTCATAGACTCAAAACTGTGTGCTTTTAGTCTTAAATTTATTTTCTATAAAATAAATTACTGTTGATATAAACAAGCCACCCTTCACACACTAGTACTATGCTAGATAACGGATGGGACTTAGAGGAGTAATTTTAAAACATTAAATTACTAACCATATGAAACAAAAGCAAATTAGAATCAACATGTGGTGTTAATGGTTTACAAATTCTACGTTTGTGAATTTAAAACAGTATGAACCAATTAAGTTACTTTATGCATTTACAGAATTTATGTACAATATATAACCCTTTATAATGCTACAGGCTCTGTTACATTACACCTATTTATTATATTTGATAGCACTTTGAATCTGCCTTTGCAAAGGGCAAATGTTAGAAAACTACTGTTTACACATACAAATGCATTTGAAATGAAAGATACTGGGAGAGGTTTTATTAAACGTAAGAGAAATAGTTAATACGTTTGGCTGAAAAAAAACAAAACACTAGTGCTCTGAATTCCGTCCTACAAGTTTTGTAAAGATAAACTTGGCAACCTGGAACATTTTGCATTTTTTACTTAAAAAACATATACATTAAAACAAAGAGGAAAGTATAATTAACTTGGGCACATCTAAAACAGAATTAGAAATGTGTTTCTTGTAATACATAAGAAAATACTAAAAATGAGTTTTTGTAAAGTTAATATTTAAAAATGACTGCTTTGTAAATGAGACCTTTCAGGAGATATTTGAATTGAGTGGTCAAAATTAAGACCTATATTTATGTAAACATACATCTTTATAAATAAATTAAAAAGGATCACAAGGAATTTCCTGAGGTGGCTCTGCAGCCAGATACACAGTAGCATTAAGCTCCATCCCCGGCAAACAAGGCATCTAAAAAAGTGCAGGGTTGTTTATTTTATTCTACTGTTAGAATGGAAAAATATTGGCTTAATTTTACGTTTTACCCCAAGGTAAATCAGTGTACAGTAATCACCACTGCTCATTTATACCTATTAAGGGAACAATTATATATATATATACGTACAGGAAACTATGTCGTTCACTATTTTACTTTAACCGTATACATGATTTTTTAATGCAGAGAAGGAAACATTTATACAAAGTAAAAAATAAGCAGTAAATTACTTAAACACAAGTTACCACTGGGTTTTTATGCACGTAAAACCAGGTCTGATTCTGATGTCCAGTGGTTAAAAAGAAGTGAGAATATAACACATTATTAACCAAGAACATTGGAACAAAATGTAAACAACTTTGCAAGTTATGGTATTTCTGGCACTGATTAATTATTTACATTATTCAACAGAATCCATGGAATACTGTGATTCTAAGAGGATTTCAAATTTTTACTTTAAATAGAAAAATACCCACTTCCTGTAAAGTAGCCAAAACTTATTAACCCTTTGGCAATGGAAACCAGATGCAAAATGTTCAGTGTCATGAGACCCTAAACTCTGGCATTAAAGGGTTAAAAATCTCAAGACCTGTGATGTCGGTTTTGGGTCTTTGGAAATTGTTGTGCAGCTGTGGACATGGAAGAATAAAATGCTAAAGGAAGACCAGTAAGTAAAAAAGCACTGTGGATAATGCTACATACACTGGCAGAGGAGTTTTTATTCTCTTTCTTGACTGTATCAGAAAGAAGATACTTAACAGTCAAGAGTTGACTTGCAGACATGGACTTCATTGTTTGTGAGGTTTGAGGAGTATTTGGGAGAGACAGCCATAATTCTAGTGTACATCTTATTTCAACCAGAGGAAAAAACATATTCCTTGAAGGAGCATATCTTCAGGCTAAGAAACAGGCCATACAAACACCCAGGAATGAAGCAATACCTATACTGTGTCTGACTCAATATTAGTCAAATTGATTGAGCAAAATCAAATAAGGTCTGCACTGACTTCAGCCATTATTGTGATGTCAGTTTCCACAGCATTACTCATACTGCTTTGTATTGATGTTTGTGTCAAAAAACTTATTTTTTCCCCTGGAATTCAGCCTAACCGCAGCAGCACCATTTTACTATATCATGATTACAATTAAAGGGGATGGTAATGTATGTAAAGTTTAACTTTTTAATATAACTTTAATGCCACTAGCAATATTTCCACCATACCCAATTACTGTTTTTAGTTTTATTGCAAAATTATCCTCACCCCAAATTGACAGCACCCAACTCCATGTTGAGTGGTATTTTCAAAAACATTGCCTTGGCTTAACTTTGCTCCCTTTGAAGTTAATGAGAGTTTAAGCATAAAATCAAAGGTAAAACTCTCATTAACTTCAAAGGGAGCAGCAGAATTAAGCCAAAGGTGAGTGCTTTTGAAAATAGTGCCCTCTATTTTTAATATATGTAGTTTGTACTTAAAACTATTACGAGCTTAACAAATTCTGTTAGCAGCTCAAAATTTAGATAAATCATTTGAGAAAATAAAGTAACACCAAAAAACCCAAAGAATAAGGCAAATAACATCAACAGTGAAAACAGGTAAGTGATCAAGATTTTGATCTTTACATAAAATTTTAACATTTCCTCAAATACAAATGCTCACACTAAACATTGCAGGGATTGGAGATACCAGTACAATAACTTGGAACACAACAACTGCATTCTCAGTGAAATATCTAAATGTCCAAGGGCCCCAATAAATCAAATTTACTTTAGTATACAAATATTAACTTTTTCAGATTTATTTTACACAGCATTAAGATTCATACCAATTAAAATAAATAAAACTTTTTTTAAAAATTAAGGTTAATATGCTACCAAATATGCCCTTTACAATGGAAAGGATCATAACTGTAAACACAAAACCCAAGGTAATTTGTAATCCATAAAATACTGGTCATAAAGCTATTTCAGAATTCTAACCAACTGCTGATAAGTTAGTCAAATACTTTATAAATTAAAAAAAGAATTAAGCCTGATTCAAGAAAAAGACATTCTGATGAGGACAAGAGATGCTGGAAAGGCTCCAGTCTCCTGAGAATGTGGCGTCTTCCATTAATGTCAACAGAAGTTATGCATGCACAGGGAGAGGAAAACATCTCTCTAAGAGTTCAAGACTATAATGTAATGAGCTCTAATAAATAGTTATCAACCAAATCAAATACATACTAAATTATTTCTGTTAGAGATCCATTTTACATTACTTAAACATTGAGGTTCCAGAAATATCAAATACTGATTTGAAATTAAAACTACATTTAAAGAGGACCCGTATTGCTACTGAGTAATATAATAGGATTTGAAGAATAGATTTTTTTTTACAAGGGGATGGAACAGCATTACATATATTTTAAGGACTGCATCACGTATCAGTTTATGGCTGAAAGGCCAATGCCATGAAATATGAATCACAGAATCCAGAAAGATCATCATCATATAGTGGAGAAAAGTCAAATATGCAGTTTATGTAATGGCACATTAACATTTGTTCTATGGAACCTGACAATCTGTGCTTTCCCTGCAAAAAATCTCAAATGTAATTGCCTGCACTGAAAACAAAATTCTGTAGCAGAAGAAGTTACAACAGAGACGTATTACAACATACTAAGTAATGTGGACCAATAATTATCAGCAAAAGCTGATTTGACATTTATGCACATATTGATTACTAAAAAGAATATGCATTCATTTCAATCTTCCTATTTAAAAAATGAAAATAAAATTTCCAATAAAATAAATATTTGAGGAGTGATCACCACCCATCTTACTTGTATGAACATCTCATTATACACGTATAGTATCTACAGTGCTAATAACTGCAGTCCGCGTGATACTTCTTAAAGAAACATGGAAATCACCATTCAATGGTATGATATCCTACAGTCATATATACATATACAAACACACACATATATAATTCCCCTTGATTTCGTTCTATAATGATGTTTCAGCATCCACATACTTCATTACAGGTGAATCTTCCATGCTTATTTGCACACTTTCTGGTTTCTCAGGGCTGTTGAAGGCAAAGACAAAGGTTTATGGTCTCCAAAAAAACTGACAAAAAGATTAAGCCAAGCACTTCCAAACTTTAGCATGCAAGCATCCAAAGTTTGAGATTTTTATAGATGGATACATTTATAATAAAAATCTCGTACACACAGTACTAGTTTGAAAAGGCAGCAAACCTAAAAGTAAAATTTTGCATACCATTCTGCTCTTGCATTCCAACCTTGACCGTAAGATTCTTGTGAACTGTGATATGCCCTATCAGAAAATGATGTATTTGGCCATTTAAATGTATCAACAGTAAAATGTGTACCAAACAATAGTATCTACATCATATAATTATTTTCAGGGAAGTTCAGTTTTGTTAATTATATGGAAATGGGAAAAGTGTTTTGGTTTTTTGGAGGTGTGGGGGTTGAGGGAGAAACATTTGTCATAAATTCCATTTATATCACAGACATTTTGTGATGGATTAGTATATGTCTGCATTTATCTATATCAATCTGCAAATTCCATTTATTTTGTGAACACCATCTTGATTGTAAAACTGTACTGTGCCTAAACTTTTGCTTTTTAACCTCCATACTGGATTGGGATTCCAGGAGATGTCTGGAGAAATGCTTGTGCCTAGCAGAGGGTTAGCAAAGGAGAACAATCAGGAGTTGTTCACCTGAACTGTCTTTTATTCAAATAAAAGACCCCATGAACAATGAGATGGCTGCCACCCAAAGTAGTCCTTTCTCAGGTGGGTCATGACTAAGCAACAGTTTATCTGACAAGAACTTCAAGCAGCTCAGAGCAGTCATTTAGCAAGGGGAACTGGAACTTTATAAAAGAAGGGTCTTTTCAATGGCCTTTTTATCATCAACAAGAACCAGAAGGCAAACTGTGCAGGAAGAAAAGGAAGGATCTTGGGTTCCCTAGAAGACACTGATCAAAGCCCAAAGGGCTCTCAGAGTGGTAAGGAAACTGAGGCAGGGGTTTGAATGAAGGTACTTTTATTTTTTCTTAAATCAGTATCTCTCTTGTGGTTGGTCTGAGTGAAATGTGACTGGTTTGGAAGTTACTTTGAAAAGTCTCTGTGTTACTTGCTTTCATTGTCACATTGTGCATGAGGAAGGAAACTGTAAAGGGTTAAACTGTATGGTCCTCAGCTTCAATGGAACTCAGAGTATGCAAGCCTACTGAATAAGCTTGGGAAGGCTGGCACTAGTTTCTATGCCTATGCAGTTGGATTGTGAAGTCCCATTTCTAAGGAGGGGTGCTAGACAAAGGATCTGTACCCCAAGAGTGTGCCCAGGGACAAAGGGACAGACAATGCCTAATCTCTAATCAGACCCAGCAAGCCTTGAGCATGTGGGATCCAGCGGTTGAGTCCAAACAGCATCCACCGGTGGCGGGGAAGGAGGATGCAATGGGCTCAGATGATTGTAACATTTATTTACTAAAAACATATTCTAAACTTTAGACTACCCAATGGGAAAATTATCCCTTTTCAATGGAAAGGAGAAATCTAGGATTTGATGAAACAGGAAAAGATGGCATGATTACTACCTATACTGTTCCAAATATCAGGTAATTGGAAAGGAAGGGTCACTGATGAGCAATACAAGGTACATTCTCAACCTCCTCCAGTCTCATTCCTTTTGGGAGGAACAGTTGACCTCGGGTAT
Organism: Natator depressus; assembly: GCF_965152275.1. Taxonomy (NCBI): domain Eukaryota; kingdom Metazoa; phylum Chordata; order Testudines; family Cheloniidae; genus Natator; species Natator depressus. The sequence goes on along the minus strand of NC_134235.1, from coordinate 192,865,992 downwards.
GCAATATCAAAGACCTGAACTCTGATGTGCTGCCTTTTGACCAGTCCTTCCAAGCTTACCAAAACAGTTCTTAAATGTTACTGTGCGATTATTGTTGCCTAATTGCTATTAGTTAATTAGTTGCCTAATTACTATTGCAGCCTAATTGTAATAGATATTGGGTTTTTTTTAGCAATTAGAATAAACTTCTTGGAAATATTTTAACTAGAGTTGGAAAGGGATTGTAATTTAGAGATACCTATATGCAGCAGAAAAAGGGAGTTACTGCTGATTTCAAATTAATTCAGGAAAAGCAAGGAGAGTAAACTAAAATTAGCAACAAGCATTCTCAATTTTATGGGTAAGAATGTGGCCAGAGCATTCTCAGGACATCTAACTCTTCTGCTCCTTTATTACAGACACAGACTGGCAAGTGCAGAGATTTTTGGATTAAAAATATGAGATGTATGCTTGATAGTCATCTGAATCAGGAAACCAGGCATGCGCAGAGATGATTTTGGAAGGGAACACCTCATTTACACCTCTGGATTTAACTGATTTGGCATGAGCACAGTGCAAAGTTGCAATGCTTTACAAGTCCTTAATGCACTTGCTGAATTTTAGGCTAGCCTCTTTTCTTATTCTACTAATTAATTAATTAATTTACAGCTGCTCCTTTGAGCCTGTCCTTATTTGGATTGATATCTGACTCATTTATTGTTATGTATGATACACAGAATTGGTCTGTAATCTTAGCTTCATATTTGATTTGTTGTGCTACATTTTAAAGGTTTTTTTTTAAATTCTTTATACTTTGCATGTAATAAGATATTAAATCAAAAAAACTAATTTATTTTGATTTCCTGGTTATTCAGTATCTTCAGGCACTAACTTTATGTGCATGTCTCCCACAAGAGCAACAGCCACTCTACCTGCTCGCTAGTTGAATTACAATACGAAAAACTACAGATGGCTAACTGTGCCATTCTACAGTGACTGGATTTTCACACTAACACATACAGAACAGAGAGGATGCAGAGAGAGGGGTGATATGGTCAAAGCAATGAGCTAGGGAAAAGGATCTTTGCAGCAGCATTCTGAATGGATGAGACTGAGCAAGAATACATTTGTCAAAGCCAAAGAAAAGGATGTTGCAGTAACTCGTACCATAAAAATTAATATATTTTCTTTTGAAATGTAAGTGTAACAACATCCGAAGTGATGCATGAAGAACTGTAACTATCAAAAGGAGAAACCCATAACATCAAGCACAGGACCATCAAACTCAAAGGTAAACAAGTGCCTGAGTGACAATCTCATGAGATCTTTGATGCAGAAGTACAATAAGTATTTTTCCTTCTTTAAAGACACCATCTGCACAAGATATTTATTCTTGGGCATCAAATGTTATCTCACAATAGAAAAACATTACAATAGACAGTACCAAAAAAAAAAGGCCAATGACACTTTTATAATTATTGCATAAAGGAGCCACATAGCTTGGAGAATCAAAAAACAGAAACAAACTAATTTAAACGGAAGCTGATTGGAGGGTCAGGGATGAAAGGAAGAAATCACTCATCCTGAAAGTAGAGCTGTTTGTCAAGCAGTGCCAGAGTGACTATGGTGGGAGATCTCAAGCATCTCTTCTCTGAGAACTTCTTGCCTGACCATGATCAAGGAACTGGCTGGAAGTTTATTGAGGCATTGACGGGAAACAACATATGACCAATAAAGGGAGTGTCTCACATCTGCCACTACCTGAGAGGGCCAGAAAGCTTTGAATAGTAAGAGTTTGAAAGTTTTGGTAGTTCTGGATTGTGAGCATGAGTAAGACTACTCTGAGGATAGCATCTTTAAAGAAAAGAAGAATTGTCTAGACTCCAAAAGAAAAAAGACAGACCAGCTCCTCAAAAGATTTGAGAGAAGGGTAACTGGAAAAAATAAAAATCAAAGAGCTTTGGTGTAAATGTGGTGAAAAGGCATTAACTCAATTAAGAGTGAGCCTCCTAATATCAGTCCTTTAGGTGAGCAGCAGACTGGCCTAGAGTGCACCACAGAGCTGAATGAAAGACTGTAGAATACATCCTATAAGAGCCTTATTAATCTGAAAATATCTATATGGACTGGTGGGGAAGAAAGATGATTCCGCAGCAGACCAACCAATCCAGTGATACCAACAAAGGGAAAAATAAATGAATCAAATGCTTGGATGTATAAAACTTTACATTCTGCATCTGTGACAGGGAGAGAAGGAAGACAAAGTTATAGGAGGGGAAGGCAAGACAAGCTGAGGGGAAGGCCATATAATATTTTATTATTTTTCTCTTGGAAGAAATTGACAAGATTCTGTGGGGGGAGAAAAGAGGAGGAGGGGAGGGGAGAGTTTGAGGAGTGAGTCTAAGATGGTGAAAAGGCAACCAGAATTGTTGGTGTGGGGCTGAATTAAATTGGAGAATTAGAGTTGTTTAGTTAGGAAGATAAGAAACCTGAAGGAGGAGAACACGAATGTGTAGTGGAAGAAGTCAGTCCCCTCATGGGATTTCTGCCAGAGATACTCGACAGCATGAGAAGCCTATCTGCTCTCCTCCTCTAATCCTTCCCCTTGCCCAGTGACCTCATTCCTTTCCTGATATCACTCACACTGACTCATCTTCTTCCTTACTCTTCTCCTTAACCTCTCACTCTTCTCTCGCTCTTTCCCCTCAATACAAGCATGCTTCAGTCCTTCCTATCTTGAAAAACCCATCCTGGACCCCAGCTTGCCTCTCCCACCACTTCCCCATCTCCATTTCATCTCTAAACTCTGTTTGCAATTACTGTCTGCAGTTCCACTCCTCCAATTCCATTATAGACCCTCTCCCAATCCAGCTTCCACCTCTTGCACTCCACTGAAACCATTCCGATCAAAGACCTCCTTCTAGCCAAATGCCAGAACCAGTACTCCATCTTCATCCTCCTTGACCTTTCAGCCACCTTCAACAGTAGCCCATGCTCTTCTTGAAATCTTGTCCTCACCTGGCTTCTGTGGCTGTCCTCTCCTGGTTTTCCTCCTACCTCTCTAATCACTCCTTCAGAGGATTTTCCTCGTCCCCCATTTAACTTCCTGTGGGAGTTTCACAGGGCTCTGTCCTTGGTCCCTTTTCTTCTCCCTCTACATCATATCTCTGGATAATCTCATCCACAAACACATATTCAACTACCATCTGTAGGTTTATGACTCAGATCTGTCTCCTTCTACCCAAACTAAAATTACAGCCTGTATGATGTCTCCTCATGGACATCTAGCTGTCAGCTCAAACTCAACGTGGCTAAAACAGAGCTCAATCTTCTCCCCCAAACCCTTCCCATTATATCCCTCTCAACCACTGTGGACATCATCATCATAATACCAGTCACTGAGGCCAGCAACTTGGGCATCATCTTCAACTGACCACATCTAGGTCTTCATATCCAGGCTACATCTAAATCTTGCAGATTCTTTTGCATGACTTCTCGAAGATGTGGCATTTCCTATCCATGCACACATCTTTACTCTCATCATCGCAGTTACTACAACATCATTTTCTCCCGCCTTGAAAAATGCAATCTTAACCCACTTGTATCCATTTAAAACGCTGTTGGCCCATCACTTTGACCATGTCACCCTTCTCTTTGCAACTCTCCATTGGCTCCCCTGCTTTTCTACTGCATCAAACATAAGCTACTTGTCTTCAATTTTAAAGCCCTTCATGGTCAACATGTCATCTCATTCAGTATTGACAGGCAGACATCAGCCAAAGACAACCTCTATCATCCACTTGTTAAATTTTCAAACAAGCACCTGTGTTCTTTTTCCCCAGATAGCACCTCACATCTGGGAGGAGCTCCCTACAAACACCTGCAAAGCTACCTCATTACCCTCCTTCAAATCTCTCCTTCAAACTCTCCTTTGAAGCCATGCCTACAATAAACTTGACAATAGTCAGGTTGCTGGTATACTGAGCCTACTGCCTGTCACACTGACTGATATTGGTCTCCTCGTTTCCTTATACTCCCTCTTCTATCTGTCAGTCTCCATGTTTTGTCTCTTGTCTTATACTTAGATTGCATCTTTTTATTCTGTGTTTGTATAGCGACTAGCACAATGAAGTCCTAGCTGATATGATAATGGTGGTGGTAAACAACAACAAAATATATTTTAGCTGTTTGCCTGGGAACTGCAGATAAGACCGGAGGGGAAAAAGAGGAGGAGAGTTTGTGTGTAAGTAATCTCCTCTCCCCCGAGAGATGGTCAACTATTAATTCTCAGGAGTCATCCTTTTAAAGAGCATGAAACTTGAAGAGTTACTCCCTAGAGAGGGATAACTCCCTTACAGAGTTGCTGACAAGGGCAGAGGCAGAACACCACAAAAGAATTTTAAAATGCCTCCCACTAGCAATCTAAATGGAGTGTGCTGTGTTAGCTCCCATTTTTCCTATAAGCAGTCGCTGGGTTTTTATCTCCCTTTGGCCTGACTGAGATTCAGCCAACCAAGGAAGAACCTCCAATAGAATACTGGGAGTAATCACTCAGAATGTAGTTTGTATTAGGCGATTGCTCCTAGGGATGAAAACTAACTCCATATGACAAAGAGGCTGTTGGCCATCATGGAGCATGCAAGTCCAGTCACAGAGAATTCATGGCTGCATAGAGCCCTAACATTCCAGTATACCATTTCAATGGTTTTATCTCCATTGAAATAAACAAACTTATTTTTCCACTGAAACTTTAAAATTAGACACAAGTTTTGGTTAGTGAAGACAGGGAGGGATTAAAAAATCAGAAAGCAAAAAACAGAACAAGGTCCTAGGGCAGCAGAAAGCAGCCATAAAGCCAGTGGATTCATCCTCCTGAGGATCTCTCCACCCCCTCCATCTCCACAATGGGCAAATCCATGGGGAGTATACAGATGATGCAACACCTCACCCATCAATTCCTAATTCTATCCTTTCTGAGTGCAGGAGATAGGGCCAGCGAAAAGGGAAGCCACGCAGAGGCTGTTTTGCTGGGGACGGGACACTAGCTTTAGCATCTGATTTTCAGATGTACTAAGCACCTGCAGCTCCCAGGCCCTTCTGATACTCAGATCCTTTATGAACACATGCCAATAAAACTTTTCGTAATCTAAGTCCCTTTCAGATTAGCATACATATCTCAAGCAAACTGGAAAGGTCTTCTAATTATGAGACAATACTTTTTACATTTTAATTAAAAGGGTTCATAGCAGGTATGACACTAGTTACTGTATAACCTCTTGGTAAAGATCACCAAAAAAAGAAGGTTTTCAGAATCTCAAGTGTCTCTTGAAAGTAAGATGTCAATATATATTCTCCCATATATTTTCAAGGTATAGAAAATACATTCTTAAAACAAACTATTTTCACAGCCAACAGCTGCTAAACACAAACAAAACTGCAGTTAGAAAATGTGTAAGTGGGTAATTATAGCTACCTCAGGTTAGCTCTGGTTACTTTGGCATTCTCAGTATTCATGGCAAGAGCCTTCCATTGTGCAGTTTTGGCCATTTCGTCTGATATGTTTACAACTGAGGGATCAATGCTGAAGAACAAACATACTTTTTGGTTAGTACTCAATACCTTGCAAAGCATTAACTTTGTCACCCATACCGTTCACATCAGTAGTGCCTTCTGTTATCACTTACATAGCCACAAGTGACATTTTAAGTAAAAATCACCCTAATGCAGTTAAACAGAAATTTAGAACACCAAATCCTGGGTGGTCTCCCATGTCGTAGCAGCTTAGGACTGTTTGTATGTAACATAGTAACTTTTGAACACAGCATCCTATCAATTCCAAAAATTCAAGGAATGTTCTAGGCATCAATTGCCAGAACCCTACTGATTTGGGGGAAGAATCAGAAAATCAAAAGGGGGAACATGGGACACACGGAGCCCCTGGCATCTGATTAACACACCCATAGCTTCATGCACCTCTGCAATTATCTATAGATCAAACAACTGCACCATCTTTAATGCCCTTCTAGCATAACAATCCCATACCTCATCTCCACCCAGCCTCCCAGTGGAGTCTGACATGATGACACCCTGACAGACTTATCTCCCAGACTAATGTTGGGGGGGAAAGGGGGAGATATGGGGCACGATGGTGAGCACACCGCCCCTGGCTCGGGGCAGAATGAGGGACCATGGTATGGTTAGGGAAGCGCATAGTCCCTAGCATGGGGGAAGGAGAGGCAGATACGGCCCCTGGCATTGGGAAAAGGGGTGCAAAGCCCCTGGCATGGGGGGGGACCCTCTTGAGAGAGGAAGGGGGGTATGGAGAGCACACAAAACCCCTGGCATGGGGAAGATTGGGAGGAGTTGCAGGGAGTCCTTGTAACAGAGGGGAATGGCAGTGTGGCACACAGAGAGGTTGTGGGGTGGAATGCAAAGAACCCCTGCTGTATACAATGAGTTTGGCCTACAGAAGCTCTGAAGTATGTGACTCCCTCCCATTGTAATATGAATTAGAAACTTCATTTTCTCAAATATCTTTTCCTTTAATCTTTCAAAAATCCATTATGGGTTGTTTAGGAATTATAAAAATAAGTTGTACTTTTTGTTTTTTTTTAATAAAGGCTGACATCTTTCAGAGATCAGAACTGTTCTGACCAGTACCCAGGAAATAATCAGGGAAGAAAGCATAAAGGCACTATTATTCTGAATTTGATAAAAAGAACTGAGGTTGAAGTGACCTATATCATGAAGTATGAAGACCTAAACTGTCAACTTTTCCTGCTGATCCAGCATTTGAAATCAGGTGATATTTGCTAGATTGCCAATAATCTAGATGTTGCTCAAATCTACTTTTTATGTGCCCCACACCCCCAAACAAGTATTTATACAGATAGGACACAGTGCCTCAGTCAAGTCATTTTTGCCACTCTTCCCCCCCTCTTCAATCCCTCCCACAAATGCAGTCCCTTTACAGGAATGATTAGACACTGCCTGATTCTCCACTAGCGTGCACCTTATGGATCTATTCATACCTATGCAAAGTAGGCTTGAAACTCTATCTTATCAGGACAGTAGTATTTCAAACCCATTTTCTTCAGCTATGACTCCACAACATGTAAGACAGTGGGGAATAAGGCTCATTCTCAGCAAGAGAAAAACTGAGATAATTTATCCAAATAGTAAGCATGTTATTTTTAATTGCTCTGGTTCCAGTTTAATAATCTGAAAACTATTTTATGTGTGCAAACTTATAATTAAAAAAGTGTAAAAATTATGATCTGCAAAAGACAGTTTTAGACCTCAACTTTATAAATCAAAGCAGCTGGTAAACATATTGCTCAACTAATGCCATTAGTTAACTATACTTAAACGAAACCTAACATTTCATATCATTAGCCATGCATAGTAACACACAAATATTCTATAGACAAGAACTGACCAAAACAGCTTCTTCACCCTGTGAACAGCTGGTCGAAACTGAGTCATCTGATCTGTTCAAGATGGTTATGTAAATGAATTATTAAAATGCAATTATTTAAAAAAAAAAGGGGGGGGGGACATACAAGCCCCTATATCATAAAAGGCAAGATTTGCTTCAATTCTTTCCCATTCCCCAAGCCCTCCCCAGCTACCTGAGTCACAAGCTTAAATGTAAATTTGTTCACTCAAATATGTCAATTATGTTTATTTAATTAAAGCAAAAAATATAAATACTGCATGTAATACAAAGCGATTTAAAAAACCCAAATTTCAAAAAAGCAGTAAGTTGTATCATACCTGTATTTTAGGGCCTTTACAGGAATCTGTAAGAGATTTCCTCCTTCATATGGAAGATGTACAGTTTCACTGTCCACTGTCTGAAGCATTCGCTCTGCTTCCTGCAGGTCACATGCATGACATAAAATTACTCAAGAAGCAGAAAGAACAATTAGCCCAAGCCAAGGAGATTGAGTATTACACATTTTCATCAATTCAGTAGGAAAAATTACCCATTTACCTTTGAATATTGTGGTGGCAGGGGGAACTTCCCTGAGATAGTTTTCTCTCCCTCCCCTCGGCTAAATAATGTTTAAGGTAAATAAGAACCTCTAATGATATATTTAAAAGGTTTGTTAGGGAACTGGCGATGAGAGGGTTAGTTTATCTGAAATTTTAATGGGGAAAATTATACAGGCAAAATTATTGGTAAAAAAGTATCTATTATTCAGTTTTAACTACAGCCCTGTCACATGCAGTGGATGAAATCCTAGCCCTAATGAAGTCAGCAGAGTTCTGTCATTAACTTCACTGGGGACAGGGTGTCACCTTATGTCTTTAGAGACTGGTGAAAATCCCAACACAACCAGTATGTCATGGTAGACATTGCTTCTGATGCCAAATTTGAAAAATCCACTGAACCACAGTTAGGTATCAAATTCCATACCATTAATATCTTTATAGTTGTCCTATTCTTTCCTTGAATCCTAACAGAGATTCTGGCAGTAACTCCTAAGGCAGAGAATTCCAAATGTTGAGTACTTTAGATATAAAAACCTAATGTTTATTTAATGTAAACTACTATTTTTTTTTTTTTTTTAATTTCATGCCAATTACATTGCCTTCTAAATACTAGGGTATTTGCTTAGGTTTTCTGTAGCAGTTTCCTCTCGCAACTTTCAACTCACTTTTGGCCTTTTGTACACTTACCTCTTTTGCCTTTTTCTTTTTATCATCTTCTTTCTTCTTCTTACTTTCTGGCATAAGGTCATCCAGCCAACTAAGCTCTCGTTTGGTGAAACATAAGTCCATGAGCTTACGAATGAAAACTAATGCTAGCACCTTTCAGGAAATAAGAAGAATCCTTTAGAATATATTTATATGAATGTCAGAAAAATAAAAATATGTATACGCTAATACGTTATCCGCTTCTTAAATCAAGGACAGAATATTTTTTCTACTCATAGAAAGGTTATCACATCATAACTTCAAAAAAACAGATCTGACTCACTACTAAAAGAACAGATGGACCATTGAGATAACTACCACAAAACAAATTTTTACCAAGTCTACAGCTTTTCAATTAAATCTGATGTTTATTTTAAAGAAAAGAAAGAAATCATAACTGGCTTCCAAAAAGGAGGATTTTTACTATAACCTTTTTTTAGTCAGCAAATAAACCCTGAAGAGATACATACACAGACCCTTTTGGAAAATTAATAGATTCCCGAAGATGCTGGGAAAGAACTTACCATCATAGGGAAAACAACAGCAGCTGCAGAGGCTTTAATCACCCATAAAAGAACTAGACAGGTGAGCTGAACAACTGTGAAGACGTGGACCTTCCAGAGTGGCACATAACGGAGGTAGATCAAATCAGGTTGATGTTTGGCAGGCATTCCAAACAACTTTATACGGTCAAAAAACTATATATTGAGAAGAAAGTCATCCTCAGTTAATGATTTTATCCATGTAGAAGTGGACAGGATAATTAAAGACACTGGGAATATTAAAAATAAGATTCCTTCATTTTACAGCCGATACATGAAATGCATTAATGTAGTGTATATTTGATTTAAGTCACTACTTGTTTAGTATTTTAGAAAATGGGTGTCAATATTTAAGGATTTCATATTGTTCAACAAGTGCTCAGTGAAAGAACACATGCCAGAATTTAAGTGTCCCAGAAATAAGAGCAATTATCCAGACATAATGCTCAGTGCATGTTTCTACATCCTAATCTGACAATACATTGTACCTTTACTTACATTTCAATAAAATGACATTTTAAAGTTCCCATTTCATTTGATGCAAAGCAACTGATTTCAGATCATATTTGCAATTTTACCCTGAGCACGTGGTATGTTTCTATTCATAGAAAGGATATTCCAGGCAAAGACAATTTAAATTTAGTGGGTTTTTTAGTAGCCTTATCAAGTACAAAATGTTTTCTAAAAAAAGCAATCAGCTTGTTTAATAAAAATGGAACTTGCCTGGATGCCCCTTAGTGAAGATACTCCCATGTAAAGAAAGACACCATACAAAACTGGCATTGGAATAAACTAGGGGGGAAAAACAAAGTTAAAAGTTTGCATTTATAGAATTACATAGTAAAATATGGAGTCCAGGTTAATGGAAGGTGCTTAAAGGAAGGGATCTAATTTTTCTTTTTCTTTTTTTTTCAGTGCTAGGTTGACATATGTAGAGTCCGAAGTCCCTTATTTAACCAGAGAATAAATACAGAACATGGCAGCAACAAGGAAGAGGGCAGGTTTGCCACTGTGCTTCAACCATGTTCGAAAGGGACTGCCTCTAGGATTAAGAAAAGTCTGCATGTCCAATCAATCCTTGGCCTGTCTGACACTGCAACCTGAGTGCCAGTTAGTACTAAATAATTTGGTTTATGTAATACAGACAGCCATCTGCTAAGAAATGGATTGAGACCACCAGTTTATTTCACATAATATGCTATCATATGATATTTGCTTTTTGGTCACTAATCCAGCTAACACAAGTGAAATGAAAGGTCTCTAAAATCTCCTGAACTATCCATTCCTCAAATTCTGCAACGCCATATTTTGCTCTGATAAAGGATTGCTTTAAAGCTTACAAAAGTCAATGGGAATCTTTCCATTGACTTAATGGGCCTTGGATCAGGCCTTTATAACCCATATATTCTAATGAAGAGTATTTTATAGGATATAGGTCAAGGTTGACTTTCCCTTCCAGTTGACTATACTGAAAAGTTCTAAATGCTTTGAAGACAACCAGGATATACATGTGCATCTTACAACTAATCTTGAACACAGGCCTTTACTGAAACTTGACAGAGAGACAGAATCATGAATCGTGCCCAAGCCATGTTCATTATATATGGTGGGGTGGCTCACAGTGAGGACATTTTCCTATTAAATAGGCATACTAAGAAATTTCATTGGGGTTGAACTACAACTACATTTAATCAGGTACGAAGAAATAAATACGTGCTTTTCATCAATATATTGAACAACAGCACAACAGCTTACAGCCAAGCATAACGGGGAGAGGGGGTAGTTGGAAGCAAAAGGGAAAGGCAATAGCCATTTAAATTAAAAAGAAAATTAGATGGAGTATTGCACAAGGAGTAGACATTCATTATTAGTTTCCAGCTGCCTTTGGCTCCATGGAAACTGAACAACTGAGTTTCATAAAAATCAGGCATTAAACGTTTAGAATTTGTGAAATGTTAAAGAAACAATATAGGTCAGATACCAATCTTCTGCATCTTTACTTCTCTACAATACTCTGTTAAGAGTATTAGAGGATCAGTTTTTGAATGTTTCCATTGATAGTGCCTTAGTGACCTCTTGGTGGCTTTCCCATTGTTAGATTGCTTTGTTTGGATATTTTCCTATAATCTAATCAAAACTTCTTCTTTAAGACCATTATTTATTGTAACACCCATGGTCAACCTCTAATACTTTAAAGCCATATGAATAGGGTTGGTCAGAAAACAAGAATTCTGTTTCATGAAAAATGTTGAGGTTTTGACATGTTCAAAAAAATTTGTGGAAAAAAACAGACGCCCTCACACACACCAGTAGTTAGGGAACTCACCTGGGATGTGGGAGATTCAGGTTCAAGTCCCTTCTCTGCCTGATTCAGGGTCTCCCATATTCCAAGCAAGTTTCCTATACACTAGGCTATTACCTAGTCTGTGGGGAGGTCTCTCTCTCGCTCGCATTTTCATCAAAACTGATAGATTTCAGGGAAAAGTTTTAGTTTCATTGAAAAATTCCTGGCCATCTCTATCACTGTAAGCAGTGAAAGAATAATTTAGAGATAATGCAGATGTGAACTGAGGCCCTAATATAACCTGCAGAACCTTTATTATGCATGGCGATGCATAGAAGAGAGAGGATTGAGGTTGATGCTCCAATACCAAAGTGAGTTTGCAAGACTGCTAAATAGACAAAACACAATATTGTGTGAATAGTGAGAACACAATATATGTAAATAACTGAGACAAACATGAAATACCACAATGCCATTTTTATAGAATCATTTCCTTGAGAAGTGTACATTTAATCTTTCTCCTATTCTACATTATTGCCACTCAAGCAGTTGTACAGAGCTATCGTATCTTTCCTCTTCCTTCACTCCCTTAGCTGAGGGGTGGGCAAACTTTTTGGCCTGAGGGCCACATCGGGGTTGCGAAACAGTATGGAGGACTGGGTAGGGAAGGCTGTGCCTCTGCAAACAGCCTGGCCCCCGCCCCCTATCTGCCCCCCTCAGAACCCCTGACCCATCCAACCCCCCCTCCCACTTTCCGCCCCCTAACAGGCCCCCCGGGACCCCTGACCCATCCAACCCCCCACACACACACACTCCTTGTCCCCTGACCGCTCCCTTCCAGGACCCCTGTCTCTAACTGTCCCCTCAGGACCCCACCCCCTATTCACCCCCCCCGCTCCCTTCCCCCCGGTCTCCTGACCGCCCCCTCCCATCCAACCGCCCCCTCTCTGCCCCCCAGGACCTCCTGCCCCTTATCCAACACCGCTGCCCCCTTACCATGCCAGCAGCAGGACAAGCTTATTGGAAAGCCTGGGAAGTGGGAGGGTGCAAGCCACGCTGCCCACACGGTGGCATAACTGCAGGGCAGGGGGACAGCGGGGGAGGGGCCAGGGTCTAGCCTCCCCGGCCAGGAGTTCAGGAGCCGGGCAGGACGGTCCCGCGGGCCGGATGTGGCCCATGGGCTGTAGTTTGCCCACCTCTGCCTTAGCTGCATTAGGGTACAGACCTGCCACAAGTTAACCCTGAGCCTGGAAAACTGAAAAATAACTAGTCAGAAAAGAGTCTTAAGTAATCAAGCATTTGAGATAAGGAACGAGTGTTTATCATAACCTCTATCTTCTCAGATGTCTTTTACTCTCATCTATGCCATCATTTCTATTAACTCTAAAATGACAACTGTAAAATGAAAGTGGATTTCTTTTAATTCGTATATTAAACTTGCTTATATTATCCAATAGTAAATAATGATATTAAAATATAAAACATGCTATGTTTTAGAACAACCATTATCTCTTACCTTCAAAACAGAGGTCATGAACACAGAAAGGCCCATCAGAACAAATATCATTAACCCTGTCACGCGCTGCTCCCGGATTCCCAAGAACTTAGGTTGCTCTCCTGGGGCAGAGCATTCAGATTCTACTTTTAGGCTATTGACGTGACTTATAGACAGGACAGTTGCAGCCACAAACCAAGGCAAGCCCATTATTGAACATATCCCTAGCATAACACCAACCATGAGCAGATCAAGATGATAGCCACAGCCTTTCTGTAAAGTCAAGTAAAGAAATGAGTTACCTGCAAAAATGAAGATTTGCAGCACATAAAAGATTTATACACTAAATGACTAAAAAAAATTCTCTAGATAGATTTCTAGAATGCCCACCACACTAGTAGCCATGTGTTTTGTTACTAGATATGAACAGGTCATTTAAGTAGCTGTAATTTAGTTTTATGTTTCAAAGACCTACACTATTTACGGTTATGTAACCTATTTAGAGAACACTGAACAAGTTTCTTTTGCAATAAGTTGTCTTACATGCTTACAATTGAGTTAGAATATATTCGAAAAATGAAGAAAAGCTAACTATTACCTTCAACTTATGCTCCTTTCTGTTTATGATTACTGCTGTGATTTGCTGGTCCATGAAAATGAGAATGGTACAGAGTAATGCAGGAAAAGCAGCTACCAGTAGTGTCCACCAAGGATTACCTCCAAGAGGATCTATGAGCCATCCCCTGTCTTTTTGAGTGGGCTGGAAAACAAATTTGAGTAATAGGAATGAAAGTCTATAACTGTAAATGCCTGCTATAATAAATAGTTCAAACTCAATTTAGATTAAATACTTTTTTTAAAAATGCCTTTTAAAAGAATCATATTCAAGTTTTTAAATTAATGAAAATGTCTTGGAGTGAAGTTAGATTATGTTATGTTTGTTCTCATGCTGTCACTTGGACAGCATAGAGGTCACCAACATTATGTGCCTCCATCATGTTCTGTCCTGAGTCTGGGTGTTACAGGATAGGATGCATGTGAGGGACAGGCATCTGTTGATGCTGACCAGCCATGTTTTAGGTCTTCTGGGGGCCTTTTTGATCCTACTTTATTGATGGAAAGTCTAAGATTTTTCCCATAAAGAAGCTGATATGCTTCAGAGCAGATGACCATACCATTTTAGAGTGTTGGGCAACAGTTTGAGGTAGTGGGACATGTTTAGTTATGGATCTCTTCATTCAACTTGAATTTGTCCATTTCAGAGTTTCAATCTTTTGTACATGCTTCATCTGAATGATATCCAACTTCTTTTCAATTTTGACACCGAGAGGTCATGTTTCAATCCCACAGGTCAAAATACTGGCCACCAAAGCATTATAAATCCTCAGTTTGTCTCTCTACTTATCAGCATATTGAGTTTATGAAGAACATTCTTGATCAGGTGCCCGTTTACTGATTATGCTTTTGCAGTTTGGGCGTCACGTTGTTTGTTGATGCTTCCAATGTTATCAGCAACAGAGCAGACCTAGGTGAAATCATCATCAATCTCAATTGGGGTGATCACCCACTAAGATGCTAAAGCCAGCAGGATGATCAAAACTGCCAACTGTAAGAAGTTTGGTTTTACCCCAATTAATTTTCAGGCCAACTTTTGCTGCTGAGCTTTCATGGATTTAGGTGCCACAAGTAGCTCATCCATTGATTTGATAACTAGTGCTACGTCCTCAGCAAAACTGGTGTAGGTGAGGATCTTACCAAGGGCTTATGCCTAAAACGCATTTAGTTAGTGTACTGAAGGAGTGGTGCAATTAGCTGCTAGGTGTGCATTATTATAACATTAAGTCATATGAGGGTGTGGTTTATGTGAAAAAAATTTAGCAAGACAAAACAAACATAATCCTTTCCATTTTCCTTGGCTTCTACACATCTCTCCTGAACAAGGGTTCATGCTACTCTGTGAGACAGAATAGCAAGGATCTCCAGGAACTTCCTTTATCAGATGAAAATTAGACCCAGAACAGAAAATGCCGAGAAATTAAAAACACACATCAATCCAGAAAAAAAATTAGTATGGAAAAAACACGCATATTACAGTGTATTTCTCTGCAAACACAAAAAAAGTCAATTTCTTTTTCCATATTTAACAGCAATTTTTTCATTTTTCCACTGTTCAACTATCCATGAAACTGCAGATCATTTAAACCTTTTTAAATGGACAAGGTTTTTGTTTCTTACTTCAAATTTCTCAGGAACATGTAATTTAGCAGAAGGAACTCCAACAAGCCAGTCAATCAGAACCATGATCACTATGGTCAGAAATACAGCAAAGTCACTGATTGTAGAGCGCACCTAGAAGGGAAAAAAGGTATCTTAAAACACAAGCTATTTTCACTGCTATATTTAATGCCTGTGAAAATGGATAATTTTTGCAACTTTAAACTAGTTCAATTTTTTAAATGATCAAACAGATCAGATTTAGCCCACAATTCCTGGCACTATCTTCTCTGATACTTTATCTGTAAATTAAAGTGACCTATTGTCTTATTGCCCACCCTATTAATGGAGGATAAAATATTATCTTAAATCCTAGCCTCGAAGAAGTGATCTGTTGGAGGAAACAAATTCCTTTAAAGGCCTTTGGAAATGATTGGGTTCCATTAGCCTTAAAAGAAGGACCAGACCATTAAAACAGGTCCCTCAGCCCAACAAGATGCATGTGCCTCCACCTCAAAATATAAAATACAATGGCCATCCCATAGCAAAAGTCATAGAATCATAGACTAAGGTCAGAAGGGACTATTATGATCATCTAGTCTGACCTCCTGCACAACACAGGCCACGGAATCTCACCCACCAACTCCTGTAACAAACCCCTAACTTACGTCTGAGCTACTGAAGTCCTCAAATCGTGGTTTAAAGACTTCAAGGTGCAGAGAATCCTCCAGCAAGTGACCCATGCCCCACGCTGCAGAGTCTAATTTCTATGCTTAAACTTCCAATCCCATCCTAAACACTACATACCTAGTATAGCTGCATTCCATATATGATAAGGTATGATTTCACTATGAAACAATAGCCATGATGCTTTTCTGCAAGATGCCTGCAGAAATAGTGATGACTTTTTCAACTTGCAAAACATTGTAGTGGCTACCCACAGGACGCCTCCCCATATAATAGAGCTGTAGCACCAGCCAACAGTGCTATTGACTAATCTCACGGATCTCCTCTCACTTGGGAGTTGGCTGGCTGCTCATCCCTTCCTTTCTTACATCTTGTTTCTACACTGTCACTCTTATTTCCAAGAGCACACTTTAGAATTTACAGTTTTACTGAGATCTGCATGTTTATACTTCAGCTAATTTGGGTTATACTGTAGGACAGTTTCAAGGTGTGGAAGATGGACTGGTAAAAGTTAATGTGCATATGTGGGTATGGGTTTAAATTTCACAAGCATCTTCCCCACTTTCTTTTGGCTAAAAGGAATTATCTTCTGGCACTTGATCCAAGCAGCAAGGATTAGATCAGCCCCCTAACAGAGGCTGAGTGAAGGGATGTTGCTCCCAACACTCTTGTGTTTGGCGATATACTTTTTCCCCCAGGTTAGGTATCAACCCATCATCCTGTGCCAATGGATGTGACAAACCGTGTGGATGTCTCATCACTTTGTGAGATCTGACTATATCCCAATGTGGATTTGGGGGCCTGCTTAGGTGTATGAATGTTTAAGTTACTCATTGTTGTGAATACAGTAAAGAATTTAAGAAAATGACAGTTCAATTATCATAATTTCAAGTACTTTTAACCATTTCCAGTACCCTCTGTCTCAGTGTCTATATTTTTAGTTTTAACTCCTAAATTTACAGCATTATCAGCCAATTATCAATCACTTATTTCTGTATCACCAGGAGAATGATAGCAGCAAACTAATATTCTCAATACAGTGTTCTGAACCTTTGGAAACACAGTAAGTAAAAGCAAAACTGGAGTGAATTACATCATTGTATGCAAGAAGGAAAGGCTTTCATTTCAAAGCAAAATGGCAGTGAACCCTAATTACCTTAGTAGGGAAATAACGTTTGGTCTTAAACTGCTTGAGAAAAGAGGAGAGGAAAAAGGTTGTAAAGAATAATATCACGGACCAAAACAGAACATCTGGAATATATGGGCCATGATGACCGCAAGCTGATCCAAGAAACACACCATGAAACTTTTTGCATTCCTACAAACAAAAACAACAAAAAAACAAGTTACACTCTTTAAAATAAAGGTCATTCAAAGGAGCATTATAACTTGAGGCCTCCCCCTTAAACTCACCAAAACAAAAAATTTGCACTGAAAAAGGCAATCAGTTTTTATTTTTTAAAGCGCAAAGTCTATACTGAAGCTTTCTACACAGACTAATTACCCCAAGACTTAAGGGAGGTAGGGACCATGCATCAAATGCTCTCAGCATATGCTCCTAAAGTTGGAGAAGTTTGGAAGCAAATCTTAAATTGTTAATTTTGTTTCTGTCCTAGACCAAAGGTGTCTAGGGAGGATCAAGGGAGAAATTTCAGAGTTTGTTGCTTATGTAGTAGAAAACCAGACAAACATTCTTATACTACCGTTTAGGACTGTGGATAATTCCTAAAACAAAAATTTTTTTAACTTGTATTTACTTTTGGTCCTAGCATAGAGTATGACAATTGAAGACTTATCTTTACATCTCCCTCACTCCCGAACCAAAAAATGATCCTCAAATGTACTTTATACAATTTTCAGACTCTAATTTAGCAAAGCACTTAAGTACATGCTTAACTTTACACGTGTACTTAAGTCCACTGAAGTCAATGAATCTTAAGCACATACACAAATCTTTTGTTGAATTGAGGCCTCATATCTTATTAAAAATGAATGTTTCTAAGATAATATATTAATACAGCAAAACAATTACCAATTAATATCAAAATAATCACCAAGCCTCTGAAAGAACTTGGCCCTGCCTGTCAAATACAGAAGCATGCATGGATAAATGTTTAAGATCATGATCAAGCCCTTACTGTGAAATTGAAAATTATTGGCATGGATCATAATACAAAAAAGAAGGCATCCACCTACTCAAAAGGGAGAAAATATTCTTTCATCTTTTCAATTCTCCCCTAGTGTTCTAAAAGTGTTCTGCATATACAGAATTCTAAAGAAGCTGATCCAGATTCAACTGGGGGATGAAACAAGATGAAAAATAAGTAACCCCACGTTTTAATTTTTTGAGTTACTCACAGAAACTGTGAGGTTAGTCCATGTTACAGTATCCACAGATGTATTGGTCTTCAGCCACATCTGTAAAGTTTCATTGCTAGGGTTCTGAGGCTCAGAACACACACATCTGAAAAGTAAAATTAAGTATCAGTAAAGAGTTTTTCATTCTTGTTTCAGTTTGCTTTTGAACTTTTAAACTCTTAACACAATGTTGCAATTTTAAGCTATTTACATTTGTAAAAAGTTAAAGTGGCTACAATAACTTCGATCCCAAACTACTACATAAAGATGACAGAGTACAAGGCTCCTCATTATGTGCAGTGAAATACATGAGATAAGAAAGTGGCTTTATTAAAAAGAACTATTAGAAATATTTTCTGAAGAGTTCCAGGAAAAAGTGTTCCATATATTTTCCTCTCAAATTCTAACACATTAAATTCCTTCAAAACTGTATAAAGCAAAGGTCTCTCTCCAGAAACAGGTAGCAGGTACTTATAAAAAAAAATTTCCTTATAAAAGGGACATAAACTTGAGGGGGGGAGATCACATTTATTTCTAGAACTTGGTGCCTACTATAATGAATATAACTGAACAGTTGATAAAAAACACCTGTTTTTCTTATCTGGTTTATACTGTACATTTGACAGACTTTGGGTAGAGTCAGTTTCACTTTTGAACCTGTTCAGTCATTAAGTTTTGCCATTGTTGAAAAGATCCTTATAAACATTAAGTAGGGAGCAGAAAAACCCCAAAACAATTTTTAAAAAAGACAGACATCATAGGGCACTCAATCTGAAAAGAAAATTATCTTAAAACATTCAGGCTGACAGCATCCCTTTAACAGAATTAAAAAATCTGAGGTTATGAACCTGAATTTTATGCTTGAATTGCACTTCACGTTAGCAAATTTGTTTGCAAGTGAAATGCATTTTGGGATATTGGCACTCCATAAAAGAACCTGCTCATGTAGCTATTGTGGGTTTTAATGGGTGGCCAGAGAAATAAAGACAAGTTATTTCAAATAACCAGAGACAGGCAAGAAGATAGTTGAACTATTTGCTAGGCTTAGAGAAACGGTTTTCCAATGAACCCGAGCCTGAAAATCAAACATAACAAGTAAAAATAAAAAATATATACATCTTGTGACTGCATCTAAAGATAGAAGGTGAATAAAAAAAAAAATCTGAAGGTACAAAATTTCCATCCTTATTGTATAAATTTAGTCTATATCATTATTTACATTATTGAAAACTTTTTACAGTACTAAATATTTCAGTTGACAAAACTCTTTACTCATATATGTACATATACTATTTTAAAGTTTTAAGATTTACTACACCATATCAGGTGTACAGCAAAACAAATTAATTTTACATAGCAAAACAAACGGATCTTCAGCTAGTGGAGATTTACGTCAGCGTAACTATTCAGACTGGTATAACAGAGCAGGACTTGGCCCAACATGTTTAAACATTTAGTAGAGATTATATGAAATTTATACCATACCTACCATGCTCTCTCTTATATGTACCTGAGATTGGGCTATCTATATGCAAAGCTGCAATTTTATGACTATGTAATAAAAACAACGTTCAAGATGCAAAAATTCAAGCATTCAAATTATTAGGCTTTTTTTTTAAAAAGAATTCTTGAAAGCATATTATTATATATGTTCATTTAAACTTCCATTTATACATTCAGAAATTTTACTAATGGACTGTAAGGTCTTCCATTAATATTATCCTGGTGTAAAAAAATGAAAAACACCTGACACTTACGAATATGAAGTCAATTTATCCAGGTCATTGTGCATATTGAAGGCATAAAGTTCTCCCAAATGAAAAAGCTTTTCCAATGCTTCATAGATAAATATGATGCAAATGAGTGCTGCAAAAGCCTCCTCAGTAAATCGAGTGATGTAACACACAAGGCTGCTTGCATCAGTTGCTACTAATACTATGCATAAAAATGAAGTCCACAGACCAATGCTTGTTCGCAGGGAAAGATAGGAAAGCCCATAGTCCCTGTTTGAAAAAAGAAAATACAGGTGTTTCAGTAAAACTTTAAGGCTACCTGAAACAGTAAACCATTCAATCTTGTAAAAAAAAGGTAAGGCACAAATTTTTGTCCCTGCACTTGTACTCTCTTGAGTCTTGCTTATCCTGACCTGAGGGCAGCCTTTGTTTGAGGCAGAAACATCTGGGACTCTACTTCTTTCCTCATCCTGAGGGCTGGAGCTGTTACTATGGAGAGAGGGTGCTGGGATCCAATGAGCAGTTATGTAGGTAGGGGGCGTATGAACCCACTCTCCACCTAAAGGGTGTGGGGTATACTTTAAGGCTGTCTACCTTTTCAGCCTCAGGGTTCCCTGTCAGGGTCAAAGTAACTATTGCAGTTTAGGCAGAAAGGTGTGGTAATTCTTTGCTTTGTCTGACTTTTTCTGGCACAGGACTGGAATCCTGGTTTCCTTGCTGAAATCAACCAGTGCCTCACATCCAAGTGGCATAGAGTTTCTTTATATACTCCAAGTCCTGTTTTCTCCTCTAGCTGCAGCATGCTAGGGCCAGTGGTCTCTACATGCTGGAATTTAACAGCTAAATGTCAAGACTAAGATCTAAAGTCTTAAGTGTGCTTTCTTAATTTGCTGGTTGGGAGGAACCACAATCCACATATCTGAACTGTTCTAGAAGATCAAAGAGAAAACGAATACTGTCAAACAGTATGGCTGAAAGTGAACGATAACTTATATTGATACAGATACACCATCAAGGAAATATATAAAAAAAACACAATAAAAGACTTCCACAAGGAAATGTTGATCCTCCTTTTTTCTTTCATCTGTGTAAGACTGTTACAATTTTTAAACATAAAAGTAGTTTTAAAACATTACATTTATAAGTCTGATATAGATTATGTATCAAATTATTTATAATTCCAAAAGCAAGATTTAATCTATTTAAATTTGTAACTAGAGATGGGATAGAAACAGTATCTGGATCTAGATAAAATTCAAGGCAAGGGTACAAGGTTTAGATTTGTGGCCAAATCAAGACTAGGGTTCAACTGACATTTGACATTGCCAAGATCTTGCAGGCTATTCTTGCAAAATTATGGTCACCAGAGCGAAAGGCAGATATCTTCTGGCTTTTGATCCAACCCCAACACAAAGTCACAAAACCAGGTTTGCATCTGAGAATTAAAATGCAGCCCAACTAAAATGTAAAGTCTGGTTTTAGTCCATGCCTACATGCAGATTTCCACTTTCAGTATAACAAATCTATCAGGAAGTCTGAGTTATCCTTAAGTTCAGAAAACGTATCAAGTCAATGTAAATATTACTTACTTGCAGAATTTAAATAATATTTTTTCAAATACTAGAACTGGTCCAGTGCTCCCCAGTATCGTAAGAGGTTGCCCAGCAAACAGAGAATAGGCAATCCCAGTTAATGAGGCTCCAAAGAGAGATTCTATTGCACTCTGTTTGGAGGGAAAAAAATTGCTGTGACACATTGCATTTATGGTTAACATTTATCACCATGTTTTCACACTTACGATTTTATAAACCAACTTAGAAATAAAGTTAGGAATGAAAACAGTAAAACCAATATTGATATTGATGCTTTATACACATAAGTAACTTAACACAGCACTGAAATAACAGTATCATGGTCAAAAGATTTGGAATGCCTCACTCTTGAACAACTGTAAAGCTATCCATACCCATAAGAACAAGTTATTTATTCTGAAGGCTAAGGAGGAAAGCACACACCAACAATTTTAACAAACACAAGGTCTATCAAATGTGGTTAAAGAAAAAGAAAAACGGTCTTTCTCTGGAAGAAAGAAGATATTGCAGCATATCTGTATGAAAACTTGATACAGTGTGCTGTATCAAACCTGCACCAGTCAACCAAGCATTACAAAAGAAAAACTGTGAGTGGGTGTTACTGAACAATAATGGTTTACATATACATGACAATGAAAAGATGGAGTAGTAAGCCAGCATCCCACCTGGTAATGCATTTCTCTTTGTTAGGGTAAACTATTTATTTGTTTTTGTCCTTGAATTACATGCTTTACTAAAACACTTTCCTCTTAAAATAAATAAATAAAACGTTATAAACCACTACAAGAGAGAAAAAGCAGAGCTTTGGACCTAAAACATTGTTTAAGTTTTAAAAAATTACCTAAGCCAGTCAAAAAATAAAATATGAAAAGACATGAGTTTGACAAGAACATTCTTGACTTGCAATTTTTAAAAAAATGCTCTTCTGTAATTATTCATGCCCGAGAAAGCTAAAACTAAGCAAACATGATTTAAGCCCTAATTCAATAAGGCACTTAAACCTGGGCTGTGAATTGCTGAATTGGGGCAATAAAAGGAATTTTGCATGCTACACATAAAAAGATGATGTATCAATTTGGCCTGTTGTTCAAGTGTTAACCTCAAACTAGTATTTTAGTTCAATCAATGCATTAACTTTGGGCTCTGAATCAGGATGGTGGCAGGGACAGGGAGTACTGTGAAGGTGACATTCTCTGGGAATGTGAGGGAGGGGTTTGAACACAAACTTTGTACCTTACAAAGTCAGCTACTGTGCTTCAACATACGTGCACAGTAACTAATTTATTATATTCATTGATGCACACCAAAGTATCTGAAGGCAGGAACAAGCCCGCAAATAGTCCCAGACAGCTAAAAAAAAGAAGGTATTTAAAATCAAATCTTAAAAAGGAACACATTTTCAAAGTTATGCATAAGAGGTACATGTACAAACCATGTTAATGTTTTTATGCCAACTGCCTGAAAACGTACTTCCTAACTCTGGAGTAATAAAATTATGGCACAGTACAAGAATGTAATTTATTTCTGGAAGCAGATTTTGTACCAGCCAACGGCTTGTTAAAATTCTCCTGTTAATAAGGAAATATTCAAGTCACAAGCCTTCTTTGCAAAAAATAAAGTCCAGTTAAATAAGTACAAGTGTAAACAAGTACTACAATTCAAGTTTAAAGGTGTGCTCTGAAAAGCAGTATGGAGTTTTTTTATATAATCAAAATCCTAAGATGTTTTAAGGAAAAATTTAAATACATCCTTATATTTTCCCTAAAAGAAAAAAGTCATTTTCACAACAAAATTAAAAACAGAAAATACATTTAATAAATTATCTTAATTAACAGTCATTAGCTAATTCACATTGAAACACTGACTTTATACAATAGTTGATATGACCATTTCCCCCTTTAAGAAAATTGCGAAGCCCTAGTAAGTAATTTAGTTAAAATGGCTATAGTCTGCATACTATCCAATATGGCATTACCAAGAGTAAAAAGATATTTCTCTATAGCCAAATTTGTTAAGGTTTAAAATGAAGAGTATTTTCTGTTTATAAACCTTGGTTATCTCCTCTTATTAAGAATATAAAGTAGCACACAATTAGTGAAAAAACATTTATATTTTGTCCATGGTTTAAATATACAATTCTGCTTCCTCTGCCAATGCATCATCAGCATTATCATCCACACAGGCCTACTACTCAAGGCCATTAAGCTTGGTTAGCTATCCACCTTGAGCCTCTGACTTATCCTAAGTAGGCCTACTGGGATGGTGCAGCTTTAGTGCTTACATTTTTTGAGCCAATTCTATTGTCCATTTCCAAAAAGGCAATGAAAGCTCTTTTTCAATTCATGAAGCCATTCACCCAGTAAGGCAGGATAAACATTTTTACCTTAACTGTGCATCCTCTCCTGTTCACATTTTCCACAGCAATTACCTTTTGGGGAATGTCTGCTTTGGGGCAGGCTAATCAAGTGCTGTGGATAAACTCTTCAAATAAAAGTATGAATAAATGAGACAAATGCACACAGTCACTTGCCTCTGAAGATCTAAAAGCCTGGCCACTACCATTCTTTGTACTCACTATTCTGCCTTCTGTAGCTTCTCCCAGGAGCCCTCCAAAAGTGATTACAGGAGACATACAGGCACAGTATAGGAAAAGAATCGAGGCCAGGCACTGCAGGCTTAATGCATCCTTGAAGTCACTCAAGAAAAAAGGTGCTTTCCTTTTGATGTCAAGTATCAAACCACCAAAAAGCCTAAATAGGTGAGATGAAACTCGTCAAACTGTACACTAAAGGATTCTAGCTAGTTTAAAACTATGGGCTACACAAGATTGCCAATGCCGACTGCCAGCACAAAGTTAACAATTTCATAATCCAATTTAAAATACAACACAGATTAAAATGTAAACTAATTTAGTCAATTCCAATCCAGTTAATTGTATAAAAAAGTTACGTGGTTTATACTTAACTATATATTTTAAAATGCTGTTTAGCTCTTTTGCATATAATGGGCTAGACACTGAAAAGATCCTGGCAAATCACTCTGCCCAAACAATGTTTTAAGAGGCCCAGATCTGAATGAAGTGGTCATCAAAACACGTAATAAGCACAAAAAGAATATTTAAAATCCAGCTTTTAGGACGGGGTGGGCAAACTTTTTGGCCTGAGGGCCACATCTGGGAATAGAAATTGTACGGCAGGTCATGAATGCTCACAAAATTGGGTTTGGGGTACGGGAGGGGTGAGGGCTCTGGTTGGGGGTGCTGGTTCTGGGGTGGGGCCAGAAATTAGGAGTTCAGGCTCCCAGCGGCACTTACCTCAAGCGGCTCCTGGAAGCAGTGGTATGTCCCTTCTCCTGCTCCGACATGGAGGCGCGACCAGGTGGCTCTGCATGCTGCCCCATCCGCAGGCACTGCCCCTGCAACTCCCATTGGAGCACTGGAGGGGGCCATTGGAGCGGGAGTGGGGCCATGCCACAGCTTCCGGGGAGCCACGTGCTGCGGCCCCCGACCCTGCTCCCCGGCTGGAGCGCCGGAGCAGGGCAAGCCCCAGACCCTGTTCCCCAACGGGGCTCGCAGGCTGGCTTAAAACAGCCCGCGGGCCATAGTTTGCCCACCCCTGGTATAGGACATAATACTGGAGCTGAAAACAAAGTCAGTTCATATGGTGACAGGTTCTCTATGGAAAAGTATCACTAAATTCATGCTGTTGAAAATTTATTTGCCTGTAGGATATTAACTCTTGAACCTCTATAGTTTTTTTTCCAGCTGATCCAAACCTGCAATAAAATTTTAGTGAAGATTAAGATTGGTTAAGTTTTATCAGTTGTTTTTCTAATTTGTAGGCAATCCAATTTTTTAGCCAAGGATTTGAGTTTACTAAAATTTCCAGACAAGAAATGCAACTCATCTACAAGAATTTTCTTTGAATTTTTTGCAGGTCTAAAAAATCACTACTTTGCCCATATTCCATTGGTATGAATCTTGTTATATGATGCTGCATATAATACTGACCTCTTCTTTTAAAGTTTCTTCTGCGGGGTCTAGAAAATAGTTTAGACATTGATTTGTACCTATGCAATATTTTAAATATCTAGCCCAATATAGACAATTTCCAAGTTGCTGCTACACTCATGATAAATGCATGCTTTATAATAGTTTAAAAATTAAAAATATATTTTGAAAATTTAGTCAGTTAAAGGAGGCATCCTCATACTATGAAATCCTTCACAAGTGTGTTGAGGAATATTGCCACAGGGTTGATAATGTTTTAAGCAGGACAACAATCATAGGCAAGAACCAATCACTTGAAAAGGAAAAAGGATGTGTTTTACCATGATTTAAAAGATTTAAATGTATCATTCTACAAAATGGTAATCAGTATTAATGATTTATTGCTTGTATTTCTTTGTGATAACTAGTATTTAGGTAAGCAAACCCACCTTCCAGTCCTCCGTAGCTCAGGTCCAGCATGATGGCTCTCCTGTTTGAGAATCTCTCCTGTAGAAGTAGATCCATTTGGAAATTTAGGTATCTTCCTTTTCTCCTAGGTAAGGAAAGTACATTAAAACATTTTACTTTAGGGTCAACTTTTATTAATAAGCCTCTGGTCAGGAAAAGTTTGCAAAGACCCAATACTTCCAAAATAAAATATTTTAATACAAGGTATTTGATAAATATTTACAATACAAATGTACAACATGATATGGATGATACTTGTAAATAAAGTTCCCAAAAGGCAACAGTATCTATGAATACACTTTGAATACACATGGCTTCTCAGGAGTGAATTCATAGCTCAATTAACAATACATTTTAATGGCAAGATACACACGATTCAGGTATAATAGTTATATCTAAAAATTATGTATGTATGTATTATATACTGATTACATATATGCTATATCATGTGTGCATACACATGGTAATGTAAACACAAATGCACACAGCCCACCTCATTATGCAGACAGCTTTGCTTTTTATATGGACATGTAAAAACTTTGCTTCTTATACTCAGCAAGGTCCACCAACAGCACACAAATACCACAGACTTCCTTTGTCTAACTCATATCCCACAACATCAACTCACCTACTTTCTTTGGAAACCAAAGCCCAGGCTGTAAGGAGCCCAAGGTTTTAACTTCACATTTCTTGATAAATAAGCTACATTTCCCCCTTTTAAATTTTGTCTTCTCTTTAAACCTCTCCAAGATTGTTACTACCTGACAGAGTATATGACCAGCCCTCCAAAAGGGGAGCCCCTGTCTCTCACTGTACCAGACCCTTGCTGCAGCAATTTCCCTCAACTATGAGAACTAATCAGGTTTTCTTTAGAGCACAATTTCCCACCCTAACATGCCTGTGGGGTGCAGCATAATAGCAGCACAAAACACTCTTTAGAACAACAAGCAGAAGACCATGTTTGGGATTCAGATTCTCATTCCAAAAATAGCAGAATGCATTAATATTATCCATTTGTATTTTTCACTATAATTTACAGTGTTTTCATTTTCTAACCCAGATTTTCCCTACCTAAATTTGTATTTAATTTTTTGTTTCCATTTTCCTTTGGAAAAACTGCAATAGTCTAGTTTATAATCATTAGATTCACATAACAGAACTTTTTATTATAAAAATACCAAAATACAATTTCAGAGTATTCAAGATTAGAGAAATTAATAAAATCGATTTCAAGCAAAAACAGAGGAGAGGAGATAAACAAGTTAACGTAATATAGCTAGTGTTATTTTACAGAGGGTCTAATCTTTCTCTCAAATTGAAAGGGGAAGGAGGGTACTGCTGCTCTAATAAATGTTGTTTATTATTATTAGTTTTGGATTGCATTTGGAAATGTATTTTAGAAACATATCACAGACCACAATACTGTAAAAGCTCTTACCTGGGAAGGAACACTTTTTGGTGGCTCAATGCGTATAGATGGATCCCACTCTCCTGGAGGCAGGACAGTCACTTGGTCTAAAAATTCATCAATTCCTGATAACAGATCATTACGGTCTTTAGCTTTATAAGCAACATCGTGGAAAACCTTTATTGGGAAAAAAATACACACACAAATTAATGCTGGGTAAGAGCAACCCCTTAGAGGGACACTTGAGTAAAAAAGTCATAGGCAAATTTTCCATGTGTCGCAACTCGGCTTTTACTTGTGCACTTGCAATTTTGCATGTAAACAGGTTTGTATAAGCCTTTTTCAAATATTAACAACTGTGTGTGTTGTTGGTGGGTTTTGCACATGCAAATTCTTTCATATATTTGCACAAGTGCTTGCATTCATAATCTTGTGCATGTATATATGTAACTGTGGTTCCAAATATTCTTGAAGTGTTCTTGACTAAATAATCTACAGTCTTGTTTATAACAAAATCAATAATTCCAAAAATCCATCTTTTCTTTACAATAGTTGTGCTGATTACTTTTTGCATTTCTCTCAGCATTTTACTGCACAGTCAGATCTCTCCATGGGGAATCAGAACCTCCTTAGTTTAGTCCCTGCTCTGTCACTGACTCATGGTGTGGGTCCAGATCCCCTTTCAAACAGTTTCCCTATGTACAAAATAGGGATTATACATTTTAGACGTCACCGGGATATTGTGAGGATTAATTCATTAAATGTTTGTAAATATTAAAATACCTCACCCTCACAACATTCAATAAATGAATTAGATTTACAACTACTGAACTCTGATTCAGCAACAGTTCAATGCACCACAGTCAGTTGTGTATGCTACCCCTGAATTAATACATTCAAGCTATTTAAAACTAACTCAGTGTCAAAATATACATACTGATTAAATCAGGAACTTCATATTCATCCACTATATATATATCCTTAAATTTCATGTATTCTGGGTGGCGTCTTACAAAAGTAGAAAGTACAGAGCCAAATCACACTCTCTTTTAAGTTAATGGAACTTTTGCTTTTGCAAAAGAATCTCAGACTATATTCAGTTTCACAAACCAGTGAGTGACTATTTTAACTTGGGGTTTCTGGTTTCAAGTTAAACCAATACGGCTTAATTTAAAAAATACTAATCACACTTTTCCTTTGGTGGAGTTTTACCCATTAAAAATGATAAGTTTAGTCAGTATTAGAAATTGTTTGCAGAGGCAGATCCTAAAGAGCTGCCATATGTACTGGAAGTTAATCCCTAGCAATGCAGGTCTTCAGAGGGAGAAAGAAATTATATAATTCTGGAATTTTTAAATATTCTATATTATTAAATGTTTTATATAATTCATTTGCTAAACACTGATCAAGTCAATTTTTATTCCCAATAAGCCTTTATGTTCCTAAAAATACACACCTAAAACCAGAAGCCCTAATTAAATACCTTAACTTTAGAAATATTTCTGGATTAAAATTCAAAAGTTAAAATTGCTGTTACCCAAAGAGATGCTAACATTTCAGTTAACTTACTCTAACAGTAGTGAGAATTCAGTATTGAAACAATATCCAAATATGCTGTGGGAGGTGTCTTCTTTTGAATGAAAAATAAATGAGATCCTGATCCCCAGTTCTCTTTAAAGACCTCACAGCACTGCACAGAAGACTAGAAGTATTAATTCAAGTGTCTGGCAAAATTTCAAGTTTGGCCATTACATTCTGCCCATCTAAAAATACCCATTCGGTGTTTGAGTTTTATACAACATTCTTAATTTTCTGTCCCGTACTACTGTGTAACATTACAATGTATTGTTTAATAGTTACCATCTTTCATGGCAAAAGTGGCTGTATTTAAGAGGTAGGTTAAAGATATATATATAGCTTGTACATCTTTCCACAAGTACTTTTGGGATCGTTCTACAAGAAAGGCAAGGAATAAATTTAAATTGCTATTATACATCCATTCCTCGTTTCTGTGTCTTCATTGTTCTTTATATAAAGTTAGTTTGGTTGTGCCATGTATCTGTGAATTATAGGTTGTAAAGAGAGTTCATTAAGCATAGTCTGTGAGAACTTGATTTTAGACTTCTGCAATGCAAATTTTTATTCAACACTCAGGTTTGCTTTCAATGGATTGTAAATATATACTACTTGCATCATCAGTCATAAGCGTTGCTATTGATCTTCCGATTTCATGGTACTGTGGTGCCTTGCCAGCTGGACCCAGTAACAGAAACAAGAACCTGTAGGAAAAATTAAGACAGGAGAGGAGACCAGGAAAGCTGAGTTATTTCACCTTAAGCCTTTTGTAAAAAGCCAGCTGCTCAAACCAAATCTGAGGCTACTTGTTCAAATCATATATTAGAATTCATAATTTGTAGGCTCATAATTTTGGTACTGATAAAATGGATGATGTTTTAGTTACACAAATAGAACACAAAGATTTAAATTACTGTAATTTTGGAACTATTTCCGGTGAAAAATTAAAGCAGTGTTGCCATTTTTTAAAAAGAATTTTCAAAACCAGGTAATTCAGTTAGAATCATATTGCAAAGATTAGTAGGCCAATATTATTATGCAATAATTATATTGAAAACCATTAAGTTCAATTTTCCATGCTGTCCTTGTAAGAAAATCTCCAGACAAGTTCCTTGAAGAAACTACAATTGCATTTTAGATATAAAAACTAAACCAAACATTCACAGGTTTTACCCTTCTCCAACAATAACCCAATGCACATATTTTTTCTCTGATGGTAGCTGTAAATGAATCTGATGAAAATATGCATCAAACGATTTAGTTTTACTGTGTCTGGCAGTGTGCTGTATAAATTAGTTCACAAAAAATTATCATGAAAATCATTTCACATAATCCCACATCAGGATTAGTCACACTTTTGTCTACCAAATGTATTTAATTTTCAATTTATCAAACTGCTTTCAACATTAAGTCCCAGCAGACACATTCTATTACAACAAAAATATTAACCTGCCCTCCCCTGGGGGGCCTCAAAATACTAATGCAGGTAGATCCAACATACACTTCCTGTGCCAGTGGAGGTGAATTTCATCCTCAGTGATAAACACCAAAGTACTGAAAATTTTTCCCTTAAAGCCATACCATTGGTAGGGACTGGAGAAGAGAAGGATTATACCCATCCTTCACTTTGCATTTCCTAGCCACTAGAAAAAGAAAGGTGTAAATGTATTTCATTTTGGCATCAGATTTGCAAAAACTAACATCCGTATTCACATGTAAAGACACATTAGAATATACACTCTAGAGATCACATGATCAAATAAGTTTCCCACACTCTAGCTGTGTTTTCACAATACAGCACTCTACACAGAGTACTCATACTTCAAGACTCAATGGACCATGTCCATTGTCATGTTAACATTGGGGGGTGTAAGTCTTCTTAGTCACACAGTTAAAATGGTGTAAGAAGAGGACCAGCAGCTCTGAGATCCATCCTTCCCACACCCACCTGTATTGTCAGTTTCAAACTTTGTAAATAGTTCTAAAGATATCATCAAAATATCATTATTTTTTCCAAGTTTTGGGAGGAGGTTTAGATGTCCCTCATTACACAAAACTGCAACAATTGCTTGCCATGCAAGTCAGAGATTTAAGACAGTAAGACAGTTCCTGTCCCAATGAGTTCACAATCTAAACTCTGATCTATGCTCCGCTTGAACACTGAAGTGCTGTTACTTCATTCTGTGAGTAAATGCATGTTATTCAAGGATTTCTTTACCGTGTAGGAACAGGAACCTCTGTGAGACCTGAGAGAAGCACAGCAGGGGACAGTCTCACAAAAGCAATAATTGGTCTTTCCAAAAAATCTACTTCTCCCACCAACACGTTTGATGCTTCTGCTCCTGTGGGAATTTTCCTCATGAAGTTCATATCAACCTATAATATAGAGATTAAACAATTGCTTATTTCTTTACAATTCTTACTGATAATTCTACAAATAATTTTTAAAAACTAAAAAGAGTATTGATCAACTCTTGTTTTGATGAAAACAATATAAATGCAAAAGAAATATTTCACATGTACAGGAACAGAAAAGACAAGCATATGATGTGTATAAAATATGTCTGTCAGCAGTATTTTATTAGTATATTGTTTTTATTGTTACAAGTTAGAACTACTATTATTTATTATATTCTAAAAACTTTCAGCTACATAATCACTTTTTCACAGTAACTTCTCAGGACAGAAATATTTTCTCTATGGTAGGTGACATTACTTGACATCAAATAGACAAAACAATAACTAAGGAGAGTTCATGTAATTATATGTAGTTTCCAGAATGTAGTTATTTTACATTTTATAAATGGTATTTTAAATATTTTTAAAGGAATTAATAGCTTTAATATAATTTTCATCCACAAAAAACAAACAGCTGAAATAGAATAAAGAAACTTACATTTCTGCATATAATTACAGAGGAACATTACAAAACTGTACAGCACATTGACTCTTTAGTTTACAAACAGATACACAAAAGGCACAAGAAACTAACACTAGTTACGTTGTTATCTAGAAAACTTACAGCTGGCCTCTTGAGTCCCACACCAAGTGTGCCACAACTACAGTGCCAGGAGGCTGACTCCTGCCCAACAGGAGACAAGGCAGGTGTACAGAAGGACAGGCCAAGCAAAAATGTAAAAACTGTGACAGAGTAGGAATAAATGGCACCTGCCATGATCAGATGAGAACTACTATCTAAATTAGCTTTGCTTCAGCACAATTATTAAATTTAATTTCGCAAACAGTTTATTACTATCTTTTACTGTACAGATTAGACTGAACAGGTGAATTTTATAGTAAGAATCAGTGATTCTTATAACCCAAAACATTTAAGTTACAAAAGATGGGAGAGGTTAACAGAAGTACACAAGGTTTACTTCCAGAAGTAACACAACTGATGCTCTTTATCCTTAAGATTTCCATGGCTTTTACAGAACAATGCATAAAAGCCCTTTTCTGAAAAGGGGTCTTAAGTCTCTAAAGTAAGAAAAACAGAAATTGACAAAATTTAAGCCACTTTATATGCAAAAACACCCATAACACTCATGTTTTGTAAAAACTTTCGCAGTGTATCAGACCTGAAAATATTATGTATTGCTCAATCAGCAAGTACAGTGGCTTCTTATGTCAAGTTACATGAAATACTGCACATGTGAAGTGGCAAAATTATCTAACAATAGTAAGCCCGGATGTACTACAAAAGTAGCCAAAACATTTAATGGCTAATTAATTTTAATCTATACTGCATTCTGATACTGCTGTAGTTAATCCAAATTAAGGTAGAAATAGCAACCAGTTTGGCTACCATACTGTTACCTAGCCCTACTTACTAATCATTGAGAAAATATGTAATGTCATTTACCTTACTGAAATCAACAGTGCTATTTTCTCTGCTTCCTCCTGTTCCATTACCTTTAACATCTCCACTTTTTCCAGCATCCAAATTTCCAGGTGCTGACTGTGGAGATGCTAGAAGCCCTAGATTTAAACAAAATACACACTTTGAAAATGGAGTTCACAGAAAATGGACCAACCAAGACACACACTATGCAAGAACTCAATGTGGCAGCTTGCTAAAAGCGAATGTGCAAGTTAATAAACAAAAGTGCCCCATATTAGTACCTCAAATTCAACATAAACAAGTTATTTTATTTTGGAAAACAATTAAAGTTTGTTTAAAATAGTTAAAATCAGCTGTTGCCTAAATGGTGGCCATTTGCAAAACAGTCAAGAAAAGAAAACAAGAGTGACTTTTGGGGGAAGAGGACAAATGTAAAAATTTTAATCCTCACCACCAATGCTTTGTGGACAGAACCTACATGACAAATGTTCCACACTCATACATCTGAATTAAAACAAAAACAAAAAACACAAACACACCCACCACACACTTTAGTGCATTATCAGAAGTTGATATTTGACTTAAAAAAATGAGACTCAGGTCTTGACCATATCAGGGTTAAGACACTAGCGGTCAGACAAACTAGTGCAACTCTCTGGGTAAACTTATGTAAATGATCATATACATCAGTGAAGCTTAACCTGGTTTGAAGCAGTTTACCCTATGTATACAATGGCCCTGGTTAGACTATGATTTAGGAGTGTGATGTTAAACCACGTTAGCTAATGGATTCTAACATGTTTGAAATAATCTAGTAAAGACACAGCACCATATATTTTTACAGGGCTGTCAATTAATCATAGTTAACTCACGCAATTAACTCAAAAAAATTAATCGCAATCAATCGCACTTATTACAGAATACCAAATGAAATGTATTAAATATTTGTGGATATTTTTCTACATTTTCAATATTGATTTAAATTACAACACAGAATACTAAGTGCACAGTGCTCACTTTATTTTTCCTATTACAAACATATGCACTGTAAAAATGATAAAAACAATAGTATTTTTCAATTCACCTCATACAAGTACTGAAGTGCAGTCTCTATCATGAAAGTGTAAATAAAAAATGGAGTTTTTTTTTGGTTACATAGCTGTTCTCAAAAACAAAACACTGTAAAGCTTTAGAGCCTACAAGTCCACTGAGTCCTACTTCTTATTCTGTCAATCGCTAAGACAAACAAGTTGGTTTACACTGGCGGGAGATACTGCTGCCTGCTTCTTATTTACAATCTCATCTGGAAGTGAGAACAGGTGTTCGCATGGCACTTTTGTAGCCAGCGTTGCAAGGTATTTACGTACCAGATATGCTAAACATTCGTATGCCCCTTCATGCTTTGGCCACCTTTCCAGAGGACATGCTTCCACGCTGATGATGCTCGTTAATAAAATAATGTGTCAATTAAATTTGTGTCTTTACTCCTCGGGGGGAGCATTAGGTCTCCTGCTCTGTTTTACCCACATTCTGCATATATTTCATATTATAGAACTCTTGGATGATGACCCAGCACATGTTCGTTTTAAGAACACTTTCACAGCAGATTTGACAAAATGCAAAGAAGGTACCAATGTAAGATTTCTAAAGATAGCTACAGCACTCGACCCAAGGTTTAAGAATCTGTAGTGCCGTCCAAAATCTGAGAGGGACGAGGTGTGGAGCATGCTTTTAGAAGTCTTAAAAGAGCAACACTCTGATGCGGAAACTGCAGACCCCAAACCACAAAAAAGAAAATCAACCTTCTGCTGGTAGCATCTGGCTCAGATGATGAAAATGAACATGCGTCAGTCCGCACTGCTTTGGATCATTATCAAGCAGAACCAATCATCAGCATGGAAGCATGTCCTCGGGAATGGTGGTTGACGCATGAAGGGACATATGAATCTTTAGCGCATCTTGCACGTAAATATCTTGCAACGCCAGCTACAACAGTGCCATGTGAACGCCTGTTCTCACTCTCAGGTGACACTGTAAATAGGAAGCAGGCAGCATTATCTCCTGCAAATTGTAACCAATCTTGTTTGTCTGAGTGATTGGCTGACCAAGAAGTAGGACTGAGTGGACTGGTAGGCGCTAAAGTTTTAGATTGTTTTATTTTTGAATGCCCCCCCCCTTTTTCTTTTTACATAATTCTACATTATAAGTTCAACTTTCATGGTAAAGAAATTGCACTACAGTACTCGTAGGAGGTGAATTGAAAAATAATTTTTTGTTTTGTTTTTTACAGTGCAAATATTTGTAATCAAAAATAAATATAAAGTGAGTACTTTACACCTTATATTGTATTGTAATTAAAATATATTTGAAAATGTAGTAAACATCCAAAACGATTTAAATAAATGGTATTCTATTGTTGTTTAAACAAAAAATGAATTGCACAATTTTTTTTTAAATCGCGCGATTCATTTTTTTAATCGCTTGACAGCCCTAATATTTTAACATATGCTAAACTGAATGAGTTAAAGCTGAGCCTTCCCTCTAGGCTTTAACTCAACCATCTTATGCCACACATTAAAGTATACATTGCCCTGCCTATACAATAAACACATTAGAATGCGTTAGCTAATATGTTCTAACATCACACCTTTAACTCTCAGTCTAGCCAAGGCCTAAGACTTTGACAAAACTAGAAAAAGCTTTGGAGTATAAATAGTTCATGTTAGCTAAGCCTGATCTAAACACAACCATTTGCCTAGTCAATTCAGGCCTAAACTCCTTATAAGTTTATCATTTGGCATTTTTACCTGTTTCACTTTTTTTCAGAGACAGCTGAATTCTAAAAATCTGATCCTATATAGCTATTCCAAAGAAGAGTCAGAACCAAAAGTTCTATCATCATTTAGCGGTAAGACTGCAAATTCTCATTCTTCCATTTTATAAACATTTAAGACATTCTAATAAAACAAAAACAATGACATTAAATAGGCTTTAATTTTCTTTGTGAAACCTATACTGTGCTAGCAATTAACTATTACTATAAATGCCAATCTCAGCCAACTAAAATGGCAAAATCACATTCTTTCCTTTTGTTCTGCAATATATATTATTCACCAAAAAGGAGATAACTCATAAACGCATCAATCCAACCCATGAATCAGCTACACACATTTAGCAGAAAAAACTCAATTTTTTAGGGAGGGTTTATAAAACTGAAACAGGGATGCAATATACCTGCTATGTGGAGAAAATAGGAAGTCTACATCTTAGTACATGAGAGGAAAAAACAAAACCTGTTCAGGTAAATACAGAAAGGCCAAATTCATGCCCTCTTCTCTTTTTCATCAATGCCCCAAATGCAGATTTTTCATGGCAAGAAATCAATTAATCCCTAAAACTGATACATAGCAGAGTAGGAGGAAGGTGGGGAAATAATCTCACAGGCGACACTCCCTTGTCCTATCCAGAGTATCTGTAATATGTAAATTCTGTGGGTGTTCAGGGCGAGAGCAAGGGACAAAAGTTACTTGACTGCAACCTTCCCAAGTTCACAGAACTGGTACCCTGAATTTGATTCACTGAGGTCCACACATAAACAGTAACTGTAAATTGCCATTTTGCCCATTTCTCAGTTTTGGCATTAGGATAATATTGATCTTTTTATGATTGAAGTCAGAATTTCTCCAATTATTTACAGCCCAGGTTCAAAAAGTCTTAGTGCTAATACAGAAATCCCTATCCCGTTCAAATACAAAGGACTATTAGATTTTGTTTTTTCACTATCTTACTAAAAGTACAGATGCAAACTAAATTTAAAAATACTGTCAGAAAGATTCCAGCATTCTAAAGTGGCAACAAAAATGGAAGCATTTCCATATAATTTTTCATAGTTTTTCTGCTGTTTTTAAAATCAACCAGTGCTAGAAAATACATAATAAAAATAAATTGGTTTCTTGTGGCTTAAGCAACATAATGAAATTATGCTGCATTCACAAACTATATCACAAGCTCAATATTGAAGAGTCCATCAGCATGTCTACATACATTTTTCTCTATTTAAAAAAAAATAGTTTGGGCTCAAATGTCTCAAATTATTTGCCTAGAACCAAGTGTTTCTCTTAAGTTTAATTTATATTTTGCATACAGTAGAACCTCAGTGTTACGAACACCTCGGGAATGGAGGTTGTTAGTAACTCTGAAATGTTCGTAACTCTGAACAAAACCTTATGGTTGTTCTTTCAAAACTTGACAGCTGAACACTTACTTAATACAGCTTTGAAATATTACTATGCAGAAGAAAAATACTGCTTTCCCTTTTGTGTACTTCCAGTTCCAAATGAAGTGTGCGGTTGACTGGTCAGTTCGTTACTCTGGTGTTCGTAATTCTGAGGTAATTCTGTATTTCCAATTCAAAAGGACTCTAGTAGAAATCACGATAGAAAACAGTCCTTTCACTCATGGCATAAATATGATCCTCTTGGTAGACGTTTACTGCACTGTAATTATATTTGTACGGGTGACATCTGTTGTATCTCATTGGTTATTTTCCAAGTTCTGCTCCTATTTCTCAGACTTTTGATACGATAAGCTCAACTAACCTCCCTAATGGATAAGGTTTTCCTTCCAGCAACCATCTTCATTCTCTTTATTTAAAGAGTTTAACTCAAAGCTGAAACTTAATTCCTCACAATGCTTAATTTTGAATTCCCTTTGTTTCATGGTTTAAATTGCTCACTTAGGAGTTAGTCTGTACTCCTTACTCAGGCAAGATTCCCAATAGGTTTAGTAGTTTGTTACCTTATTGTGGTTTTGTTTTAATGTCAGATTGATTTACTTTTACAAAGTTAAAGTAAATGACGAGTATGAGTTCTTAATGCGTCTGTGAAAAGACAGAGATACGATGCAGCTCAGCTATACTTTGACACACTGAACACTCTACATGCTATTTATATATCTATCTACATATATAAATATATCATATCTATATATACTCTATCCAGCCTACAAGACCATCTTGGATTCTGGGGCACACAGACAATCAAAAACACTGAATAAAAAGCCTTATTGATAGGGCTTCTCAAAAATTGCATCAGACTGTTGAAGCAGGTCACTGTCCTGCCTTAAATTGTTTTCCAGCCCCCTTCCATCACCAGAATGAGGGCTTTCTCCCATGCGATCTCCATTTGTGAGGGAACAATTCCTGTCTCTCTTCCCCGATCTATTAGCTCTAGCCCAATAACAGCTCTCCCACATAGAAGACACTTGTCCTTTGTTTTCCAGGCTGTCAGACACAGAAAAATTCATTTATCCCCATGCTGGAATATTGAGGGAAACACTGAGCATGCCCAGCCCCTTTCTTGATGTCATCATGAAAAGCAGCTGCACCAATTCCACTCTGTGGAAGGGGATTCCTGGTATAGCTAAGTAAGGTACTTCCAATGGGGAAGAATCCCACAAAATATGGAGCAGCTTCTATAGAGGTTCCACAGGCTCTGTGGTACAGGCAATTTGAGGTTGGATAAAGCCCTATATAGTGATTCTTCTCTGTCTTCTTACAAAATCAATCTAAAAGAAATATCAAATTAAAGTATTTTTTAAAACTTTTTCCTTATTTAGACTTCATTCATTATTGGACTTAATCCAGTACCAGACTCAGACTGCTGGTGGAAAAAGGAGGTCCCATTTGTTAATCAAGAACCAGATCCAAGAAGCCTTCCGCCTCAACCTCTGCCTCAGTGAGAGAGGAGATCAACATCAAGACAAGACATACATTGACATCACAGTGTAAACTGGACCTGCTTTAGGCACTGAGTTGGACTCATCCAAATCTTCCATGCTAACTGTCCTACCATAACTGCATGCGCATATATTGAATACTACAAGGTGAATTATTTGTTTTTAAATAGAGTTAAATTCTAGACTTCTTAAAGAAATTAAACATTCAAGATATCTATAGGGAGTGTGTTTTCCTAGCACTACACAGCCTGTTAAAGAAGCAAAGAACTGGATGAGTTTTTCCTAGAAGAAATACTTGTAGGTTTGCAATTATACAAATTTTAGTAAATTAATCGGATGCTATGGAATTGCAGGACAAAGCTATTCTAAATTAGCTAAGTGTTACAATTTATGTTTTTATCAATTAAATTTAAAATAAAATGAATATAGACCAAAACACACTTCAAAGCCTCGGAAACAAGGAAATACAAATATTTGCCTGTTCACTTATTTTTGTTGTCCACAGCCACTCATAAAAAGTTTGCATTCCCCTCTCATTTACCAGCACAAATGGCAGCAGAGCCAAAGACAATGATTTTGGTATTTATTTTGGCTATTTCTGCCCCCAATCTGTGGAACTCAGTATTCAGTAGTTCCAAAGCATGGTCATTTCTGAAACACTGGTTCTGAATTGCTTTTCATAGGAGAAACACTGATCGTATAAGAAAAACTGAAAAGCTAAACATCAAACTTAAGAAATTAACTGTAATATTTAATTTTTGAAAGAGAATGCTTTGATGCCTGATTGAGTTGTTTGGAGCTAGTGTCTGGACTACAAAGAACAAATTGAAATGGAAAAAATCATCTCTCTCCACCTTATACACCAACTCACAATATTTGGGATATTTCCAACAATCCCATATATATTAAACTTCTGAATAACCTAGAACAAGGGACATAAAAACAAAATATCAGACACTAGAAACTATCTCAGGGTACCTCTTCTAAAGACTGGTCCATAGAAGGTATATCTAGCTAGTCCATAGATCTTAGAAGAGACATATAACAGCCAACAAGGTTGTAGCCTTTCATGTCTGTAGAGGGGAAATCTGCACTGCCATGCCCTTCCATATTGGAATGGGCTCCAATTCCCTTTGGACAATGGAACCCAAAGACAAGACTAGATTTTCCATTTTTCATTCCATGAACCTTGAATCAAAGTGGTTTTGGAACAAGCTCATCAATTAAAAACAGTAACAGTCACCAGAATCAGATGGTATTCACCCAAAAGTTCTGAAGGAACTCAAATATGAAACTGCAGAACTACTAACTGTGGTAAAAAGAAAAGGAGGACTTGTGGCACCTTAGAGACTAACAAATTTATTTGAGCATAAGCTTTCGTGAGCTACAGCTCACTTCATCGGATGCATCCATTCATCGATGTTGCACCCGATGAAGTGAGCTATAGCTAACGAAAGCTTATGCTCAAATAAATTTGTTAGTCTCTACGGTGCCACAAGTCCTCCTTTTCTTTTTGCGGATACAGACTAACACGGCTGCTACTCTGATAACTGTGATAAGTAACCTATCGCTTGAATCAGTCTCTGTACCAGATGACTTGAGGATACTTAATGTAACACCAATTTTTTTAAAAAGCCTCCAGAGGCGATCCTGGCAATCATAGGCCAGGAAGCATAACATCAGTACAAGGCAAATTGGCTGAAACTATAGTAAAGAACAGAATTCAGACACATAGATGAACACGACTTGTTTGGGAAGTTGGCACAGCTTTTGTAAAGGGTAATCATGTCTCATCAATCTACCAGAATTCTTTGAGGGGGTCAACAAACATTGGACAAGGGTGATCCAGTGCATATAGTGTACTTGGACTTTCAGAAAGCCTTTGACAAGATCTCTCAGCAAAGGCTCTTAAGCAAAGTAAGCAGTCATGTGGGTTGGTCCTCTCAAGGATCAGTAACTGGTTAAAAGACAGGAAACAAAGGGTAGGAATAAATGGTCAGTTTTCACAATGGACAGAGGTAAATAACGGGGTCACCCAAGGATCTGTATTGGGAACAGTGCTATTCAACATATCCATGAATAGGGATGAACAGTGAGGTGACAAAATTTGCAGATGACACAAGTTTATTCAAGATAGTTAAGTCCAAAGCTGACTGCAAAGAGTTACAATGGGATCTTACAAAAACTGGGTGACAGGGCAACAAAATGACAAATGAAATTCAATGTTGATAAATGCAAAATAATGCACATTGGAAAAAATCCCAACTATATATACAAAGTGATGGGGTCTAAATTAGCTGTTACCACTCAAGGAAGATCTTGGGGTCACTGTGGATAGTTCTCTGAAGACATCCACTCAATGTGAAACAACAGTTAAAAAAGCTAACAGAACATTAGGAACCATAAGGAAAGGGATAGATAATAAAACAGAAAATATAACACCACTACATAAATCCATGGTATGCCCACACCTTGAATACTACCTGTAGTTCTAGTTGCCCAATCTATAAAAAAAAAATACATTAGAACTGAAAGAAAGTACAGAGAATGGCAAGAAAAATTATTAGGGGCATGGAACAGCTTCCATATGAGGAGAGGTTAAAAAGAATTGGACTGTTCAGCATAGAAAAGATGATGGTGGGGGGAGAGGGGAAGAGAGAAATGATAGAGGTCTGTAAAATCATGAATGGTGTGGAGAAAGTGAACAAGGAAGTGTCATTTACCCCTTCATATAACACACGAATCATGGGTCACCCAATTAAATTAATAGGCAGCAGGTTTAAAACAAACAGAAGGAAGTACACGCACAACGTACAGTCAACCTGTGGAACTCGTTGCCAAGGGATGTTGGGAAGGCCAAAACTATAACTGAGTTCAAAAAAGAATCAGATAAGTTGATGGAGGATAGGTGCATCAATGGTTATTAGCCAAGATGGTCAGGGACACAACCCCATGTCCTGGGTGTCCCTAAGTCTCTGACTGCCAGATGCTGGGACTAGACAACAGGAGATGAATCACTCAATAATTGCCCTGTTCTGTTCATTCCCTCTGATGCATCTAGCATTGACCATTGTCAGAAGACAGGATACAGGGCTAGAGTGACCCTTAGTCT
Organism: Natator depressus; assembly: GCF_965152275.1. Classification (NCBI taxonomy): domain Eukaryota; kingdom Metazoa; phylum Chordata; order Testudines; family Cheloniidae; genus Natator; species Natator depressus. The sequence continues at coordinate 192,824,277 of NC_134235.1, read as the reverse complement.
GACCTAGTATGGCCATTCTTATGTTCTTAAGAAAGGCTCCAGACCAGCAGTAGCCCATGGACCAGAGTTTGAGAGACTCTTCTTGAGGGCATCTCTATGTTAATATTGGATTTTTGGGGGGTCCAGAAAAAAAAAATCCACTTCTAAACAGTGGATCAGACAAAAAGAGACCAGAGTATATACAGCCAGAGGAACTGGGAGATCATCCTCTTCATATTTCTCCTTTATAAATATGGGAATACATCTCCTTGAGGCTTAAAATCAATTTAAGATGGACTTGGATTCAGCTGGACAGCTTTATCTTCACTTGTCTCTCTCAGGTTCTACAGGATTGCGTATGGCATTTTGTCTCATTAAAGAGATACCAAAGTGAAGGCTGTGGTCTTTAGTGCAGAGCCATTAACCATGTCCAGTTGTTTAATGCTGGCAGAGTCACCCTCCTCCTCCTCCATGAAAAATATAAAATCATCCTTGGATTTGAGGGGGAGAATGATCTTTATATGAACATTCTGTTCATTACAAGTGTTTTTCTGTATTAAGGAGGCAGAGGACAAGATTTCTTTTTGTTTATGACGAGAGGAAAGGCCTTGTTCAGTGACTCAGAGCACTGGTGTTAGGACAGATTTAGCTCTACTTACTCTCTGAAGCTTAATATATTCACTACCCTTCAGTGGAAAAAGAGGAAAAGCAGATAACCAGGAAATTTGACACTGATTACTCCCTCCAGCACATGCCTCTTCAACTTCCTTCTCCTTGTTACCCTGAACCTGGGCCTGTATTAGAAATGGATAGATAGGGTTGGCTGGGCCAGGATCACTCACCTCAGGTCTGGCCAGGTAATGGGATGGATTTGTTTTTTCAAGATGCCCAGAGACAAAGGGTTTGTGCTAGATAGCCAATCTGGTTGGAGGGTCGTATCTGTCTCCCAATTTTCTCTTACTAGATAATAAGGAAGATCATCAAGGAGATTGTGCCTGGTCAAATATCTGAGTTACAGCAGTCCAAATCCACGCAAATGGAGATCAGTTTCAGAATGGTGAGCATAAGCAGTTTCACGTTTTGAACATTTTCTGTTTTCCTGGTAAGGTGTTCAGTCATTTTCAAAGAAAAAAACCCGAAGGCACTTGGAGGCAAAGAGAAAAGTGACCTCTTCAAACAGTTACAAGTTAACTACAAGAACTGCCAAATTCTTCAGCCTCCAATTGGCTCTAATGCTAAGAAATGACGGAAAAACTCAAATGTTATTAATCGATTTCTGCGATAAAAAACAAACGCTTACTCAACATATTAATGAGGCATTTTCAGAGGAATATTTTTCTCTTATATCCAGTGTTGTCATATGTATTATGCTTTTTACATGCGCTAAACAGCTTCAAAGTGTTTCACAGACCAATAACATCACAGGATCTGCTACTAACTGATAGCTAATTTACAATACTCTGCAAATTAAAAATACAAACAAAACAACACTCCGCCTGTTCCCCCCCAACAGTCATTAAGCATTTGACACCGTGATAATGCACCACTGGAAAATTCACTCGCACCAATTGTAGAAATGCTGGATATGCCAGTTTTAAGGTACACTACTTCTGTTCATAACAGTTTGAGATTTTTATAATATAAACTTAAGCTAAAGCCTAAGAGAAAGTATTTAAAAACAAAATCCATCATGGCACAAAAACACAACTGACTAAATTACTACCCTAACTCTGTAACTGTAACCCTTGTTTCTTCCTATCACCTACCTTCGCTCATTTCTTATCCACATGTTGTAACATGTCTGATTTAGACTGTAAATACTTCAGAGCATGTTCTATGTCTAAACCACACACCACACTTAAGGACTAAATTAATATCTTCACTTACATGGATTCAAGGTGAGTGAAAGGAAAAGGCCACCATTTTTGACATCTTGCCTATTTAAAAGTCAATTTTATTTAAAAATTGCTTATTTTTGAAACAAAAACACAAACATTCCTTTTTAATCAGACAAATAAAAAAGGTTAAGTATGAAAAATTCTATTTTTCATTGGTTCAAGGAGTTAAAATGCAATTATAAATAAGTGAACTTCAACAATGTTTGTGTTAATTTTTTTTTAGGAGTAAAAACCTTTGGAATAGATCTATTATGCTGTATAAGAAACAATCATACTTCAGAATAAATAAAACATGCAGACAGAGGTAACAGTTGTAAATAATACTCATTTATGCTCAAGCTATGTGCTCAACATTGCAATGCAAGTGATCCAGATTCAGAGAGCATCACACATGGACAGTTTAAGTTTGGATAATTGCCTGGTATGTTAATATTATCCTCTGTCTTCTTTTCCTGAACTTCTAAATCCTCCTCAGGTGGATGGATTATTACTGTGGGAATATCATCACTGGCAGGTGACACCAGCAGTTCCTTGCCCTGAAGCTGACTCGGCTGGGAACTTGTGGTTGCCAGGCGGCCGCTGCTAGGACTGGAGGGTGGTGTGTTTTGAGGGGTAGGTAGTGGGGTTGTACACCTTGAATCTGCCGGGGTTCCAGCTCTTGAAGAAGGAAGAAGGTAATGGAGAAGAAGGGACAAACGGTTTTCTCCTTTCAGGGAAATATTTGAAGCAGAGAGACCTGTTCGCAAAGAGTGGTGGGAGGCTGAAAGGCCTTCCCCTGAGATAAAACAAATAAATGAAACACAAAATGAAGTTTACAGCAGGGAAACAAGCTTTTTTTAAAAAGACAAATTATGCACGTACAATTTACATAGTAAACTACAATCTTTAAGATCAAAAAGTGTCACATTCATGCAGGTGAGATAAGAGTTAAGCAAGATGCAAGAGTGAATAAGATTTTTAGATATTAGAAAAGTCAGCAGATACCTTACTGACAAGTACCAATTAGCACATAATGGAGATTTAGGAGAAAAGGATATGACCAGTAATTGCTTAAAAAAGGTCCAATAAGAATTTAGCATATGATCATAAAGTATTGACATCTAAAATAATTGTTTCACTAGATGTTAAAAAGGAAAAAAATTCAAATTAGGATATTACTATACATCATTTGTACTGGAAGCTTTTTTACTAGGCTAAGACATAATGCTACTGTGACAAGGTCAGGTCAGGAGATTTTGAAGCATTTGTACCACAAATTAAATATAATTACTTGGCCTGCTGGGAGAGCTTGTTCAAGTCATTTTACTTCTCTATGCCTCAGTCTCCCCATCTGTGAAATGGGGATAATGAAACTCTTTGTAAAGCACTACATAAAAGCTTGTAAAGGGAAGGAAGGAAATAGCTAATATTTGATATTTCACTAAAACTTATTGTCGACGACAAAGGCAGTCATCCGGTTTCCAAGTTAAAAATAACCTACTAAATCTAACCTGAAGGAGAATATCTTAAATCATTGGCATTCACTAACATTTGGTCAGGGACCAAATTTCAATCTATTAACACTAAAAGGTGTAGTCCAACTGACACCACTCCTGTCAGTTATTTGTTCATAGCATAAGATGCTATCATATTTAGAGCCGGCCAAAACTTAATGTTGACATTTTACAATTCGTTTTCATTACATATCAGAATGAAAACACATTTTCAGAATTTTCCATGAAATGGAAGTTCCCAAAAGTTTTATTTGGGGGAAAAAAATTCAAAATCTTCATTTAAAAACAAAAAAGTTTCAACATTATTTTTATGTTTATAATTTTTGCATTATTTCATTACACCTTTGTAGTAGTGGTGGTGCATGATATGACACCATGTCAAGTCATAACACATCATCATATAACAATATAATAGTTGAAATACTCCATTTTTTAAAAAAAATTAAGGGTAGCTGCTACTGAATATAGGTTGCAGCAGCCTATTTTATGTTACTCCTCAGGGAATTCTGTGCCAAAAAATTAAAAATTCTGCAAAATTCTGCATATTTCATTTGTCAAAATAACACTACATAATCATGCCAGTTTCAATTATTTTGGTAATTTATTTCAAAATACCTGTCAGAAATTATGTCTGTAACAACACAGACACAAAAAAAATTTGCCCAGGAGTAGAGAATTAAAGAAACCCCTACGACAACCCAGTTCCTGTTTCTCTGCCACCTCCTCCTCCCCCGAGCTCAGCTGCAGGGTGCCCCCTCTCAGCCCAGATACCCGCACCTTTCCCCTCCCCACCCAGAGCCCAGCCATGGGGCACCACCCAGCTCAGACACTCGCACCCTCACCCCACAGAGCCCAGTCACACCCCCCAGTCCAGACACTGACACCCTTCCCCCTCCCCGAGCTCAGCCACACACCCCAGTCCAGACACTCGTACCCTCCCCCCACCTCCGAGCTCAGCCATGGGGCGCCCGCTCCATTCCAAACACTCACACCCCCTCCCTCTCAGAGCCCAGGAATCCAGAGGGAGAAACAGCCTGATGCTGGGTCCCAGGTTTGTATGGAGTTTTCTGCATGCCGCCTCCTTCCTTCAGGGTGTGCCGGGAAATGCAGCTGCCAGGAAACCTTCAGCTACCTCCCCGTCCCCCTGGCAGTGTCTTTTATTTGCAAGATAGGGAGCTGGGCTCTGCTGGACGCAGCAGCTCTGCAGCCCATTTTGGTGGTGGTGTGGGGGGACATTAATTCTGCACAAATTCTGCATTGCGCAGATGTACAGAACTCCCTCGGGAGTATTACGTTCTAGATCAAAGTGTCTCCTGTTTGCGCTGGAGTGAAATGTACAAGTGTCAAACTATACTACTCCTCGATCTCTTTTATTACAATCTCATTCATCTACTTAACCTCAGGTTTCTCCAAATCTCTCTCTCTCCCACCCTTGCCACACAATGCAGTCTTTTTCTTTATCTTCTTGTTTCCCCATTATTCTAAGATGGAGAATAGAGTCACCATCCTTCCTCAGAGACAAGTTTCTGATAGGTGCCTGTTCTTCCCTAGCAGGGAAGAAGATTCTAAAGAGTTCTCTATCTTCATCCCACCCTTTCCCTGGGGAAGGTGGGGTTGGGGAAGAGCATGTCTAGAGAAGACTGACTGCAACTCCCCAAAACTACATGAGTACATGCACAATGACTGGTGTTCCATCTCAGACAGAGCAAGAGTATGATGAATTTTGCCAAAGATCTGGAGGTGAAGGTATCTCTCTCTCTCTCAAATATTACATCATCAGGCAGGTACCAAAAAACACAGATGCATTCAGTATTATCATGTGCAGTACAAAATGTATAAGGAGGACCAACATACTGAACAATCCTAACATTCTTTTGAGCGATGGAGAAGTAGCGTCCATAAGTACACAGGAAAAACTCAAATTTAGAGGGTTTAGCTGAAGAGTGCATTCTACAGATTGAATCTTATTTAAAATTATTTCATTTTCAGTATTAGAGATTTGAAATTAGTCTCTAGTGAACTGCTGCTTCGGTAGCAAATTAGACGGATAAAGCACAATGTTCTATTTTGCATGTTGTAATTAAGAATCCAATGTAGTCCATAATGTGAAAAGCAACTTAATTTGTTTTCAAGACAGGAAGATATCTTACATGGGTATTAAATTCTCTGAATACTATTTTCTAGGGATGCAGATGTATGGATTAGGCATGTGTTATTTAGACTTCGAATTCTGCAGTTTTCTTGCAAGTTTCAACACACATACTGAATAAAGCATCAGTTATTCACTGCAACTGAAGTCTGCACAATCAGTTCAAAGTTTAGGACCATTTTCTTCCTTTTAGAAATCAAGACGTCTGAAACATCCTGGCAAAAAAACTGTTTTCAGCATGTGCTGACATCAGATACTGTCAAGTTTTTCTAATCCTCAGCGTACATTAGGAAACTAGCTAGAATATCTCTATGGCACAGATCAAACTCAGCACACACTAGCACTTAGAACAACCCAAGTAAGTACATGTTCCAAGGCAGCAGACATAACACATCTTGCACCAGAATGGTCAAGAACCCAAGTACTTTATTTTAAGGAGAGACATTAATCAGGCTCGGATGGGCCCAATACTTCAATCCCTACTAGGCCAAAGCTCTCAAGTCAACCAGTAGATGTCGAGGCGGATGTGACTGGAAATCCAAAACAGAAGATGGAGAACTCTGGGGGGATGGCAGAGGCCACAAAAGAAGAATAAAAGGTAAGATAAGCTGTCCCGGAGTGGTAATGTTTGAACTTAGGAATTGAGTACCTGGAAGAAATGCAACAGGATGCCAGAGTGTGGTCAGAAATTAGTTATCAGCAGGAGACATAGTACATCCTGTGAAGATGTTTTTTACCTAGGGTCTACTATACTAAACAAACCTTAGCTAGAGGTAGTTTATTATTTTGAATTTAAAAAAATGAGCTCCCTTTTTGGACAACTATATGAAAGCAAAACTCAAGTAAGATGAACACAATTAATATAAAATAAAAATTAAAAATTTCACTGACCATTAAGACCTTGATTAAGTCTCTAAAACAATAAATAAAAGAGACTGAATTGGAAGCTATAATCCGGTAGTCAGACTCCTTGATGCACATGAAGCTTTGCCTGGCTGAGGTAATAGGATGACTTTAAACCTTCCAAAAATATAGAATTAATTGAAACATATCCTGTGAAAGTGTTATGACCAACTGAATATATTGCTGGGCCACCCCCCCCACGCAGCACACTCCCCCTCCCCACCACCAGCAGCCCCTCAGCAGTGATTCCCCCAAGATTTAGTCAAGTGTATTTATAGTATAAATCATGAACAGGTCTCAGGCTGTGAATTTTTGTTGATTGCCCATGACCTGTCCATGACTTACTAAAAATACCCATGACTAAATCACAGCCTTACTCATAACAGACAACTAAACCATACTATAGCATAAATAAAGAGACAGTACGTCAAGACATCATAGTGGTTACAAGGAGCAAAACAAGACTTTATACATGCAAAATATAGGTAAATGTCCAAACTCCACAAAAGAACCACCACACAACTTTTACATACCAAGGAGGACTCAGAAAATGTATCCACTATTATCTGTCTTCTCCCGCCTCTCCCGTGTTAATATATATTTGTATCAGGTTAGAATAAATTAGATGCTACAACTTATCTCACCATTTCGTTCAAGCAAGTGAGGGTCAGAATGTTTCTTGCCTATATCTGCAAAGGACCGAACCAGGGGAATCCGACTGCTGAATTTCTTCTCGTTCTGGTGATGGTGTCTCTTGAGGAGAGCTTCTCTGACATGCTCTCTTATGGACTCATCCAGCTGACCAGAAGCAATCATGTTGTCCAACACCATATCTATCATGAGAAAAATACTAAAATCAAATCTAAGTTAAATATATGCATACCCAAGACCACCACATTAACTCACATCTGAAAAATCAGTAAAAGTAATTCATGAAGAATCATGTTTATTTTCTTTGGCAAACTGTGCATCTAGATCCACTGAAAAGAAACAGCCAAGAATACTGTGGGCCAACACTTCAAATCTACGCACTTTGAGCAAATGTTTCTCTGGATATTTCAACAGTATTCTTTCCAAAGCACACAGCACTTTAAAATACAAGGCCTACAGGAATAAATAGATTTGTTAACCACTTAACAAAATATTGTCATTCATCTTTATTTCAACTTCCTACTTACTACAGCCTTCATTACAAAAAGCAGGTGTGTATTCAATGATACATCAAATAAACACCACTCTTCACTGGAAAACAGTGCAGTTGCAAAAACTACCACAAGCAAGGGCTTGATGTACAAACTGGATAGAAATCTCTGCATAGCAACCTTAATTCTGGAATTTCCTAATGTCTGAGTGCTTGATTTTTCAACTTCAGTGTTCTTTCAACATAGTTTACTATATAAAATGACTACCCTAATCCTTCAAATGTCTAAACTTTCTTTTTTTAAGTTGCCCTAACCTTCAAGATTCCTTACCGGACTTTCCATTTCACATTTTTGCAGAAGAGTGAGAATGACATGTAAAGTGTGGCAAAACTGGTCAATCTGCAAAATTTGGGTGGGTTTTTCGATATTTTTAATCACATGAAAATGTATGATCAGCCATGTTTCCAAAATACCTCAAATATAAACTGAGGAATGAAAATCTGCCTATATGGCTGTGTAAAACAGCAACCAGCATTTTCTTTTACTGACTAGTTTAAAGAATCTTGAAAGATTTCTAGGCCGACACCTTAAGTTGCACAAACTCAGTAACACAAGCCTTATCTGGAAGAAATTTGTATGAATCTGTTTTGAGCAAAATACAAAGACCTTTTTGTTACATTTTACCATTTCTAATACTTATACTGAGATCCCTAGTAAGGTTAAGAACTTACATTTATATAGTACCTGTTGTATTAAAAGATGATATAATGTTTTATAAACAAAATAAACTACGCAGGGATCACTTTATCTACCACAGCAACACAGTCTCCTCTGAAGATAAACACGATTACAGCACATAACACCACACATAGCAATCTATACTGGTTAAGATATGTTTCAGAGTAACAGCCGTGTTAGTCTGTATTCGCAAAAAGAAAGCTTATGCTCAAATAAATTGGTTAGTCTCTAAGGTGCCACAAGTACTCCTTTTCTGGTTAAGATACATATCTAACTGAAAATGAAAAAGAATTGAGGTAGGCCAAATATAATTACAGAAGACACTTGGTTAACATTATAGCTTTTATAAGAAAGTTCCCTGGGATCTTTAAAATGCCCACAATGTCTGAAATTTTAGTAATAGTGTGATGCTTTGATACTCAAATGAAGTGAGTCCTGTAATGTTAATTTTTTTAAAAAATAGTCTTTAGGATATACTATATATGCATCTGTTCCTCTATCAGAGGAAAGAGAGATTAACTAATATATTATTCCTACAGGAAAATCCACTGACACAGAATATTGTCCTGAATATCCTATTAAATAAGTCTGTTTTAGCAAATCTACATTAGACAAGTAATTCAGTTTAAGATTTATTTATTTATACATATAAACTGTGGAACTCATTGTAACAGGATGTCACTACGGACGAAAAATTAGCAAGGTTCAAAGGGAGATTGGACATATATATATGAACAACAAGAATATCCAGCCAGCATTATAATAGATAATGATGAAAAAAACTGGAAGACATTAAACCTCATGATTCAAAGTTTAAGCCAATCTCTAACTACTAGGGATTTTTGTACCTTTCTCCAAAGCATCGGGTGCTGATCACTGTCAGAGAGAAGAAACTGGACTAGATGGACCGCGGGTATGATCCAGTATGGCAATTCTTGTGAACCTATTTGTGATCTGATATTTCTTGGTCTTAGTTTTATTCATCTAAATCTGCCCAACCAGAATTCCCCTAACACAGGAAACATTAGGTTTTGTGTGCACGTGTTAGATAGAGTGAGAGTGGCACGACCAATTTTAAAGGTACTTCAAACTTAGATGAAGGGTATGAAAGAATGAGCAATGGTCTGAACTGCACTGCAATTACAGATCTGCAAACAGGAACAACCCTCACTCTGATCTACATACTGTACACACACCACATGCACACAAAATAGTTTATAAGCCAAAGTTATCCCCCATCCTTTGGCTTTATTCTTAATATATGTAATGAAGTCCTGAGACAGGACTGTATTTAGAAACATAAATTTTAGTTTGAGGTGGTTGTTGTTAGGGTTTCTCTTGGCAAGATGTCCTGCCCCTCCCTATAGCTCTGCAGCCTCAGAGAGATTCTCAGCTTTTCATACTTTTGAATAGGAACCAATGAGACCCACTAAATCTGTCTGCAAGATGAGAAAACAGAACAGTTTTACACCTCCACAACAAGTCAAAGACTGATATCCAGTCACTGAGACCCTGCACTAGAACTGGAAAATAGACCTGTGTGTCCAAATATTGATAGTATTATGCATGTCTTTCAATATCTTCTAGCTCAGCTTCTTTCAGTATTTACGAACTTTTTAAAAACATGACAAATACTGAAGATGACTTGGAAAGTTCTTTTGCGCTAACATCACTGACAAATATAATCTGACAAAACAAAATCTGTAGGTTTTATTTACTTCAAAAGTGTGTACTAAATGCTCCCACTAAATAAGCTAAGAAAAGAACTCAATACAAGGAGCTAAAGAGTAAAATTTTCAGAAGCTCCTAAGTCACTTAGGAGATTTTGAGAATTCTACGGAAAACCCTTTGTCCCTCCCTCTTTTGGTACCCCATGATCCTGCTGGTCAGCAATAGGACCACTATGAGTCACACAAATGCATCACTCAGTGAAATCACAGATACCAGGAAAATAGAATGAAACTAGCCCAAAGGATCTTAAAATAAAAGCCACTTCCTATTCTAAGTGTATATATATATATATGCAAAACGTTTTGAAAGCTGCTTTTACATACTCAGAATTAATTAGAGACCATTGAGGACATTCAACATGCTAAGTTAAATAACATAAGTTTTGTTTCAGCTCACCTCTTACTATTGATAAAGTGAAAGTTTAAATCAAGCTGTGCAACAATGAACTGCACTAATAGCAATAGCTAACATCAGCTGAATAGTGCTTAATAGTTTACAGCACAGTACAAATTATCCCTCAAGTATCCTGATACATATTTACATTTCACCTGTAGAGACAAGAAGATGCATTTGTTGTCCAACCAAAGATTAGAACAAAGACAATTTAGGGTATGTCTAAACAGAAAGAAAAACCCGCGGCTGGCCCATGCCTGCTGACTAGGGCTCGTGGGGCTTAGGTTGCAGAGCTGTTTCATTGTTGTGTATATTTCCTGGCTTGGGCTGGAGCCTGGGCCCTAGGGCCCTGTGAGGTGAGAGGGAGCGATAGCTCGGGCTCCAGCCTGAGCCTGGAAGTCTACACAGCAACGAAACAGCCCCACAGTCCAAACCCCATGAGCCAAACTTGACTGGCATGGGCCAGCCACAGGTGTCTAGTTACTGTGTAGACATACACAGTATGTCCCAATGGGACTCCTCATGTGAGTGAAGTTTGCAGTAACAAATCTTAAAGACAAAGAAAATTGTAACAGAATATAAAGACTAAATGTAAACTGCTTTCGTGTTTTTAAGTCACAAACTAGTGTAAACTAGCAAAGATTAAGTCCTTCAAAAAACTTTTGTTACAACCTGCTATCTCATCTAGTGTGTTTGCTCTCATGTCCAACATGACTGTCCCATTTAGAATACAGCTTCTCAGTTCAAAGAGACTGTGCAGAGACAGAGTTGCCACATAAGGTTTGCTCCATCGATCACCACCATCTTCAACATCCTCTTCAAATTTTAGCCACCTGAAATATAAATATATATTATGGCATATGTACAGATTACTACTGAAGAGACTTTTTTTCTGTTTGCAGTAGGCTGCAAAACAAAAACTATATCCACCTGCATATATCATCTTTTATTTCTGTCTATACCCCCTTTCAGCCCCTATGCTCCATGCTCAATCCTTCTACCTTAATGCATCCTCTATCACCCATTCGCATACTTGACTCTGCTTTTTTTATGCCACTTCTTATGTTTGAAACAACAGCCCAGATCCACAAAAGGATGTAGGTGTCACAACACTGAATACCCCAATGCCTAACTTCTAGGCGTGTAGAAAGTCACTGGAACAACAATGGAATTCACACAGCCTGAGTTTGGTGCCTAGTCTCCCCACACAATGTTTGGGGAGAGAGAGAGGGGCCTAAAATTGGAATTCACAAAAGCCAGCCTGCTAGACAGGAAGCTGCCTAAGCTAGCCAATGGGAAGTAGTTAGAGCACTCACCTGGGACGTGGGAGACCCAGGTTCAATTCCCCGCTCAGCCTGAGGCGAATAAAGGATTTGAACAGGAGTCTCCCATCTCTCAGTACATTAACCATAGAGCTATGGGGTATTCTCATGTGGGGCCCCCTCAACCTCTCCTGTTGAAGCTTTTTCATTTTGGGTAAGCAGTCATGGAGCAGGAAGACTGGACCCTGGGTCTTCCAGTTACCAGATGGGTGCCCTGATCATCACAATATAGAGTGTCTCTCTCTCTCATCTTTCTCTAAAAAGTGAAACTCTTTCAATAGGAGAGACTGCAGAAGACCCACATCAGAATTCCCCGTAGCCCAGCGATTAGGGTCTCCCACATCCTAAGTGAGTGCTCTAACCACTGGGCTAACAGTTATAAGGGAGGTACTACCACCAGCTGAATTCAGAATGGGGCACAATGTGGTAGGCAAACTCAGACCACACCTACTGGATCAAGTCCCACAGTAATGAGAGATGGGGGAATGAATGCTTACGTATTCTGCTTTATGTATCACGCTTGGGTTTGGGTATGAGATAGTCAGCCGGGCACCCATAGGTGGAAACTTAGGTGCTTAAGGAAATTTCACCCTGAGAATTTAGGTGCCAAGTGAGTTTAGATACCTATAGGGTTAAGCAGCAGCTGATCAGAGGTTTTGTGGATTGCAGCAGCACCTAAATCCAGGTGCCTAAATACCTTAATCTAGGTGCCTAAGTACCTTTGTGGCCCAACATCTCTCTGCCCAGGTACCAAGCATGATCAACCAAGACAGAGCATTCCCACACTCAGTTAATCTTTTAACTGTATGATTTATATCCATCAAACAGAGACTGTAGGCTTTTGGAGTCAGAAACATGTCAAAAATATTTAGTTTATAAATCACTATGCATATCTATGGTACTATACTAATAAATGATACATAAACTGCAAAGTCAAGCACTCAAAAGTTAGGAAATGCCAGATTTACAGATGCTCATGCAATCTTAGTTCTGCCTCTTGGGTGTCCAAACTGTGCATTGGGGAAAAGATAGTATGTGATCACGTAATTAAAGATATCAGATACAGAAGACTATCACAATGCATATGCACAAGGAGGGGAAAATTAAGGTTGCACAGGACAACCATAAATCTGGCATATGCTAACTTTCAAGTACTTGACTTTGCAACCTAATTAACATTTTTTTAGTGTAGTTTAGTGTGTGTTATTACCTAGCTTGGGGTTCTTTTGTTTCTTGAAAGAAAAATACAATAAATTAGTATCAATGACTTCCCGTCCTTCCATTTTTGTTTACTTTTTGTCACAGCAAAAACAATACTACGTAACTGGAACATCTGTACTCACTGTCAGTTATACCTATACTGTTTGGAACACTACATTCAATCAACTTTAGGAAATAAAGTCAGCACAGCAACAATAAAGACCTTCAAGAAATTTCCTCCAGAGGTCTGGGTATATTTTCAATGAGGGGCCCAGAGAATCAAACTTTCAATTTTCATTGGTGTTAATGTTAATTGGGAGGCAAATTTCCTGCTCATTGACTTGAAAATTCTAACCTAAAATTGATTTCTGAGGACAAAGTAAACAAGATCAGTGGAAAAGGTTACATTAACAGATCTATGTTTGGTTCACCTGGCAGTTTCTTTCCATTCATATTCTTCCCCATCCTTGAAGTACAGTTCATCCATTTCAGTGAAGAGATCATGGGGAATGTGTTCTTCATCATCATCCTCAGTACCCAGAATAAACTGCACTCGTTGGGATGGGGTGTCTTGATGGAAAAAAAAAAATGGTTTAAAAGGTAATACTTCTATTGAAATGTTAACACCTTGCAATAATTAAAACGTTATCCTCCCTCTCACAGTGGAGCGAGTGTTGGAACATGGAGTGTTGAAAATCTCTCATCAGAAGAAGATGGGAATAGTTTGCCAAATACAGGTTTCCTGTAATGGGTTTCTAAAAACAAAAGGAGGAGGAGGAAAATAAGCTACTTCTATAGTCTAGTTAACACACTTGTGAAATTATGGCAAGAGCTTAAAAATATTTAAACTCTTGCCATAATTTCACACCTCAAAACAAACATCAGCAACAAAATTGGTAACATGAAAAAAGTCAACACAAACTCAAAGGGCAAGACATCTTAGTCTCATACTTGAAAGCGAAATAGATCATATCTATTTTTTTCTCTTGAAAGAGAAGCACAATTCGACAATAGACATTAAAAAGGAAAACAAGCCCCAGACAATAAATCATGGAACTATTATAATGGTTGTCCATTTCAACAGACAGAGGTAAGGTTGCACGTGGGAGAACTTTGGTTGCTTACGTGAAAATTTTCCCTTCTTTGAAAGGATGTCCACAGAGGCTCAGTGTGGGTCATCACCAGTCTGCAGCTCTAGGGGGCAAAATCAAAGCTGACTGGAAGGCTGGGGACTAGTCCCACCCTTCTGGAGACCCCCCTTAGTTTCAAGATGCTGCCAAAACTAGCCCCTCTGGACCATAAAACAAAAAAAATAACTCTCTCATCCTGCACCTTGCAAAAATAATATTCAACATGAGGTGAACAAGAAAAGTTTAACCACAAGGTAAACAGATCTGCCTTTTTCAGGGAGGGCCAGATTTGCGGACCTCTCTCTTCAATGAAAAGAAAATTTTCAGGTAAGCAATCACAAATTCTCCCATCCTCTCTCAGGGCTATGTCCACAGATCTTCAGTGCAGGATTTTCTCAAAATGACAAAATTCCTAGGGAAGGAACAAAATGTCACAGAGAAAGGATTGGGCACTTACTCAGAATAGTCCTCTCTCAAGAAGCTGACCAAGTGCTTCACTGATGCTACTTAGAATCAAACACATTGAGACCCAGGGTTGAGAGTTCAAACGTTGAGGGGGCCATTTAAGAATCTGGGGCAAAAATTGGGGATTGGTCCTGCTTTGAGCAGGGGGTTGGACTAGATGATCTCCTGAGGTCCCTTCCAATCTGGATATTCTATGATTCCATGATACAAGTACAGAGGCAATATTCATACCTTCAAATACAAATACAAAAATGATACACACATACAGACAGCATAATCATAACCAGCAAATTACAACCTTTCCATAGACACCTTATTTGACCTCCTTTGTACAAGATTTAGTGGAACTACATGGACCCTCGCTAGAACACGGGGTTCGGGATCCATGCATGGCATCGCGTTAAAGCGGGGGCCGCGTTACCATGGCTCCCAATTTAAATATTTAAATTTGTGTCCATCGCTGCAACCGCGCTACATGCGAATCTGTGCTCTAGCAATGTGCACTCTAGTGAGGGTCCGCTCTATCGGACCTTGGTTGCAACAATAATCTATACGGTCACAGTTCATGTCAATAACATCACACTCATTGATTGATATAACCATTAAAATCTGCCGATTTACAACTAAATAGAGCCATTATAATAGATTTGGTATATCTTTTTGCTACCTAGGATGATACACTATAACTATATAGATCTATTTAAGCAATTATATAGCTTAGTATTTTTATTAATTTTACATTTTAGTACATTAGAAAATGGTGAAAAATATATTGCTTATTTACTGGATAGTTAACTTCTGGTTCATGAGTTGTGTCAAGCTGCATTAGGATGGTAATGAGAATTTAAACACACAGAAGTTAGATTTTTTTTCCCCTTGATTCATTCTTTACATAGAAAAGCAGTCTTTAACTCAAAGTTTTTTGAGAGAGTCATGGATTCAGCATATTTATTTTTTATTTAAATGTTTTAAAAATTATAAGACGTTTAATACAAAATATGCTACGACCTAAATTCAGATTTCATTTTAAACAGATTTTTAAAAAGAAAAAAATCATTAAAAAAATCAAATTTAAATAAAAAAATCCATAGTTTTTTTAAATAAAGGTTTTTTTTTAATCCACCTTGGTTTGGTGCCTTTATCTGCAACCCACAAGGAAGCGGAAGAGAAGGAGGTGAGAACTCCGCAAAGGAGTGGCTGCTGATGTGGGCTTTAGGGACGCAGGCATGATCCTCCATCTGGCGCTCTACCCTTCTGGCTTCACTCCCCTCATGGAGATGAGGAGGAAACTGCTTGTTCCATACTCAGTTCTTTTCTCGTCATGCCTGCCTCTTTTCCTGCTGAAGCAACCCCATCCAGCTTGGGCATCAGAGCTGGCCTATTCAATCTTGCTTGGCTCCCTTTCCTGCCCAGATTGGGCTACAAGGTTCTACCCACAGAGCTTGCTGAGCTCCCTAACAGGGCATTCAATATAATTGGGGGAAAGGAGAAAAAGCAGGAGACACAGGCCTTTCCTTTTGGCTCTGATGTTTCCTCGTCCTAGCTCTCTCTTAGAAGCCTGAAGTGGCAAACTCTTCAGAAGAGAGGTGGAGCAGAAGGAACAATCTCCACCAAAGTCAAATTTGGCCCTGGATCAGGGATTAGAGAAACTGGGTCAAACTGTTAGACTAACATTTTTAAATTAAGTTTGGAATCTCCTTCAGAAAAACTCTGCAGCAGGAAATTTGGATTCAGCCACTGGCCACTTTGGTGGCAGAAAAAACTTCAGGAGGTGGGACACTCCCTTGCTTTTGGTTACTCTCAGGTCACCCCAAGCAGCAGACAGGCTGAAGTACTCACTGTAATACATCTGTGGACAATACAGCACAATGTGGCTTCCAGCACACTACTGGTGGCATTGAATGATGCAACAAGGAAGAACAACACAAGATCACAAAACCTAAAGAGGACTCTTGACATGTAAACAATCTATAGATTTTTATGTCAAAAAGGTCCATTAGAATCATATAGTCTGACTTCCTGTATACCAGAGGAAATAGATCTTCACCCAGAGATACCTATACAGAGCCAAATAACTTGTGATTTAAATAGAGCACAGTCACAAAACCTCTGCCCGCTATTAACAGTAATTACCCTTAAATTGATCCCAGATATTTTCATAGTGAAGAAAACAGAGCGAGGTTTAATAATCTAGATTAGCTATTGTTTGGGGGGTTTTCTTTAAACAACATGAAAAAGCCCCATAAGGCAGAATTTTCTTACCATATGATGGAGATTCTCGCCCATCTTCTCTATCAGTTTCTTTCTCTTTTCTTCTTCTGTGATGCCTATGTCCACGATGCCTATGACGTCGACGGCCCTCCTTTCCAAATGGGACATGTACACCAATGTACACAGCTCTGTGGCCTATCAAGTATAAAAGGGAGCAATAAAAATGTAAGAAGAACTATCCTACCCAGCCTTACAATACTATGTCAAAAACCCAAGAAACATATAAATACATAGAATCTTTATGTCAGTAACACCACTCTTCATTTTCCTTCTGTCTGTTGCAGGGCTCAAAGAATCGGTGACTTAGAATCTTCCCCAGAATGGGTCATATATAGCAGTCTCTGCTCTTTCTTGCCATAATACAGAAGATCCAGTTACAGAACACATCAGCCTTTCATGTCAGAAAACTCAATCTTGATTCTCAACATTGGGATGCAGTGCTTTACACAGCTGAGATCACTGTGCAATATGCCAGTGGTGGGGCAGAAAAGTCAGAGAACGTCATGGTGCCCTCATTTTGCCAGTTGGGATGCATCACACTAGAATCCTGGCCACAACACTCCTGAGGCAGGGCTAGTGCAAGGACTGTTGGCAATGTTCCTGAACAGGCATACTGAGAGCACTTCACCAGGTATCTATTTTCCCACTCAAGATACACTGTACAAAAGGTGGTTCCATCCACTACTCAGATTTTGTAGTTAATCTTCTCTGATTGTGTCAATGCCCTGGAATTCTGAGCCCCATTTACAGTATAGCATTGATGGTCTAACTTTCAGAAGTATCATTTAAATTAGTTACCTAAATATGGTTTTGGGAGACTAACTTTAGGCAGCCAGGTTTGACAATATCCTGCAATATCAAACAGTCAATACAAAAACTACTTTTTCTTATTCCAAAAACTTAATGAAATTTTAAAAAAGTATCCTCAAATCAAAGCATATTGGCCTTAAAAGGAATGAGGAAGCAAAGGAGGAAAAAAATAAATGCACTGCTATAGCATTCATTGCCAATAGCAAGTTATTTTCAAACAACTGGAAATTTTTCTTCATCTTTTCTTTTTTCCTGACTCAAAGCCCTACATATCAAGACAATACAGGCAGCCTTGACGAAAGATGGAACTCTAAAAAATGTTATGAATACACTCTTGATATGAGACTATAATGGAATATTAGCCATATGTAATAATATTTTGAACTCCTTTTGAAACAATCTAATGAAAACAGTAAAATGTAGCTAAACGCATGGGTGTTCACACAATGTTTCAGGTCTTACTATAAAAGGTACTTCAGAAGATTGCCTTACAACAGAAACAGGAAGTGATTATTCTGTTTCTGAAGATATGTAAACTCAGCAGATTAGCAGGAGCTAAAAAAGTGCTATAAATATCAAATCCATTGTAAAAAAAATCTGAAGACAAACATTTTTAATCTTTTCTTTTTACATGTTCTTATTTTACAGGAACACACCACCTTTGAGCTACAAAAACTAGGGACCGAGAGCCATACATGGAGATTTTCACTGTGCTATAGCAGTGTCCACACAGTGAGTTACCACATGGCAAAGTGATGCACGGTAGATTCACATCTTAGCTTGCCATGCAGTAACTCATTGTATACACAAGCTAGAAGTCTAGAAACCAGGAAAAAGGTGTTGGTCTGCCTTTTAAACCCTGGAGCATTAGTTATAGACTATTTAGCAGATTATTTTATGGGTACATGCTATTAAGATCATCCACTATTTTTCCTACATCCAGTAGGATTTATCTTCTATGTTCTACACCCACTGCAGCCTTCTAAACTGCAGTCACAATCACTGAGCACAGGCATCGAAGTGTGCAAATATCTATTCATATACACAAATGCAGGGATTTGAACATGCAAACAGGCACCTGCAGAAAATGAAATTCTAAACACATGAAGTTTATTCAGAATGATTGAAGTGTCAGCTGGCTCTGATGGGAAAATAACTATTGGCAACATAATGAGGCAACAAATTTGCTTTCATGTGGATTTATTAATGCAGCTTGATACAACATGGCTCATATGTAATATCATTATGAAAACTTTTAGTTTACATTTTTAAACAGTATATACTGATCCTATGATTGTGAGCTGACCCTCTTCTGTGTCAAAGTTAAAAAGACAACAGAACTAATAAAGTAAAATTTATTATTGCTTTATGCTTTTAGTTCAGTTGTCTTTTTTTTTAAAAAAAAAAAACCTTTGACACAGGAGATGGCCAGCACATAAACATAGGATCAGTGTATACTATTTAAAAATGTAAACTAAAGTTTCATAATGACATTACATATGAGCCATATTAATGCATCCATGTGAAAGCAAATTTGCTGTAGTGGCTTTTTATATACACAAAAAAAATCATTTGTCCTGATGCTGGTAATAACGATTGTATTAATTTAAAATATCTTGTTCATTTCATTGAAGAGGTTTGTGTGCATTTGCACTTTCCTTGGAAGAATTTTTTTAAAAAGGTTTAAAAAAATAATATTTAAAGACATATAGTAAAAGGCTTTTAAATGTGTGGCTCCCAAATATTGCCAGCCACAATAAAAAACAAAATATTTAACTATCAACCAGTCCCATTTTTCTAAAGATTTTTTCCCACCCAAACAAATTATTTCAGTACTGTCATATTGAATATTTGTAGCAGCATGATAACTTTAATGATAGCATGTGTTGCCATAAAACTTATAGGCAGAGCTGGTTGGAAAGTGAGCTTTAAAGAAAATTTAAACTTTTGGATGTAAAGTATTTGGGGGGGGCGGTTTAATATGAAAAAAAATTTGAGAGGAACAGATACTTTCTACTATAATTTTCATTTAGATGAAAAAACCTAATTTTCCTTCAAAAAAAAGTTTCTATGAAAAAATTTCAAACAGCCCTAGTTACGGGGCAGGCTTTGTCCTTTAGCCATTGCCTTCAGAAGAGGGCAGTGCTGGGCTACCCAAGAGCTCTCCAGTGCTGGGGGAAATGCTCAGGCCATCTGGAGTAAATAACTATACTACCTTTGGCTACATCTTCACTTGGAGCTAGAGGTGCAATTCCCAGCTCGCGTGGACACATTCACTCTAGCTTTCATTTAGCTAGCATGCTAAAAATAATAGTGTAGCTACAGTAGCATGGGAAGTGGTGGCACAGGTTAACCACCCCAAGTAATTACTCACAGGGCCCAGGCAGGTCTGTAGTCTGGATAGCTAACCCATCCCACCGCTCACCGCTGTCTGTGCCACTACAGCTTCACTACTGTTTTTAGAGTGCTAGCTCAATGAGAGCTAGCAAGAGTACGTTTATGCAAGATGGAAATCACAGCCCTAGCTCCAAGTATAGATGCAGCCTGTGTGTGGAAGCTACTAGCAGTATGCACTGTCTATTCTGTAGGCTGGTGCAGAAATGGAGCTGGTCAATGGCCACCTTCTCCCATACCCTTTGGGAAGATGCACACAGAGCAAGCGGTCCTTATGTTCCACTGATAGCCATTCTACCTGGCTCTTTTGGGACAGACACAAAGAGGAGAAACCAAAAAGCAGCAGTGTTGGCTAAACACAACATCCAAAGGGATACGGCTATGGGGCTTTTACAAGACTGAGTTGTATGGCCAATGACCGCCCTGCACCTTTAAGCAGGGGGGTGTTTGGCGGGCCGGCCAAATGAAGGCAACCGTGCTTTATGGCTGGGTGGGGGGAGGAAAGGAAGAGCAAGATGAAAAGTGCTGCAATAGGGTCAGCAGGGTTGCTGACTCATCCCTTAGGAATGCAGGGTTTAAAAGGGGCAGCCCTGGACCTGAAGCCTCCCTTTTACATGGAGCAGTACAAAGCAGGATCCATCCTCCCTACCCTTCATGTGGTAAAATACCAGGTTTGGTCAAGACCTGCTGTGGGCATTACGCTAGCCACCCCTTTTTAGGGGCTGGGAAAGAATTTTTCCCTTACCACCATATTGGCTTGGGTGCAGTTGGGGTTTTTTCACCTTCCCCACAGTGAGTTCAGTTAGTGCTCTGTTCATGCATGGCATGAAGGGCAGGAGGCTATATGTGACAACTCATTATTTAAGTGTTGAGTGGATGTCCAGTGCAGGTACTCCATAGGAAAGGTATACAGTGACCAGATAAATGGCTTGGAAAAGGACTTTAAAAGAGGTATTCGTTAAAGGAATGAATGGGGGCAGTTGGGGACTCCTATGATTGGTACGGCAGGGAGCCAACACCCCATTCCGATAGCCCACCTTAACCCTCCTACGAGGGGGGTGGATGGTAAGGTCCTGGCAATGGATTTGCTGGAGGGACATGGATGGAAAAAGTGGGGGAGCTGGTAAAAGCTGGGGTTACCTGCACTGTACAATTTTATCTGCCGGGTAGTCCCAGACATCTAATAATAAAGTTGCGGCCTGATTAAACCCAGGTCAGGTGTCTCCTGGCCTCCTTTCGGTATAGACAGACAAAAGAACTCCTTCATGTCATAATGATAATGAAGCTGATTGTTGCAACCAGCAACCCAAAGTCTTTAGAAAGACTGTTTTATGAATGAATGAAGTGACTTCTTCTTAGCAAAAAAAAAAAAAAAAAGTCAATTACATATACAGAAGGCACTCTTCTATTCTTTAGAAAATATGTTGCTTATTTTAGTTACTACAAAATCTTTGTAAGAACCTGCTGCAAGTATGTTCAAACCCAGAAGTCTGTTAAAGCCTCAAAGTAAAGCAAAGTGATTCAGTGAGTTCAGTTCTAGGTAGAGAACAGCACTGAGAAAACTGTTTAAAAAATACGTAGACAGCTGATTATATCAAGTAGCATCCTACTCCCAGCTTCTTCCCTACCCAAAGATAAATGGAGAATGATTAAAGATGAAAAGGTAAAGTTTCAATGCATGTGATAAACTCATTTTCCAACAAGAAAAAAAACTGGTTGCTCAGTATTATCTCCTCCAACCAACTGAATAAGGAGGGACACACTTATCTGTATCTCCTCAAAGAGATGTTGGAAAGTAATTTATTACAACAGCTCAGAAGGGGGAGAAATAGGAGTAACTGTGAAGAATTTAAGAGTCTGAAGTTAAATTACTTGCATAAATACATTCACCTATAGGCAATTACAAATTTAAAACCAACAGTTCGGGTAGGAGTACAAAGATATAATTGAATTATTATATGACCTTCAAACCTCCACTCATACATACACCTGTACACAGTATTGCTGATCCCATCCAAGCTTGTTACAGAATTAGCTTAAACCAATAATCAACAGAATTAGTAGAGCACATGACACTAAATTTAGTATACAAAACTCCAGAGATAATTGTTCATTTTAATCTAACATGACTTTATCCAAGCTTAGATGCTGAAATCTTCCAGTGGTAGTTAGTACTTACGGTCATTATTAGTATGAATCAATTCAAACATATTTCAGAAGTTTGCTAAATGTTATCACATGCTTCTCATAGGCTAAAAAAAAAATCAGTTTGCATAAAATAAAAATCTCACAGTTCAATTACTAATACATACATAACACAAAAGTCATGGCAAAAAAATAAACTAATCTGTTTGTGGTGTTGTCCAAAGCCATTAGCAGAGAAAAGCTTAAAGTTGTAATAGAAAATATGTGCTTTCCTCGAGCAATTAGTTTGATAATTAAGAGCTTTACACATTGCATATTAGGCCCATATACCCTGATACTAAAAAAGTTAACATGGTATGGCTAAAAAAAATAGGCAGTTTTACACTGAAGTTGGTATATATACAAAAAGAAATATTACCATTAAAAGCACTTAGCAGTATGAAAGAATAGTATTACAAGGCTGATTTTGAACTAATGTAGTATTTTATATGATGTACATTTATTTAAGAAACTAGATGAATATTCAACTCAACTAACACAGTGCTCCCCAAAATAGCCGATGGATCCCCTGGGGAGGTACTACACTAGTCTAGAGAGGCACAGAGTAGGCACAAGTTGGAGTCAGGGTAAGGAAACTGCAGGCCCTCGGATGCACTCCAACTCACCACTACAAATATGCTGGCATGGGAAGTTTTTGAAACCTACCTTTCACTTCATGCTCTTTCACTGGTGGTCCCCAGTACATCTAATCACAGGAGAAGCTCATACATGCAGGACGACTACAAGCTCACCAACCTAGGCTTTGGGGCACTTCTCTGACAACACAACTTTGAGCAGCTAGAAGGAACAGACAGGGGATGCAGCAAAAAACTACAACAAAAGTGAATAAAAACGGGGGGAAAGAGTCAAAAACAAGGAGAGAAAGGAAACTAGATGGAGACAGAATAAGAAGATAGGCAAAAAAGTGGACAGAAAAGTAAATACTGAGCTCCAAGTACAGATGTCCAATTTTTTCCTGCAACAGTAGCATTGGGAAAGGTGATCTCATGCCATGAAACTCTAGTCATAAAACTGAGTTTTAAGTCTTACATCAGAACAGCCATACTGGGTTAGAGCAATGGTCCATCTAGCCCAATATGCTGTCTTCTGACAGCAGCCAATGGCAGGTGCTTCACATGGAATCAACAGAAAGGCAATCATTGAATGATCCATCCTGTCATCCACTCCCAGCCTCTAGCGATCAGAGACTAGGGACACCCAGACCATGGGGTTGCATCCCTGACCATCTTGGCTAATAACCATTGTTGGACCTATCCTTCACAAACTTATCTAATTTCTTTTTGGAACCCTGTTATACTTTTGGCCTTCACATCATCCTATGACAGAGACTTCCACAGGTCAACTGTGTATTGTGTGAAGAAATACTTCCTCTTTTGTTTGGTTTTAAATCTGCTGCCTATTAATATCATTGCACTTTGGCTGGGGTCCTACAGGTCAGCATTTTCAACCTCTGTTTGTGGCCAAATAACTTGAGTAATTGTTAAAGGTATGTTTTGGTGTATTAAGTTACAGCCAGTTCTCTTTCACAATAGGTATGACTTGTATTTATTGGCCAAAGGTTTCAATATTATAAAAAGACAAGTATATCACCCACTTTAGCCAAAAAAAGCTTTTCAAGCTTCTCATGTCTCGATTACTGCAACATCCTTCTCCTTGGCCTTGACAAATGTAATGTTGTCCCAAACAAATCCATTCAGAATGCTGCTGCTAAGATCATTTTCCTAGCCCATTGCTTTAACCATTCCATACCTCTCTTTGCATCCCTCCACTCGCTCCTCCTCTATTGTATACAACCTGAGCTGCTTGTATCCACTTTCAAGGCCTTTCACAGTCAATCCTCAACCTCACCTATCCTTTCTCATTCCACTATTGAGCTGTTGATACTTGCCTCTGATCATCCACTTTTTAAAATGTTCAAACAAGCATCTTCATACTTTCTCCCATTTCTCCCACAGGCTTGGGGGGATCTCCCTGTAAACATCCGCAAAGCTACCTCATTATTCACCTTCAAATCCTTACCTAAAACTCTCCTTTGCAGGGATGCCTATAAAGAACCTGACAACAGTTAGGCAGCTGGTGTCCTAAGACTACTGCTTATCATGACATTGTTTCCTTGTACTCCCGCTGGTCTCTCTCTATCCATCGGTTGCCTCTTGTCTTATACGTAGATTGTGAACTCCTTGGAGCAGGGACCTTCTTTTCTTTCTTTGTTTGTACAGTGCCTAGTACAATGTGCTATGACTTGCCCATGACTAGGCCTTCTACGCACTATGTTAATAGCAGTAATTTACCTTAAAACAACTCTGAAAGATTTTCATCTCTCTCAAGCATAGCTTCTGCCTCATGGTTTTATTTTGCATTAAATCTTTTGGCTTTAATCTGCCAAAGGATTAAAGGAGTTGTTTATTTGTTTTTAAGTTTTAAAATCAACTTTGCCTTAAGAATTACTAAGAGCCACTGACTGTGATATAGCTGGCATGGAAATTTCCCAAAATGGATTTTTGGAGACTGGTCTAAGTTGTCATCTGCCACAGATATGCTCGTGCAATGATTCTAATAGGAGTTCAACATCTCAACTAACTTATTTTCTCTCTGTGCCTACACTGTAGTGAGTCAGGCTTTGTTTCTTGTAATAGAATAAACTTCCTTGCTCTTAAAACATCTTAACTCAAATAAGTTGGTGTTCAGTTCAGCACAGGTTTGACTTCTAGCTCCATACAAACAGTAGTGACAGATGTTAAGGAAACGTTTATTCTATCTCTATTCATCTCCTGTCCTATTAAAAGAATCTTCTGCTTGGAAAAAAGATTGCTTATGAGCAGGCCTCCTATCTTAAAATTAATTAGAGAAAGGAAAGGAAGAAGTACTTATAAGTTCGTGTTTGCAGGTCAAACTCACTGAAGTATAAAACTAACAACTACAACCCAGAAACAGAATATAATTTTATGTGAACTGAAATAATTGCAACAAGTCCCTTCTCTCCACTTTAGAAGTATATTTTCCTCTCCAAACAAGGGACTTTTTTATTAACTGGAATGAAGTATCACATGAATTCCTGTATATTATGCAGGACTGGTTTTTACAAGTGAAAGGAGTGCAATGAAAGTATGTTTATACCTTTTTATCTAGCCAAGGATTCCATTTTCAAAGTGTTTGTAGCATTTATAGCCCCAATCTGTGTACCAGTTCTTTAGGCTACGTCTACACTACAAGCTAAGGGTACAATTCCCAGCAATAGACAAAAGTGATCTGCCACTCTCTATCATGTTACACAGGTCACCAGCTATTGATACAGTTAGTCACAGTTTTTGATATTCCAAACTGTTCCTTAGCTGTTGAGCTCGTTCCTTAACGACAGGGTTCTCAAGGTCAGGAAGAGCACTTTTTATTATCATGGAGAAGTCTCCCCTATAGAGTGTTGCAAAGATTTATTTTGAAAATCAGGGAACACAACATGTACAAAAGATTTCTAGGGCTTATAAAAAAGTGCATGAACTGACACAACCAGAATACTGACTGACATTTGCCTTGATGGCTACGTTACCTTTGATCCTCTCGAGATTTCTCTTAGTTAGAGATCTGGAAAACTTGTTTTTCTTAATTTTAAATGAGGAAGAGTTTGCTTCAGCTCACTTCTAATAAGGCTACATTTGCTAGAAGTTCAAAACATGGAATTTTAGCCAATTTGAGTAATATAAAACTTTGTTTTTCAAGGGCTGAGGTCACCTCATGAGATAGTTCTGAAATTTAGCAGTAACTATGGATAACTCTCTGAAATATGGAGTTCCAATATTACACTGATGTGACAATCATATCTGGAAAAATCCATCCTTTAGCATTAATCCTGTCAGTCATTTATGCCTTAGTCAATTTAGTATCAGCATTCAGGTTCTGCCTAAACTAGCTCCCACTGACTCCTTGGGCTTCCTTGAATATTGTAGTTAAGGTTGGCTAACACTTCCCATTATAAGACCCTGTACTGCAACTACTTATAAAACTTTTAAAACTCTGCCAAAATTTAGCCATTTAGGATGAAGTTTTCCATGCAGGATGTGTGCCTCAGCCTGAATTTTTAAATTCTTACAACTGTGTAATTAGAAGCTCTAGCATCTCCATGCTTTGGAGTAAGGACTTGAAATCTGGCAGAAGACCAGCCTACTGTCAGATGTGCTTTGACATTCCCATGTAAAAAATGCCGTATTTGGTCAAGTTATAAACATTTCTTTAAAAAAAAAAAAAAATCTCTGTTCACATGTAACAGTCCCCTGGGTGCAACCTGAACTGCTGTGTCCCCTAACCATCTAGCCTGAGGTGCCTTTTACAATGCTTCAGAAAAAACTCCTGGCCTGCTCATGCACAGCCACTAGCACAAACATCACTCCCAGATGTTTACATGAATACTGTCCCAGCCATTCATGAACAGGGCGACACCCGCATATCCCTCAGTCCCAGGCTTGCCCCACAGAAATGTGCGTGCGTCTTGTACTGTTCAGTAGCCCACTGGACTGTACAAGCTCATAATTAGCTCATCATTTCAACACAGGGAAATGAATATGCACCAGACTTATTGTCTCAAGTGGAGGCTTCCCATAGACTTCAAACACACACACTAGTTTAGATAAAACAGTAAAACAAGTTTATTAAATAGAGAAAGATAGATTTTAAGTGATTATAAGTCATAAGGCATAAGGCATAAAAATCAGAGTTGGTTACAAAAGAAAAAAATATAAAACATGCAAGTTAATTCCTAAACTTTACCAAGGGCTAATAAGCAAAAAAGGCTTCTCTTGCCCAAAAGCAGTCCTTGACCCCTCCCTGGTTCCAAAAGCTTCCTTTGTTCTTTCTAACTTAAGCAGAGATGGGAGCAGGGGGGGAAAGAGGTGATGAGTAGGTCATTGTCCTTCCTTTTTATACTTTGACCCTTTGTACTGGAAAAGTCTTTGCTGGGTCATGGGGTCAGGAAAATCTATGGCATAGGTGAGCTAACAACTGCCCTTAAGGTGAACTGTAAATTTCTCTCTTACAACCCTGCTGTTGGTGAATCTCCAATTAAGCAGGTAATGCCTGTTAGCACCTAACTCACATGCCAGC
Organism: Natator depressus; assembly: GCF_965152275.1. Classification (NCBI taxonomy): domain Eukaryota; kingdom Metazoa; phylum Chordata; order Testudines; family Cheloniidae; genus Natator; species Natator depressus. Next base: position 192,796,963 of record NC_134235.1, on the reverse strand, counting down.
GTGCCTTTATCTTTGAGAAAATGGTGTGAGGGCTTTACTGAAATATGCTGTAGCTCTGAGTAACAATCATATAGTAAATCTCATAGCTCCATATACAATGTTGATACACACATTTTTAACAGGACAATGATGGTCAGTAGATTATGAGTTTCAAATGATACCTCACAAGGCATATGTTGTATAAAATATAACGAAAATATAAAGTGGTGAATCTGGGGTACAGGTTGTCACATGGGGTACTGTGTGTTACAATATATACTCAGACTTCAACCGTGGCTGCTAAATTCTTTGAAAATACCATCTGTCCTGGGCATATCCAACCCAGTGCTACAAGGCTTGAGCAGGACTGTTCCTGCAATCGCTGCTGCCTAGGGGCACTGTGGTGCTGGGAACTGGAACTGAGAGTGGGAAGACTGAGAACACATGAGACACAAAGCTACTCTGGCACCCTGGAGGAAGTCACCTGATTCAGATGCTTAGAGCTGAGGAACTGGGGGGTGGGGTAGGTAGAAGGAGTAGACTAAGACAATAAGCCTTTGGAGGAAAGGACTGGGGAAGGATGACACTTGTACTGGCTGGACAAGGCCAGGGAGGAAATGGAATGGCGGGGGGGGGGGGGTGGAGAAGCCAGATTAGAGAAGGAATTTGGGGGAGGGAGAATAAAAGATTGAAACTATCTGAGCAAGAAGACTGAGTGTCATGGAGTGAATGGGACAAGGAACCTCAATAAACAGACTGGGACTTGGTAAGGAGCCTGGAGAGAAAGACAGAGGCTGGGCAAGGAGAGCAGAACCGGGACAAGGAGAGAAAAAGCACATGGAGACTTTGACAAGGAGCCAGAAAGATGGGGGAATGGTACTGAAAAGAGACAGGACTAGCATATGGACAATCCAGAGAGGACACAGGCAGAAGGGGTCAGGCCTTGGGGGAACAGTGGTAAATGACTCTAGCCACTCTTAAGTCATACCCTCTTAAGAACATAGAACTGAACCCAAGATTCCTGACCCGCAACTTTCCTCTGCTCTTAGCAAGCATTTGTGAAACCCACTGGCAAATTGTGTCATTTCCCCTCTAGTGGCAGGTCCACATAGGATAAACTGCTACCAACATCACTATCATCTTAGGTGAAATAGCAGAGATGGTGTAGTGGATATAAAGGTTCCAACCTTGCTGATGACCCACGTAGGGGACAGCATGATTGCCTATGCCATTATATGTTTTTTCCAGGGTGGGGTTTGGGTTGTTTTTTTTTGTTTTTTTTAAGGTTAGTAAGTTATACATTGACAAAAAAGAAAACTACATTAAGAAGTACGTAAGTTAAAGCAAAGCACTAAAAGGAAATGCCAAAACTAAGGTGATCTGTGCAACCTTAACTCAGCCCCTCAAGTTGTATGTACTGATAATGTCTTTAGTTACATTATCACATACTATTTTTTCTATGGAAATCTTGTTTCATTCAGTGCAGAGGATGGGCCATGTGCATGGGATTAATCAGGGCTGTGTAGCGAAGGCGGCTGTTGTCTGCAGTACCCCTGACTCATCTGATGGAGAAGTGTGAAGGTGTATAACTAATGAGGCAGGGGATTGCAGGAAGAAGAGGGATGGTCTCATGGTTAAAGCAGCTGAGCGCTGCCCTGGAGACTTGACTTCTATCCCTGAAACAGAGTTCCTATGTGATTCTAAGCTAGTCCCTTAAAACAAACTTTTCACAGGTGGCCACTACCTGGTCCTGAGCATTCAGAGCTCCAGTAGAAGTCAATGGGAGTTGTGCTTTAAAAATATGAAGTGCTAAGTACTCTGAAAAATGAGTCCCTAGGTGCCTCAAATTGGACACCCACAGTTAGTGGATACTTTTGACCTTACTCTGTGCCTTAGTTCTCCATCTGTAAAATTGGAGTTAGTGCCACCCCCTAATTTCACATGGGTGTTGTGAAAATTTCACATGGGTGTTGTGAAAATAAAGTTGATAATGTTTGTGAAGCACTCAGCTGCTACAAGTGCCATAGAAAGCCCATGAGGAAATTATTAATTCTGACTTCAGAGCAGAATTTGAATAGGAGGATATGAAGATCAGACAAAAATATCAAATAGCTGTTCACTAAGTGAGCACTGGCCATTCTGTACACTAAAAGAGGCAGAGCTCAAGTGGGGAAAAATAGTGTTCAATCATGTAATTCAAGACTATCATAATGCATACATACAAGCATGCCTTATTTCTAACTTTCATTAACTTTTAAGTCCTTGATTTTGCAACCTTAAAAGTTTTAAACTATTTTTTGTCTGTAATTTATACAGATGCTAAAAAGGTTGCTAAGCATAGCTATCAGTCTCATTTGCTTTAAGTGTGAAGAATTCTAATTTGCACAGGCTGCTAGTATGATCATAGATACAAATCAATGTTTTGCTGAAGTTCTACAAAACTCTTAATCTAGGCCCAAAACACCTGAGTGATCATAGTGCCTCCAGGCAAGTCAAGCTCAGCCACATTGCTGTTCTTCTCTATTTCATGGGAACTGGGCCTGTGGCCAGGCCTTCTCAGTTCAGAGATCTTCATGTACAGAGCCTCCTCTTAGAGATGTCTGCCAGAGTTCCTCAGGGGTCATCCTCAAGAATTACTGTAAGACCTCAGGTTTCAGAGTAGCAGCCGTGTTAGTCTGTATTCGCAAAAAGAAAAGGAGTACTAGTGGCACCTTAGAGACTAACCAATTTATTTGAGCATAAGCTTTTGTGAGCTACAGCTAAGAAGTGGGGGTTTTTTTACCCACGAAAGCTTATGCCCAAATAAATCTGTCAGTCTTTAAGGTGCCACCGGACTCCTCGTTATGTGAATGTAAATCCCCTATCTTATTTGCCTTCTTACTTTGTTTGCTTTCACTTAGGGAACCTTGATTTCTTTCTCTGTGACTCATAAGATCTCTGTGATGAGTACTGAGGTATGTACTGTGATGACCGGGGCTTAATGGCAGCTGAGGGCTCTATTTTTATCTTGTAGGCTAGCATGTATATCCCTAGGGAATGAAGGGTCACCCGAGAATCCTTCAAATGCGTGAAGGGACGCACCTTTTTGGCAAACAGCTTCGTTCCCTCAAAGGGAAGGTCCTCTTTGGATGGTTTGGATCTCTTTAGAGAAGTCGGACAACTGTAGCTACTAAGCCCTTCTCATAACACAACCATGGAAATTGAATGTGCCGCCATGTCTGCCACATCTAATTCAAACTGGAGAGGCTTTTTCACCAACTGGCCCTCATTAATTGTGGCCATAAACTGGTCTCTGTGGGAGTCTGGGAGCTGATCAATAAAGGAACCTAGCTTAACATTGTTCCGGTAGTCACATTTGGCCAATAAGGCCTGGTAATTAGCCAACCAGAACTGAAGAGTGGCTGATTAATACACTTTTCTGCCAAACAGGTCCAAGCATTTTTCGGTCATATGGGGTGGATTTAAACTGGTATTTGCAAGTCCCTAGAATTAACCATATCCACAATGATAGAATTTAGAGGTGGGTGGGAAATAAAACTCATTTTGTGCAGGAGAAGGGCATGGAACTTTTAGTCTGCCCACTTGCATGTCAGCGGGATGGACGCAGGAGTCTGCCATATAACTCTGGCAAGATCCAATAGTGCCTCATTAACTGGAAGAACATCCACCAGTTTGTGGTAAGGCTCAGTCACTTCGTTCAGCTGTATTTGCAGGGCATCTACCACTCTCTGAGCTAAGTCCTGGAATTATTTAAAATCATCCACTATGGATAGTGGAGAGGGCATCACCACCTCATCAGGTTAGGATGATGAGAGATGAGCTTGAGGGGTGCCTTCCCTTTCTGCCTCAACTTCAACTTCCTCCCCCAGTTGCTTAGAAGGTTCTGAACTCTTTGATGCCGCAGCTGAAAGAGGGTGCGTCCTTGCCACACTAGGGGCCTGGGAGGCTTGTTGCCTTTGAGCCTGCCTGGGGCCCCAGTACAGCCATTGAGAATATGTGGCTGGCAGTCGTATCATGGTTGCCCAAACCATAGAGATTGAGGGGCGGGATGACGTAAGCCTGATATCCATAATGAAATTGGGACCCATATGGCGGGTAGGACGAGTGGTGGGAACCTATGTCCTCTCACTCACTATCTGACTCTGGTCTGATGAGAAGAAAGGTGGTGCATGGCATGGATATCTCATGGAGTCTAATGCTCTGGGAGAACTCGGCACCGGAACCCTGGTACTGTGTAGTGGCGAGTCCAGCACGTTGGACACCAAGAGATCAGTTGCGCAGTGGAAGTCCAATGGTGCGGACAACGTTAGTGCCACTGGTTGTTGGTGCCAAGAGGCCTGTACTGACTGAGTCAGAGATGTGGACCTAGTCATATGGCCCGTTGGTGCCACGCACATTTGGGTTGGTGCCGGTGACAGCATCAATGTAGCCTTCCCCAGGGCAAATCTTCCATGCTTTTCATGCCCCCTGCGGTACTGGTACTTCTTTGCCAATGCCCATCGGGTCTTTGAACAGACTGATTTGCTCTGTTGGCTCAGTACCGTGCCTGCCCTCTAGATGGCTTCAGTGCTGTTGGTACCAATGACACCGATGGAGCCAGAAATCATTTCTGGCTCGATCAGGGCTCATTACAAGGACACTCAGACCTTTTCTTAGCTGTCTTGAATGAGTGACTCATCTCCTTGGGATCTCTCGCCTTCAACATAGAAGGTTGCGGTGATAGCTCTCATCAGGACTCTGGGGGCTGAAGGGCTGATTCCAGGAGCAGGAGTTTAAGCATTAACTCTGTCCTTCCTGGATCTGCTTTTAACTGCTGTCACCAACCACACTTCTTTGGATGGTGCTTTTTCCCCCAGGCAACGAACGCACTGCAAATGTCCATCTCTCACTGGGATGGATTCTTTTCAGCTATGACACTTTTTGAAGCCTGAAAAGCCAAGCATACCCTTGTCCAGCTGGGTCGCTCTCTCTCACCCCCCACACCGGGGTTGGCAGGAGGCAACCATTTTCTACTCCCCCCCCCCCACTTTTCTTTTTTTGGCATTGGGCAATTAAAAACAAACAAGGTACTAAAAGAAAAAGGTTGCAAGGGAAGCTAAAATTTGCAAAACTATAGGGAGTTAACAATTCACGAATGGACAGCTCTTAGCTCAGGCTCTAATCAGGGGTGGTTGAGAAGGAACTGAGGAGGAAATGCCTACTCACACTGGCTAGCCTCATGGCAGGCGGGAGCCATGAGTTCGTGGGAGGGACAGACCGCTACTGAAATTCTCCAATCCACAGTGTGGGGGGCGCACACACCTACAGTGGAGCACCCATAGGGACACTACTCCAAAAAACACACTTATTTTATTGAGGTAGCACACAACAGCACCAGTTAGGAGGAGAGTATTATTGTGCTAGGTATATATTGCACATATGTTGCATCGGTCTCAAAAATCTTGTAAAGATAAAACTTGGCTTTTGATTTTGCCATTATGTTGTTTAACCCCAGTCTGAGCAGATCTAGGACACTGTGGTAAAATGTTTGTGCCCTGTGTGAGCACTAGTGCTTACACAATTGCTACCACTTGTGAATTGTATCAGTGGAGATTCTTTAAAATATTAGTATAGACATTGTTACAGAATGCATAAACTGTTTTAGCAACTTTCTAACCTGAACATTGCTATCACTTAAAAGATGCCAATGTGGTTTACTCAGTCACCGTATACAAGCCATCCATATCTGCTTCCCCACTTCATCCAAAACCTCATTTTCTATTGCTTTTTCTCTCTGTGAGCATCTTATCACAGAGTAACAAAACTAATATCAAGCTGCATACAAATCTGTGGTACCAAGAGCACTGAGTAACCTACAGTGTAGAAGACACTGTGCTGACACCACAGAATAAGTATCAGCCCCACAGACTTTACTTTGTTTAGTCTTCAGTGCTTAAATATCAAAATGAAAGGGGTCTCAGAGGGCACTAGCAGTAACCTGTGTACACAAGAGCACTGGATGCTTGTTGGGGGGGGGAGGGGGGCTATAATACAGCAAGTATATTATAAGTGAATTAACACTTTTCTGGAGAAGTTCCAAATTCCTTGAACTCCATACTTGGCCCCTCAGTAAGCAGGAAAAATAGTTGGTACAGGAAGAACGAAGAAATAGTAACAGAATTTAAAACATTTCTTTTCGGGATGTTCTGTACTTGCATTAAGGATAGTACTACTTATAGCTACAGAAAGAAATTTCTCCAGCAAGACAAAGTAATGAAAGATTTAATACCCAATATTTTCTAAGGGTGTTGCCCATTTACCACTGACAATTCCACTGACGCCCATTTAATATTTTACCACATTAAACTATAGGAATTTACTCATCTCCCTAATCCACTGTAGTTGATCAATGTCTGCAGGTTCACCTGAGTTTAAAGTAAAAACAGCTGGCATCCAAAGAAACTCTTGCTGCTGAGTTTTTACACTTGCAGAAAGCAGGCCTTCTGTAAATTGTGCACTGAATAGGTCAAACTAGTAGTTATTTACAGATATTTTCTCCTCTCCCACATTAAGGAAGCTGCTTGTCAGAAGAAAACCCTCTTGAAGATTTTTCAATGTCAAAGTAAAACATATGTAGCTTCTCTCCCCATTCCACCTTTTAAAATAATTTATTTGCTTTCAGATATTTAAGTAGTTTGAAAAAAAAGAAACCTAGCCATGTATATTGAGATGCAGCATATCTCCATCTAGATGTGAAGATTTAGTCAGCTGCCATTTACTTACACCTGACAATATGTTACATTAAAAAAAAAAAAAAGATAAAGCTTTAAAGGTAATCCTTGTGATTTTGCAGTTTTCAAAATTCGCTTCAATCCCGTCCCCTCTTCCACAAGGAAGGAAAACCTGCTCCAAGATATAGGACTATACTCAGTGTTGTGAGGGGGACTGCTCTATCCCTGCTCAGCCCTTTTGTCTTTGGCCTACCACAGCATTGCTGTGGTCACTGAACATTACTGTCCCTATTGAAGGATAGAAGTCTTGCTCCACGTTGGTCTGAACTCTGCCCTGTTAAATTTTTTTTTGCCAACTAAGCCAATCACAGAAAGAAAAAGAGCAACTTGAAATCTGTTTCCTCCACAAAGGGTGGTGGCAAGTCAGCTACTCTAGCAGTTCTGCATGAGGCAGTGAAGTAGTAACAAGTGACCCATTCTGGGAAAATACTACTACTTTCACCTCTATAAGGATCTAAAAGCACCTTGCAAACATTTATTAAGCCTCATAATGCCTTATGAGATGGGCAAGTATTATTCCCGTTTCGCGATGAAGAAAGAATCAGATGTTAAACAATTTTCTAAAGGTCATAGACAGAATCTGTGGCAGAGGTAAAACAGAACCCCGACATCCAAGCTAGCCTAGAGGACTCAATCTAATCAATTATTTCAACACTAAGGCTGTTTTCGTAACCAAAAAAGGTGCAATTTCCAGAAATGTTTTAAATATATGTATTATGGCAGTTGTAAAGAAAGAGTTCTTTTAAAAAAAAATAAAGGAAATTGCTTAGTGCTGCTGTTCATTGCTCTCCATATATGTGCATGTTAATGAGAGCCATGTAGTGCAGTGAAGGGAAATAATATAACTTTACAGCATGAGAGGTCTAAGATTTTAAAAACCACTTACTCTCTAGTTCTTCTTTCTCAAAGTTTGTGTTGACAGTAGAGCTAGTTTTGCCCATATCCACAACAGCTTCTTCATCATGACCCTAAAGAAACACAAACACAATATGGATATGATTCACTTTCGATAACCCAACCAGAAATCCAAACTCATTTCTATCATAACAGGTTACACTCATACATACAATTTATAAAGACAGCTGATATCAAATTCCTGCTTCAGAAGTTGTTTTACATCCATTTTCTGATATAATAATAAAATAAAAGAGTCCAACTCTTGGAGGAGGAAGTGGAGTTACATGTAGAAATATCTTTTCATTTTCTGTGAAAAAAATCCTTTTACTACTGAAGGAAATTATTCTGCTTGTAGGAAGTATCACTATGATGAAAACTAGGAATCCTATGCATCATTAAAACAACTGAAGTTATCTAGTAGTAAAGGGGAGCTTACAAAACATTTCATTTAGACTGAGAGGACCCATACCCTGTACCTTTTGTACATAAACATTTATCCTTTGGCTGAATGCGTTTCTCGTGACAAAACAAAAATGGATCCAGCTGTCCTGACAACAGCACAAAAAACTTTAGAGCCCAGTATTGGCAAACGCCACATTAAGTTAAATAGGATAGATTAGGGATGCAGCACAGGTGACTTATTTGTATTATAGTAGCTCCTAGGAGCTCCACTCCATGACCAGAAGGCCGTTGCACTACATGCCGTACAAACACAAAACAAGACGACAGTCATTGGTACGAAGAATTTACAATCCTAAGTATAAACAAGAAGAGTTAGATACGGATAGATGGGGTCGGTACAAGGAAACAATGAGATTGTAGTGATCAACATACTAGGCAGTGGTCTCAGCACACCAACAGACTAACCGTTGTCAAGTTTTCTGTAAGTATCATAACTAAGGAGAGTTTTAAGGAGGGATTTGAAGGTAGATAATGAGGTAGCTTTGCAGATGTTTATGGGGAGCTTCTGGCAAGCATGAAGGACATCCTGGGAGAATATATAAAGGTGCTTGTTAAAATTTCAAACAAGTGAGTGATGACAGCTGACATGTGGCTAATCAGAGGCAGGAGTCGGCCTTTTGCTGTTGAACAAAAGATAGGTAGAGGAGGTATAGGGTGTTAAGGCCTTAAATGGGAAGGCAAATAGCTTATGCTTCCAGGTCACAGTGCCTCTAAATAAATGCACTGCAATGCTGTTGAGCTGGCAGGCAGAAATATCAGACTGTCTTCATAAAATGCTAGGCCAAAAAAACTTCATAGTTCAGAAAGAGTTTAAATTCTCCAGACAACTGGGGGATGGGGCTAGGAGGGAGGTAACATGGGAAGTGCTCAAATTCACAGAATAACCAGATTTTTTTCAAGGTTCTAGATTGCTTCTCCTCAAAAAATAAACATTAAAGTTTAAGGATAAAAGATACTGACAAGAAGTTTACATTCAACAGTGGAAGAAGCCCACTTAAATAAGATAACCTGTGCTGGTTTATTAAAAGACTTAGCCCTGGTCTTACACTACAGGGTAAGGTCGAATTTAGCAGTGTTAAATCAATTTTATAATGAAGGTGTCTACACAACCAACCCCATTCGGTCGACCTAAAGGGCTCTTAAAATCTACTTCTGTACTCCTCCCCGGCGAGGGGAGTGGCGCTAAAATCGACCTTGCTGGGTCGAGTTTGGGGTACTGCGGACGCAAATCGACGTTATTGGCCTCCGTGAGCTATCCCAGAGTGCTCCAATGTGACCGCTCTGGACAGCACTTTCAATTCCGATGCACTAGTCAGGTACACAGGAAAAGCCCTGGGAAATTTTGAATTTCATTTCCTTTTTGGTCAGCGTGGAGAATTCAGCAGCACAGGTGACCAGGCCGTCCCCCTAGAATCGCAAACGAGCTCAAGCATGGAGCAAACAGGAGAGAATGGATTAGATTCCTGTATGGGGAGAAGAAGCTGTGCAGGCAGAACTCCAATCAAAGAAGAAATGCTAATATATATGCCAAAATCGCACAGGGCATGATGAACAGAGGCTACAACAGGGACACACAACAGTGCCGCGTGAAAGTCAAGGAGCTCAGGCAAGCCTACCAAAAGACAAAGGAGGCAAACGGTCGCTCTGGGTCAGAGCCCCATACATGCCGCTTCTATGATCAGCTGCATGGCATTCTAGGGGGGACCCCTACCACTACCCCACCACTGTCCGTGGACACCTGCAAGGGGGGAGTCTTACGCAACACGGAAGAGGATTTTGTGGATGATGAAAAGGAGGAGAAGGAAAATGAAGCAGTGAATCCGTTCTCCCCGGCAGCCAGGACCTTTTCATCACCCTGGAGCCAATACCCTCCCAAGGCGGGACCCCCGACCCTGAAGGCAGAGAAGGCACCTCTGGTGAGTGCACATTTGTAACTACAGTACAGAGTTTAAAAGCAATAGTGTTTAATGTCGGATTTGCCCTGACAACTTGGGATGCATTCATGGCCAGTACAGCTACTGGAAAAGTCTGTTAATGTGTCTGGGGATGGAGCGGGAATCCTCCAGGGACATCTCCATGAAGCTCTCCTAGAAGTACTCTGAAAGCCTTTGCAGAAGGTTTCTGGGGAGGGCTGCCTTATTTCTTCATCCACGGTAGGACACTTTACCACACTAAGCCAGTAGCAAGTAGTCTGGAATCATTGCAGCACAAAGCATGGCAGCGAATGCTCCTGGGTTTTGGTCCCATTCAAGCAACATTCAGTCTTTATATTTCAGTGTTACCTCAGGAGAGTGATATCTATCATTCATGGTCACCTGGTTGAAACAGGGAAATTTTTGTAAGGGAACAGTAAAAGGCCCCATTCCTGCTGGGCTGCTTGCGCTTGGCTAAAGAGGATCATCCCATAGCCACGCGGCGGGGGGGAGGGGTGAAGGGATCATCTCAAATAGCCACCCAGAGGGGTGGGGGAGGTGTGTGCTGCACCTCCACCCGAAAACCGCAGCCCCTCCTTTTAAATGGCAAACCCAACCCGCATTGCTTGCTGTGGGAAAGGAGGATGCTAAAGTTTGAAAACATTCCCACATGTTGTGAAGGCGTTAGAAGCCAAACTCGTGTACCCTTTGGCTTACCATGGCTGCCTGGAAACCGAATTCTGTTGCCCAGCCACGTGTATTGTGTCACCATACCGGTAGGCACTCAATATAAAAGGCAAAATGTGACCTTGTACTAAAAGCACATGTGCTGTCTGCTGTGAATTGCTTGATTCACTGTGAAAGAGTCTCCCTTTATTCTCAGAAATGTATCATCTTAAATTTTACTCTCCCTTTTATCCCCCTGCAGGTGCAAATGTTTCTGTGCTCCCCCATCATCTCCATCCCTGAGGTTATCGCAGATTAGAATACGAAAAAAATGCACTTGCAATTACATGTTTTCCGAGCTCATGCAGTCCTCCCGCACTGATAGGGCACAGCTGAATGCATGGAGGTATTCAGTGGCAGAGTCCAGGAAAGCACTAAGTGAGCACGATGAGAAGAGGCAGGATGCAATGCTGAGGCTAATGGGGGAGCAAATGGACATGCTCAGGCGTCTGGTGGAGCTGCAGGAAAGGCAACGAGAGCACAGACCCCACCGCATCTACTGTACAACCACCTGCCCTCCTCCCCAAGTTCCATATCCTCCTCACCCAGACGCCCAAGAATGCGGGGGGGAGGGAGGCTCCGGGCACCCAGCCACTCCACTTCAGAGGATGGCCCAAGCAACAGAAGGCTGTCATTCAAATAGTTTTCATTTGTAGTGTGGCTACAATAAGCAATGTGCCCTTGTCCTTCCCTCCTCCCCCACCCCACCTAGGTTACCTTATCAGTTATCTTGCTTTTTTTTTTTTAATTAATAAAAAAAGAATGCATGGTTTCAAAACAACAGTGACTTTATTTCCTTTGCCAGCTGTGATTGAAGGGGGGAGTGTGGCTGGCTTACAAGGAATTTAAAAAATCAACAAAGGATCCGGGTTTGGATCAATGAGACACACACACAACTTTCACACCGTAGCCTGGCCAGTCATGAAACTGGTTTTCAAAGCCTCTCTGATGCACAGTGCGCTACCTGTGCTCTTCTAATCGCCCCGGTGTCTGGATGTTCAAAATTGGCAGCCAGGTGATTTGCCTCAACCTCCCACCCTGCCATAAACGTCTCCCCCTTACTCTCACAGATATTACGGAGCACACAGCAAGCAATAATAACAATTGGAATATTGTTCGCGCTGATGTCTAACCTAGTCAGCAAACAGCACCAGGGAGCTTTTCAACGTCCAAAGGCCCATTCTACCAGCATTCTGCACTTGTTCAGCCTATAATTGAGCTGCTCCTTACTACTGTCCAGGGTGCCTGTGTATGGATTCATGAGTCATGGGAGCAAGGGCTAGGCTGGGTCTCCAAAGATAACTATTGGCATTTCAACATGCCCAACAGTAATTTTCTGGTCTGGGAAGTAAGTCCCTTCTTGCAATTGCTCAAACAGCCTAAAGTTCCTAAAGATGCAAGTGTCATGCACCTTTCCCAGCCATCCCACGTTGATGTCGGTGAAACGTCCCTTGTGATCCACCAGTGCTTGCAGCTCCACTGAGAAGTACCCCTTGCGGTTTATGTACTGGTAGGCTAAGTGGTCCGGTGCCAAGGTAGGGATATGCATTCCATCTATCACCCCACCACAGTTATGGAAACCCACTGCAGCAAAGCCATCCACTATGACCTGCACATTTCCCAGAGTCATTACCCTTGATAGCAGATCAGTGATTGTACTGGCTACTTGAATCACAGCAGTCCCCACAGTAGATTTGCCCACTCCAAACTGATGCCAGACTGACTGGTAGCAGTCAGGCGTTGCAAGCTTCCACAGGGCTATGGCCACTCGCTTCTCAACTGTCAGGGCAGCTCTCATCTTGGTATTCCAGTGCTTCAGGGCAGGGGAAAGCAACTCTCACAGTTCCAGGAAAGTGGCATTACGCATGCAAAAGTTTTGCAGCCACTGGGAATCATCCCATACCTGCAAGACTATGTGGTCCCACCAGTCTGTGCTTGTTTGTCAGGCCCAGAATCGGTGTTCCACTGTATCAACGAGCCCCACTGCCACCATGATGTCCCAATTGCCACATCCCGTGCTTTCAGGAACGTCTCTGTCCATGTCCTCCTCACAATCGTCCTCGTGCTGCTGTCTCTTGGCCAGGTTTGTGCATTATACTGCAGTATAATGCACAAAGTGTTTACAATGCTCGAAACAGCAGCGGTGAGCTGAGTGGGCTACATGCTTGCCGTGCTATGGCATCTGCTTGGGTAACCCAGGAAAAAAGGCACAAAATGATTGTCTGCAGTTGCTTTCACGGAGTGAGGGAGGGAGGGAGGGAGACTGACATGTACCCAAAGCCACCCGCGACAATGCTTTTGCCCCATCAGGCATTGGGAGCTTAACCCAGAATTCCAATGGGCAGTAGAGACTGCGGGAACTGCAGGATAGCTTCCCTCAGTGCACCGCTCTGAGAGTCGATGCTAGCCACGGTAGTGGGGACACACTCCGCCGACCTAATGTGCTTAGTGGGGACATATACAATCAACTGTATAAAATCGATTTCTAAAAATCGACTTTTATAACATCAACCTAATTTCGTAGTGTAGACATACCTTTAAGAACTAAAATTCATCCAAAAACTGTAGAAAAATATTCTGAACAGCACACTTTTGTAGAAAGCATCTATGTAAGCTTCTCCAGCATAAACAAATAGTATTTGAGAGTCAAAGTCTCTCTGCAATTGATCTGTACAACTTAAATTATGCTACATCAAGGCCCTTTTCAGATTGTTGTGGTGAAGGGGCTTGCGTATTCCAGGGATCCTCAGAGCTATGTTTTTGGGAGCTTCATGCTCCTGGTAGGGTCTCCCAACGTGAATAGGTGTGAGGGGAGGTCCCAGACAAAGCACAGTCCAATCTCCCAAGTCCTCAACAGCGGATCAGGCAGCAGAGGTTCTTTGGATCTCAATGGCTCTGAAAGCAGATGAAGGCTGCAGCAAGGTGGAGATCTCTAGTTGTCTCGGACTTTCCCTGCCACTGGGCCCCAGACCTCCAGCTTGTCATGATCATGTGGTCTTTGTAGGTGCACCAGCTTGCCCACATTAAAAGAAATCAAGCACAAACTTCTACCATGGGAGATAACATCTTTCCAACCTTCCAAATCCTGTGGCAATAGACTAGTGGTGACGGGGACAGGATTAGTGAATCTAGCAGTCCCTAGCCACAAATCTGCACATACGTGGCAGTAGTTAGATGGTCGTCTGGCACCTGGACTGAGACAGGGATGTAATTCAGCAGCTACTATCACCACTGAGCAGTCCTCTTTAGGACCCCTTCTGCTCACCCTGCACAGGGAGAGGGCTAGAAAAGGTGCCCCAAACCTAGGTTGTCTCACCCACTCCTGGCTGGATTACCTGGTCCAGTGGGATCACTCCGCCTGCAGTCAAAGCTATAAGACAGTGACTTGTGCTACATGGAATGTTCGCACCCTGATGGAGAACAAAGATAATGTACAACTGGAAAGAAGAACGGCTATCGTTGCCAAGGAACTTGCAAGATATAACAGACGTCGCTCCCCTGAGAGACACAACATGCCCAAATGAAAGTCAACTGAGAGAAGAAGGTGGAAGCTAGACCTTTTTCTGGAAAGTCAGAGGACAGGCATATTCATGGTATCAGTTTTGCAAGTAGGAATAAGTTTGTCAGTTAGCTTACAGAATTTCCTGTGGGAATCAAAGAACGTCTTATGACTCTTCGCCTTAAGCTCAGAAACAACCAGTCTGCTGCTGTCATCGGTGCATATGCTCCAACACTTGACGCTGTCAAGGATACCAAGGAACAATTCCATATGGATCTTGACAGAGTCCTGACCAACACTCCCAAGGATCATTCTCCTCCGAGATTTTAACACTAGAGTCAGACATGAGTGAGATCTCTGGAATGGCACTATTGGAAAAGGAGGAGTAGGAAAGGCCAACTCCAACGGCATCTCCTCCTGAGCAAATATGTAGAACATGGCCTGGTCATCACAAACACCCTCTTTAGACAAAGTGACAAATATAAGACCACCTGGAGATACTCCCGCTCCAGGGATTAGCGCCTTCTTGACTATGCTATTGTTAGGCTCGAGATTGGAAGGATGTCTGCATCACAAGGGCCATGCCTGGAACCGATGACTGTTGGACAGACCACTGCCTTGTCAGAGCTACCATGAAAATCCCAATCACCTCAAGGCATCACAAGCAGGCAAAATCAGTACAAAAGAAATTCAACATCAAGTCCCTCGAAAATATAGTGACTTGGGAGAAACTTCAGTCGTGTCTCCAAGAGAGGTTTGCCGCTATGCCTAGAGCTGACGATAATGAAAATTTCTGGAAGGGATTAAAAACTCATTCTCTCAGCATATGCGGAGTCCATTGGCTACGTCACCCGCCATCACCAAGATTAGTTGGATGAAAATGATGCTGAGATTCAGGGCCTGCTTGACCAGAAAAGAAAAGCTGACTGCAGATGGCAAAATGAGCAGGCCAGCGGGGAAGAGTCATACAAGCAACTCAAGGCGAAAGCCCAAAGGAAAATTCATGACATCAAAAATAAGTGGTGTCGAGAAAAGGCCAAGGAGATTGACCTTTTTGCTGATAAACATGACATAAGGAACATTTTTCAGACAATAAGAGCCATTTATCATCCATGGCCCCACACCACTCCGAGCCCAAGACGAGTCAATGTATTTTAAGGACAGCAAAGCCAGGTGGAAGGAGCATTCTCAGGAGTCAATTCTCTTTATACCTCAAGGATAGAGGATCTCTTGCCGACCCCCCGGCCCCATTACGCAAACCAAGAACCACAAGGCAGCAGGGCCAGATGGCATATCACCTGAAGTCTACAAGTTTGGAGGTGAAGAACTGTTAAGGAAGCTCCACAAACTTTTTCTTCATATTTGCTATAATGAGAAGATTCCAGAAGACCGAGAAATGCCAATATTGTGACAATCTTTAAGAAAGGAGATAACTTCCACACTCCAACTTAGCAAGGCAATGCCTTGCTATCTACAGCAGTGAAAATTCTTGCTCATATCCTCTTAAACTGATTACTTCCTCTTGCTAAGGAAATATTGCCAGAATCTCAGTGTGGTTTTAGACCATCCTGCAGGACAACCAACAGGATCTTCGTTGCCTGCCAAATCCAGAAAAAACGTCTTGGGAGCAAAATAAGGACCTGTACATGGCCTTCATCGATTTGACAAAGGCCTTCAACTCCATGAACCGCGAAGCCCTGTGGAAGGTGCTGGCCAGATTTGGCTGCCCTCCCAAATGTATTAATGTCCTAAGGCTTCTCCATGATGGTGGAGTGTGCAGTAATTGGAGGAGCAGGCACCTTCGCCAGGTAATAGCACTCCCTGATGCAGGACGTGATCCATGATGAAATTCACTTTGAAGAGCCAGGAAGACCTTTCATCCTTAGAACGGCTTCGTTCCCTCAGTGTAGAAGGCTAGTGTTCTGCAGACATCCAATGAGTGAATCCTTTTGCTCCCTGCCACTCCAGGGAGACTTAGGATGGAATACTGGGAGGAAGATGTCCTGGTTGATGTGAAACTGAGAGACAACCTTCAGGACAAAAGCCAGGTGGGGTCTGAGCCGAACGTTGTCCTTACAAAACACAGTGTAAGGGGGCTCTGATGTCAGGGCCTTGAGCTCAGATACCCTTCTGGCCGAGGTTATCGCTACCAGAAACACTACTTTGTATGAGAGATAGAGCAGGGAGCATGTCGCCAAAGGTTCAGAGGGTGGACCCATGAGTCTGGAAAGGACCATACTGAGGTCCAGTCCGGGACCAGGTGCCAGACCTGCAGGTATAGTCTGTCGCGACCTTTAAGGAAGCGACTGAGCATAAGGTTAGCAAAAGCCGAGTGGTCCTCTGCTCCTGGGTGAAAGGCAGAGGTGGCAGCCAAATGAACCCTTACTGACTACATGGACAGCCCCTGCTGCTTGAGATGGAGGAGATAGTCCAATATAAGTGGCACGAAGGTGAGTGTCTGGGGCAAACGGTGCTGCGCCAACCAGACTGAAAATCTCTTCCACTTGGCAAGGTAGGTAGCCTTGGTGGAAGGCTGCCTACTGCCAAGGAGGACTTGTCTAACCAATTCTGAGCAAGAAAGCTCCATCAGATTCAGCCACAGAGCTTCCAGGCTGTGAGGTACAGCGACTTGAGGTTTGGGTGTTGGAGACTAAGTCCAGGAAGAGCGGCAAGGTGACTGGAGCTTCCACAGACATTTCCAGGAGTGATATGTGCTGGAGCTATCAATATCACCAAAGCTCATCCCTCCGAATCTTGAGTACATTGTAAACAAGCGGAATGGGCGGAAACGCATAAAAAAGAGATGGTCTCCCAATGGGAGGAAGAATGCAACCATGATGGAACCCAGACTGTGATTGAGGAAGGAGCAAAACTGTTGGCACTTCCTGTTGCATCGCGAACAGGTCTATCTGGGTAAAGCCCCACTGATGGAAGATTGAGTTCGCCGCATCCGGGCGAAGGGACCACTCGTGGCTGTGGAATGACCTGCTGAGACAGTCCGCCAATTCGTTCTGTACTCCGGGGAGGTCTGATACTTGCAGATATAGCAAGTGTTCTACACAGAAGTCCCACAACATGAGCGCTTCCTGGCACAGGGGAGAGGAATGTGCACCCGCATTTGATGATACAGAACACATCTCCTTATCAAGTGGGCTTGGAAAGCCTGGCACGCCAGATGTACCACTCTCAGCTCCCAAATGTGCTCCCCCCCCAGCCCAGAGCTGACGTATCTGTCACTAGCGAGAGGGACAGCTGAGGGCTGGTGAAGGGGACCCCTGCACATACTATTTGTGGGTTGAGCCACCACTGGGAGGGAGTCAAGTACCGTGTGAGGCAGGACTGGCCAATACACTAACGCTAGCCATGACTGAAGAGGTCGAAGTCCGAGTCTAGCATGCTGTACATGCTGGCATGAGTTTCAGGCAATTCCTTGCTGTGGTGGTGAACCGCCTGAGACCACATACATCGCTGCTGAGGGACCAAAACCTTGCTTCCAGGAGGTATGTCCTGGCTTGTGTCAAGTCCAGTACTACCCCTATAAAGTCTATCCTCTGAACCAGGGACAGCGTTGATTTCCCCTCGTTCAGAAGAGGCCCAGTTCGTCGAACGTTGCTCTTATGAAGTCAACTTGTGCCTCCACTTGAGACCTGGAGCAGCCCTTGATGAGCCAGTTGTCGAGGTACAAGAACACCTGTACCTGCCATCTGCGCAGGAATGCAGCCATGACTGCCATGCACTTGGTAAAAACACGCTGCACTGCTGACAGGCCAAAAGGGAAGACTATGAACCGGTAGTGGGTGTTCACCACAAACCTGAGGTATTTTCTGTGGGACAGAGTTATTGCTATGTGAAAGTACGCATCCCTCAAGTCGAGGACAGCATACTAGTCTCCTGGATCCGATGAAGGGATGATGGAGGCCAAAGAGACCATGCAGAACTTGAGCTTCTAGAAACCCTTGCCCTTCTGCTCCTGAGGAACCTATTCCACTGCCCCTAGCGAAAGGAGTGAGTGCACCTCCTGTATCAGGAGTTGCTCTTGAGAGGGGTCCCTGAAGAGGGACAGAGCAGGACACAGAATTGGATGGAGTATCCCCTCTCTACTGTGAGGAGCACCCAGCGGTCCAAAGTGATACAGGACCATGCATGATAGAAAGGGGACAGTCGGGAGGAAAAGGAAAGGCGGGGTAGATCCAGTTTTTGTTCTGGTGCGCCATCCTCGACTACACCTTCAAAAGGCTGGAAGTTGGTTTAGGATGGCCAGAGTCCTAGCCTGAGGACAGGTACAGCCTTTTTCTGATGTTCCTATTCCTCCTCCAGGAGCTGTCCTGTCGGTAGAACTGCAAAGGAGATTGAGGCCTAAAATGCTTCTGCTGCATGGCGGGAGTGTGTAGGCCCAAGGATTTGAGGGTGGCTCTAGAGTCTTTTAGGCTGTGTAGCCTTTTATCTGTCTTCTCTGACAACAGAATCACACCGTCAAAGGGGAAGTACTGTATGGTCTGCTGGACCTGGAGCCCCTTCTCATGGCCACCCCTGTAGCCATGACTCTTGTGGCTGCATCAGCACTGTCCAGCACAGCCTGGAGGGAAGCTCGGGAAATTAGCTTGTCCTCCTCAACCAAGACCGAAAACTCGGCACAGGAGTTTAGGGGCGAGCAGCTCCACAAATTTTGCCATTGCCATAGAGGTATTAAAAGAGTACCGGCTGACAATGGCCTATTGGCTCAAAATGCGGAGCTGCAATCCACCCATGGAATAAACCTTCCTCCCAAAAAGGTAAAGTTTTTTAGCCTCCCTGTTTTGGGGGAGGTGGGGGGGGGGGGCACGCGCGGAGGGGCCTTCAAAACCTTGCTGCTCGCGTTCATTAGCAGCTTCCACAACAAGGGACTCAGGCTGCGGGTGGGAATAAAGACGTTCATAACCCTTAGAGGGCACAAAATATCACCATTCATTGCGCTTGGCAGTGGGTGGCAATGATGCTGGCATCTGCCACAGGGTTTTGGTGGTGTCCGCAATAGTTTTTATAAGCAGTATGGCAAATACGGGAAGGTCCAGAGGGCGCGAGGATATCCACCATGAGATCGGAGTCCTCCACTACCACCTCTGCCTTGATGCCCAGTCTCTGGGCAACGCAGCACAGCAACTGCTGCAATACCAGATTGTCTTTGAGTGCTGGGACTATGGCAGTGCCAGCCAGCGCCTCCTCCAGCGATGATAAGGAGGAAGCCCCAAAGAACAGAAGCTGCTCCTGGCCATCAGCACCCAAAGTATCCTGTGACTCTCGGGGATCCCATGCAGGAGTAGACACAGATGGTGTGGTGCTTAGTGCTGGGGCTGTCGGCACCAAACTCAGTGCCAGGATCAGCACTGGTAGCACCACTGGTGGCGCTGTCAGAGCCAAGGTCACTGTTGGTGCCGCAGGAGCTGCTGTCAAAGCCTGTGCCAGCAATAGCAGTGCTGCTGGCGCCGGCACCAAAGCCACAGCTGGTGCCAAAGCCAGTGCCGTTCATGTCAGTGGTTCAGTGGCTGGTCGCTCAGCTGGTGGGATAAAGGTGGCCAAAGCCACCAAAGTTGCCGCTGAGCCAGACCCTTAGTTCCTTCCCTGGCTCTGGTGAAAGGCCCAGGGAGTCCAGAAGGGCCACTCAGAAGGGTTCTGCCACAACGGTGGCCATGGCACCGGACAAGCCTGTCTCTCCCGCCGCAACCTGGACCTCCTACTCTTATTGGAGCGGTAGGAGTCTGACTCCAACTCTGAGGTCTCCCAAAAGGAAGACCACAGAAGAGCTGTGCTTCGGGGCACCGAGTGTCAGGAACTTGGGGACTGACTGGGTTCTCTCTCCCGAGGTGTCGGTGCTGGAAGGTGCCAGGACATCATCGCCAGCTTCCCTCCTGATTGCACCTATGGCCGCAGTAGGGCGGACAGGGCCGAAGTCACCCCTGTCCCAGGGGGCGAGAATGACGCCATGAGATACAGCAAGTCTTGAGCTGCCTCGAAAGCCTCTGGTGTTGAGGGGAGCAGCAGCTGCTGGCCAGTAGGCTCCAGCAATCGCCTCACCTGGGCAGGAGTCGACACAGCCCTGACCAGGGACCTGGTGCTGTGGCCCAACTGGGCTCTCTCAGCCATCAGCTCCTTAGATTTAGCTGGGGGAGAACACTCCCTCTCCAGCAACTGGTGCCTGTCCACCAACTGGCCACGGGAGAAGCCATGCCGATGCCAAGCGTCTCAGGAAGAGACCTTTTTCGGCACCAGTTCCCAGGATAACAGTGCTGGGACACTCTGTGCCAACAAGGACATGCTGAGTGCGGGATTCCCCGACCCAGGGTCTGAGTGGGGGCAAAGAGCTGCCTCCATTAGGAGAACCTGAAGCTGCTGTTCTCTTTAATAGTTCTGGGATGGAACTTGCGGCAGATTCTACACTGTTCCTTTTGGTAACCTTCCCCTAGGCACATTAAACAAGAAGCGTGGGGGTCATTCTTTGGCATGTGCTTAGCACCCACCTCACAGGTTTTGAACCCCAGGGACCACAGCATACCCTGGTTCCAGGGAGTCGGAAAGGGGGAGGGGGGAGAACCCCCAACTAACTACTATACAATACTATCTAAAGAAGAACTATACACAAAAATGGAGATAAAGACACTTGCTAAGCAAGGGCTATAGGACGTTCCAGCTAACCGTCACTGGCGGCAAGAAGAAACTGAGGGGGTGGTGGGTCGGCAGGGCTCTAAACTGAGCGGGGGCACCCAGGCCAACATGACAGGCTGCTATGGGAAAAATCTTCCGGCTACCATGCACTTGCACGCACACACCCCAGATTGGAATGGACATGAACAAGGACCTGAAGAAGAAATGTCCATACCTACTGCAGGTGGATCTGTGGTTCCAGGATCAGATTCCTGAGTCATCTCAGGACCCATATGTAAATCCATGGTAGAGATCATCCTCGAATCGAGAGATCACTGATGACAACTACATCAAGGCCTTCTCTAGACCAGCAATGGGCTTTGAATTTCCAAAAACTGAATATCCATCTTAATATCAATAATTGGGACCACAACTGTAGATGGGCTTTTGACTTTTTACCACCATGTTGGCCAGACGTGTTCTGAGCCGAATTAGATAACCGTGTATGGCAGGATGCCATCACAGATCATCCCCTTGTCACACAGCAAGGCCCCTTTAGGTACACTGACCTCACCTCCCTCTAGCAGGGTTCAGCAACAAACACACTTCCAGAGTCTTTAAACAATGTTTTCCTTCTACAGCAGTCTAATTTATTATACAGATAAATTATACTTTACTTTCTTCTGGGGAAGTTTGTACAATTTCCCCAGAAGAGCCCTCCTTGAAGTTCAGGGGTCTTAACAGCCCTTCTTGGGGCTGGTGAATTTCAGTCCTGGTGTTGCTGCCCACACACTCTCCAATCATGTTCCAGGGTCTTCCCAACCCTCCTTCTTGGGGACAATGGGACTTCCTGTCAAGCTTCTCCCTATCTGGCCAAAGGGGCCCAGAGCACGCCTTGTTGGTCTGTGCTCATGACCTCAGGACAGCTGTGGCTTCCACCCAGCTTTTCCTCCAGCTGGCCCCTTTTCCAGCAGACAGCAAATCTTCCTTCGCTGGTCTCTCTCTATTCCAGGGTAATGTGCCCTCTTACCCCTGTCCGTCCCCTCCCAGGGCCAGGAGTGGGGCCACGGCTCCACGGGAGAGTAGTGGACGTGGACAGGGCTGGGGGCATCAGCCGTGGCCAGGAGCAGAGTTCCCTCCCCATCCCTCCCCCGAACATTCCTCCGTGCCCCCTTGGGGGGCACACCCCACAGTTTGGGGACCTCCACTCTATTCTGAGGGAAGAGGAAAAATATATACAGCCTTCCTTCCCAGAGCTGGTTCTGGCTGGCTGGGAGTGAGAGGAGCCTTGCCCTCTTTACAAGGCTGCTGGTTCTGGGCCCTTAGAGGAATAGAAGCACAGGTCTTCCAAAAACACAGACTACGCCCTCAGGGCGGCTTCCTCTCTCCCCATATCTGCCTTTGTCATTTTCCTAGACTCTTGGGTAACAAACCTTAAAGAGGCCATGCCATGTGAAAGGGATGGGGTAATGCCTAAGCCCTACAACCCTTAAGGGGACAGTCCACCTTGTCACACAGTGGTTACAAGGCCATCAAGGGTCTACACCCATACTCTCTACCACTGCTAATGATACCTCAAATTTCATACTGTTGCACTAGTACTGAAGAAAAATGCTGGTTTAGACACTGCCATAGAAATACATACCTACAGAACATGCCTCCTCTTTACAACATATTAAGGGAGAGAACACATGGCTAAGGCAAAATTTAAAAAAATTAAAACAAAAAACCCCACAATCCTCTCACTCAGAGAGAATACTAATTTTATGTTTTATATCTTACATTTATTTGACAGCATTCTGCTATCTGAAAATGCTAAGATCAAAACTGTGGTGAAAGTCAAAACTATCTGTTAGGGTTAGACAACTTCAAATAGTCCCTAGTTCTCAGATTATACCACTTGTGTTTTGGGCCCTGTAACCTTGACTTCCTTCTGACCAGCCTTTTAACGCTATATTTGTTGTGCACTACCATCTTAAGAGACGACAGCTGCTACTCTTATGTCACATGTTTTGACATTCAATGTATTAATGGGTTTCCTAGATATTTAGTGCAAACCAAGCCCTCAGTTTAGCAGTCAAGTAATCTAAGCATTCATTTTTGGAACATCTGAGAAACAGGAGTGAGTGAAAATGGTATATTCACCTTCTTTTGAAGAAATATAAGTTTTCATCCACTTTTTAAACCTATGTGGTAAGTCCCCTGTTAGACATACCCAAGAAACTAAGATCAGGTGAATTCTCCCTCCCCCATCCCACCAGCCCTCTCATCCGGTCTGAAATTAGGGTTGCTGTGCCAGGGCAGACAGTTCTATTGTAGGTGGCCAGTGCCCTCTGCAGTTTAGTATAATGCGTCCATTGAATCAGGAAGCTACCTCTGCCCTGCAAGAAGTGCACAACCTGCTTGACTGCAGATTTAGTTAGAGAATACAGTCCAATTCAGAGCCAAGTTAGTTCTAGTTTTTGGGTTGTATCTGATTCTATTTCAGGATCTTCTTCTGATTCTTTAGAATCTCAGAATTAATTGTTCCCAACATACCAGTTTACCCAAATCAGATTTCAATTTGCAACCACTGTTCAACATCAAATTCCTTTCCTGTAAACAAGGGCCAAGCTAGTCATCCCAAGTTTCCATAGCTGCACACCAACTATAGCATTTACAATAACTTTAATTTCTTGTTCAACACTACACACACACACACACACACACAGAAACTATACCAAGTAAACTTGCACCTCTTTCTACCGCAGACAGGACACATTTTTGTATAGTATATTTCATATTAACAGCATTCCAAACTGCTGTATAGTTATGGATAATAAAAGAAATGCACATTAATTAACAGTGGGAGAAAAATGTTTTTAACTGAAATTTAAAATGGGAGGGAGCGTAAAAGAGCCTCTCTGTATATTTATCTCATTTAGTCTGCAGGAAAGGTTTATACAATCTAACCACTGTTAATACACAAACAGGAAAGAGGTAGTGCTAGTTATGCAGAGAGAAAAGTAGAGGTAGAAAGAACTGCAACACAGGCTGGTGCAAATGCATGATGGGTTTATAAACAAAAGGCAATTCAGAATAGGATCCTGAAGACTGTGGTATTCAATGGGCATTTCTGGATGTACAGTATTCTGTACATACTAGTCTGGACAGCATGGTCTTGGGGAGGATACAGAGAAAAGTAAGTATAATTACGATGGCATAGATTAAAGATTTGAGGAGGTTTAGGCAAAGTAGCATCTAACGGGCAAAGTTGTGGAAATGACAACAGCCATTTATTAACATAAGAGACGTGGTAGAAGTTCAGAGTCAAGAAAATGCCATAGTTAAAGAGGTTCAACTTTGAAAAAAGGTTAAATAACTTGTTCCATTCAAGTTCTCATACTGTTCCCATCCATATGATAGCTAAGCAGATTCCAGAAGCACACTTAACCATGTGATTGCTATCTGTCATGTGTACGCTCTCGCCTT
This sequence comes from Natator depressus, assembly GCF_965152275.1. Lineage (NCBI taxonomy): Eukaryota > Metazoa > Chordata > Testudines > Cheloniidae > Natator > Natator depressus. Next base: position 192,772,628 of record NC_134235.1, on the reverse strand, counting down.
CCTCCCACAATTCCCAGGGGAAATATTGGGGGTTGGGGGGGCTTTTCATTTTTATTTCATTTCATTTTGTGATGTACCATGCACTGTTAGTGAACGTAGTGTAAAAAAGTGCACCCTGGTAATATATCTAGCGGAAAAAACAATGTAATGCATTGATCCAACAGGAAGGAAAAGCCTGGAAAGAGTAGTGTTGAAAAAGACCTACAGGATCATGTGGAGATATGTTTGCAATTCAATATGGCTGCAAATTAGCCCAATGTAATATTGAGCTAAACAGACAACGGTATAACATAACAAAAGCATGGAGACAAGTACAGTAATTATCTATGAACTTCATCATACAAACCCATTGAAGTCAATGGCAGAGCTCCCACTGACTTTCATGATGCAGGATCAGGGTTTACATGACTCTGGTGCAACCACATCAGATGAATTAAATCCTGGGCAACCCATTATCAGAAAGACAGACAAGTTGAAAGAAAAATTATTAGAAGGAAGGAATAAAGGAAGTATTACAAATGAATAAAAATTTAAATTATGCCTCGAGTATGCTTAAGGACACAACAGTCCAGTATGTGACACTACGGTATCAAAAAACACAAATTAAACTGAAAATAAATCTCCCCCTATTAACTTCATTCAGTTACAGTATTTGAGCTGTTACTTTTAACTATATTGGGTATAAGATTTTCAGAGAAAACTGATTTTCAAGTCAGCTACATTGCTTTAATATGGTGCTTGTGTCAACTGTCCTAAAGGACAAGTTTTAGAGCATCAAATGAATACAGTTTTGCCAAAACTATTGTGGAAGTCCACAGTGTAATGCAGGAGTCACCAACCTGTGGCTCCAGAGCCATATGCGTCGCTTCAGAAGTTAATATGTGGCTCTTTGTATAGGCACAGACTCCAGGGCTGGAGCTACAGGTGCCAACTTTCCAATGTGCCAGGGGGTGCTCACTGCTCAACCCCTGGCTCTGCTACAAGCCCTGCCCCCACTCCAGCCCTTCCCGTCCCCTCCCCCTCCCGCCCCAGAGCTTCCTACACACCATGAAACAGCTGATTGGCAGGCATGGGGAGGGAAAGGGAGGCGCTGATCAGCAGGGCTGCCGATGGGCAGGAGGCACTAGGAGCGGGGGGGGGGGGAGGAGGAGCTAATGGGGGGCTGCTGGTGTATTACTGTGGCTCTTTGGCAACGTACATTGGTAAATTCTGGCTCCTTCTCAGGCTCAGGTTGGCCACCCCTGGTGTAATGGCAGATAGAACAAGCGAATGTTGAGAAACTTACTCCACTTTTAGGGTTTTTTTACCACCATATTTTGAACCTGTATTTTGCAGGTTCACTTAAGCTGACATTACTATTTACCATCCTTTGCTCTTAATGGACAAATGAAAGAGGTACACTGCCAATTCTGCACATACAGAAGTGGCCTTTAAATCTCCATCATGTGAAAGCAGCACATCTACTGAGATTAGATTACCGAAAGGCATGCATGCCCTTGTAAACCCTCCTGTTACACTGAGATAGCAGTGTATCCAATTTATGCAGAGACTCTTCCAAGAATAAACTACTAGCAACCACAAACATCCTACATTCAGAAAGCATATCATTCATAACCTTCATTCTTTGGAAAGACAATACTACACTAGGGGCACCATTTTTTCGTATCATTTGTAAAATATACTTAGAACCAAAACAGATATTTTAAACCTAGGTCAGACATAAGGTAACTAACTGATCAGTTAAACTATAATACTAACTTCAAGCATCTCTCTTGCTAAAGATAGATATATAGGGTATAGACTTTCAATAATCATATAAAATCTGCCAGGCCAGTTTTAGGCATAACGCTAAAGAGGCAGCTGTTATAGCTTCACATTCAAAAAAAAAAAAGTCACGAGGCATAAGCCTGCATTCTAGTCGGTTTCTCTTTCCATTTACATGGATAAAGAGTAAACTAACTAGGATTGTGTGAACCTATGTAGTTTCCCTTCTCTGGCAATTCCATGTAAACAGCGCAGAATAAACTGATTAGTGTTACCAACTGTCCCTTTGCAGTCTCCAGTGGTTTCCATGTGTGAAATATTACTTGCGCTGATCCTACAGACACATAAAAAGAAAGGAAGAAAGAACAGTGGGGGTAGAAAACAAAAGCAAAAGTTAAAACTCATTCTGGACAAATTCAATAGACTAAAATTTCAGGTTTTTGTTTTTGTTAAGGAATAGGAATTAAATGCTTTGGGGATTTTTTTCTTCCTTTGTATTTTATTAGTCTTTTTACTCTGATTTTTTTTTTTTTTTTTTTTATAAGCAATGACTATGCTGTCCCAAAAAAAGGAGGGAGGGGAGAGCAGCAGGGTGGTCTAGTGCTCTTCTGACATGCTTCTTACTGGCTATTTCTAAAATGGGATCAGCATGTTTTTTATCTGTGGATACTATGACCTAGGACAGACCCTAGGATGAATTCCTGTAGTCGTGGGAAGATTCTGCTGGTAAGCCCTAGAAAACTGAAAGAATGCTTACCTGCTTTCCGACGCTGCTGAGCACCCATATAAGTATTATAGGAGGTACCCCTTAGATCTGTATTCATTAAAGACTGATGGCATTTGGTACACCCAGCAAGACTTAATCTCTCCTTCCCCAAAGTATGTTCTAATGATATGACTATGAGAAACTGAGTCCTACTATCTCTCTGTTCTGGACAGTATGGACTTCCCAGTGCTGTTTGCTCTCAATGGTGGAATCCAGGCTGTGAGGAGTAGGACTGAGACCCCTTCTTGCCTTTAAGATACAGAGCTCTTTTCTCCAGCAGACTGTGGATGAGAATAGGAAAGGTACAAGTCCCATTCTGCTGCCCACAAACTGTGCATACCTTAAATTCGGAGCACTTATTTGCCTGCTCAACAATACTCCCACTTAGAGGAGGAACAGAAAGTCTCAGAGTGCACACAAGAAAGGTGTCTGCACAGACCAAATGCACCAAACATACTTCCTTCCCCAAGGCAGAAAGCTTAGAAGAAAGGGGGTTTAACCCTTACAAGCTCACTACTTGCTAACTAATGCTAGCAAAATGATCTTCTAGAAAGAAAGCCAGGGCCATCCGGTATTTCTGCTGTAGGCAGGATATCTAGGCAGCATGGAAAAGAGGCAGCACCAAGATTATTGATTTTAGACCACAGCTTGCAATGACCCCAGAAGCACTGCAGCGAGGAGACAACCCAGTACTGCAGGCTACTAGAGACATTCTGCAGCAGAATGAGTGGCTTGTAGCAGCATAACGGGATCTTGGTCCATGCCTGGGCCTCCTAGGCACTGTATCACAACACCAGTAAATAAAGATGAAAAAGTTTAGGATACCCACCCACTTTGAATACTAAGATGGTATGTCCTCTCCTGGTTTTCCTACCTCTCTAATTACTTGTTCAGCATACCCTTTGGAGGGCCCTCCTTATCCCCACTTCAACTTTCTGCGGGGGTTCCACAGGGCTCTATCCTTGGACCCATTCTCTTCTCCGGCTATACCTTGTATCTGGGTAATCTTATCTACGAACACAAATTCAACTACCATATGTGTCAAATCAGGAATTTTCTGTAATATTTTTATGACCCTTGTGTGCCTCAGCTTCCCTCTGCACTTTGCATTGTTAAAAGGTTTTAATCTGCTCCTAGAACAGCATAGAAGGCATGAGGTATGCATGTGACTTAGCTGTCTGAGAGGAACAAACAACATCATTAAAGAACTGGTTGAAACTAACCTCATTATCAACAGAGGATCCAACAAGTTAAAAATGCCCCAATGACTGAACAACAAACACCTAACAGCAGGAAACCCCAGCATGCATGACATTTGCACTGAGCTGGAGAATACAAAAACGTCTGGTGACTGGAATAAGATGGGCACTTTTGGAGGGACTAGGAAGCTCTGACCTGTGGAGACAAAGAGGGACAAAGAAGGGAGCCAGGAATGGAGTCCATCACGGTTTGGCTGATGGCACTGGAGGAACGTCGGCTTAACTTCCACCTCTCTCTGTTAACTTATGCACCTTTAGATTCTGTATGCCAGGTGATTAATAGTTAACTTGTTTTGAAAAAAAGCTGCCTTGCACCACAGCAAATACTCATTGAGAGCCCCGAGTACAAGCCTCCCATAGGACTCTCTCCATGGCTCCCTGCAGTGAATCCAGCCAAGCCAGAGACAAAATCATTGGTGTCGAAGGATCCAATCTTAAGAGTCTTGGAGGCCATGGCACTGCCCCTGTGGAACTGAGTTGGTCTTTGGGGCCCAGCACACTATCCAAGTCACCCCAGGAGACTGGTTACAGGCTGGGGCATAGACCAGACCCTGTGACAAGATCTCTATGCCGATGACTCTCAGATCTACCTTTCTACACCAAACCTGTCTCCTTCTGTCAAAACTAAAATCTTGGCCTGTCTCTTCTGCCATCTCCTTGTGGATGTTTAACCATTAAGCTCAAGGTAAACAAGGCTTAACAGAGCTCCAAATCTTCCCCCGTCCCTCCCCATATCCTCCTCACTTTCACCTCCTTTCTCAACTGCTGTGAACAAGGCCACCATCCTGCCTGTCACTCAAGCCAGTAACCTGGGCATCATCTTTGACTCGTAACTCTCTTGGTTCTCATATTCAGGTCATGGCTAAATCTTGCCAATTATTTCTATATAACATCTCCAAGATATGGCCTTTCCTTATCCATCCATACAGCTAAAACTCTCACCATCCTTCTCTCGGGTCTTAACAAATGCAGTTTGCCCAGCTCAGATCCATTCCGAATTTTGCTGATTAGATCATTTTCCTAACCTGTCACTTTGACCATTTATCCCTCTTTTTAATTCCCTCCACTGGCTCCCTCCTCCTCTTCTGCATCAACCATAAACTGCTTGTATTCACTTCCAAGGCCTTTTATGGCCTACCCACCCCACCTATCATTTCTCATTCACTATCGAGCTGTTGATGCTCACCTCCAATTGGCCCATGACACCAGCTATTGAAATTAATATTAATATGGGAGACACTAATTTAACCATAAATTCCTTTATTTAGTCCAAAGATGAAATGGTATTTTATACAGTTACTCGAAACATGCCTGACAGCCTAAAAATAGTAGTCACTATATCCAACACAGTAACAAAATATTTATAAAGCATGTGGTCAGTATACTCACAAATAGGCCACACGTAGAGAAAATAGTCCCCTGCTGGGATGCTATAGCATGATCAGGTAAGGTCTGAAAAAAAACACTCAAATTCATAACTCTTTTTATACCCTTCAAAAAAATGAGATCATTGCTAATTATTGACTTCAGCTAAAAAACAATGAGACAATTCCCCCTTAGGATTTACAACCTTTCTTCCCACGGCCTTTCCTCCCTACCTCTTCCTCCTCTTCTTGCTGACCAACAGTTTTTCCTTTGTACCTGGGTTCACATAGGCCCTAATTTTTGAAATAAGACTTGTATACAAGGTGAAAAGGAACATGTTGGCTTATTTGAAGACAGATTCTCCGTCTTATTTAAGACTAGTCACCGCTATCAATCGGAGCAGCCTTCTTTTTAGAAACTTCCCCTTATTTTGTTAGTTATTCTTCGAACCAGACATCCAATACATAACATTATTTTCAAGGCCCTTTCTTCCATTTGCTAGTTAGGGCCTTTCTTTACAACACATACATAATTCCTTAGTCAAACTTAAACAAACCCTAATTCTTTAATTTCACACTTATCAAACAACAGCACCGATCCCTACTTGTTAAATTTTCAAACACACACATTTATGCTTTCTTTCAAGCTGCCTCATGCTTGGGTGCTCCCTGTACATATCCACAAAGCTACCTCATTATCCACCTTCAAATCCCTACTCAAAATTCTACTTTGCATGATGCCTACCAAAAAAGAACAGGAACAGGAACTTGAAGACGAAGACGAAACTTTACAACTATTAGGCTTCTGGTTTGTAGAGACCAAAGCCTATTTTACTAACCAATGCTAATTCATTGTTCACTTGTACTCCCTAATGTGTCTACATACACCTCTTGTCTTATACTTAGACTATAAACTTCTTAGGACAGTCACTATCTTGTTCTTCTGTTCGTACAGTGCCTAGAAAAATGGCGTCCTCATACGTAACTAGGGCTCCTAGGTATTATGGTAATAATGACGTTTACTCTTTGAATCTCCTCTCACACTTAGGGTATGTCTACACTACGAAATTAGGTTGATATTATAGAAGTCGATTCTTAGAAATTGATTTTATACAGTCAATTGCGTATGTCCACACTAAGCACATTAAGTTGGCAGAGTGCATCCTCACTACCGTGGCTAGCATCGACTCACAGATCGGTGCACTGTGGGAAGCTATCCCATAGTTCCCGCAGTCTCTGCTGCCCACTGGAATTCTGGGTTAAGCTCCCAACGCCCCTCCCTCCGTGAAAGCAATGGGAGACAATCATTTCGCGCCTTTTTTCTGTGCGGACGCCATACTGCTTTCAGCAGACGGTGCAGTAGGGCTGCTAACCGTTGTCATCCACCGCTTCCGCTGCAACTCTGCTCTGCTGCTATTGTCTCAATAGCGAATTTCTCCATGTTGTCCGTCATGAACTCCCGGATACGTGTGTTCTTCATCGGGAAATGTGTGTGGTGCTAACCGTCGTCATCCACCGCAACTCTGCTCTCATGAATCCACCTCGCAGGTCCTCTCATCATTCTCTATAAATATGTATTCTCATGGCATCCGTCGTCAACCACCGCTTCTGCTGCAACTCTGCTCTCCTGCAGACGCCATACCATGGCAAGCATGGAGCCCGCTTAGATCACTGCAGCAGTTATGAGCATTTTAAACACCTCATGCATTATCCTGCAGAATGTGCAGAACCAGAACCTGCAAAAGCAGGCAAGGAGGCGACAGCAGTGCAGTGAGGAGAGTGATGAGGACATGGGCACAGACTTCTCTCAAAGTACGGGCCCTGGCAAATTGGACATCCTGGTGGCAATGGGGCAGGCTCAGGCCATGGAACGTGGATTCTGGGCCAGGGAAACAAGCACAGACTGGTGGGACCGCATAGTGTTGTGGATCTGAGATGATTCAAGTGGCTGCGAAGCTTTCTCATGCACAAGGGCACTTTCATGGAACTTTGTGACTTGCTTTCCCCTCCCCTAAAGCACAAAAATGCCAAGATGAGAGCAGCCCTCACAGTTCACAAGTGAGTGGTGATAGCCCTCTGCAAGCTTGCAACTCCAGACAGCTATCAGTCAGTTGGGAATCAATTTGGAGTGGGCAAATCTACTGTGGGGGCTGCTGTGATCCAAGTAGCCAACGCAATCACTGAGCTGCTGCTATCAAGGGTAGTGACTCTGGGAAACGTGCACGTCATAGTGGATGGCTTTGCTGAAATGGGATTTCCAAACTGTGATGGGGCGATAGACGGAATGCATATCCCTGTCTTGGGACTGGGCCACCTTGGCAGCCAGTACGTAAACCGCAAGGGCTACTTTTCAAAGGTGCTGCAAGCATTGGTGGATCACAAAGGATGTTTCACCGACATCAACGTGGGATGGCCGGGAAAGGTACATGACGCTCGCATCCTCAGGAACTCTGGTCTGTTTGAACAGCTGCAGGAAGGGACTTACTTTCCAGACCAGAAAATAACTGTTGAGGATGTTGAAATGCCTATAGTTATCCTTAGGGACCCAGCCTACCCCTTAATGCCATGGCTCATGAAGCTATACACAGGCACCCTGGACAGTAGTAATGAGCTGCTCTACTATAGGCTGAGCAAGTGCAGAATGGTGGTAGAATGTACATTTGGACATTTAAAAGCGCGCTGGCGCAGTTTACTGACTTGCTTAGACCTCAGTGAAACCAATATTCCTATTGTTATTGCTGCCTGCTGTGTGCTCAACAATATCTGTGAGTCAGTGGAGAGACGTTTATGGCAGGGTGGGAGGTTGAGGCAAATCGCTTGGCCGCTGATTACGCACAGCCAGACACCAGGGGGATTAAAAGAGCACAGCAAGGCGCGCTGTGCATTGGAGAAGCTTTGAAAACCAGTTTCATGACTGGCCAGGCTATGGCATGACAGTTCTGTTTGTTTCTCCTTGATGAAAACCCGCCCTCTTGGTTCAGTCTACTTCTCTGTAAGCCAACCGCCCTCCCCCCTTAAATCACCGCTTGCAGAGGCAATAAAGTCATTGTTGTTTCAAAATCATGCATTCCTTATTAATTCATCACACAAATAGGGGGATAACTGCCAAGGTAGCCCGGGAGGGGTGGGGGAGGCGGGAAGCACCGGCTGGGGTGGTGGATGCGGGGAGGAGGGAAGGACAAGGCCACACTGCACTTCAAAACTTATTGAATGCCAGCCTTCTGTTGCTTGGGCAGTCCTCTGGGGTGGAGTGGTTGGGTGCCCCGAGCCCCCCCACCCTCATGCATTCTTGGGCATCTGGGTGAGGAGGCTTTGGAACTTGGGGAGGAGGGCAGGCGGTTAGACAGGGGCTGCAGCTGCAGTCTGTGCTCCTGCTGCCTTTCCTGCAGCTCCACCAGACACTGGAGCATATCAGTTTGATCCCCCAGTAGCCTCAGCATTGCATCCTGCCTCCTCTCATCACGCTGCCGCCTCCTGTCCTCGCGTTCATTTTCTGCTTCCCTGGACTCAGCCATTGTTTGCCTCCACGCATTCTGCTGAGCTCTTTCAGTGCGGGCAGACCGCATGAGCTCAGAGAACATTTTATTGCGAGGGTGGTTTTTTCGCCTTCTTATCTGCCCTAGCCTCTGGGACGGAGACGATAGGGAGAGCGTTGAAACATTTGCAGCTGCGGGAGGGGAAAAAAGGGGAGAGTAGTATTTAAAGAGAGACATTTTAGAGAACAATGGGTAGACTCTTTCACAGTGAACCAAGCTCTTAACATTACTTAACACATGTGCTTTTGGTACAAGGTCGCATTTTGCCTCTTACATTGAGGGCCTGTCGGTTTGGTGTGAGAGATCACACAGGCAGGGCCAGGCAACAGAATTCGGCTTGCAGGCAGCCATGGTAAGCCAGAGTCTTTTGGCTTCTTCAACCTTCATAACATGTGGGAATGGTTTCAAACAGCAGCGCCCCCCTTTCCCATACCAAGCACCTGTTGGGTTGGCCATTTAAAAGGAGGGGCTGCGGTTTTCGGGTTAATGTGCAGCACAAACCCAACTAACCCCCCACCCCCGCCGCCCAATTCTCTGGGATGATCGCTTCACCCCTCCTCCCACCGCGTGACTAGTAACAGGGAAGATCCAGCCACACGTGAACAGCCCAGCGTGAATGCACCCCCCCCCATCCCCCGGCATGGCTAAAAGCAGGGATGATTTCTTTTCAGACACAGGCCAACAGCCCAGCAGGAACAGTCACCTCTGAATGTCCCCTTAATAACGTCCCTGGAGGATTTCCACTCCATCCCCAGATATGTTAACAGACTTTTCCAGTAGCTGTACTGGCCTCGAACGCATCCCAAGTCTTCAGGGCAAATCAATCGCTAAACATGCTTGCTTTTAAACCATGTATTATATTTACAAAAGGTACACTCACCAGAGGTGCCTTCTCCACCTTCATGGTCAGGGAGCCCGCCTTGGGAGGGTATTGGCTCCAGGATGATAAACGGTTCCTGGCTGTCCGGGAGAACAGGTTTCTCCGCTTGCCTGTTGTGCACTATCTTCCTCCTCCTCATCCCCAAAATCCTCATCCTTGTTGCATGAGACTTCTCCCTTGCAGGTGTCCACAGACGGGATGGGGTAGTGGTAGGGGCACCACCTAGAATTGCATGCAGCTCATCATAGAAACAGCATGTCTGGGGCTGTGACCCGGAGCAGCCATTTGCCTCTTTGGGAGGCTTGCCTGAGCTCCTTAATTTTCACGCCGCACTGCTGCAGGTCCCTGTTATAGCCTCTGTCCATCATGCCCTTGGACATTTTTTCAAATATTTTGGCATTTTGTCTTTTGGAACGGAGTTCTGATAGCACAGATTCATCTCCCCCTATGGCGATCAGCTCCAGTACCTCCCGTTTGGTCCATGCTGGAGCTCTTCAGCGATTCTGGGACTGCATGGTCACCTGTGCTGATGAGCTCTGCATGGTCACCTCTGCTGATGAGCTCGCCACACTGACCAAACAGGAAATGAAATTCAAAAGTTCCCGGTGCTTTTCCTGTGTAACTGGCTAGTGCATCTGAGTTGAAAGTGCTGTCCAGAGCGGTCACAATGGAGCACTCTGGGATAGCTCCCGGAGGCCAATACCATTGAATTGCATCCACACGACCCCAAATTCGACCCGGCAATATCGATTTCAGCACTAATCCCCTCGTCAGGGAGGAGTACAGAAATTAATTTTAAGAGCCATTTAAGTCAACAAAAATGGCTTCATTGTGTGGATGGGTGCAGGGTTAAATCGATCTAATGCTGCTAAATTCAACCTAAACTCGTAGTGCAGACCAGGGCTTAATGTTTAGACTATAACCAGAATTTTTTTTTTTTGATTTTTCAATGTGCTCGTCTTCTTAAAACTAGACACTTAACGAAGTAGTCACTAAACCAAGATTAATTCTACCTAAACATTATATACTTTTCTATCTAAAGAATATTTCAGATATAGTGTTTGTACATGTTATATTTACACAGTGATTAAAAATAACTAATCCAGAGTAGCATGCATCTTGGCAGACTTTAGCCATTTCCTAAACAAGCTCAGCTATCCACAGCCAACATGTATTAATACATTCCCTGGCCCAAAAGACAATAATGACGCACAGAATATTAAATCTGAAGTGAACTTTTCCAGTCTGTCATCTGTACAATCTCTTCTCACCGTGTAACTGGTCTAATGTTATGCAGTCTCATACTCAGGACCAATTTCAAGTGGGCTTATTGCCCAAACCACATTGCAGAGTAACAACTTGCCAGCAATAATACATCTTGCCAGCAGCAACTCACAAAAAAGTATTATTCCAACAGACTTACAATCTAATCAAATATAATAAATCAATATCTCATTCCGGTTGACAATGATCATCACCTGCGTTCAAAACCATTAACCTTGAGTTATTCGTTACATAACTGTGGACCCTGACAGAGAGAAACTCAGTTGCTTGAGCAACCTCCACCCCCCCGCATTTTAAATTTGAACCAATGCTCATCTGCGCCCTATATGATTCCACAAAGCCAAAAGGGACTTGGTTTGGGCTGCAGTGCTTTCAGTATTTGCATGACACAGATTTACATCTACATTTTAATCAGGCACAGGCGGTGTGTTTGACTTCCTTTCCCTACAGCACAGATTCAGGGCCTGTATAAGAGATGGGCAACTGAGGCTCAAACCAAGCAAAAGGTAATATTAGTATGGTGGAGGAGGAGAAACCCAGACAAAATATCAGACCATCCCCTCCTAGAGAGGGACTTTGCTTACCTTTAGTCAATTCAGGCTCACACCTTTCTGAGCTCGCTGGATCCTGAGCTGCCTGCAGATATTCAGGCAGCAGCAGTTACCATCTGCACTTGCAAGGAGTTTATAACTTTTCCTTTTGGATGTAGTGACTTCACTACAATAGTTCATGCCTTTATCACCTCTAGACTGGACTAATGTCATACTCTACATTTGGGATCTGACATAGACCAATCTGACAATTCAGCTGGTGCAGAATGCAACTATTTGCTTCCTACAGAGAATACTGTTCTTGTGTCCTGAACTCTCTATTTTCTAGTAAGTTATTCAGTATAATTCAAGATGTTGGCTTTGACTTAAAAGATAAAATCTTTTAGATGAATTCTAACACAAAAATGGCTTTTTGACTACATGGAAATTTTTGCTAGGAAAAAAAAATCACTACTTTAGTTGATAAAATGTTGAAAACTTCCCTCCATCCCACTCCCAACAAAATACACATTGTTAAAAAAACAAATATTTTTAAAAATTTCATGGAAATTCATTTTTTTCAGCCAGCTCTATTAAATAGCTGTAAGATCTCCGTCCTTGCTACCTTACAGGGAAGGTGGGGTGGTAGGTGGCAAGATTTTTTCAATGAAAAGTCCTTAACTTAACTCTGGAATTTGTCTCCTTCCCCTTACTCTGACAGAACTCAAATCTGTTCCTGACCTTTAGCATATGCTGAAAGGCCTTATTTTCATCATTCTTTTCCTAGTGTGAGTTGAGTGACATTTATCTTTTCTTCATCTTCTACATCATGATTTTTTATAATGTTGACACTGATTAACACTGATCTTTAATAATTTGAAACACTCAGAACAGCTCATGAGTGCATATATAAATAATTAAAAATATATGCGTTTAGGACCTCCCCCTCATTAATTGTTCCTTATAAATGTAAATTATTCATAGTTTCAGGCTGTTTGAACTAGGTGACAAGAAGCCCCAATTTTATAGGGACAGTCCCGATTTTTGGGTCTTTTTCTTATATAGGCTCCTATTATCCCCACCCCCGCCATGATTTTTCACACTTGCTGTCTGGTCACCCTAGTTTCCACTGATACGTGATCACTAGGAAGAGTAGAACAGTCAGTTCATGTTTCCTAAACAGTATATTTCATACCTCAAACGAGAATATGTAATTAATTCAGTCACCCTGTTTACTATCTGTGTTTGTAGAGTGTTGATAATGTGCTTGGTACTATAAAGAACAGAGAAAATGGCCCTTTAGGCATATCTCTAAAACCTTTTTGTTTTAATCAATACAGTTTGGTAGCAGAATACAAAAGAAGAAAGAATCTAGCAGACAGCTGAACATTACATACAATATCCCCTATTTTGAAAAAAGTGCAAGTTTTGACATTATCTGAACTTTCATTTTGACTGCACAATTCACATGACTAAAAACCGTAAGAGGAAGTCAAGAAAACTGAACTCACAACTAAGCTGTTTTCAGCTACCTTTTAAAAATGTCTCATTTGCTTTATGTGCTCTTCAGACAGCTACTACCGTTTTTTTAATTAGTAGCATCATTTACAATGCACTTTCCCTCCATTTCCTAAAATCTTTAACCTTCAGAAAGCTAGATATCTGAATCACACATCCATCAATGTACACACCATATCCTGCATATGCAGAGGTGCCCGTAAGTCAAAAAATGATACCAATTATTGTAATAAATGCTCAGGCTTTTTTTTTTCCCCCTCCTTTTATTTTCAAGAATCATGCAGTTTAGGAAACCAGTCTCCCAGAACTGTCATGTAGGTACAGACATCAGATATTATCCCAGGCCTGGTCTATCCCAAGACTTCTTCCTCCATAATTTCCCAATTTACTACTGGTACTGCTCCACCAGTGGTAGCATCCGTGGGAGCTCTAGGATAGATCAGGGTCCAGCAACCACTGGTGGTTTGGGGTTTTTTTGCTTTATTAACTACAGTGTCCTAATTACAGGACTGACTGAAGCAGGGTTTGATGTCATGGCAGTTATATCACTGGCAGCCATCAGCACTAAGTCTACATTAGAACTCTACCATTACCACCAGTTGAGTTTTACCAGTAAGAAATTTTAGGTAAGAAAACCTAAAGTAGACATACCCTTTAGGTAAGGTTCTATTTTCAGAGTGCCTAGGTAATAATGGCATTGTGGGGTTCCACATTTATTTACTCATTTAAATATTAATGTTGCTCAGTTTATAAGTAGAAAGATTTTTTCTGGAACTAGCCCTGTAGAACTAAGCCTGGGCCTGAAAAGCAAAAGTAAGTTCTTTCTGGCAAGTGTACTGTCACCAGTACGTTTTGCTGTCCTCACACCTGTACAACCTTTTCAGCTTAAACAGGGGTCCAAAGGAGGTCCTGCAAGAGGAATTTACTTAACTAGTTTGTTGATGCATAAGTCAGGTGCTTCAACTTTGACCAAAAGAGTCCGGTTCACTCAGTGTAGTAGCACTGTTTCTGCAGGACTAGCAGTAGTAACAACACTAAACACCTTGTTTATACCGAAGTGAGCAGATGTAACTAAATACACAAATGGATAACTGGGGAGTAATAAGGCGCTTATTATACTTTATCACTTTTCAGCACAGACCTTCATTTTCAACCTTTAGAACTCTAGTAAGCACGCCTATTGAGAATAAAATGCACTACAATTCCACAGACCTGCATACTAAATTTTCCATTTTCAAATTATCAAGACAATATATTTACTTCAGACCTCCTCTCCTCTCTATCCCACTTGCTATTTCCAAACACGCAGAAGACATCACTAACACTGCAATAGGCAATATTCCAAGAGCTAGAGAAAAGTCTACGGTATACCAAATCTATTTATTTATTTATTTAGGAATTCTACCTGTGGGTATATAAGAATCCTGTGGTCACATAACTATCTTTATATTTAGAAACTTCTTGCTAATCACAACCACCTTAAGAATATCATGGGAGAGACTGGAAGGAAGACTTGAGTTTTAAGGCTCATCCCCATTAATTTGACTCCAGATACACAAAAGACATTAGGAATATTTAAGAGATTTCTCTGACCAGACAACCCCTTAATTCTGACTCCGTTTGTCCCAGCAAAATCCAGCAGCTCAAACTACTATCTTGCTCCAATAGGATTCACACTTTAAAACACTTCACTTAGTTTAGAACGACTGTAGCAGTACTTCAATGAAGACTCCAAAGCAGCATCTTAGATCATTATTTTTTTACAGAAGCAGAATAAGAACACTAAAAGAGAAAAAATACTTGTTTTTATAAGGAGATGTATAATAATTTTTAGAAAAAGGTTTAAAAACAGGTCATTTTCACATACACACCCACCCACCCTTCAGGATATATTCTACTTTTAAGTAATGTATTACTACTACTTTAGTAGCACCTCTGGATCCCAATCAGGGTGCTACCATACAAACAAAATGACAGCCCACATTTCAGAGAGATTACAATCTAGAGTTTAGACAATATGCAACAGGTGGATAAGCCATAAAACAATCTGAAGAGAAGTGAGGGAGGAAAGGAAGAGGACAAGGTAACATGAGACACAGGTGTATTAAACTGGCACACAGAGAATTGGACACAGGTGGTCACTGGCCCTAACCAACACCAAGTGATTTGTAGGACATCAGGGCAAACAGCCCTCAATATATTACTCACAAACATTTCGTAATATTTTAATTTATGGGATCATCCTTGACCTTTTCAATGCTAGTTATTCGACAATATCATGGGTGTTTTAATACATGATCTTTTAGAGATCTCTTCAGAAATCTAGATTATAGTTAAACATGCAGGAAACAAATCTATGCCTGGACATTTAAAGCTAAAGCAGATTCCCTTCAAAAATCAAATCAGCTTTAACCAAAAGTAACAGTCCCCAATTATATTTGGATGACTGAGATAATTAAAGCGGATACAAATCCTGCATCCAGAGTTAAAGGCAACTGCGTAATGGCATCCTCCCCCCCCCCAAAAAAAAATTAATTACTCTACTATACAGCTCCCATAGCAAATAAGACCATTGCAACTAGTACATTTTACGACATCTGAGTGTGTGTGGTTTTTTTTTTTAAAACAGATTCATTTAAACTGTATTGTAGTGTCAGTAGTAATGGATTAATGCAATTAAAATCAAAAAGTCCACTAAACCTGCTAAATGCTCCAGTGGGCTTTTAACTTAAATCTAAGGGAAACTTCACCCATCATCTTTTGTTTCCATTGGGTTCTAATTAAACTGTAATCCCTGTTGAACACGTCACAAAGATAAATGCTACACAGCTACAGACAAAAAGCAAGAGCCCTTAATGGCATAAGTTCATTACTTCAATGTAGAGACTCCATACAGAGGGAATTTATAACATACTATTAAAGACTTAAAGAAATTTTTAAAAAAAAAATCCCAAAGGAACAATTTATTTACAAAGACGCTGAACTTTCTATGATAATCACAATATAGGCAGAACATTGCTGAAAAAGTAGTTTGATTGGTAGGATATAATCAAGCTCCTGAGATCCCTCACCAGAAACTGCCTACCACACAGTTACACAGATTTACTTATTTTTACTCCATAGTCAAACGGCCTTCCGTGAAGAAAAACTGAGTTGTTAACTATAGATTAAAAATCTTACTCAAAATTATAACAGATTATCTCAAGCCAAAAGGATTTACTTTTACCAGATTAGGCTGACTGACAATTCATTCAAAAAAACTTCCAGTTACACAGAAACTTCTAAACAGATATCTATGCTAGAAAAGTTTATTTCCAGCCGTGGTTCTTTCAAAGGAAATTACTTGCACAACCAAGGACACAAGGATGTGATACTGTTCTAAGACAGTGCTGATAAATATCCCCAGCTTTCCCTTAGCCTGTTATCAAAATACATTCAAAAAAGTGTTTGTTTAAAAAAAAAGTTATACCATAGCTTTTTACATACAGGTAGCAGCTTCTTCTCTGGGTGAGCTCTTTCCATATTGATGTGCAGAAGCAGTGAACGTCCTTGTGCAAGACACTGTAATGTAATGAGTCTCTTGAGCTATCAGAATGTGTACACATGACTGATTTAGAACACGGGGCTTTACACAGATGTACTCCTTCAAATTGTTCTCTAGTCCAGAGCCAATCACTATCATGAAAGACTACTTAAACTCCCAAGCCAATAACTGCAACTACCACAGGGTCACAGAATAGCAGAATTAGGGAACATAGCATGCCTTCAATTCCAACAGAGAGAACACCAAAAAAGGAACTGAAACCATGCAATTTGAGACTTAACGTTTTCTGCAAAAGCAACTGCTAAAAACAGCTCTCAGACTGCAAGGTTATTATTTTTGCTCAGATTCAAGGCTTCAACAACATTATAAAATGAAAGCTGAGAAACTCAAAAATTAATCATCATCTAAGTGTGTTTATATTCCTCTTATTGACCTTTTCAATGCATATTCATTCTTAAGACTGTTCCTTTTTCCGCATACACAAAATTCAGAAATCAAACATTCTTGTTAGGGAACATAAACCAAGGATTTCTAAAATAATTATCTTTATATTTTGTTCCTTAGTGCAGGTGAATTTAAAAGTAACTGACGTTGTTTAGTTGGGGTAAAAAAAAAAACCACACTTCATTAGCAGTAACTAATTTGGTCTTGTTTACAGGCTATAAATTAATAGCCAGACAAACCCTTAAGCAAGATAACTATAACTAATTCATTCATATTATTGAAACAAAAATATCTGAAAGTGAGAAAATTTGTTCTTAAATTCCCCTCCCCAATTTAATCATATAAATCCAAACCCCACCCCCCAACACCTTCCCACCTTTCCAACGATCAGCCACAAGCTTCATGATTCATCACCCACCTATCTCTGGGGCCATGATTTTATCATGGAGGTCACAGAAATCATGAATTTAAAAAAAAAAAAAAAAAAAAACTATGTTAAATCTTGGAAGTGGCCATAAAAATACATTTGATGGAGCCTCCAAACTGAGTGGGGCATTGCAACCTGACAGGGTTGCAGAGACACTCAGGTTTGGCCCATCTGCCACTCCATGTTCAGAAAAGCAGATTGACCAAATATGAATGGCTTGGTGACCTAGCACAGGAATTCCAATGCCACTCATGTTTGGTCCATCCACCCCCCTCCCTCCAATTAAATTTTCAGTGTCAACTAACTTTGGGTGCCCAATATGAGAAGTCTAGGGCCTGATTCTTCAAAGTACTTGACGTTTTAGAGTATTTATATGTTCAGAACTGTTGTTAGTGCTCAGTGCTAATCATATCTGAGGTGTAAAGCAGGCAACCAGAAACTGAGGAACACCATGGCCACCTGTGAAAAGTTTGCTTTGTGTGACTTGCCAGGTATCATATTAAAAAAAAAAAAAAAAAAAAAAAATCCTGTGGCAGAGGCAAGAATAGATTCCAGTTCTCCAAGGGGGAATTCACTTGCCTGTACTATCTTGTCATCCCACATCATTCACTATACATCTTCCAACCTCTGCAACAAATGAGGAAAGGATCTTACAAACCTCTTTCACTACACATCTTTGATTCATTCCCAGACCACTGAATAAGGCAGAGTCTCCCTGGAAAAAATAGTATTAATTACATGAGTACATACTATCATAATAAATACTCAAAGAGGCTGAATTAAGGTTGCCCATACAACCTTAATTCTGTCAATCCCTAAATTTGCAAAGTCAAGCACTCAAAAGTTAACATAGCAAGTTACATTTTTAAAACTATGTTTTTAAAACAGCTTTAATATTAAAAAAACAATTTTATCCTGCGGAACCATACTGACACCCTCACACACACTGGCTCAGATCGTTAGATCCACAGCATAGTCTTCTACCACTTGAGCTAACAGTGTAACTGACAGCAATACAAGGCTAAATCAGGGTGCATTTTCATGGGGGTGGCAAAAGATACTTCACTGACACAAAGGCAACACCTTGCAAAATTTCCAGTCCCTCCCCCCAAAAATAGAAACACTAGAGCTTTTCAATGAAATGGTTGTCAATTCTTTTTTAAATGAATGCATTTTTCCCCTAACTTCATTCTGAGAAATGTCTGACCTGTTTCCCTCCCCAAAAATTTCAGCCTGAGAGAGACACCCAACATGGAAAATTTTAGCCTGAAACAAACAGTTTAATAAGCAACTAACAGGATCTTATAATGGGAAGTATTAGTGCCACTTACAGTTAAGGCTGCCCATCTACACTGCCTATAGTTATACACTGTAGTACATATAACCAATGTGTCCCAGAAAGTCAGAGGCTTTTATCACCTGCCCAAGCATCCTGATAGGTTTTATATAAATTAACATTTGGTCTGTTTTGGTAAACCCATGCAAACTCTCATGACCTGAGGGAACTGCTGGCCAGCTGAGCTAGAGAAGTCAACAGCAGGCTGGTTATGACAAGATTTTCAATAGGAGCTGTTTGACTCTTCTAGTTTATAAAGTCCATCTGGCATGTTTGCAATGATAAGTCCCTGCATTGGACTTTTTGATCCTGATGACATTTTAGCCTCTGAACAAACAGTTTATGGATTTTTATAAGCTTCAGAAACTACTCTTGCCGAGTTTGTAAGCTCCAAGCTCTCAACAACTCTGCTGAAATCTTTGAGCCTGCCGAGGTTGAAATATTCGTAGGGAATATTCACTAGATTTCAAGATAGATCAAAACAAAAAAACTGAGTGAATTTCTGAAGCTATGCCAAACTTGAGATCCCATGTTGCAAAGAACACTACAGAAGACATTTCAAACAGTAGAAGAAATTCCAGTTTTTCAGACATCATAAAATGGCTGGTCTGATTAAAAAAAAATGAACCTCAAACTTTTGGAGAAAGTCTACTCTTGCCTAAAAGGTAGGCATGATAAATTTCAGAGGAAAAAGCTTTTTCAAGAACATTAGATGGGAATGAAGTATCAGGTTCAAAATGGCAACCGATTCACCCTTAACTATTGAGGTCACTACCCTTGACTTTGTAAAACGAAGTCCAACAAATATCTTCAAAATTTTTCTAAAGGTTTTTGATGTGTGTGTGACAACATTGTGAGAACTCCGAGCAAAACAAAAAGTCTACTACATCTTGTGCAGTAGCAACATTTTAACCACATGTAGTAATACTATCCAGCATTCTCACAAAACTGTGTGCTTTTTTTATTTTTGAAAAATCAACCACAGGAATTAGTTTCCACATAACACATGCATTTCAGTCTAGCCGATCTTTCTTCCTCCTCCCACCAAAACACCATTCATTTCAACTAATCCCTAGTCACAGAAGTGGTATTTTCTTAGAAAGCATGTTCAAGAGAGGATAATAATCTTAAGAAATTTTAACTGCAGCAAAACTTTTGGCAAATGGAAGAGACAGACACATATTTGGCTTTCAGTAATTCACATGTGACTGAATACTTTGGTAAGAAACACATCATACATGACCTTCGTGCATGCAGTACTAGCTTTCACAGAGGAGGTTTTCCAAAAGTCAGCTGAGAAACCAGTTGTCATAAATATAAAGGGAAGGGTAAACACCTTTAAAATCTCTCCTGGCCAGAGGAAAAACCCTTTCACCTGCAAAGGGTTATGAAGCTAGGATAACCTCGCTGGCACCTGACCAAAATGACCAATGAGGAGACAAGATACTTTCAAAAGCTGGGGTGGGGGGAGAGAAACAAAGGCTCTCTGTCTGTGTGATGCTTTTGCCAGGAACAGAACAGGAATAGAGTCTTAGAACTTAGTAAGTAATCTAGCTAGAGATGCGTTAGATTCTGATTTCTTTAACTGGCTGAGAAAATAAGCTGTGCTGAAGAGAATGGATATTCCTGTCAGTGTGTCTTTCTGTAACTTAAGGTTTTGCCTAGAGGGATTCTCTAGGTTTTGAATCTGATTACCCTGTAAGATATTTACCATCCTGATTTTACAGAGGTGATTCTTTTTACTTTTTCTTCTATTAAAATTCTTAAGAAACTGAATACTTTTTTCATTGTTCTTAAGATCCAAGGGTTTGGGTCTGTGTTCACCTATGCAAATTGGTGAGGATTTTTATCAAGCCTTCCCCAGGAAAGGGGGTGTAGGGTTTGGGGAGGATTTTGTGGGGGAAAGACGTTTCCAAGCGGGCTCTTTCCTGATTATATATTTGTTAGACGCTTGGTGGTGGCAGCAAAAAAGTCCAAGGGCAAAAGGTAAAATGGTTTCTACCTTGGGAAAGTTTTAACCTAAGCTGGTAAAAATAAGCTTAGGGGATTTTCATGCAGGTCCCCACATCTGTTCCCTAGAGTTCAGAGTGGGGAAGGAACCTTGACACCAGTACTTCCATTTCATTTGGACCATAGTATAGCAGCAATCCCATTCTCTTCACAAACAAATATCAGGACAGAAAGGGGTTCTATGCTGATCCAATACATTAGAAAAAATAGCTTTCATGTTAATTTTTATGACTAGACTACTAAAAGATATAAAAAGTGGATTATACTTCAGCCTACAGAAACATACATCACTGTCAATACATCAACCAACCGTGTACATAAAATGAACAGCATCACATTTTATGTCCTTTGCAAACCAGTAATACAACACATGCTTTGTCTCAAATTGGCTATAACTCCTAAGTTAAAGCCATTTTTCCTTTTCAGGAACACAACAAAGAGCCAAGCTCACTGCAACCTTTCTTCTTGAGTAGGTTATGCAGCAACGTTTATTTTCAAACTTACCATGCTTCAAGTAATAAATATTAAAGTTTTTGTTGCCAGAGCGTCTATCCAGAGTAGATAAAAGTACTCAAAATAGTAAAATAATTTTCAAAAGAAGCTCCTCCAATATTTTTCATCTTTTCCCACCAAAAAACACCATCAAGATACGAGGAGGAAAAGAAGCAGATAAGAATACAGATTCTTAACAAGTACCATATACTGAGTAAGAAGGCATTTGTGTTGTGTTTCTATTGAATTGGAAGCTGTAGACACACGTTACAACAGGAGGCTATTCTTTCCCAGATATATTTAACTCTTCCACTCATTTTACCTCACCAAAAGATATAGAGAATTTGGTAAGTTACCTACCATTTACATATAAAATGGAGTTGTCCACAAGAAGAGTAAGTGCTTGTCTACACATGGAGGTTTTTGCACATGAACTTCTGCGGAACACACAAAATAGTTCTGTCCACGTGCTTTAACCTACTTCCTTTTGAATAATGCAGCCACACAGCACTGAGTTTGTTTGGCTGGGTTTTTTGTTTGTTTTTAAAAAAGCACATAGCATTCTGGAAGATATCCCATAGTGCACTGTTCTGCTACTGAGCTCTATGCACTCTGTGACCTGAGGGTCAAACTGGAAAATTCCCATGATTCCTCTCCTAGTATCCCATGATTCACCTGACTCCTACATTTTCCAGTCTGCTGGCAGTCAGCATGAAGGGAACACTGCTGTATTCCACATCCCTGAAAGCTGTTAATACACAGAGGCTGCTGCACTTTATTTGCACTCACACAGGCAGATGACGTCAGGAGTCAGCCGCTTCTCCCTTTGGGTAAAAGAGTCAGTGGGCAGCAGATGAAATCAAGTATCTTCTTCTGGATGAACTTTTCCTGGAGCAGCTTCACTTGGAGCACCATTTCTGGACATGGGAAGCTAGCACTGATTGTCAGGAAAGGATAGTGATGCAGACTGGGATGGCCAGTAGCGGCAGCAAAATTTCAGGATTACAAAGGCTGCTCTGCCAGAGATCTACACAGTGCTCACCCTGGAGATGCAGCAGCAGACCATCAACATGAGAGTTCTCTTCAGCATAGAGAAATATGGGCCACTACCATCTGAAATCTCACCAACTGCTACTGGTCAATAGATAAACAGTTTGGTATAGGTAAATCAACTCTTGGGGCTATTAGCAGCACACACCTCCCTGAAACCAAGAGGATGGGGGCATAAACCCTGGCAATGCACAGGAGGTTATTGATGGATCTGCTTGGTAGGGGTTCCCAAATTGTAGGGGGTCCACTGATCGGTTCCATAAACCTATTCTCTCCTCACCCTTCCACACACACACACAGCAAGCCTCAGAGTTCAACAGGCAGGGGTACTGTTCCATGGTTCTCCAAGGCCTGGCTTATCACCGTGGAAGGTTCACCAATATTTGTGTGGGATGATCTGGAAAGACCCATGATGGTAGGATCTTTAGAAACTAAGACCCACCATTTTCTACACTAAAAAGGGGGACTCTCTCCCCCAGGACTACTATGGACATCAATGGCAGCGTGATTTCCTCTGTCATTTTAGGAGACCCATCTTACCCTCAGCTCCCCTGATGTATGAAGCCTTTTACTGGACATGTGAAGAGGAGAAAGGAGCTGTTTAATTATATCCCAAATAGCTGCAGAATGGCATTGGAGTGCATATCGAAAGGCCAAAAAGGGAGGTGCAGATGCCTAATGTGGAGGCTGCTGAGCAATACCTGCCTTATGCGACAACTGCTTGCATCTGCAAAATCAAGGGAGAGCATCTCACTAATGGGTGGAAAGGAGACATATAACGAGTTCCTTAATATTATGAACAGCCATAGAAGCAGGCTTCACAAACTGCAGCAAATCATTACAGCCACAGTCAGGGATGCCTTGTGATCCCAGGCTGAGGCTACAAACCAAAATTGAAATGAAATTTTATTGTGTGTTAAGTAAGGATTTCATTAAGTTTTATTATGCTTTTTTGTGTTTTGTGCAACAATTTTATAAGAACATATTTCATTATTCTCCTCTCGCATGTACTTTTATGAAAGGCTATTGAATTTTGTCAATATAAACTCTACTGAAGATAAAATAGTGCAAACAAAAATATTTTATTGAATATAAACACAACAAAAGACAGTGCAATCTTTAGGGGTCATAACAGTGCATACTTAGTTATGCTATTCTGGTCACAAGTGTGTAGATGGGGGGTTTCTGACTATTGCTCTTTCCTCAGGCACAGAAGGATGAGGGAAGAAGCCATCACTTTTAGTTGTGAGAGTGCCAGTGGAGTCCTAGTATCCCCTATTCACATTATCTTGTGGGGCGAGGGAGGCAAGTGACTGTAGCTAAAATGTGGGGGAAATGTAGTGCTGCTCTCAATATGCGTTTTCCAGGATGCTGGGAGGGAACATTTCACCAAAGTGTTCTTCAGCAGGACTGTGTGCTTCTGCATCAACTCCTGCAGTCATTTCTGCATGTCCCTATCTTTCTCCACTCTCCCCAGTCAATTCTCTATCCTCCACAGTCTCTCCACAAAGAGAATTTCCCTCCACTTGTCTGTCTTTCTCTTTTTGGATGCAGAACCAAGATTCTCGTAACTCACCCACAGATTTTTCAAGCATTCAGGGGAGAAGATTCCTTCTGTGGGGGGCCACCGCACATGAGATGCACAAGTGAGGGGAGATGACAAACAGAACAAATATAACTTCTACAAACTCCATAGTCAGAAAGAGGAAAAAGGACAATTAGAGGACCTTGTACGTGGGAAGAGTCCTTAAAAACAAAGGCCTTGAGGCACCACAAAGTAAGTGTTTCCCACTTTCACTATTAAACAGGGTGGATAAAAATCAATGATTTAAAAAAATAAATTTAAAAAAAATAAGTTTTTTTTTATTTAAAATGGGATTTTTTTTTGATAGTTTTAATTAAGATACATTATAGCTCAAAGATATCTCATCATGGAATAGGAATTAGAAATTCTAATTCTATAGTATGACAATATATTCATGTAACGTTTAAGAAAAGTTTTGTAAATGAGTTCCAACAGTTCATAGATTAGGGATCCAATCTTATAGGGTTCCAGGGGCTTCTGTGTAGATTATTTAGGTTAATTGTTCTATCTACCCAATGGGACTCAGTGCTCAGCAGAAGATACCATCAGAGATGCTTAGTTTTGCAGTTCTCAAACAGTTGATTTGTCTCCCCAGAAGTAACATGCTTGTTAACAGCAAAAATGTTTTTAAAATAAACAAATATATAGAGGTGAGAAATAACAGACCTCAACTCTATTGTCCCTCTGAACATTTGTGTACATAGAGTCAATCCCTTACCTCTCTCTCAAAGACCAAAGTTTCAAAAAGTTCAATGAACAGAAAACTGTTGGGGGCGGAATCGATCTGGACAAGGAGAAGAAGCCTGGAGATAAATGTGAGAAGGGAGGGACATATGCTTGTTTTGTTAAAATATTATATGTTTGCTGTTGAAGAAAAAACTCCAGAATACTTAACATTGTTGTTTTAGTTAAATAAAACAATTTAAATGTCTCTCTGGTGATGTTCTCCTCCTAATACAGCATGGCAAGAAAATACTCCAAATATGAATGATTAACCTGTTGAACTGGAGATAGTTCACCTCCCAATGACTAAATATCTGCTTCAACTACCTTTGGTAAATGAAATAGCCAATCATTCGTTTTCTGATATAGCTATAAACTAATCTGAAAAGTTTTCAAAATAAATCACTTTAAAAATGTATAGCGTGTACCTTCTAAAAATGAAACCTACATCTCCGAGTTGTGAAGAATATGTTTTAAGGTTATAACAACCAACAAGAATGCACTTTTATATAGGAAACCATGATTAAATAGAGTCTTCCTGACTAGTGATTTAAATCAATTTGATTTAAATCAAATCCACCTTGCTATTAATCCCTTGCTGAAGGCTCCTGCTGGAGAGGTCAAGATTTGACAAGCTTACTCATGGACAGTCTTACTGAGCAAGGATGAAGTGAACTACTGTTTTTTTGTGGGTTGTTTTTTTTTTTTTAAACGAACCAAAAAACACACACAAAAAACCACAAAGCTTCACCAGATCTTTCTAGGACCAGAAATGTCATTGTAAAAAGCCTACAGGGAGATTTTTCAAGAGACAGAAAGGGAAGAGAGGCACCCAATTTCCACTGAGAATCAGTTGGTCTTGGATATCCAATTCCCATTTGAAAGTTTCCCCCTAATTTGTTAAAGAACACCAAAAATGGCTGATATAGTTCATCCAGAAGGTGAAAGGTAGGTGTGTGGGGCCTTTCAAAAAGATTCTCTTTGTTCTCAGATAACACAGTAGGAGTGACAGCCTCTGCCACAGAGTAACAGAGAGGCTGTGGTTCTCTGCAATGAGAAAAGATACCATGGGGGAAACTTGTGGGCACAGAAAGCTAAATGACCTAGACATGACATATTCCATCATACAAAGGAACAAAGCAGTATTGCACTACTAAAGTTGGAGAGGAGGGGGAAAATAATTCCTGCGAAGGCAGTCTCCTAAAATATTTATTTTTGTAAAGAACCGCAATAGGGCAATAAAATATACACACACTGTAGCCCATGTTATAAATGTTGTGTCAGTAGTTCTCAAACTTTAGTATTGGCGACCCCTTTCACACAGCAAACCTATGAGTGCGACCCCCTCTTATAAATTAAAAACATTTTTTTTTATATTTAACACTATTATAAATGCTGGAGGCAAAGCGGGGTTTGGAGGTGGAGGCTGACAGCTCATGACCCCCCCATGTAATAACCTTGCAACACCCTGAGGTGTCATGAAGCCCAGTTTGAGAACCCGTGTTACATAGAAGAAACCACTGTTCTACAAAAGTCTTTCAAAAAATCCAGAATTCATCCTGTACTCCTACATGTGTGATTAAAATCAAGATATAGTAAATATTTTTCCTTTGAATATTCACTTCTATTTCAGTAGCACCCTTTATGTTATCTTATTGGGACACTAACTTGGAAAAAAAATGACTTGTGTTGGGAAAAAAATTGTACCTACTATTGTTACAGTTCCTAAACAAAACTAGTTAAAAATAAATAATTTCTTTATAGAACAAACTGAAAAACGAACAAAATAAAGTCACTAAACTCTGCCCCTCACTGAATAGATCCTCATAAAACAAGGAAGCAGAACACTTACAATTTTCTTTTAAGAGTTTCAGCAGTGTCAGTACATGCTGTTTAAAGGGCAATCAGAAATTTGTTTCTTCTAAAATTAGATAGATAGTTTTTTAAAAACTGAGTGGACAGTGTCTCCAGCAAGCAAGTCTAGACATTCACAAAGGTACTTCGGCATTGCAAAACTGAGCGCTGCAAAGCTTAACCCCCCAGTAGCCTGCTACTTAGTGAAATTCTCAGACCCAGGTTCCTTACCCGGCCTCCCCCTGTACAGGGAAAGTTAGGTGACTAAAAAAAAGGGATCCTCAGAAGCAGACAAGCTGAGCAGGGAGCCAGCTATGCTAGTCAAGAGTGGAATTCAGAGGAAAGGAGTGGGGCTTAGGTCCCAGATCCTCTAAAAGTAGTTAAGTGCCTAACTCCCATTAATCTGGGCTTTAGGCACCTAATTTCCAGGTTCATGGCTGAAAATCCCAAAAACAGATAAGCACCTCCCTATGACCAGTCAGTCAGGAGCCTAAGCCAGGTCAGACCTTTCTTGCAAAAAAAATTTTAGACCACCACCAACTCCATTATAGCCAACAGAGTGACGGTTAGGGCATTCACCTGATCCGTGGGAGACCAGGCTTCAAGTCCCTGCTCCAAATCAGGCAAAGTCAGGCCCCACTGCCAAGACAGACCAAGGATGCCTAAATTTGAGAATCCCACTGGGCCTTCGGCTCAAGTAAAGCCTTCAAGCAACCCATTATTTTGGGGATGGTATCAGGACTTAGGGGGGCTTTGCAGATTTCTAACAGTGGAAACTTAAGAGCTTAACTTAACTCAAGGTTAGACAGCAGCTGAGCAGAGGTTTTAAGAACAACTGGTCTCTAAATGTTGGCCTCAGGCACCTTTATGAACCTGGCCCGTTTTGTATATTCGTGATTAACACTATTACAAGTCTGCCTTATAACTAAGACAATTAAAAACAGAACTTAAGAGCTCCTGACAGTTTGTTGCAGTTGTACATTTTCAGTGCACTCAGACTCAGACTTTAAGGTCAGAATGGACCATTATGATCTTCTAGTCTGACCTCCTGCACAGTGTCGGCCACAGAATCATACCCACCCACTCCAGCAATAAACCTCTCCCTTATGTCTGAGCTAGAAGACATGTTACATACAACACTAAGGGCAGATCTGGTTGTATACTAAGTGGAGCAGCATCTGAAACAATTCTTTATGCAGCTAAAACCTCAACTCATTCCAAAGCAGGCTAGATATACTGTATCAGAACTCTAACTTGGATTCCCTAGAAAAGTCAATCTGAGTCACAAACTCATTCCCACGAACCATGGTATTAAAACACCTGTAAGCGAAATCTAACACACAATTTCTGTCTTTGCCAGCATTCCTATAAACCATATCAAAAGACTTGAAAATTTCCAGTCCTTAGTTCTTCTCAATCATCTTAAGGCCCCAATTATGTCCTCCAATATATACGATTAAGCATTGGTGACAAAGTCACACAGCTATCAGACTTACAGACTTTCCAAGCAACACAATAGTACATTTCAGAGAGTAGAAATGAGACAAAGTCTCAAGTGCAGTTTTTTAATTTAAAGTTTTTAAATCGCCGGTCCTACTGTAGCCGAATAGTCACTGTCTCTTCTGCCAGTTCATTCTCCTGTCTATAAGTGACAAAAGAAACTGCTACCAATGAAACACCAATAAAGTAGCAAGAGCAGAAGCATCTCAAGTAACAAGATTAAGAAAAAGTGGAAACACTAAGCTTCCTTGGCACACAATATCTGAAGATACACCTTGGTACTACATCAAAAAGTTCAGTATGGATGGGTACAACTCACTCATCCAGTGAACCAGCCGTCTATAATTAGATTTGGGAGGATTTGATTTTTATTGGTAAATGTCAGTAAAACTTGATTTCATCGTGCACACGCAAACCAACTGAACAGTATTTCCACTGATAAGTGAAATTTACAGATAAACAACATTTTTCTTGCTTTGCCTAAGACCTTAAGAGTCTGAGTTAAGGATATTTATTGTGTATATCTTGACATAACGACAATAATTTATATTTTAACTAATATGAAGCTTTAACTTTTTGAATCTCAATGTCTATTGTCATTAAAAAATTGTCTGACCCCCATGTTGCCTGACCCCCACCTCCATAATTTCTCACAACTGAAAAATAAAAAAATGCTTTAAAATAATCAATATTATCTATCAAAATAATAAGATGAAAAAAATCAAATTCTATCAAGCCTATCTGTAATCATACACAGACAATATACAACCACCTCATTAAAGTATTGTTGCTGTATTCATGAGTCTCCATTAGAAGCGTCCAGCTTTCTAAAACAGCAGAGCCGGTTGCGAGTCCACGGCCCAGTAGATTCATTGCTCTTCCAAGCAAGAGCCTTTTATTTGAATACTTTCATGTGGTCACCAGCTCACCAAAAGGTCAACATACTCATGATTATTCCAATTAAAAGCCTTTAGAGTCAATTCACTGTCCTTTCCCAGAATGATAGGAAGCATAAAAACCAAGGACTGGGGAGAAGGGAAGGAACAGCAGGATTCTTGGGACCACAGTGAAGGACAACAGCCACCCCTCAGAAGACCCAGAAAAACTGCAGTGTAAGATACAGCAATTAACACCCAATTAAATTTTTTTAAAAGATTCCCCCCCCCCCGAGGCAATACATACAACAGTACACTACTGGAGTATTCTGATTAAGAGGCACGCAAAACAAGCAAGTGGAGTAACTAACACTAACTCAGATATACACACACCTGTAAATCCAGATCCCAAAAGTAAATCCATCAGTTGTGGCAAACAGAAGTGGAATAAAAGCTAAAGCCTACAATAAATCTGTTTGTATTCACAAAGCACACTATTTACTTAATAGGAAAAAACATGTCATCTGACAAGCGGGGGCGGAGGAGACGAGTACACAGTACTCGAACATGTTAGTATACACTACAGCCAACATGTCCAGTATTCCTGGATCCCTTTACTTTTCTTTTCAAGGACAAAAGAAAAAGCTGAATCGCTAGGCTATTAATCTGAGGAAGATTTCAAATCAAAGCTGGTTACCTTATAACAAAGTTTAATGTTTTGAGACTAGTCCAAACACAGTTACACTTAAATTATTTAAAAATTAAATGTTGAGATAGTCGTAACTGTTTTCTATTTTTGCAAATCCAGAAAAAAGTGAAAGTGGGCAAAGAACAAAAAAACCTATGCAGTAAACAAAAATGGTATAAACTGGAGAGAATTTGAACAATCCCCACCCCCCTTAACAAAACTAGAACATGCAATTTATAACAAATTGCTACAATTAGAAACTTTTAAAAGGCTGTCTTTGCAAAGTAATGAGGTTAACGTCTTCATACAGAAAAGGTGCAGTATCAAAATACCAGATTTTTCTAGTTATTTGGGACAGCAGGCTTCACCCTATGCTAGGTCTTACTCAGAACCTACTAAGCCCATATGGCTGAAAGCTCTAGAAGAATTAAGTGGCATTAAAAGACAAAGATAGACTGATGCGTAGATTTAGAAAGATGCCATAGCAACTCATACCTGCCAAGCAGTTTTATAATAGTGGCGAGAGGAGTCCAAATATGTCTCAGTACTTTGCCGAAAATTCCCCTCTGGAACCAAACTTTAAATACCATATTTATATTTATTCACATTTTAAGTGAATGACAAGTGGTATTAACTTCATAACTGATTTTTGAATCAGAGACTTAAGGATTTGAAGTCCTCTCTTCTCTGTAATGTAATTTATCAATACCTACAAAACATGGAGTGATTTCCACATCTAAAAATCAAAAACACCACTCCTCACTGAATGTTAAAAAATACCCCAAGCTAAATGCACCTCACATGTGACATTCTTGCTCATACTTATTAATACAGTTGTCAAATGTAATGAAGAAAATAGACAGCACCAAAAAAGTGTATAGGAAGTATATCTGTGATCACACCATAACATTAGAAGAATGGGAGTGTCCTTATATATACACATACATACATATACACACACACACACACAGAGATGAAATGTAACACTTAAATACAATTACTGACTCATCAACTTGCCTGAACTAAAAAAAGCCCTGAGAAAGATAGAGAAGCAATATAGGAAAATATTGACAAGTTTTCTTTGGGATTTTGGAAAGATACATAAATAATGAGAAAATATGAAAATAGTAAGTGAACTGTGAAATCAGGTTAAAACAGTGGAACAGAGGCTAATATTCCTCTAGATGATTCTACACTGTCT
Source organism: Natator depressus (assembly GCF_965152275.1). Lineage (NCBI taxonomy): Eukaryota > Metazoa > Chordata > Testudines > Cheloniidae > Natator > Natator depressus. Next base: position 192,741,998 of record NC_134235.1, on the reverse strand, counting down.
CAGAACAGAAATGTCTGCACATTTACTTGTAAAATTTTATTTGTATTAATTTTAATCACACAGCAATAGAAATTAGAAAGGGTCACAACATTCAGAAGTCTCAAAGAGAACCTTTTTACAGACGGGGCAGAGGTTTAAAGTGTTGAGTCCTTTGCTAGTAGATACAATATAAAAGAGTCCATTCATTAAAGCATTACTGACCACCTCTTAAATTCATGTATTGAGAAGAAAGATGTAATCTTTTAAAAAAAAAAAAAAAAAAAAAGCAGATCACAGTTAGATGCCCAATCCTGTAATCCTTAGAAGAATTCTCATTGGCTTCAATAGGTACTTTGCCTAAATAAAGACTGCAGAATCAGGTGCTTTTGTATTTAGATTAAAGGGCTTAACTGCTCAGTGAGATATTTGCAACCTTGATGTAGCCAGACTGGTCTCAGGAGGAGGACACACAAAGCAAGTGAAGTACTCTTACTGGTGGAAGGGACAAGCTTTTGCCATGTCAGAGCCCTTCAAGTCTGGGAAAGGTAACCAGTGTCTCCAGACCTGAAGAGCTCTGATAAACTCAAAACCTTGTCCTTTCCACCAGCAGAAGTTGTCCAAAAAGAAAAAAAAGTGGGTGTTTACCACTACAAAAGGTTTTCTCTCCCCCCACCCCACTCTCCTGCTGGTAATAGCTTATCTAAAGTGATCACTCTCCTTACAATGTGTATGATAATCAAATTGGGCCATTTCCAGCACAAATCCAGGTTTTCTGCCCCCCCCACCCCCACCCCAAACCCACTCTCCTGTTGGTAATAGCTTATCTAAAAAGATCAGTGGCATTTTCCCCATGATTTTGCATACTGTTCAATGCCTTAGATAGGGTACTAGACTACTGTAAAGAGACCATGTCCCAGTGACTCAATTTGAAAATCAAAATATTCTGGCAGTGTTTCTTTTTATCTATTAAAAAAAAATTAAAATTAAAATTAAAAAAAACGAGGACTCCTTGTGGCACCTTAGAGACTAACAAGTTTATCTGGGCATAAGCTTTCATGGGCTATAACCCACTTCATCAGATACATGGAGCATAGGCGCCGACTCCATAGGTGCTCCGGGGCTGGAGCACCCATGGGGAAAAACTGGTGGGTGCAGCAGCTCCCTGCCATGCCCCAGCTCACCTCAGCCTCCGCTCTGCCTCCTCCCCTGAGCACACTGCCACGTCCTGATTCTCCTCCCTCCCTCCCAGTGCTTGCACCGTGAAACAGCTGTTTTGCGTGGCAAGCACTCGGGGGAGTGAGGGGGAGGAACACAGCGTGCTTGGGGAAGAGGCGGAGGCAGGGCCGGGGCACGGATTTGGGGAGGGGTCCAATAGGGGCAAGGAGGGGGCGGATTCGGGGCAGGGCCGGGGCATGAGCACCCACCAGCGCCAACGAAAGTTGGCGCCGGTGGCATGAAGTGAAAAATACAGTAGACAGGTATAAATATACATCAGATGAAAAGATGGGAGTTGCCTTAGAAACTGGGAGGGTCAGCACAAACTAGGCCAATTCAATCAGGGTGGATGTGGCCCATTCCCAACAGTTGACAAGAAGGGGTGAATATCAACAGAGGTAAAATTACTTTTTGTAGTGATCCAGCCACTCCCAGTCTTTATTCAAGTCTAAGTTAAATTGTATCCAGTTTGCAAATTAATTCCAGTTCTGCAGTTTCTCATTGAAGTCTGTTTTTGAAGGGTTTTTTTTTTTTTTTTGTTGAAGAATGGCCACTTAAGTCTGCTATTGAGTGTTCAAGGAGATTGAAGTGCTCTCCTAGTGGTTTTTGAATGTTACAATTCTTGATGTCTGATGTGTCGAGACTGTCCGGTTTGGCCAATGTACGTGGCAGAGGGGCCTGCTGGCACATGATAGGCTATATCACATTGGCAGATGTGCAGCTGAACGAACCCCTAATGGTGTGACTGATGTGGTCAGGTCCTATGATGGTGTCCCCTGAATAGATATGCGGATAGAGTTGGCAGCGGGGTTTGTTGCAGGGATTGGTTCCTGGGTTAGTGTTTCTGTTGTGTGGTGTGTAGTTGCTGGAGAGTATTTGCTTCAGGTTGGGGGGCTGTCTGTAAGCAAGGACTGGCCCGTCTCCCAAGATCTGTGAGTGATGGGTCGTCCTTCAGGATAGGTTGTAGATCCTTGATGATGCACTGGAGAGGTTTTAGTGGGGAGTTGTAGGTGATGGCTAGTTACTTTCTTTACTTTACTTTCTTTTTTGGGCCTGTCCTGTAGCAGGTGACTTCTGGGTACCCTTCTGGCTCTGTCAATCTGTTTCTTCACTTCAGCAGGTGGGTACTGTAGTTGTAAGAACGCTTGACAGAGATCTTGTAGGTGTTTCTGTCTGAGGGGTTGGAGCAAAAGTGGTTATATCTTAGGGCTTGGCTGTAGACAGTGGATCGTGTGATGTGGTCTGGATGAAAGCCGGAGGCATGTAGGTAAGTATAGCGGTCAGTAGGTTTGCGATATAGGGTAGCGTTTATGTGACCATTGCTTATTAGCACTGTAGTGTCCAGGAAGTGAATCTCTTGTGTGGACTGGTCCAGGCTGCGGTTGATGGTGTGGTGGAAATTGTTGAAATCATGGTGAAATTCTTCAAGAGCCTCCTTCCCATGGGTCCAGATGATGACGATGTCATCAATGTAGCGCAAGTAGAGTAGGGGCATTAGGGGACGAGAGCTGAGGAAGCGTTGTTCTAAGTCAGCCATAAAAATGTTGGCATACTGTGGGACCATGTGGGTACCCATAGCAGTGCCGCTGACTTCCAAGTATAAATCATCCCCAAATGTGAAATAGTTGTGGGTGAAGACAAAGTCACAAAGCTCAGCCACCAGGTCTGCCGTGATATTGTCAGGAATACTGTTCCTGATGGCTTGTAGTCCATCTTTGTGTGGAATGTTGGTGTAGAGAGCTTCTACACATTCTTCAAACACTTAAAAACAGACTTCAGAAAGAAACTGCAGAACTGGAATTAATTTGCAAACTTGACACATCAAATTAGGCCTGAATAAAGACTGGGAGTGGCTGGGTCACTATAAAAAGTAATTTTGCCTCTGTTGATATTCACCCCTTCTTGTCAACTGTTGGGAATGGGCCACACCCACCCTGACTGAATTGGCCTCGTTAGCACTGACCCCCCACACACACTTGGTAAGGCAACTCCCATCTTTTCATGGGCTATATATTTATACCTGCCTACTGTATTTTTCACTCCATGCATCTGATGAAGTGCGTTATAGCCCACAAAAGCTTATGCCCAAATAAATTTGTTAGTCTCTAAGGCGCCTCAAGGACTCCGCGTTGATTTTGCTGATACAGACTAACACGGCTACCCCTCCAAAATCTTTTTATCTAGTCTCTGAACAACTTTGACGTAAACCATTTCCTCTCTTTAAGGCTTCTGCCAAATTACTTGTTTCTAATGAGTTTAAGTTACATAATCAGCTGATGAAGCTAACAAAGAACAGCTTTCCCTTCTTTTATGAAGAAATTCATAATCAACTGCACCGAACACTGGCAGTAACTTAAGCTTATTACAAAAGTTTTGCTGCTTTTCACCATGATAACTCTCCAATCTTCCCCGTTTCTTCTGGCTTAAGTTGTTGCTTTCAAGGGCCACCACAAGACCAGTCTTCGTTAATATTTTTGTGACTGTACTTTTATGGAAATGGTTCAACTTCAATTTTTTCCAGAATATTATGATGAAACATTTTAAAGCTACCAAAGTAAAGCATACAACTAACTCATCCTGCTCGTGGTTTCACATGACAGACATAAACAAAACGTCTAAATGTCAAAAACAGAATTCTGAACCACTTTTGAATTTTTATAAGTATCAGATAAATTACTGTGGTCAGGAACGAAGTAGTTTAAGGGAACTATGCAGAGGGAACAATGTATACATGCTCTTCAGTTGCTAGCTTTTCTCCAACAAAGGATTTCTTCTTTGAAGCTAATGAGTCTAAAAGGGAGCCACTTTCCTCAAGAAGAGGGATTGGATGGGTCAGAGATGGCTGGATAAGAAAAATTTCACTGCTAGGAAACCTCTTCAAGTCTGGTTTCGATTAATAGTGACCAAAAATCATTACTGTCAAAGCTGTTCAGTGGTCTGTGACAAACTAGTGATCATGGTCTAATTCTTAATGAGAACCACACCACCTTCATACTCATCAGCGAGACAGATGACTGAACTCACTGCAAGAGGTGATCCTTCCATTAAATGGCTGACACTTTACAGTAGCATGGAGAAGGTCATATTTATACTGTTGATAAAAGACTTTGTTGTTCAGAGTTGTAAATCCAAACACCTTTCATGATCATTGTATATCAATGGAGTACAGTTTAGATATGGTAGGCATACTCTGCATGCCCTGTGTGTATCAGGAAGGTTTCTTGAAGAAAGATGAATATAAATGAAAGGTATGGAAAACTTTTATCAAAAATGATAGCCACAGGTTGCCACAAATAGCAACATTTCTACATCCCAAAACTGCTTGTGTACATGTTAAATCTGGGCAGACTTTCATTCCTGCATCTATCTGATCGGGCCAATACCCCTAAATCCTGTGCTCCCAGTTTAGAGCCATTAGCATGGAGACAATGCAGGGCACTATCAGGCTAAAGAATCACCCATTCACCTATTGGGAACACTGGGGTGGTTAAAATAACTTTCAAAATGAAATTTTTAGTTATTCAAGTACAAAAACATCTAAGCATTTGTTTTGAAACACAAGCACTGATTTTGTTTTATTTAGATTTTTAAAATTGCTTTAATAACCCGGAGTTTTTGTGAAACTTGATATTCCTCCTTTGGCCAAAATAAGGAAAGTGATATCAGTCTTTATATAGCTGTATAGCCATACAGAGTTCAAAGCATAACTACACAAGTGTTAGGATTTCTCAGTTCAAGTGGCCCATTACTTCTAACTTATGGTTAAGAATGAATCTTCATATTAAAATTTCCAACAATATTTTAGTTATTTGTGTTCTACCAGGGTGACAAAGGCGGCATTACTAGCAGGATGGCAGAAGTCCACCTGTCCAAAGCACCAAACAAATTATAAATATGTACATACTAACCAAGGGCATCCATGTTGCAACTTTTTTTGTTGTTGTTTATAATGTGGATGGACGAAAACAATTATTTTTAGTTAGCCGTAAAAACGAACACTTTAGAAAACAGATATTCCTAACTTACTAGACACCTGAGCACGGACAGAGCACTCTGACACTGACTCCCTCTGTGGCCTTGGGCACATCGTAGCTTCTATTTGCCCATCTGTAATATAGGATTTTTTTTTTAAATGAACATTTATATGTTCCTTTGTAAAAAAAGAAGCAGCTTGTCTGAAATTCAGACGCAATTAGTCAGCTTTGTCCTCAGCCAGCAGTTACAAGAAGAGGACATCAATGAGCCATGCTTTATGACCCTACAGACTAGCCTTCAGGCACTCTTTTCTTATACAACTGAAATGGTTCCAGTACTTTATATTGTCAGCCATTTGCTTCTAAATATGTTTTGACAGGATTAAATAATTAAGAAATGCTCAATGCACAGCTGCTAGTAGCTTTAAATGCTCTTGCACAGACGACACACCAAACCAATAGGATGAAATGGGGGGGAGAGGTTGGAAGGGGTGTGTTTGTTTTGGGTGGGGTCGAGGGGTAAATCAGAGAGCATTTCAGTAAGTCAACAATGGAAAATAATTCAGGTAGCATTTGTGAAACACTCAAACCTACAGAACCTGCTTCAAAGTAAAGGGTACATGAATTTCTAAGGGAGGCATATTAATAAAATCTTTATGGTTGCATATATTAAGGCTAGTAACAGAATAATAAAGAAATAGGTTAGCACAGGAAAACACCATAATAGCTAAACTTCAAATGAAAAATATGTTTATCCGTCAGATTTAATGTTGCAAGACATAAAAAGGGTTACTTTATAAACTACAGCTTTAAAAAAACGTTATTGGCCTCTGCATTCAACATATCATGACACTCCTATGAAGCCAAAAAAGTGGCTTCTAAGCACTACTGCAGCGTTTAATAAACGAAAGCTATTTTTTACAAATAGGGAAACAGAGAGAAAGCGACATGCCTAAGGCCGGATAGGAAGGTGCAAAAAAATGCCAAGCACAAAACCTAGGTCTCTCAAGTCCCAGCTTAGAATTCACAGGCTGCTGAAAAATTGAAATTAGGGAAGAGGCCTGAGGAGCCGAAGAACTCTACATGAAAGAAAAATGAAGGTCAGACTTCCATCCCAGATTTATGCTACATAATACTTGGTATCTTGAGATTTTAATTAAAATAGTATCTGATAATTTAACGCAAGATTTGAAAATTAAATTTGCCTACTTACTCGTGAGGCATATGCAGCTTTCTTGGATGAGAGGGAAAATCAGCACCATTAGTTTTGAAAAAGCATTTATTATTGCACTTCCATCCTTTATGGTTGCAAAAATAAACTCCTGAATGTGAAATGAATGTAAACTGATGTGTAGTGCTGTTTTTCTACATGTGTAGATGAACCCAGTAACTTTCTTCTAAGACATTTTCTAGTCTGCAAGTGTGAAAACTGAACAGATCTCTCAGTTTCATGGCTACTATTCAGAACTTTGTGAGCAGCAGTGAAATGGACAAAGAATGGCATTAATTTCATTCTGATACAACTTCTGAAAGGTATCAATAGCTACAACAAAGGAAACCAATTCATTAGAGAGAATGATCAAAAGAAGCTTGGAAAGAAGAAGGACAGAGTAACAAACCACATCAGCAGCAAACTGGTAGATGGGATAATAGGAAGAATTTGTTTTCCCTCCCAGAACACACACTCTGGTTGAGACTGAAGGGATGCACATGTACTATAGATTGCAAAATACTCCCTCCAGCACCTAGAAGGGGGAAAACGACTATAGATGGGGTTCCATCATCTTACATTAGCCTGACCACACTCCATAGATAGCATACCCATGCAGAAATCTCAGTACATTCCTGACTCCCAGGAACGGGGGGCAGGGGATTGGACTTTTCACAAGAACATTTCCCCCAACAGAGTGGCACCCTCCCCCACCTATACTAGTGCATCTGACTAGTAGATATCTGGTGGAATATTTCAAGCCCTGAAGAAAGACACTGTAAGTCATTATGGATGCCTCCCTCTTCCCAAAACACGGAACCTGAATTGTGCTATATTTGGTATACCTAGAGCCACTCCTGATGTTCATACACCAACAAGTAATAGCCAGTAATGTACCAACTCACATGGACAGTATCAGTCATCACAGTATTTCCTACTGTCTGTTTGCAGACATCTGTATGTCCAAATCTAATATTTACACACACGATATGCAAGGCAAAAAGGAAAGAGTTACTTTTTTCGTACAACAGAATATTTACATACCTGCAGATTTTTAGTGTAGATTATGAAAAAAAACTAGATGCTACAGAGAGTTAACTGATTAGGATTTAGACTGACAAGGGCCAACATCCTGTCTTTGGTTATATATGACAAAAATGAGATCAGATTTTTCATTTGTGCACTTCATAAAACAGTCACATAATCTGAGACAATTTAGTGTAATTCTTCATTTCACCACAAAATAAAACAGGGATTTGAATAGCAAGAATGCCAGATGTCACGAATAACTATCTGTAGTGCTGGACAAGAAAGTTTCATGGTGCTCATTTAACTAGTACCTGCCATTATTGACTTTGATTTTTCACCATTATAAATTCAGGGTTTATTAGTCTTAAATTTCGTATGCTTTTCCTTCCAAACAGGAGAATTATTCATAGTTTTAGACCAGCAATTCTGAGTTTATGTAGAAAAAAGTGAAATATAGTACTAGCTCAAGCTAAGATGACCTGAAGTCAGGCAACAGAATTAGTTAAGCTTCAAATCAGGGTGTGGAAACTACAGCCCGCGGGCCCAATCCAGCCCACGAGCAGTTTTAAACTGGCTTGCGAGCTCCCGCTAGGGAGCGGGATCTGGGGCTTGCCCCACTCCAGCCGGGGCGCTGGGTCGGGGGCAGCACCACGCGACTCAGCCCTGCTCCAGCGCTGCAGCCAGGGTGCTGGGTCAGGGGCCGCACCCCACAGCTCGGCCCCACTCCAGCCGGGGCACCGGGTCAAGGGCCAAACCACGCAGCTCCCGGAAGCTGCAGCACAGCACCACTCTGGCTCCTACACGCTCCAATGGGAGCTGCAGGGCCAGTGCCTGTGGATGGGGCAGCGTGCAGAGCCACCTGGCCGCGCCTCCACATAGGAGCTGGAGAACGGAAATACCCAGAAGCAGTGGCAAGCGCCACTTGGAGCCTGCACCCCTGAGCCTCACCCTATGCCCCAACCCCCTGCCCCAGCCCTGATCCCCATCCCACTCTCTAAACCTCTCGATCCCAGCCCGGAGCACCCTCCTACACCACAAACTCCTCATCCCCTGCTCCACCCCCAACCAGAGCCCTCACCCCCTCCTGCACCCCAACCCCAACTTTGTGAGCATTCATGGCCCACCATACAATTTATATTGCCCAATGTGGCCCTCAGGCCAAAAAGTTTGCCCACCCCTGCTTTAAATGAAGAGTTCAGGAACTAGCAACAACTCTGGCTCTGGAACTTGGTTCAGAATCATCCCCTCCCATGGTAAAACCTACCAGAGGCAGCTCTAGGGAAAGGAAATCTCAACCATACACACACCTATTCAGAAGCAGAGTTAGTTTCTACATCCCTTTTGAATCAGCCACAAGGCCTGTTCCCATACCCACCAAATTCCCAGGGATTCATGAGCAAAGCACTACAAAAGCCTTGCTACCAGGAGCTTAACATAGCAGTGACTGCCTCTGGGATCAAGAGGTAAAGGTCTGGTGGAGAGAGAAAAAGAAAAACTGAGCACACTCAGGGCTGTATTAATTAATTTCCACAGGGTCAGGAGATGACGGTAGTGCTCTGCAGCAGCACTGTTCTTTCCCCTGCCCAAATCATGGTAGGAAGTGCACAGTCCAAATCATGGATTTTGGCAAATGATTCTTTGCCTTTACATTACCTTGTGTGACTGTGTACAAATACGGAATGTGTGTGTGAAGTGCCCATTGGAGATCACAGAACAAAACAGATCAAGAGATTCCTTGGAATGCAAACTGAATTTATACCAGACTGAGAGACTACTCAATGGATGACTTTTTCCACTGACAGAAGTAATAACAGATCAACCAGAAATAAGTTTAATTGATATAGCTGTATTTTTATGCATGGTCAGGTCTGAGCAGATGAAGCAGACACTAATTTTATTTCTAGCAATTGTTTTGGCACTGGGTCAATCTCTAGGATCAGGGAGAAACCATCACTACAGAATGGACATCAAGGGAGATTTGGTTGTTATATTACACCTTTTTAAAACAAGATATTAAATAGTTGAAGTACAGGAAGTATCAAAACTCATGTGAGCGGAGCTTGTTTGAGCAAGAGCTGTTGATCAGAGGTTTTCAAAGCTCTGCAGAGGTTTTCAAGATTGTGGTGTGTTGATGTAATAAGCATCTTAATATCAGCTGCTTTGATTAGGCACTTTTGTTGAGGCAAAGTCCGCGCCCCCTTCTCAGCATTTTTTTCAAGTGGTTCGCAGCTTGACAAAGTTTTGGACACCACCACCACTCCCACACTGACCAATATCCTCACCCTTCTATCACCACACCACCTTATTTTTGATCATGAAAATTATTCTGCTCAAAAACATTTTTGGCATTTATAAAGGCAGGCCAAGAATGGACATCTGGCCCCCCCGATCATTTTATTACATGCATCCATGGGCAGCTGGTGAAGAGTCTTTGGGGAGGACTGAGGAGGAGTGTAGCCATGGGTAATGCCTGAGCACCAGGCAGCGTTTAAAGTAAGGGAGATTGCAGGGGATACAGATTGGAGCCTGGGACTGAACAGAAGACCATGCACCGGGTCACAATGCCACTCTTTGGTCCAATCACCTCTCCGTCACTCGTGCAGGGGGAAGGGCTCCTCCACCCCACACTACCCACCTCTGGCTACTGCCTTCCCATTGGCTTCCAGCTTCCACAGCCAATCTGAATGTGGTCAGCACCACTACCTTCTCCCTGCCCCCTGGGTAGGTGTGTGAACCTCTGCCATTGCAGTCTCTTCCCTGCTGGAAAGACAGAGGGGCGGCTGGGTCAAATCTGAGTAGCAATGTAACCTGGTGCATAGGGTCCTGCTGCTCCTAGTCTCTGCCTCTGCTCCTCCATGGAGGCAGGCTCTGCCATGTGTGGAGTCCCTGTGCCAGGCTCCACATCAACACAGGCTTCAGCTCCTTCCGGTCCACCCAGCTCCGATTACTTTTACCCCATTGGTGAAACTGTGCCCTGTCCCCAGGCACTACTGAGGCGACATAGCCATAACCAGATTAGCTCTCAGTTCCCAATCAGCCAATAGAGAGGCAGTAACTGGAGCTGGGGGGAGTTAGAGCCTGCGTTAATGTGGAAGTGGAGATGAGCGGTATGAGGCAGCAGCAGCTTTACTGAAAGACTGCACCCCTTAGGAATCCAGCTCAAATCTTTAAAAAACAACTTTTTCTGTATGACCCGCCAAAGGATTTTAGTGGATTTTTTTTGTCCCTCTACTACCTTAAAGTTGCCCATCCCTGACGTAGACACTCAAACACTTCTAGTTGTGGTCAACCCTAGGGCTCAGCTGAAGGAGAACCACAGCTAGGAAAACAATTACCTTATGTAAATGTGGTATCCACACAACTCCACAGACCACCCTCCTTCCCTGATACTAATGTGCCCTACTCTATATAGGCACCACATCAATAAATATGGTTCTTAGAGATGTGTCCATATAGATTCCACTCATGGTACACGTGCACAGCAACTCGGAATAATTTTAGCCTGAAGTATCCATTGGGGCCAGGCCTATGTCCTACACATCCTCATGCCCCCCAGCTACATACACGCACACACGCTCTAGGGCAGGGGTGGCCAACCTGTGGCTCCGGAGCCACATGCGGCTCTTCAGAAGTCAATATGCGGCTCCTTGTACAGGTGCTAACTTTTCAATGTGCTGGGGGTGCTCACTGCTCAACCGCTGGCTCTGCCACAGTCCCTGCCCCCACGCCACCTGTTCTCACCCCCTCCCCTAAGCCTGCCATGCCCTCACTGCTCTCCGTCCCACCCAGACCTCCTGTACACCACGAAACAGCAGATCGAGAGGTGCGGGGAGAGAGGGGGAGGCACTGACCAGTGAGGCTGCCAGCGGGCAGGAGGCGCGGGGGGAGCTAATGGCATATTACTGTGGCTCTTTGGCAATTTCTAGCTCCTTCTCAGGCTCAGGTTGGCCACCCTTACTCTAGGGTTAAAGGGAGCAGGCCCAGCTGTCACTTAGTTTTCGTCAACAAAGAATCCTGGAGAAGTAGGACTCCCTAGTATTAGGGAAGGAGGGCAGGCCATGGAATCCATGTGGACACCACATCTCGAGAAACCATTTCCTCGAGTGATTTCAATCTAGCTGAGACTTTCTTGCCTTGGAGCAAAATATTCTGAACTTCAGCTGAATGGCTTCTATCCATGGAGATCAGCCAGCCACCATTCAGGCTGTCAGAAGTAACAATACCGGGTCTGGCTGTAGGCTGCAACTGTATTCTGTCACATAATGTGGAGCAGGGTAGGCAAAGAAACTGTGGGTCACCAGACTGTTCAGTGGGTCACCAGATCCAAATGCCAGAATGGTCTAGTCCACACTAGCATAATTACGATCAATCTAACATCTCGCCTCGGTTTTATCAGGACCCTCAGCATTATGGAAATTGGGGGGGGGGAGGAGGCATACATCAGTCCCAATGTCCAGGGGATAAACCACAGCTGACAAGGAACACTAACTGGCATCCCCCCTAGAACAAAACACTGGGCATTTCTTGTTCTAGGCCAGGGGTGGGCAAACTTTTTGGCCCAAGGGCCACATGAGGATTGCAAAACTATATGGAGGGCCGGGTAGGGAAAGCTGTGCCTCCCCCAACAGCCTGGCCCCCACATCCTATCTGCCCCCCCCTCAGAATCCACGACCCATCCAACCCCCCTGCTCCTTGTCCCCTGAAGGCCCCGACCCCTATCCACACCCCCGACTGGCCCCCTGGGACTCCCACGCCTATCCACCCCCACCCTGTTCCCCATCCCCTGACTGCCCCCCCAAAACCTCCACCCCATCCATTTCTCCCTGTCCCCGACTGCCCCCCCAGAACTCCCAACCCATCCAACCCCCCCCCCGCTCCTTGTCCCCTAACTGCCCCCCCGGGACCCTACCCCCTATTCAACCCCCCCCGCCCCTTCTCCCTGTCCCAACTGCCCCGACCCCTATCCACACTCCAACCCCCTGACAGGCCCCCTGGGACTCCCATGCCCTATCCAGGCTACCCCCCCAACCCCCTGTTCCCTGACTGCCCCCCTCCCCAAACCTCCGCCCCATCCAACCACCTGCTCCCTCTCTGCCCCCCCAGTATGCCCTGCCCCCTTACCATGCCGGAGCCAGCCACACCACCCACGCTGCCCGGCAGGAGCAGCGAACCAGAGCGCTGGCAGTGCATCGTGCTGAGACTGCGGGGGAGGAGGAACAGCAGGGGAGGGGCCGGGGACCAGCCTCCCTGGCCAGGAGCTCAGGGACCAGGAAGGACGGTCCCACGGGCTGGATGTGGCCTGTGGGTCGTAGTTTGCCCATCTCTGTTCTAGGCTGTGGCAAATAGAGTGGATGGATATCCCCACTTGCATAAAATACTCTGTAATACTGCATCGTTGATCTACCACTCATGGTTGTCTGAGATTATCTGCTAGCAAGCTCTGAAAGCTCAAAAGGTGCAGAGCCAGCTGTGTGCTCCAGTGACAAATACACTAAGCCCAGAGCCAAATGGCTTCCTGACAGAGTCTGGATGGCCTGGCTTGTCATAATACATAACTGGGAGGGTGCCTGTCAAAATTTGGATTATGGAGCCCTGGAGTAGAGGCAGGAATCCTTTTGCATACCAAATGGATGGCTCCCAGTTTCAAGATATTTATGTGCCCATGAATTTCCTGAGGTGACCATTAGCCCTGTGTCTGAAGGTGAACTAGATGACACATGCACACAATATCCCTTAGTGGAGGCATCTGTCACCAGAGGTTGCTAGTAAAGCTACAGAGAAGGGTACCCATCAAGTGGTAGGTTTTCCACCAGTTTAATGATGAGAGGATTTCTTGCAGGACCATGACCAAACAGTGTTTGCAGACACTGACTTCAACCACCCTTGCAATAAGAGTAAGCAAAGTCTGACAAACTGAATCAACAGTGCATGAGAACATATGTCACAGGTGTCTGAAGCATGCTCTTTATATCTCTGGGTGAGTTTAAAGCTGGATGGTGAAATCCACTATAGTTTGGAATCTTTCTTGTGGAAGATAAGCAATCGCTGACCTGGAATCTAATAGAGCTACCATGAACTCTCTGCTATGAGTTGGAATAAGTGTGGATTTCTCTGTTGTCTTTGAGGCCCATTGCAGCAATTAGTAAAAATATTCTCTTATAAAACCAAATGGCAACCTAAAAATTAACTTGTCACTAACATTAACTGCAGAGTTGTACAGAAGCAGGCAGACATCAGCAAGGGTTCTGTCCCACTGCCACCGGATGGTAAGAAACAACTGAGGCACAGCTAGGATCACTGCACCCTTTGCGCCCTCATAGGACCTCGAGGGTGCAGGCACAGCCTCAATGGACACAAGAATCAGATTTCAAGCGCCTGGGACACATTCCCACCAAAAGTGGAATCCACGTGAACAATCCTCAAAAAGCAAAGTTTTGAGTGCCTGCATTAACATTTACAATTGCGTTAGTTAACTTGATTTCCAGGTAAAATACAACCAAATTTCACATTCTAGACAAACATTCTAACTGTTTTGAAGGAACTTTATACTATAAAATCTGACTGTAAAAATGAGACTTGGAAAAAATGCTTTAACCCACACCATCCCAACCTACCATTGCATACCAGCTGAAGCTATTACAGACTGGTGAGATGCAGTACATGATCAGCAGTTTTGGAGCAGCCACTGTCTGCACGCCAGTTCAGGCAGATGTGCACACGTTACCTTTGATCAAACTAGCATGCTCAAAATGGCAGTATAGCCACAGTGGCACACATGGCAACTCAGACTAGGCACCCAATTACAATCCTGTCTGAGATCCTAAGTACGTACACAGGCAGCTAGTCTGAGCCACCAGAGCAACACTGCTCTTTTTCGTACTGTAGGTTGCGTGGCCATCCCTCTTTGTCAGTTTCTGAGGGAGGCCACGCCTCCTTGCTGTCACGTACCTATAAAGGAGCTCAAACGGGGGAATGAGCTTCCTCTCATGCTCTGGTCCTCCAGCCAGGCAGAACAGTACAGCAGTCTATGAGCCCCAGGCCCAAACAGGGCGGGGCAGCAAAGCAATGGATAAGCTCCGGCCTGCACTCCGAGCATAGCAGCTCAGTCTAGGAGCCCCAATAGGGGTGAGCACCATAAAGCTTAGAGGCTCAGGTAAGGGTTGCCTGATGAGCACAAGGCCTCCTGGCCTAAGGAGGGAGAGTATTACCACCTCAGGGGTGGGGAGGCAGGTGGGATGTGGACCCGTCCAACTCCACCACATCCCAGCCCAGGGCCCTAACAGTGGCAGAGTGGTCCACAATTGGGTCAGTGGGGATCTACCCACAACACGCTAACCTTGTATCCCAAACAGACTGTTGTCTGGTTTCCCTGGGCTGCTGCTTAATATCCCCCTCAGGTGTACCTACGTCTGTCATCTCGGGGAGCTCTAGCCAGTCTGCAGGCGGCAGCACCAGCAGCTCCTCAGCGTCTCGGTCAGCCGGCAGCCCACGGAGATCCATCTAGTCCTCAGGTGGCAGTCCCAGCAACTCCTCAGCATCTTAGTCGGCCATCCCGGCAGCTCCTCTGCAGGCTCCAGCAGTAGGCAGGATGTGCCTGTCTCCTGTGGTGGCTCTATCACCACTGAGCTGCAGGGCCCGCCTTTTGTACTTCCCCTTCCTGTCCCTTCCACTTCCAGTGGGGCAGACATGGCTCTCCTGGTTCAGTCCACCAGGGGCGTGTTGTGGTCCCTCTCGGTCACTCTCTGAGGGAGGTATGTTTCAGAGTGCTAGCCGTATTAGTCTGTATCAGCAGAAAGAACAAGGAGTACTTGTGGCACCTTAGAGACTAACAAATTGATTTGTGCATAAGCTTTCGTGGGCTAAAGCCCACGTCATCAGATGCATACATTGGAAAATACAGTAGGAAGATACACACACACACACACCATGAAAAAATGGGGGTTGCCATACCAACTCTTAACGAGACCAAATGATTAAGACAGGTTATTAGCAGGAGAAGAAGGAAAAAACAAAAACAAAAAAAACACACTTTTGTAGTGATAATCAGGATGTTCCATTTCAAACAGTTGACAAGAAGGTGCAAGTAACAGTAGGGGGGAAATTAGCATGGGGAAGTAGTTTTTAGTTAGTGTAATGACTCATCCACTCCCAGTCTTTATTCAAGACTAATTTAATTGTGTCTAGTTTGCAGATTAATTCCAGTTCTGCAGTTTCTCGTTGGAGTCTGTTTTTGAAGTTTTTTTTGTTGAAGAATTGCCACTTTTAGGTGTGTAATTGAGTGTCCAGGGAGGCTGAAGTGTTCACCGACTGGTTTTTGAATATTATAATACTTGACTTGTGTCCATTTATTCTTTTGCATAGAGACTGTCCGGTTTGGCCAATGTACATGGCAGAGGGGCACTGCAGGTACATGATGGTTTATATCATATTGGCAGACGTGCAGCTGAACGAGCCTCTGATAGTGTGGCTGATGTGATTAGGTCCTATGATGGTGTCCCTTGAATAGATATGTGGATAGAGTTAGCAATGGGTTTTGTTGCAAGGATAGGTTCCTGGGTTTGTGGTTCTGTTGTGTGGTTGCTGGTGAGTATTTGCTTCAGGTTGGGGAGCCGTCTGTAAGCGAGGACTGGCCTGTCTCTCAAGATCTGTGAGAGTGAGGGATCATCCTTCAGGATAGGTTGTAGATCTTTGATGATGCACTGGAGAGGTTTTAGTTGGGGGCTGAAGGTGACGGCTAGTGCCATTCTGTTACTTTCTCTGTTGGGCCTGTCCTGTAGTAGGGGACTTCTGAGGACTCTTCTGGCTCTGTCAATCTGTTTCTTCACTGCAGCAGGTGGGTACTGTAGTTGTAAGAATGCTTGACAGATCTTTTAGGCGTTTGTCTCTGTCTGAGGGGTTGGAGCAAATGCAGTTGTATCGTAGAGCTTGGCTGTAGACAATGGATTGTGTGGTGTGGTCTGGATGAAAGCTGGAGGCATGTAGGTAAGTATAACGGTCAGTAGGTTTCCGGTATAGGGTGGTGTTTACGTGACCATTGTTTATGGGCACTGTAGTGTCCAGGAAGTGGATCTCTTGTGTGGACTGGTCCAGGCTGAGGTGGATGGTGGGATGGAAATTGTTGAAATCATGATGGAATTCCTCAAGGGCTTCTTTTCCATGGGTCCAGATGATGAAGATGTCATCAATGTAGTGCAAGTAGAGTAGGGGCATTAGGGGACGAGAGCTGAGGAAGCGTTGTTCTAAGTCAGCCATAAAAATGTTGGCATACTGTGGGACCATGTGGGTACTCATAGCAGTGCCTCCAACTTGAAGGTATACATTGTCCCCAAATGTGAAATAGTTGTGGGTGAGGACAAAGTCACAAAGTTCAGCCACCAGGTTTGCCATGACAGTATCGGGGATACTGTTCCTGATGGCTTGTAGTCCATCTTTGTGTGGAATGTTGGTGTAGCGCATATCTCTCTACCTAAGATGGAAATTATACCTTCAACTGCAGTGTAGCCATACCCACTGTGGAATGGAATTTTAAATCCATGTAGAGCTGGCTTTCAATTCAGACAAACACCATAACTTTCTAAAAATATATAGAATGATTTGAATTAAAAAGTCCAGTCTAACACTTCATTTTGAATTACCTTGTTTGATTTCAGGTCAATTCCTTAGCAGTACTGTAATCTTGTGTCTTTGTTGGTTTTAAAAAGCACACATTTTATACGTATACATGTAAACAAATGTAAGTGTTCTAGTATAAGCAATCTCCCAAATGAAGATGGTCATTCAAAGGATGGAAATAAGACTACAACATCCTGAAAGAAAATCTTGGAAGCCACTATATTAGACACTGGTAGGCTCCAAATAGAGCAGAATTCTGTCCTCCTAACGGGAAAAAATTATGCTCCAGTGCATAATATGGAAAAATGGGGGGTGTCTGAACACTTAGGAAATCACAGTTAAGAGTATAATAGAATCTCAGAGTTACAAACACCTCGGGAGTGGAGGTTGTTCATAACTCTGAACAAAACATTATGGTTGTTCTTTCAAAAGTTTACAACTGATCATTGACTTAATTCAGCTTTGAAACTTTACCATGCAGAAGACAAAAGCTGCTTTCCCTTTTTTTAGTAGTTTACATTTAACACAGTACTATATTTGCTTTTTTTGTTTGTTTGTTTTTGGGGGGGCCCGCGGGGCCCTCTGCTGCTGCCTGATTGTGTACTTCCGGTTCCAAATGAGGTGTGTGGTTGACTGGTCAGTTCTGAGGTTCTACTTTATTCTTCATAGAAGAGACTGCAGTTCTAGAAAGAATCCCAAGTTAGTATACTAATTAACAGTAGCAGAAGCATATTTGAATCCTAACATTTCTGTAGCATAAACCAGTAGGTGCTCATAATATGAAAGCTCTTTTGGGCAGTTAGCTTGCTTGTTTGACACAGTTTTCCCATAGTATAACAACCCTAAGTATATCTACACTGCAATGGAGCTTATAGGACATTTCATCTTCTCCTTACCTATGGAAGAGACTAAGTAGTGATGGAGTATGCCACCAAAGGAAAAAAAAGTTGAACTAAAAAGAAAACTGATTTTTTAAAAATCAATTACACAAGTGTGCGTTGACAAAAGTACCAAAACGGCTCCATCTATCGGATAAGATATGATTGCATATTTACACAATGAATTTGAGACATCTGTATAGAGATTATAAATTCCATAATTACTGACTTTTTAAATCTGAATATTTACTGTTGTTCATAATGCTTCCATTACACTCTCACAAGTATATGAGAGACATTGATAAGTTGTGTAATGTTGCATCTGCACTGAAGATTTTTTTAAACCTCAGCAATAATGATGCTACAACTGTAATGACAGCACAAGGACAATATTAACTGCAATAACTTTATATGTTGCTTTTGTAGGAAGATTTTTAACACTACAAAAGCAATCAGCAATTAAATGAAGCCAAACAGGATAACTCAGAAGCTTCAAGAAAGGTAATGCATTCTCTTACATGCCATCTTAAAATGAGGCAAAGTACTGAACAGGCATAGAGAGCAAAGTAAATCAGCTGTACAGATTGGCAGAGTAGATTTGAGAATCTTTCACTGCTACTGCTCCTCATCTCTTCTGTAAATTAATACAGAACTCCATCCCAGAAGCTGGAGTCTACATCTAAACTTAGGTCAAAATAGCTACGTCATTCAGGGCTATGAAAAAAAATTCACACTTAGGTCAATCTAACCCCCACAGTAGACACAGCTAGGTCAATGAAATAATCCTCCTGTAGATTTAGCAATCACATCTCAAGGCAATGGATTTACTACAATTTGGAAAAAAAAAAAGAAAAAGAAAAAACATACACACCTTCCATCACTGTATCAAGAGCCTAACTGCAACACTGAAGCTCTGCCACAGTAGCACCTGTAGTGTTGACATACGCTAAGAATTTGACAATTTTTGTAAGCACTGAATTCGCATTTAAGAAAAGTTTTAAGATTTTCCTTAGTCTTTAGGTAGAGAAGCCCCAGACTTTCTAGATTCTGCCAAATTAGGCAGAAGTAATATAGAGAGGTGTAAAGTTAAGTTTAAAATATACCACAGTAATAAAGTAGCTGAGTACTAAAAAAACAGTGAAATGTTCACTTATGAACAAACGATATTCTCACTTTTCCATCTAAATCCCTGGATGGACAGTAACTCAAAGCAAGAGGTGGGTCAGCACATTGGCAGTTTGCAAAATCAGTTATTAAAGGTCCTATGCACTCCAAAGCTCCAAGTTAAGCACTAGTTATGTGATTCAGATGTTCACCCTACCAAGCCACGTGGATCAGCAACTTTGCCTGTTTGTAGTGCTTTTATAAATCAACAGATTAATAGGAGCCTCATATGGATCAAGCTGTTTTTAACAGTTGAGCTCATATTGCTATCTCAAAACATTAGCTTGAGTCCTAGCTTATTTTGAAGAAGCAGATTAAGAATTATTTCCAAACTTGCATAATTATACAATAGTATACTTACATATCGCTGATGTATTTTTGAAAGACCTATTAAAAACAAACCCTAACATTAAAAAAAAAAACCTATATATCTACGCCGTACCAGTCATTTATTTTGCATAGTAACTCATAGTATGTTAGAACAACACGGACAGACAACTATGTTGAAACCAAGCTAGTACTTGGTAACAATTAAAGGGGGGGAGGGAGGGAACCACCACACACCCCCAAACCCCTTAGTTAATAGAGTTAAGCCTCCTAGCCTGGGTAGACAGATTCATGATAGATGGGCTCGAGCTAGCACTGTAAAAATAGCTGAGTGGACATTGCAGCTCTGGCGGAGACTCGGGCTAGCCACCCAAGCTCAAGTCTGGGAGGCTAGGTGGCTAGCCCAAATCTCCGCCAGAGCAGCAACATTCATGCTGCTTTGCTTAGCATGCTACCTCAAGCTCCGCCAGCATGAATGTGCTACTCAGGCTGGGAGACACACTCCCAGCTGCAGTGTAGATGTATAGTTCGAGTTAATCAAGACTTATGTCATGCAATACCTTTTAAAGAGAAAATGAAACTATATGCTTAAGAACACCTAACTAATAAAAATTATCAAGTAATAAGCCAAGACATTGTAGTTAGTCCCTGAGATCGTTTGGGACAAATTCTACAAAAGTAAATTACAGTAAATCAAGTCCAGAAGAGACCAAAGAATCCTTATTCTTCCATAAAGTGGACAAGCACAAATATTACGGAAGTGTTAATTAGGGGGAATTTGAAAGTATTGACATGTTTCTCAAGAGGTAGCATGGAATAATTTTTGATCCAGAGGCCTCTCATTTGAGTTGCCATTATCACAACCCAATTTAAACCAAGCAAGATAAAAATCAGCAAAAACAAGCTGAGTTCCCTCTAATCTGCACGTCCACCTGTTAAGCACCGCACAGGTGCTCAGGGCTGTGGAGGGGAGAGATACCTCACCCTGGGTGGCTAAAAATCAATTATTTTAAAATAAAATTAAAAAAAAAAAAACCACCAGATTTTTTTTATTTAAAGTTGATTTTTTTGATAAAATGCTTTTTGAGAAACAAAGCTATCTAAAAATACATTATAGCTCAAAGATAAGGATTATAAATTCTAATTCTATAGTATGAGACAATATATTCATGTAAAGTTTAAGAAAAGTTTTGTCAATGAGTTCCAATAGTTCATGGACTAGGAACCCAATCTTATGGGTTCCAGGGGCTTCTGTATGTATTATTTAGGTTAATTTTTCTATCTACCCAATGGGACTCAGTGCTCAGACTAGAAGAAACCATCAGAGATGCTTAGTTTTGCAATTCTCAAACTGTGAATTTGTGTCTCCAGAGATAACGTTCTTGTTAACAGCAAAAGTGTTTTTAATTAATAAATAAATATATAGAGGTGAGATAACAGACCCCAACCCTATTGTCCCTCTGCAAATTTGTGTACAGAGTCAATCCCTTACCTCTCTCTAAAAGAACAAAGTTTCAAAAAGTTCAGTGAATAAAAGATCGTTGGGGGTGGAATAGATCTAGACAAGGAGAAGAAGTCTAGACATAAATGTGAGAAGGGAGGGACAGGCAGTAGAAACAAAAAAGTGAAACTGTTTGAGCAGCATATTCCAGAAGTCTTGAGGTCTTTCTGAGGTCTTCAAATCTTTCATTGATTTGAGATCTACCATACCATTCTCTCATAAGAAGGGAAAACCTATAATGGCAGCAGGCCATAAGAGAGGCCCAGTTCGGAAATATTTTAACGAAGTTCCTCTACTTGTGCATTCGTGCAAAATGCAAACAGTGCAACAAAGAAATGCAAGGCCTGGTTGCCCAAATGAAACAACATCATGAGAAGCATTTCGTCTCAGGAGGAAGCTGTGTTGAAAATGATGAAAGGAACATGTCTGAACATGCAGCATCTTCAGGTTGGTAAACTTTTTTATTTCATACTTCTTTCTTAAGGAGACTGCCTGTCTTCCTTCTGGACTATTCTTGAATTTTCACATTTGAGCAAAAAAAAAATTTATATATTTGGCTCAGATGCAGTTGTGATAAAAAAATAAAATAGGTGAAATAGGCAGATCTTCCTTTTACAATTTCACCTTTAAAGTAGTACCGAGTGTCAATGAATGCAATGAGTAATACTAAAATGAACAGTATGGTAATAATAATTAAATAACTGCATTGACTTATTTTGTTTAGGAGAATCCATCCTCAACATACAGTATTCTGAAGACTCTCCACCTTCAAGATCACCATCATTTTCTATAGTTTCAGAGTTATCTGCCAATGATAGCATTTCACTCACATCATGTATGTCATATAGCCACAGTAGATCACATGGAGCAAAAAGAAAGAAAAATCTCCATCATCCAGAAACAACCATAGATAAATTTGTGATAAGAACCAGCAGATTACACAAAGAGGTAATTGATGAAAAAACTGTCGTTTGTTTATGCAACAAACTCTCCTTTCCGTATGATTGAGAACCCACACTTCATTAATGACTGAACCATGTTAAGACCAGGATACAGTCCACCCAACACAGCAGATGTTGCAGGCAAATTGCTGGATAAAGTGTATGAAAGAGAAATTGAGCAGTGTGCAAAAGGTCTAGAGGGTAAAACTGTTAACCTGAGTCTTGATGGGTGCAATGTCCACAATGATCCTGTTGTATGTGCTTGTGTGAAAACAGATGAAGGGAATGTCTTCCTTACACAGCCAATTGATACATCAGGAAATGCACACACAACAGAATACTTACAAGTAGCAGCAGTAAAAGCTATAACTGTGAAAAATATTCAAATGTCTAGTACGCAGCCTGGTCACAGACAATGCTGAAAATGTATCCAAGATGAGAAAAAATTTAGAACACAGTGGAAAAAAGAGTCCCAAGCTAACATACAGTTGCAGTGCTCATCTGATGTACCTCCTAGCCAAAGACTTCAGTGGTCCAGAAATAAAGGCTAATGTTGTTGAAATTGCAAAATACTTCTGTAATAACCACTTTGCAGCAGCTGCTCTGAAAAAAGTGCGAGGAACCAAGGTAACTCCCCAACAAGACATGCGATGGAACTCAGTAGTGGACTGTTTTGAGCACTATATCAAGAACTGGCCTAATCTGGTGACAGTTTGTGAACAAAATAGATGGCACTGTCACAGCCAAAGTTATCCACATTGAGCTTAAGAGAAATGTTGAACACATGCTGCGTACCCTGAAGCCTATTTCTGTAGCCTTGAACAAAACGCAGGGTAATAGCTGTTTTATTGCTGACGCTGTTGAAATTTGGAAGGAACTGAGTGAGAGCTTAAAAAGAGAAATATGCAATGACAGAGTTAAATTACAAGCATTACAAAAATGAATGGGACAAACAATTTCCAGCTCATTTTCTTGCAAATATTCTCAATACTCGGTACCAGGGTCAAACCTTAACTGTTGAAGAAGAGGGGCTGGCTATGACATGGACATCCAGCAATCATCCCTCCATAATGCCAACTATAACAAACTTCAGAGCTATGAGTGAACCATTCAAGAAATATATGTTTGCTGATGATGATTTAAAGAAAGTCACACCAGTGAACTGGTGGAAGTCACTTAATCGCTTGGATTCAGAGACTGTTGAGTGATAATCTCACTACACAGCAGTAGCTTCTTCACCGGTGTAGAAATAATATTTTCTTCCTTTGGACTAATTCATTCCAAATTGAGAAATTGTTCGGGACCTGAAAAAGCAGGAAAGCTTGTTTTTCTTTTCCAGATTATGAACAAACAGGAAAATAAAGGTGAAGATGACTGAGTTAGCTGCAGAAGCCAATATTTTAAGTTTCTCATGTTGGCCTGGCTGACAGTCTATTTAATTTTTGTTCTTTAAATATTTTAACTAGTTTAGTTAGAAACAATTTTAACAAAAACAAATCTGATTTTAAAATAAAAAAGTTTTAAAAAACTTAATGTTTAACTAAACTCAAAAATTCATATGCTTCTTTTATTTAAATATATGTTTGCTGTGGAAGAAAAAAATCCAGAATATATAACGTTGTTGTTTTAGTTAAATAAAACAATTTAAATGTCTGTCTGGTGATGTTCTCCTCCTAATACAGCATGGCAAGAAAATCCTCCAAATATTAAAGATTAACCTGTTGAATTGGAGATAGATATTTATGAAGTCACTGGGAGGTGAACTGCTTCAATTACCTTTGCTAAATGAAATAACCAAACAATCATTCATTTTCTGATATAGCTTTAAAAATAATCTGAAAAGTTTTCAAAATAAATCACTTTAAAAATGTGTACCTTCTAAAAAATGAAACCTACATCTATCCCTGAATTGTGCAGAATATGTATTAAGGTTACAACAACCAACAAGAATGCGCTTTTATGTAGAAATCCATGATTAAATTGAGTCTTCCTTACAAGTGATTTAAATCAAATCCACCCTGCTCGGGGGCTGGGAGTGTGTGGAGCTGCCCCTAGAATTGCCCCACTTTGGCACTTCAGTGGAAGGGTGGGGGGAAAACCAGTGCTTGGGGTTTCAGCTCCACAGCGAGGGACACTGGGGCTCAGGATTTCAGCCCTGCGGCAATGGGTGCCGGAGCTCAGGCTCTGGGTTTCAGCCACGGCGTCCCGCGGCCCCCCTGAAAGGGCTTGCAGAGCGCTGGGGAGCCACAGACCTCCAGTTGAGAACCACTGCACTACAGTATATACAAAAGAGAAGGCCATCCAAAACCCCCAATTCTTTGACATCTGCCTAGAACTCAAATTGCCAAAACTAAATCCCAAAAAAGGAAACTAACCCCCCACTCCCAAAAGCCATAAATTATTTTAAAAGGTAACTGTTTCAGTAACTAAATACTATAAATCAACATTATGTATCAAAACCGGTGATACAAAGTTGCCAGAACTGTTTCAAAATGAGATAATCCGGCTGAAAGCTTGAGTCTGAGCTCATATATACCAATAAACCTAGTATCAGAATCACTTTCCAAGAACAATCAAGATATGCAGTTAGACATACCAATAGAAGTTACTTTCTAGAATAATGACAGGTTTCAGAGTAACAGCCGTGTTAGTCTGTATTCGTAAAAAGAAAAAAGAAAAGGAGTACTTGTGGCACCTTAGAGACTAACCAGTTTATTTGAGCATGAGCTTTCGTGAGCTACAGCTCACTTCATCGGATGCATAGCATATCGTGGAAACTGCAGAAGACATTATATACACACAGAGACCATGAAACAAAACTTCCTCCCACCCCACTGTCCTGCTGCTAACAGCTTATCTAAAGTGATCATCAAGGAAGGCCATTTCCAGCACAAATCCAGGTTTCTCACCCTTCCCCCCCCCCCCCCCCCACAGACACACATACAAACTCATTCTCCTGCTGGTAATAGCCCATCCCTCTTTGAAACCTCTCTTTATAATGCGCATGATAATCAAGGTGGGTCATTTCCAGCACTAATCCAGGTTTTCTCACCCCCCCCACACACACACCCCCCTCCAAAAACCACACACACAAACTGCAGCAAATTTTGTGTGTGTGGTTTTTGGAGGGGGGTGTGTGGGGGGGGGGGGGTGAGAAAACCTGGATTAGTGCTGGAAATGACCCACCTTGATTATCATGCGCATTATAAAGAGAGGTTTCAAAGAGGGATGGGCTATTACCAGCAGGAGAATGAGTTTGTATGTGTGTCGGGGGGGGGAGAGGGGAAGGGTGAGAAACCTGGATTTGTGCTGGAAATGGCCTTCCTTGATGATCACTTTAGATAAGCTGTTAGCAGCAGGACAGTGGGGTGGGAGGAAGTTTTGTTTCATGGTCTCTGTGTGTATATAATGTCTTCTGCAGTTTCCACGATATGCTATGCATCCGATGAAGTGAGCTGTAGCTCACGAAAGCTCATGCTCAAATAAACTGGTTAGTCTCTAAGGTGCCACAAGTACTCCTTTTCTTTTTTCTTTCTAGAATAGAGACTGATGAAGATGATTGGGGAAGGAAGAACAACCAAAGAAAGTATATTTGATTAGTTCAGACAGACAATGATATTAAATAGTTATGTCATTTCTAGGTAGCATTTTTGTCACATGTATAGTTATATTGGTCAAGTACCCCAATTTTCACTGTTATTGTATGAATACTGTAACCCTCCCAAGCCCTTAAAATCTTTGTCACAGGCTTCAAGACTTGTAATCCTAGTGATTTAGTTTTTTATTTTTATTTACATATTTTTGATGAAAAACAAAAGGAAGTCTTGAAAAATATCAGTCCATATTAGAGGTGTCAGTGAAATAATCCATGAGCCTGTGTCCAACATAAACATAGTTTTCAAAAATTTGGAGTTATTCTAGCAACAGGATCCAACACTGAAAAAGGACTCACCCACCCTGCCCCCTTGTCACCTCCACAGCTATTATTCAAAAAGAGTAGTAACCAACCATGCAGCCACTACGGAAGATCTGCAGACACATACTCCAATAAAATCAGGTGAGGCATGTTACTGCAGTCTTTTAAATCAAGTAAACCAGCCAGAGAATCCTCAAACTCACTCTCTCTGTGCCCCAACAAGAACACTTTCAAACTCAACATCTTCCACAGGGTACGGGAAGGGAACAGATTCAGCAAAAACAAAAATAAATTCAACAGTTTACAGGGAGTGGGAGAGGAAACAAAGCCACTGGACTCTATGTCTCCTACATTAGAGACTTAAAAGACCAGAAGGGCACCCCCTAACTAATGCAGAAGATATTCAAACTCAAGAAGCTCCCATAATGAAGCCACACTGCTCAGTCCTAGGAGATGTGATTAAGACATCACCTAAATAACTGCAAGCATCTTTAAAGTAGAATGTTACAGAGTTCATTTTCCCCAGATTTTGACATAACATCAAGGCACACGAGACTCTTGTGAGGATCCCACATGAACTGCTAGTGGCTGCCCGGCTATGGGCCATGATCAAAAGTTATTGATATAGAAATATAAGCCACCCCAACACATAAAATGAGGCAGTGAATGGGAATGAAGAAGAGTTGTTAGTTTAAATCAGCAAGATGTGAACGTGGTCTCAGCCCTCAAATGCTAGGAGACCATACAGATTAACTTTGGCCTCAAGTTGGTCCAGCCACCAAAGGAACGCTTACTAGCAACTGCTGCCAAAAAAAATGGGAAAATGCACATGTATATCTGACTTCAGTGATATTTGTTTTTACTACCCAGAGAATCTAAAACTGTCCTCAGCAAGGAGGGATTTGCTCTTCCAGTATACAAGAGTACATCAGACAGCATGTATACCAAAACCAGGATATTGATCAGACCCAGTAGGGTAATTCTTGCACTCAGAGGAGTATTCCTCTCAGGCACCTTATGGTGCAATAGAGACAGCTCCTTTAGAAGGCAGATACACTAAAATAAAGGGGCAAGAATGCAAGACAGGTATTCTCCTCCCTTCCACAAATTCTCTTTGTAGATACTCCCTGCCACTCTGGCCTCGAACATAAACAGACTTCACCTCCTATCTCACTAACAGATTCTCCAATAACAGTAGATATTCCAAGCTGTAAAGTAAGAAAATTCTGCACAGATTTCTAGAACTCTTATTCAGTTTTCCACCTGAGTCTCACTCAGCATTGACGGGAGTGGAACCTAAGCATATTAGAATGCTGAAGGAAAGACATCCCTTTCCACTGCATGCATCCGATGAAGTGAGCTATAGCTCACGAAAGCTTATGCTCAGATAAATTGGTTAGTCTTTAAGGTGCCACAAGTACTCCTTTTCTTTTTGCGGATACAGACTAACATGGCTGCTACTCTGAAACCTCTCCAAGAGAACATTCTTCAGCAGTACATTTGCCAGTAGCAAAAGAGGAAGGGTGTCCACCTTATAATAAACCTTTGTGATCTGAACTTTTATATAGTCTACAGTTTCTTAAAGAGACAGGAAATCTGCTAGTTAAGATTCCCTGCAGGAGAACAGTATATCAGAAGGATGCCTACCTGACAGCCCAAATAAGTTTCTTTGGGAAGCCAGCTGTGACAATTCAGACAAGACTCCCCATTTTCTGCCATCACACACAGGAAATAAGTGGAAAGCCTCTCAACAGGAAAATGAATTATACTAGTAATTCTCAACCTTTTCCATGCTATGACATACTTTTCTATAACTTTACACTTTTGCACCCTGTGCAATAGTTAGGTTAACTTAACCCCCCACTGTAGATGCAGCTAGGCTGACGGAAGAATTCTTCCATCAAACCTAGCTACCCCCCCCAGACAGGAGGATGTACTATATATCAATAGAAAAAACCCTCCATTGAGGCAGGAAGTGTCTACACTACAACGGCACAGCTACACCACTGTAGCTGTACTACTGCAGTTTAGACATGGCCACAGCTGATACTGGGAAAAAAAAAAAAAAAAAAGAGTGCTTTTGCTGGTATAGCTTACACCATTTCACTGACCAAAATAAGCTATACCAGCAAAAGCATTTTTATACTAGCATTATTAAGCCTATACTATGACTTTTGCTGGTATAGAATTATCTCAAGAAGAGACATATCCCTAACCAACCTATACCAGCAAAAGTTTCTAGCGTACACCTGGTCCAAGAGCCATTAAGCTTGCCTGTGCATCAGCACATCATCCATGCTCACCTGCTTACTTGTCACTTACAAGGAGCTGTGGTGAAGTTCTTGCCTTTAAGGACATGTATAATTTAGCTTCTGCCTACCTTTTTGCTGGTCTCTTTCACATAATCCCACCTCTTTTCACTCTGCTTAATTTACACAAACATCCTCTGCATACTCTTCTCTCCCCGCAGCCCCATATGTCTGGAACCCCTTCTTTACTCCATCTCACAGAAGAAGAAAAAAAAAAAAAAACACACCAGGCAGTCTCCTTACTGAGAAATCCTCAAGTCTACTACTAGCAAGCTCTGTGCCCAGGAAGCACTGTCTTTCTGCTTCCTCTCCAGGTAACGTTCACAAGCCCCTCTCCTGGTTTTAGAGTAACAGCCGTGTTAGTCTGTATTTGCAAAAAGAAAAGGAGTACTTGTGGCTCCTTAGAGACTAACCAATTTATTTGAGCATAAGCTTTCGTGAGCTACAGCTCACTTCATCGGATGCATACTGTGGAAAGTGTAGAAGATCTTTTATACACACAAAGCATGAAAAAATACCTCCCCCCACCCCACTCTCCTGCTGGCAATAGCTTATCTAAAGTGATCACTCTCCTTACAATGTGTATGATAATCAAGTTGGGCCATTTCCAGCACAAATCCAGGTTTTCTCTATTGCCAGCAGGAGAGTGGGGTGGGGGGAGGTATTTTTTCATGCTTTGTGTGTATAAAAGATCTTCTACACTTTCCACAGTATGCATCCGATGAAGTGAGCTGTAGCTCACGAAAGCTTATGCTCAAATAAATTGGTTCGTCTCTAAGGTGCCACAAGTACTCCTTTTCTCCTGGTTTTCTGTCTCCAGTATTCTAGCCCAATACATTTGCAACCTACAAAGCTTCTCAATCCACATGGTTTAGCACTAACCTGTGCCACTGTAGAACTTGTAGTGTAGACATACCCTAAGAAAAAGTTGTGTTAACTCCTGTTAGCTAAAATGTAGTGACTGATATGAGCCTCATGTTAGTCACTACATATTAGCTAACAGGAGTTAAGAACATCTTTTTTCTTAATTGAAGAAGACAAGGCCATAGAAAAGTGATGCACTTTTTTTATGCTGAACTCTTATGGGGAAGATACTAAGAATATATTACTATACAGCACCTACTTAGAGAAGGCATTAAAAAGGGACGTCAGAATAAGGACAAAGAGGCTTATTAATAAAACCCTGAATTTGAGTCATCTAAAAGGGAGGGAGGGGTAAAGAGAGAGGAAATTACAACTATGGAGCCACATGTATTTTTCAGTAGCACAGGAAGTAAGGGAACACATGTCTGCCTCGCTTCACCACCAAGCATGAAAGGAAATGAACCAAATCAATGTAGTTTAATCCTTCCCTCACAGATATTGGCGAGACACACCTGATTGGGAATCATATCCACCTGACCGGAGTATAAGGCTGTGCAACATGAGAACAAGAGGAAAAATAAAACAATCTTTAGTTACCATGTGTGCACACTTCCCTTCTCGCTCCCTGGCAGAGGGGCAGCAGCCGCCTTAAGAAAAGGGAAGAGCGCATCACCCCTTGCCCGCCCAGCGGGTACATTAGCCCTGCCATGGTTTCACCAAAGCGAAGGATGGGAAATACTGAGCCTGTTCTTTACCCTCTCTCTTATACAAGAGCATGGGCTGCAGGGGCCTGAAGCGGGTATTACAGAGACAAGGCTGGAACAAAGGAACCAGCCTCCCCCGTCCCACGCCGCCGTCCGCACCAAAGCCAGCAGGGACCACAGGGGAGGGAGCAGCCTGCCACACACGGCGCAGGCAGAGCTACGGGAGGGGGGCATCGGCTGCCAGCCGAGAGCCCCCAGCGCGCACACGCGCACCAGTTGCGCCGGCCGCGGAGCCGAGGCGGGCTGAGGCCAGGGGGACACCGCGCGAACGCGCAGCCCCGGGGCGGGGGGGGGGCACTTGTGCGCGAGGAGCCCCCACCCCACGGCCGTTACCGGCAAGGGGAGGAGGGGGCAGGGGAAGAGGGAAGCGTTTCTGCAGCCTCAGGCACTCGGGTACCCGGCGGCGCCGCTTCCGTGTTCCTGCCCGGCGGCTGGGGGGGGGGGCAACAACATCCTCCCCAGCCGGCCGGCAGCTGCTGACAAAGGGCCGGGCCCGCGCCCCCTCCCCAACCGGGCCGGCTGCTCCGCTCACACAAAGCGGGCAGGGCTCGGCGCGTGGCGTTACCGTGGTGAGTAGCGGTCTCATCTGCTCGCCCGCCCGCTCCTCCTCCATGGCGCCCCGGCGGCGCCCGCCCGCGCGCCGGCAGAGAGGAGCGCGCGCAAAGGAGCTCGCCGCTGGCTCCGCGCTGTGGGCGACCGAGCCAGACGAAGGAAGCGCCGCTGCCGAGCCCAGGACGAGGCTACATTAACCCTCCGCCACACGCTCGCTCCCCCGCCCCTCGCTGCTCCAGCAGAGCCCCGCCCCGCCAACCCGATTGGCAGCGTCTCCAGCTAATCGGAGCGAGAAGGCAGCTCCGCCCCCCTGTCCCAAAGCAACAGGAGGCAGTGTTGCGAGGCGGCCAGGGGAGGAGGAGGAGGAGGAGAAGACGACGACCCAGGCCACGGGCAGGGGGAGAGAGCTCAGCACTCAGCCCAGGGCCCCTTCTCTGCTCCCCCGCTGAAAGCCATTCACATCGGAGAAGCAGCGGCACAAAGCTGGGATGGGAGAGGCAGCACTTTGCACTAAAGCATAGGAAGTGTCCAGCCCATTGCCCCCCGCATAGTGAGACTGTGTCACAGTTGGCATTGCATGCCCATTTGGGCCGCTGCAAGTTGAGAAGGATGCGAAGAAGGCAGGCGTTCAGAGTCGGCCCTAGGCATAAGCAGACTTAAGCAATAGCTTAGGGCCCGTTTGCTTTTTTAGTATATGTTGCGTGGGAGGGCCACCAAAATATTCCATCTTAGGGCCCGTAATAGGCTCCCACTGCTTCTGCACACATTGTCAGGAAGGGTACATGCAAAAGGGAGCTGGAGGGTTAAGCACATGTGATAGCAGCAAGATGGACCCATTACATTATGCTATAACCTAAGATTTCTGCAGGCCATGGCTCCCCAATGAGTGCAATCAGAGACACAGTGGCAGAACTGCACAAGCTATATTTTGTGTTTTACTTTATAGCCTGGAGCCCTAGGCTGGACAGTTTAGGTGATGTATCTCCACCCCCACCCCCTCGTCCCAACCCCATACAGAAAAAAACAAGTATGTTATTTTGATAGACACGTCGCTTACATACTTATCCTGGGTGGGTGTGGAGTTGTAAAGTGGTAGCAAGGTATGTCAATGCAAGATTTTTGCATCCATGTCAAAACACCCTTTTGTGCGAGTGAAAAGAGCACAAAAATTGTACTTAAATTGTCAATACAAATTTGAAAGAAAAAATGACTAATGAAGTGGGATTTAAACAAATTATTTTAAAGGACAAAAGCAAGTTTTAGTCATGCAAAAGGTCTGACGCAGTGTCATCAATTTATTTCAAGAGAAAAATAAATTTTACTCATACAAATTATTTGTTTGATACAAATTACTAATAAGGCTCATTACTTAAAGAATGTGGGCCTTATACTTTGTATTGATAAATGCACATATTATTCATTGGGATAAAAGTTTTAAATAAAGTATTCATTATAATAGAGGTCAGGTGTACTGTTGCATGGTAAGAGCAAAACACTAATAGCCGATGGACTCCCTCTCAGCTATGGGAAATATGGCCATGTACATGTGTGTCTAGCCTTTTTCCAATACATTTGCTGTATTCTACATGTAAAAATCTGAACCATCTGTAGTCTCACACTCATCTGGATCCACATGGGCAACTATATGATGAGAAGAGTACTCACCACCATTGCACAAGCAAGACTGTGTGAATGCCCTGATCTGTCTTGAACTGTAGTTGAGCTCACACTTGCCTTTTTACACCCGCATTTAATAAGTTCCAGCAGTACTTCAAGGGTAAGTGCCTGTGTCATCAGTGCTGGAGAAATGTGTCCATCCTTGTCGTGATGCCTGCCTCTTCACATGTTTTGGATAAACTATAAAAACTCGTCTATTGAAAAGATGTCTTATTCACATACAAAGGGTAATGTGCAAACTAAGCTTTGCCACATCAAGGATAGTGGGTAGAAAATAAAAGCCAGGCAGTTTCAATCAGTGGCAGACCAAAGCGACTCCAAATGGTCTTTTAATGAGCTGAAGACCACGTACAGCCTGCAATCTAACGGTACCACCTTTATCTAGAATGTACATGCATGATTGCTGCTGACTGATCAAGGACAAAATTCTGAAAAGATAGGGTAAACACTTCAATAAGGTTCTGACCTGCCCCTCCACCACATCAGCATCAATACCTAATGATCATGAACAACTTCCAGCTCTCAGTTCTGAAGTATGGAAAGCTGTCAAGGCAATGTCAAACGGCAAAGCAGCAAATCCTTATGGCATTCCTGCAGAGATCTTCAGATGTGGGGGCCATGAACTAATCAGGAAGCTGTCGCGCCTCTATACGAGGTTTTGGGAACAGGAGGAATTTAAAGATACCAAAATTATTCACCTTTAGAAAAGGAAAGGTAGACACACTTCTAGCAATAACCATCATGGCATCTTGCTCCTTCCACTGCTAACCAATCAACTTGCAGAGAAGATATTGCCTGAAAGCCACTGTGGCTTCTGTTTTAGGAATGGTACTTCAGACATGATCTTTGCACTCCAGCAAATTCAGGAGAAATGTGAGCAGAATCAAAACCTATGTGTAGTTGTGTCAATCTTACTAAAGCCTTTGACTCTGTAAATCGAGATGGCCTGTAGACAGTCATCCGCAAGTTCAGTTGCCCCAATAATTTTGTCAACATTATTCAATCTTTTCATGCAGGAATGCAAGTTCATGTCCTGCATTCTTAGCCTACTTTTACTCCACTGGTGACAACAAAGGGAGCTATGTTCATGCTCCAACATTATCAAGCATCATGTTTGCAGCTGTTCTAGTAGATGCTCTCAGACTCTGGCACTCTGAAGTGACTCGCATACCTTTGAGTGTGGCATTTATATGCAGTACATATGCATGGAGGTCCAGCCTCTGTATCACCTGCATGCAAAGACAAAAGTTATTGAGACAATTATTTGCAAATTATTGCTCACTGATGCTTATGCTTCATAGTGCTTTATTGACCCATAACCTCTGGGACATTCAGTAGCTCACTGACTGCTTTGCACATGCAGCAAAACATTTTGGCTTAACGAGCCTAAAGAAGACAGAAGTCATGGCCCAACCTCGATTGGAAAGTAATGCAACTACTTCAGATGTGTCCATCAACAGTTTACCACTCAAGGCCATTGATAAATTTTGCTACCAAGGTCGCGTCCTGTCACAAAATGCAATGATCAAGGACAACATTACAAAGCACATTGTTGCAGCCAGCAATGCCTTCGGAACACTTCAGCATCATCTCTGGAACAAACAGGGTTTCAGACTGCAAACAAAATCTGATGTTTACCATACTGTTGTCATCACCACACTACTTATTGACACCACATAAAACAACTGGATCAATTCTACCTACGACATCTGCAGTGGATAATGGATATTAAATGGCAAAATTTGGTTCCAAACACCAAGATCCTTGAGTGCTGCAACATCACAAGCATTGAAGCTTTTATAGTGAGAGCATAGCTGAGATGGTGTAGTCATGTGGTCCATATGTCTGACAACAGAATACCAAAGGTTGTGTAATGAAGTTGAGACTCACATCCGCAGCCCCTCCTGCTGGTCGTCTGGGAATTAGCTCTTTTCCAGCATACGGCGTGCCCTCTGCCAGCCGGTGTCTCACCAGCCTCAGGCCCCCGTGTCCCTCCTGGACCTCGGTGCCCTTTATCTTGGGGTTCTGCCCCAGCAGTACCCCCACACTCTGGGTCTCCCCCCCCAGAGGAACCCCCAACCCTCTACACCCATCTTGCCTCAGTGGCTACTGCCAGTCATCCTCTAGCCCCCACTCACTGGGGCAAACTGCAGTCTGTAATGGCCACTCATCATTGGCAAGGGGTTAGGACCTGCTGCCTTTATCTATCCCCGGGCTGTCCCTCTGCAGCCCCAGTACCTTTTCATAGGCCTTCATCAAGGTTTGCAGCCTGGGGGTTTACTAGGCTGGAGCTCCCCAGCTCCCTTTACCCTTCCCGAGCACCACTCTGCTTCAGATACTTTCCTCTTAGGCAGCTAGCCCTTCCCACTCCATGGCTAGAGTGAGACTTCTTCAGCTTCTGGCCCCCAGCCCTCTTATCAGGGCCAGCTTGGCCCTAATTGAGCTGGCCACAGCTGTGACTGCTTCCCCCAATCAGCCTAGCTTTTCCCAGCCACAGCCCTCTCCAGGGCTGCTTTTAACACCTTCTCCAGGAGTGGGGAAGCTGCCCCACTACAGTTGTCATTTATGGAGAAT
Source organism: Natator depressus (assembly GCF_965152275.1). Lineage (NCBI taxonomy): Eukaryota > Metazoa > Chordata > Testudines > Cheloniidae > Natator > Natator depressus. The sequence continues at coordinate 192,707,512 of NC_134235.1, read as the reverse complement.
TGCAGACTGGAACTCATTTTAGGGGCAGACCAAGAAAACGTTACAGAGACACTTTCAAGGCCAACCTCCAGTCTTGACCTCACCACCTAGGAGCTCTTAGCTCCACACAAGATCCAATGGGAGCAGCTCTGCCACCTCAGACAAAGATTGAGAGCTTGTGGATTGCTGCAATCAAGGAGAGATTGAAGCCGGAAGCAGCACACATTTATCCACAGTTGTGTTCACCTGAGGCACTTGCAGATGGGGCTACAGGTCCAGAATTGGTCATTGATCTCATCTCAGGTCCCACAATAAATTACTGTAGCTCCTCCATTGAAATCAACTGGAGATATCATCATCATGTTGCACAAGACTATCGTAAGTTGTGGTGAGGGCCTCGTTCCGGGCCTGTTTGCAACAGAAAAGCTTATATCACACACCATTTACAGCCACTGAGTTAGCCATTGGGTCTGAGAAAAGGGTTATAAGAAGTTCTACTGATTTCAACTGTGCAGATGACCTATTCATCATACTGCCAAAATTAGCAAGGTTTCTAGATTTGTGGTGTTCTTCCTGACAAGCTTCCATGGCCTTAGTTTGTCAACCCTTGCCAGACTGCTGGTTAAATGACGCCCAGTCAGTGTGTATACGTTAGATGGGGTGGGATCTGAGTTACTACAGAGAATTCTTTCCTGGGTGTCTGGCTGGTGAGTCTTGCCCACATGCTCAGGGTTTAGCTGATCACCATATTTGGGGTCGGGAAGGAATTTTCCTCTAGGACAGATTGGCAGAAGTTTTTCCTGGGGGTTTTTCGCCTTCCTCTGCAGCGTGGGGCACAAGTCGCTTGCTGGAGGATTCTCTGCACCTTGAGGTTTTTAAACCATGATTTGAGGACTTCATTAGCTCTGACATAGGTTAGGGGTTTGTTAAAGGAGAGGGTGGGTGAGATTCTGTGGCCTGTGTTGTGCAGGAGGTCAGACTACATGATCATAACGGTCCCTTCTGACCTTAAAGTCTATGATTCTATACTGCTGGCAACATTCTTCATAGTTGTTGGCCAAGTTCAGTTGCTATGGTGTGGGTTGGTATGAACCTGATTTTATCTTTCACACCAGTACAAAACCAAAACTCTGGAGTTGTTTCCAACTTGTGAACAACACGTACACAGAGAACTGGAACATTAGTGTCTGCAGACCACACCACTACATGAGGGTATTCTTGTAAAGTATGTGCAACATGAAATACAAGCTGGGTATCTGCTTCATGTGATGATAATGGATCTTCTTGGCCTATAACTCCATCTGAAGTGACCATCAAGCAATGAGGCCATCCATGAAGCCACCCGCAATACCCAATTTCTGATCTGGGCCTAGTAAAATTTCTTCTATATCACACTATGATTCTGACCAAAACAAATTACCAGATGTGGTTTATTCTTGGAATTTCCAATGAACTTACTCCACTGCATTGAGATGGGTGTTCTGGGACCGTGGAATTTTACTTAATTGCTTTGTGAGAATTGCCTTCATGCACGCTCAAAAGCTTTAATTAAATCCTTGACATCATATCGATCAAAGATAATATCCACTCTTTTGCCACTCTCCTAGCTTTGTAGAGGCTGGCATACTATTCTGAAGCCCAGTTCAGCAAGTTCTGCAAATCTGGTTGCACCTCCTTGCCTGACCTACTGTCCAAACTATGGTCATGTTCGATGCTGGAGGCTGATATATTGACTCTGTTTCTTTTTCTAATTGAGGCAAAATCTTATTCATCTTAGTTTTATTCAGGGTACCATCAGTAACCTAAGAACATCTCAATGCCAGAGGGCAAGGGCTCCATGATAACTGGTAGAGAGTTTCAGTTCAGTATACCTCTATTCATTGTCAAACTACATGTGATGTGTGTCATATAAGATATCATTGGGAAAATAACACAGTGATCATTAATATTACTGTGTGGTGTATGTATGGTAAACATCCAAGGAGCCATAAAAATGTGAAAGAAATGTGGAACTAAAATGAGAGTTTACCAGACAAGTCTGGGGAGCGAGTAAACAGGTTTCCCCATGCAAAGGACAAGCAAATGCCTCCAGCCAGGTGTCAGAGTCAGTTGGCAATCACATGTGAAGTGGCCATTAATTTGGATCAGAGGGGACAAGAACAGATCAATTTGCATTATAGCAAGCACCAGCATAGCACTTCCTCCATCACCAGACACTCTGTCTCCTTCATCATAGCTTGAATGAACTTTATTTTGGGGGATAAGCTTCAGAAGAATCCATTTCAAAGGTCCACTGGACTATAAAAGAGAGGGGCAAACAAGTTATCTTTTCACCTAAGAGACAAAGAAACCAAGCACTTTGTCTTTGGGGAGAGTTCCTGACCAGAGGTGTGGTCAGCCATCTTGATGAAAGAAGGGTGTGGTAAGAATCTTACCCAATACCTAGACAATAGCTTGTTAAAGTCTTGGCATTAGAAAGTGTTTTCACTTATTTGTTTGTAACCATTTCAATCTTTATCCCTTACACTTGATCTCACTTAAAACCTCTCTTTTTGTAATAAAATAAACTTGTTTTACTTTTAATCTAAACCCATCTACTGCTGTGTTTGAATTGAAGTGATTGTTAACTCCAGTTAAAGTGATAAGATGTGCATTTTGTCTCTTTAGTGTCTCTTTAGAGGAGCAAACAACCAACATCTGAATAGTCCAGGAAAGGGCAGGACCGTGGAGAGCACACGGTTTTGGGGTCATCTTGCTAGCTGTAACCAACGCTGGTGGAAACCAAAGAGTGACTGTGTTGCTGCAGGAGGCAAATTGCAGATGTCAGAGTACTGGATCAGGGTTGCACAGCATACAGACATGCATGCTTGTTGCTGATTGTGAGCTTCCCTGGTAAGAAGCTGCAGCAACAGAGAATTTGAAGCAGTTGGGGTTACAGGGCAACCCCTTACTGGTCTGGATTGCACCCCAAAATGTGTACCATCAGAGTGTGCTAGAGCATATGGAACTGTGGAAAGCTCATGTGTTAAAACTTCCTTCGGATCAATCTCTCATCTGTTCTGCTACAAGACAGCGGAACAACTACATTGATAGTCACTGTCTTATCACTGACAACTTTTGATTTGATCCTCTTGCATAGAGTTGCAAATGTCATGATGTTGAACTTGTGCAGTGGTTCAAAGAATCCAGTGGTAGTTGAATTTAATCTGTCTTCCACAAACTGTTTCATTTGTTTTATTCTTATATCATTCTCAGTAACAACCTTGGCAGTAACCTCTGCGGGGACAACAATGCCAGTTGCTATCAAATCAGCATTCAAATCGAATGGATTTGTCATGGAGACAGTGATGATGTGAACATGGTGTAGCCTCCTTCTGTTTTCCTTGTGAAACGTCCGAATCTACCATATCACACATTACCTTCACGGAAGTTGTGATGCTGAGCGCTCATAAGCAGTGAAACTATTTGGCCAAGGCTCCTGGTTTCAAAGTGAAACTCACTATACTCCCTTTTATTTTACTATTACCAAGCGTTCAAGTGCCATGTCTGTGGAGACTTTGCTGAATTTATTTCTACCCACAGCATTGAATTACATGCTCATGAATTACAGGGGCATAATCAGACAGAAGCTTCATATCACTCTCGTACAGAGGTACACAACAGGTGAAGTAAAAAAAACCAGTGGTAGCATCTCTACAACTGTCACAGGATGCAGGTCCCAGTTGCTTTTATTTTCTGCTGTAATGACACATATTAGGGTGTTAACTGTTTTAATGTAATCATCCCATAATAGAGAGGTTTGGAAAGTTGCTATCCCAAAATTGTGGAATCTGTGCAATACATCCTGTACCTGCTTGAGGGTATCAGAGTTGGGAAGAGTGTTGCTGTTAGATTTGTTGCATCATTGTTTGATACTGCATTTGGACATTCCTGGAGCTTGCTGTTGGCGAGGTCTACATCACAGTCAATTTCCTTGTCTTGTACCCGTTTACAAAATGTCTGCCACCGTAATATGGACAGATCCTCCATTACAAGCTTGTGGGCCCACAGTTTTATGAGTTGCCTTTACGTAGATTGCTTGATGTGTTGCTACCATACACCTGCAATTCTCTGAAGAGGTCTTCCAGACCACTCTCTTTATACTTCTTTCCAATTACAGCCAGAAATGTCTGTTCTATGTGGAAACCACCCATTCTCAGGACTGTTTTCTGAAATTCACCTGGGCATCTCCACTGAATCTCTTTGGCCTTACAATAGATAGTCTCAAATGTCAAGATGCTATAATCTTGGCAAAGTGTCTTAGATATATTGTGGACATTCTTTATTACAGTGAAATCTATACTCCATTCAGTAGGTAATGCTGGCAGCATTAGAAATACCCAATAGTTGTTACTGTTGGTATGGTAGACGAAATCATCACATTAAAAACTGTCCATCCTGGTACTTGCTGAGCATTCACAATTTCAAATTCAACCTCAAATAGCTTGGGTGTGCAACATCCTAGAATTATGCGCTGCAGATCAAGGTTGGTGACTTGTTGACGAACCTCAACATCGAGCTAAAATGAAAACACCTTTTGTCCATGTTTTATGGCTTATTTTAACCTCATGTTTTATAGCTTTTTTTTTTTTTAAGAAATGAGATAAGCAAATAATAAATTACACATATGTACAAAACAAGCAGATAACATATTTAAAGTAAATTTGCCATAATGAAATCAATATAAAATGAAATCAATCTATAATTGTACACGTTAAAGGAAAATCATTACTTTAACTTTTTCAAGAAAGTTGTGAAGGCAAATTTGACATGATTTACAAAGGCATCCATCATTCTCATATTTACCACTGCATAATGCTCTCCCTCCCAACAAAAATCACTCTTGGAGGTAAATCCCTTAACTGAAATGCATTAAGCCTTTTCTGTAGGAGGGTTGCTACAAATTTCAAATTTAGGCAGGGTTTTCCATGTGGGCCCACAGACTATTAACCATCTTCACAACAAGGGTTCTAATGTTCCCTACCTTTGTGATCCAAAATCCATTAGATGGTCTGTGTGTGCACTGTACTTCAAATTTTGAAAATTTCCTTCAAATATGGTCACTCTCAGAGCCACTATAATTTGTGACATTAGTGTTCCTTTAACAAGGGTGATAAAAACATCTAGAGGAATGCAAATGAGATAAGTGAGCATTCACACCAGCATGCATTAAAGCACTGAAAAGACATTGTTTTAGGCGGGCTGGTAGTTCTATCAATTATTAAGGTTGCTTGACTCCCTCCATTATAATAAACTATTTTCAGTTGCTTATAATTTTTCCAACATTATATTTGAGCAGCAATTTGAGCTGAAATTTTCTGTATCAGATATCTGCTTCAGGCTGAATTTTTCTGGAGAAAATTTCAGCCAAAATGATTCAGCCATTTCCAAGAAAAGGGCAGGAAAAAATACGATGTTTTGCCCACTTTAAAAAATTCTGACAATCTTTTGTTTGAACAGCTTTAGTGCTCCCACTGGTTGGAGCAGAAATTTGAAATTTTACAAGGGGGTGGTGTTTGTGTCAAGCATGTGCCTTTTGCCATTCCTATGAAAATTTGCCCAAACTTGACCAATTTATAAGCATTTGAAAAGTTGAGGTTTGCACATGATCAGTAGAGATTTCTTTAACTGTAACAGTGCTTTAATATAAACTGTAATTTCTTTGGTGGATTGAGGCATAGCAGACAGCAAGTGGAAAAAACAGAATTTAAAGCCTGTGATTAACTTTAAACATAGGCTTTAGTGCTTTGCTGATTGACCCCCAACTCATCACAGGAAGTGACCCTCAAGTCTCACCTTCATGTTGCTGAGTCCTTCACTCTCACCCCAACCACCTAACATCTGTGCTCCCTGATTATATACATCTGCCATCCAATTAACATTTAACCAAACACTTCCAGTGGGTGGCTTCCACCTTCAGCTCTCTGCACTTAAGTCATTAATCCTCTACATTACAGCCCTATCATAAAATTCTGGGCAAATAATGTAATCCCTTTATGCCTCAATATCGTCATCTGTAAAATAGGAATAATAAAGCTTAGTTCCATTTGTAAAGTGTCTGTAGATCCATAAAGGAAAGATATAGGGTATCTGAAAGGAATTGTGCAACTTGAGCTTTAATCCTTTCCAATAAGGCTGTTTTGGCAGATCATATTCTTCCCACACAATTTCCTTCCCCTACCCCAGGGAGTTAGATCACACCCTGTTGCTGCAATGTGTTTGGTCACCCTCTGGGCTCATTGCCAAACTCCCAATTAAGTGTGTGTCAATTTTCTAAATATAAAAGAAAAATGCCTTCAGAGTTAGTATTTCCAGGGTGAGTTAACCTCTAAAGGTTTCCAGCACACAGTTAGAACTCGTAATCTGTAACAGTCATCATAATCTCATTTTCATTAATTTCACTCTCAGTTGTTCAGTATTAATGTAAATGCTTGCGATACTGCCATGAACTTTACATCAGATGAATAATTCCTTCATTTGCAATACATGATTAATAGCTTAATTATTTTTTCTGTGTTATATACATAGTAAAAATAAATTAAAAATATTTAAAAGTAGTCATTCTACTTGTGCAACCACCATGTTTCCAAATTAAGTATCTTTTTTAAAATAACAAAGGCACCAGTTTTGAGTAGGTACTAAAACCTAAGTGCCCTTTAAGCTGCGTGGCCGCGCAGCAGCCTATTAAGCTCCGTGAAGGTGCTCAAGGCTGCGGCGGGGAGAGATGCCTCTCCCCCAGCCCCGGACCTACTGTGGCCAGGGGAAGGTGCCCCTCCTCTGGCCCTAACCCAGCCCTGGCCTGGACCTGTCGCAGCCAGGGTGAGGCGCCTATCCCACAGCCCTAGCCCTGAAGCTGCCGTAGCGGGGAAAGGCGCCTCTCCCCTCCAGCCCAGGTGCTGCTGCAGGGAGAGAGAGCTGGGGGGAGTCCTCTCTCCCCTGTTGTAGCCCCGGGGTAGCCTGCACCCCAAACCCCTCATCCCCAGCCCCACCCCAGAGCCTGCACCCCCAGCTGGAGCCTTCAACCCCCCCCACACACACACACACCCCCCCCCAACCCTCTGCCCCAGCCCTGAGCCCTTCATCCTTGGCCCCACCCCAGAGTCCGCACCCCCAACCGGAGTCCTCACCCCCGTACCACACCCCTCTGCCCCAGCCCTGAGCCCCCTCCCACACTCCAAACCCCTCAGGCCCCACCCCCACCACATGAATTTTGTTACATGTACCAATATGGAGGTGGTGTGTCACACATCACCTTCATATTGGTGCACGTCACAAAATTCATTCCGCACATGCATGGGAAAAATTAGAGGGAACACTGACTAAAACCAACATTTTCCAATACCCTACATGGGAGCTTTGGCCATTAAAGTCAATGGATGACAAGGCTAAAAACCACATACTTCATTTCCAAAATCTATTCTTAAGTGTTTGTGAAATTTCAGTCTCTGGAAAAATGTGTGTGTGTTGGGTAGGAGATCTGTATTAAAAATAACTTGATTGTATTCTTTTAACCATGCAAGACTTAAATTGACCATTAATCCTAAATTATTATTTAGTGACAGTTTAAAATATATTGTTTTTCTTATGGTTTACCAAGGCCAATGGCATTTTGGGATGTATAAGTCGGGGCCTTGCCAGCAGATCGAGGGACGTGATCGTTCCCCTCTATTCGACACTGGTGAGGCCTCATCTGGAGTACTGTGTCCAGTTTTGGGCCCCACACTACAAAAAGGATGTGGAAAAATTGGAAAGCGTCCAGCGGAGGGCAACGAAAATGATTAGGGGACTGGAACATGTGACTTATGAGGAGAGGCTGAAGGAACTGGGATTGTTTAGTCTGCGGAAGAGAAGAATGAGGGGGGATTTGATAGCTGCTTTCAACTACCTGAAAGGGGGTTCCAAAGAGGATGGCTCTAGACTGTTCTCAGTGGTAGCAGATGACAGAACGAGGAGTAATGGTCTCAAGTTGCAGTGGGGGAGGTTTAGGTTGGATATTAGGAAAAACGTTTTCATTAGGAGGGTGGTGAAACACTGGAATGCGTTACCTAGGGAGGTGGTGGAATCTCCTTCCTTAGAAGTTTTTAAGGTCAGGCTTGACAAAGCCCTGGCTGGGATGATTTAGTTGGGGATTGGTCCTGCTTTGAGCAGGGGATTGGACTAGATGACCTCCTGAGGTCCCTTCCAACCCTGATATTCTATGATTCTATGATTATACATTGCCTTCTCTCTCTCGTGTGTGTTTGAGGAACAAACTGTACATTGGCATTCTGTGTTTGAAAGAATTAGGAAAACTTAACTTCGAAAGGGAGATTTGGAAAAGAGGGTGAAAAGGGAACTGACAAAGGAACTGACAAACTGACAGCCAGGAAGGTAGCTCCTTAGCTTGAGGCCAGCTCATAGGGAACTGATTTGAATGTTGTTTCCTTGATGAGCAGAGAATGAATAATTAAAAACTTGTCTGCAAATGAAGAACATGACTGATACACATGAGGTTACATGCACCATCAGGCTCTTCTTTATCTGATATTTTGGGGGAGAATGCTGGCTGGCAGCTTACCCTCCTCCCACATCTTCCTTGGAAATACCTGCTGCGTATGCTGCCTCCCACATTACCTGAGGTTTTGCTAAAACACCTCTTATTGTGGCATCTAAGTGTCATGTGCGCCCAACTTCTATGGCCCCTCCCCAAAAAATGTAGTCCCACCATGCTGTCATTCCCAGGTCTGTTCTTCTCCACTCATATAGAAAAAGATTATTCTCTCAGTATAAATACATCACATACACAGTCATAAGGAAAAGCAAGACTGAAAGAAGGAACATTCAGAATCAATTCCCTCACCCACACCAAAGTGCACACACAGAAGGAGAGACCTCAATCAGCTTAATCCTTCTCCCATACTGAGGGCCTAGAGTGGCATTCTGCCCCTTTAAAGGCATTAAAATCCCCAAGAACAGTGGAAATTGTGTGGCTGGATTAGGGGAATAAAACTATGAAAATGCTGTGCAGATGGACTTTACATCCCCAGCACTCCACAGAATGTTACTACATATTTTCTCTCTGCAAGAGGCATTGTGGAGCACTGGCCAGTGAATTGCACCATTATACAGATCATGAGGCCTAACCCTCAACTTAATAAGCACACAGAGACATAGCTCGTACTATGACTAATGGGCAGGAGATTGATGCCAAGGGTATCTATGTGGAGTCCCTGTGCCTCTTTGGAGCCCTGATATAATCTTCCTGGCTGCAATTGCTCTGGTACTCCCCCTTAAAGGGACTTTCTCCACTGCAAGGGAGCGCTAAGGGAAAGTAATACAAGCTCAAGCTGTAATACCTTTCTAAAATAATCTTCACAGGGTTGATCGGCCTCCACCCAACATTGCCCCATCCACCCACAACAGGACCACCCTCTTTTCATCCCCTCCCCAACAACCATTCTCCACGGAGTCTGGAGAAAGGGATGGGTTACTTGAAGGGTTTGTCTACATTGAAACGCTAGAGCGGCATAGCTGTAGCGCTCAAGTGTAGACACTCCCTATGCTGATTGGAGGGGGTTCTTCTGTTTGTGTATATAATCTACAAGATTTCTTCTGTCGACCTAGCGCTGTCTACACAGGGACTTATGTCGGCTTACCTACAGTGCACAGGAATGTGGATTTTTGACACCCCTGAATGATGCAGTTAAGCCAACCTAATTTACTAGTGTAGACCAGGCCTAACTTAAGTTAGGGACTAGACCAGTCCCTGGGCAGCCCCAGAGTGCTGGGTCTGTAAAGGTGGCTTACAGTCACCCTGCCACTACTCCTGAGCTGCACCTCAGACTCAGTTCAGAGCCAGGATCTAATTTCCTTTTATGATCACTGAATGCCACAAGGTATATTAGAGCATTAATGGAAATCATAATAACAATTCCACTTTGTGTATCTCAGAGACAACAAGAAATATAAGGTAGAAGATAGCTTTTGGAAGTATTTAATTGTTAGTGATAACATATCTTAAATATTGCCAATAACCACCTGCTTACCATAACCTACAGGGGACTAAGTACCCAAATTATGGCTTCATACAAGTGGCATTTATCAAAGTCCATATTCCATCAGAGCTGATAAATAAAGGTTCTCATTAATTACTGTCAGCTTTCATAACAACCACCAGAGGTTGTATTTTCAGAGTTGCATAAATTATCCTATTGAATTAGGTTTGAATGCACCTCTGTGAATGCTCTCACTTCTTATTATACAGGTAGCCCATGTTCTCAGAAGCACGCCATAAGGACAGCGTGTCCAAGAAGGAATGTAAGTGGCAGTGAATATGTAATGCAGACGCCCTTGGGTGGGTCAGCAGCAGCAGCGATCAAACCTTTGACCTCTGGATTTTAATGCATGAGCCTCTGTTGCCTGAGCTGAAAGACCTCTCTCAGTCAAGGCTGAGGCAGATTCATCAATCTCTAGTGGGCTGAGCCGCCACTATCGGGGGATAAAAGTGCCACATCGAGTAGGCATAGCATGCAAGTAAATTCACAATTTCATCCAATCTGCGAGGAAATTGTACACCAATACACTCTTAAAACAGAGGAACAAACTTTTGTACATTAAAAAATAAGTTTGAAGGAGAATTAGTTTTAGTCTCTCCTTTAAGGGCAACATGGAGATTGTCCAGGATGTAAATGTGCCCTTGTTCTAGAGGTAAGACTAAAAGATAATTCCACCGATTTACATTAAATACCAAAGAGAGGACCAGCAGGGAGGCTAATTGAGAAAACACAGCATTGGCAGAAAAGAATGGGTGTGAGGATCACTTATTTAAAACTCACAGATGATTACCCCAAGTTTTGTTGTATTATAATTAAACTTAAGAAGATAGCACCTCTAATGAACAGCCTGTATTCCCTGAAGGATATCAGGCTAGGAATTACTGAGGCTATCACCTCCTCACAAGGGGATTGTTGTTGTCAAAATCCCTTATGTGAGTCTAACTTCTAGAAAGTTCAAGACTTCCTTTTGAGACTTGTAATGAGCAGAGCAAATACCACAAGGTGATATAAGTGCAATGATAAGATAACACCTGGAAGGGAGAGGGGACTGTTACTGACTCAGCTTAGTGCCTGAAGTGTTATTTTTGGTTCAAGGTTTCAATCTTTCCTAACATACTCAATGAAAACCTAAGCAGATGAAGTGTTTATGTGAGTATGTCTCCTACCTACTTGCTGTGAGATCCTTATCATAAAGATGCAAAAATAGGGCACTGTCTTCCTAGGGAAGCACTAGATAGGCTGTTCTAACCTTCATCTGCCAACATGATCTTTCACATCCTGAATATTTCCTTAATACTGCCTATTTTGAGGTTGCATGTGGAAGGAAGAGGTTCTACATTTGGGTTTGATATTGGAGATGTCACAGATTCTTAAAAGGTTTGTTCTTTTAAGTATTAGCACAAAACAATTCTAGTCATGTTCATGTTGCATCTGGGCAATACCAGAAAATCTCATCTGTTATATTAATTCACTAATTCATCCAGAGTGGATTCAGTGAAATCCATTTATTAGAAAGGTACTTATAGAATATTTTAGGAACTAATTACCACTTACTGAGTATGCTCCACACAATACATATGTGAAAAGCCCAATATACTGGTGAGTTTCCTTCCTTCATAAAGCTTAACACAGGAGCAACAGGAAAAGGATAGCAGGAAGAAAAGAAATGAGTGGGAAGGGAAGGAGGCAGAGAGGGAGCAAAAAGGGTAGGATTTAGGAGAATAAATGACTCAGAAAATAGATGTACTATGTACAGAGTACATCATTTTCAAACTTGGATACCTAAAGTTACACTATCTAAAGGTTCGTTATCTAAATCCATAATTAGATACCTATTTAAATAACCTGACTTTCAAATGTGTTGAATAGGAGCTGTGGGTACTCAGCACCTCCGAAAATCAGGCTGTTTACTTAGTGCCTAAATATGAGTTTAAGTGCCAATCTTTAGGTACCCATGTTTGAAAAAAAAAAAAAATTGGCCAATTGACATAAATAGGGCCCTACCAAATTCACAGTCCATTTTGGTCAATTTCACAGTCATAGGATTTTTAAAATAATAAATGTCATGATATCAGCTAGGCATAGTATGGTATTGCCACTCTTACTTCTACACTGCTTCTAGCAGGGCGCTGCCTTCAGAGCTGGGTGCCCGGCCAACAGCCGCCGCTCTCCAGCCGCCCAGCTCTGAAGTCAGAGCAGAAGTAAGGGTAGGAATGCTCCCTAAAATAACCTTGTGGCCCTCCCTCCAACTCCCTTTTGATAAGGACCACCAATTTGAGAAACACTGGTCTCCCCCGTGAAATCTGTATAGAATAGGGTAAAAGCACAAAAAAGACCAGATTTCACAGTCCGTGTCACGATTTTCATGGCTGAGAATTTGGTAGGGCCCTAGACAAACTTTAAAATTAACATGTGAACCTAATTCATTTTATTCATTCATTACCCAGCTGTGGAACTCATGCTTACTTAGATGAGCTCTTACGTGAGTATTCCCATTAACTTCCAAGTGAGCAAGGATTCCACCGTCGGGCACTCAGGGTCTGATGAAACTTTGTATGGTGTATGGTATGTTGAATGACTCCAGTTTGGGCTGAGTGTTTGGAATGCCTGTAAACAATACAATATACAAGTAAAGATGTAAAAAAAGCCTGACTTTATCTTCTCCTTATAAAGATCTAAAGGTTTCATCAACTGATGAAAAAGCATTTCTGAAGGACAATTCACCATTTTCAGGACCAACAGAAGCTCTTGTACTTCTGTTGCAACCAATACAACCTATTGGAAGACCACAACATTCACTAGAGTTTTTTCAAACATTCTAGGGTGATTTCCCAGAATGGCGTCCGGTTCGATTTCCCAGTGATCTAGAATGAATGTTTAAGCTTATAATCATTTACATACACAGTAAATACCTCATTATTTACAAGTTGTGACTATCTTGCAACGATATATTCTGTTTTCTGAATTTGAAAAGGAACTTAAACACTGACTGTTTTGATTCATATTCATAGATTCAAAGCCAGCAGGGTTCATGTAGTCTGACCTCTTGTACATCACAGGCCCTTAAATTTCACCTAGTTACCCCTTTACTGAGTTCTCTGTTCCTTGTTTTGGTCCCTCTCATGTATTATTTCCCTAGTTCTGGCACTTCTATGCTTGAAATTAAAGGTCCACATTTAAGTTCTGACAGAGAAAAACATTTTGGCCCAGATATGTAAAGGGGACAGAAGGATGAAGGAGGCCTTTCCTCTTCCCTTGCACCTCTCCTTTGAGCTAGACACTATCTCTGAGCACAAGGACTGGGCAGTCTGGATTTTCAGCTGGCATAAAGTCCTTTGACTTCAATGGTCCGGTCTGTGCATGTCTAGCGCAGCAGCACTTGATTAGCCAAAGTGTGCATGGAGTCAAAGGAAGCTTAAGCACAAAGACTACAGGTGTGACCACTGTGGTGATGCAGCTCTTCACTGCCTCCAACAGAAGTGAACAGCCATAATCTGACCCTTATTTTGTTTCTTCCTAATTTTCTGAATCTGTTCAGAAAGTAATTCCATAAATATATTCAACTCAAGTTTGAGAGAACCTTTCCAGTTAAACTCTGTTAAGCACCTGGTGAGTGTTGTTATTTTGGGAAATTGATTGTGGCAACAGTCAGTTGCCATGGCTTGATGTCCATGTTATCTCCTCTACATTGAAACGCTTACCTTAAACCTTTATTTGTATTACTTTAAAAAACTAAAACAAAAGTACATAGACAATATTTCCCTACCTGGCAAGAGTGTTGTGTGGTTAATGGATGGGATTTTCAGAAGCACTCAGCACTGGCCCAGCCCTGCTCCCATTGAAATCAGTGAAAGCAAAGTTACGCCAACACTGTCCACTTTTGAAAATCCCACCCTAATTCATTAATGTTCGTAAAGTGCTTTTGGATCCTTAGTTGGAAGGCACTATAGCAGTGCAGAGTATTACTGTAATTCACTACACCAGCTCATTACCTCATATTTGTAGGATAAAACCACTGGTATAGCAACAGAGAGAGCAAGCATTCTGAAGCAAGAATCTGCCTATTGCAAAATAAATATTGCTGGAGTTGTTTTAAAGAAAAAAATCTACAATAATGAAAGAACTAAGCATTGATATTCTATAGCCGTTGTTCCATAAGCCCCTCGCTACCACCATTTCATTTAAAAAAAAAAAAAAAACAAAAAACCTCAATAAAAGTTTTTATTTGTCACTAAAATCAGCTCAGCACAGAGTCTCACAAGCCTTTAATAGATGATATGGGGTTTTTTTTATCTTATAAATTAGGTTATATAGAAACTTGTTAAAATTTATAGCACCCACTCTAAACCCTGTATAAACTTTAAACTCTGTAAAGCTTAACACAGAACAAAGATAGAAGATTGTAGATAGTAATAAGACCCAAAGCTCAAGCTTCATAATTTGCTAAGAAACTGTAGATAAAAATGAAGCTTAAAGATTAACCCTATTACTTAGCTATAGAAAGCATAATTTGCTATGGACTGGATCTTAGAAAAGTTCAGTAAAGAACTCTAGCACTAACACAATTCCAAGGAATTTTGTTATTTTCTTCTGCCAGAACTAGAATGTTTAGTTTTTAAGGGTAAATACTGCTCTGCCACTTCCCCATTTTTAGATGTAGAGGTTCTCAAATGAAGGGGAAACTATGTGATTCCATTGCACAAGATAGGACCAGACAATACATTTGAGGAGCTGATACAGAATGGGTATGGAGATATGGCAGAGGTGGGGTGAAGATGATAAATCCACCAGTCATTTTCTCCCACAGAATAGATTCAAAAGGAGCCATGGTAGTTACAAAAGCCTCAGGGCTGCAATAGCAGCTTTTGAGCAGCTCCATCACTACTCTATGCCCTGAGGAAAAGGATTCCTTCCTCCAAGTAAGCCACTATACCTGAGAGCACAAGTCACATACTTGGACTGTGTGCTTAGGGGAGGATTTGCTTTCTACTGCTTTTATTTTTTTGAGAATTTGATCTTTTCCTTAAAAGCTACCATTGGTGATTTTTGTTTTGCCATATTACTGCCATCTCAAAATGGCTAAGCCAGTGGCAAGTTGTGATCTGCTTGATTACTGAAGTGCTACTGACAGGCAATAGTCTTTGTTGAAACACCTTGGCTGAAGAGTTCTGGACTCTTCAAAGTGTCCAGGAGAAGATTGAAAAATTGCCTTTTTGATGGCCACTGCTCCTATAGACAGAACAAGTGAGACTTTGGAGGAAGTTAAAAACTGGGTGAAAACCTGACCCCATTGAACTCAATGGAACTTTGGCCCTTGACTTCAGTGGGCCAGGCTTTCACCATTTAAATCTATCATATGATCTCTGGGCCTCTATCAGTTCACCTGCATGAGGAGACGGTCACTTGCTGGTTTGAACTGGAGTGGAGGATTCTATTAGGAGGGTACCATTCAGAGTCCAACACCAGGCAGCATGTCATCCTTCAGACTGCTTCATTGTTAACTGCATTTTCTATATGTTTGTACAGTGTCTAGCACAATGTGGCCTTGACCTGGTTGATCCTCTAGGTGCTATTAAAATATAAATGATAAATAAATAAATAATAAATGGATATGATAAAGTATATAGTACAAGAAATTGTAAAGTGTGTGAACTGCACTGGCATATGTGACTGCTCGGGTTCAGCTGGCTTTTGTAACATGATTGTTCAATATGATAGCACCATGGTTTTAGTCCTAACCACTCCATTTCGCAACATCATATTCTGTTCTGACACACTCTGGGTAGTATCATCATGGCCTCAATGGGAGTTACGAATTTACACCAGCTGATGATCAGGCCCACTGGGAACGTGCACCATATGTTTTCAGAGCATATGCACAGACATTAATAAATACCAACGTCAACTGACTAATGCTGGCTACAACTAAAAGAAAAAAAAAAAGAAAAAAAAACCCCATAGAGTGGGCAAACCCTCTCCATAAAGGGAGCAGAAACCATTCTTACCACGATTCTTAGGCTCCAGCTAACCATTTCTGTTTTATCTGGATTATGTTTCAACAAACTTGTCCTCACCCTGGTTCCAATCTCAGCCAGGCACTGAAAAAGCAAATGCCTCACTTCCCAGCTTTGGTGAAAGAGTGCTGTACGTCATCTGCATACTGATGGCACCACAGCCAAAACTGCTTCCATCTCCTCCCCAGTAGCTTCACATACATTTTGAACAAGATAGGTGACAAAAGAGATCCCTACAGAACACTGCACAAGAAAGCTTATCAGGATAGATAAGAGATGGCACAACAATACCCTCTGGAATCTTTCCAAGTAACAGGAGTGGAAGCACCCAAATGCAGTCCTGTCCACTCCTGCCAGGGTCTTTAGTCAATAGTCAAGGTGACAAAACTTCATGATTAGTGGTATCCAAAACTGCCAACAAATTGAAAAGAATATAAACAACTGATCTTTTCCATTGCTTTGAGGATTAGCAAAGCTACTGTAGCCTCTCACTTTGGTTCTCCTATCAGAGTTTGATTTGCATTTGCTATTTAATTATGTTTTGCATTGTACCAAAATCCATGTCAGTTGGTTTAATGATGACAGCATAAACCTGTGGGACACAAACCATTGTTGCTAGGTTCAATCCAATCTTCCTGTTGCTCTAGCAAAAGATATTATTTGTGAAACACAAATCTGACTCACAATGGATGTTTTGATTGTTTCTTTGTTCCTACACCCATGAAAGTCTCTACAATTGATTTCTGTAAGTTTAATGATTTCCTAACTAAGCCACCATATAACTAGAATATATTCCCTCCTATCCCATGATTAAATGCCAGCATTATTAGTATTTGTAAAGAATGATTTTATCTAGCACCTTCACCCTTAAGAGATCCCAATACACTTTAAATATTAAACACCTTACATACTGCTAGAGCAAGCAAACGTAGCAGACCTATGTGCTCTGCAATCACCCTATAAACATTTAGATTCTCATAACAAAATGTTTCCAATGTGTGACAGAGATAGAATATTATCCATGAATCTGTGATTACGACTTCTTTCTAAAAATATATTTGGCAATGCTGTGTTTACCTACGAGACAGATGGGTGAAAGGCCCACAGCAACAGTAAATGAGGAGCAAAATCTGGCAGTCACAATAGCAAGAGGGAAGCAACTCAGATGACTTTACATAAAATATTGCTACGTAAATTTTCATTTGGTTCAGCTGTGTATTCAGTTATTGCCTGAGGATAGCTCCATGAACAAATGCACTGTGTCCTTTGCTGGATACAGTGGGTCCAGTGCTCTTGCATATACTTGAAATGTTGTCTTTTTGCCAAACAGGCACCAGTATCCTACAGGGATTGGGAGGAGCAAGTTTTTACCTCCTGCTTTAAATGGAGAAAGCCAAAGACAATATTTTTAGTCCTGGACCGGGAAAAGAGAAAAGGTTCGTCTTCCAGTACCTTGGGCTCTCTAACTTAGACTTATGCAACAATCAGAGATGATCTGAAGGGTTCTTAATTTAAGACTATTAAATAGGACAGAAGGATGCTAACTTGATATTAACTAGAGAAAAAAAACATTAGCTAAGAGTGGAATTTGCAAAAGTGCCTAAATACCTCAGAAGCACAAGTCTCATTGAATTTCAATGGGATGGCTCCTTGAAAATTTCATCCTACCGATATATAGATATATTTAATATTTTCTATATTTTATACTACCTAAAACATTTAAATGTGGTACATTTACAATTTACTAATTTATAATAATGAACTACAGCTATCTGTGACAGCTTGAGTGGCTTTGTGGGACATATTTTACAATCTGGGCCAAATTCTGCATTCACACCAAAATAACTCTAATGACATCAATGGAGTTACTGCAAATTTACCCCAGTGTAAACTGAAATTAGAATTTGTCCCTTGGTTTTTACATCAAATTCTCATCGCTACCAGTCAGAGTTCTGCCTACAGAACAGAAGCATGATTTGTCTCTTAAATTTAAATTTCATCCGTATGCCTTTTTTGTTGGGCTTTACTGACTTTTTAAGTCCGTGTAGTGTCTAAAGGAGATGGGAATAATCAGGTAATCCCTAGTCTGCAATATTAAAAATCTGGCTCAGAGTCTAATGACTGGCATTAAGAAAAGATGCCTCTGGCTGGTATTACTTTGGTAGAAATCCTGGAATGCCCTCAATTACCTCCCTAACATACATTGCAAAACTACCCTACCTTCACCATGTCACGTAATAGTCATCCCACAGACAAAAAATGAGCAGAGCCAAGTACAGTAATACTTGTAGTGCAAGAGACAGCAGGTGAAAGAATACACCTCTTATACAAAGAAAACACACCACATTCAAATACCACTGGCCAAGACAAACAGGTGTCACTCTGTTTTCACCCTCCCAGTGAATTTCTGCTGTAAGCCAATTATCAGACACCAAGGTCAAAATTTTCAGGAGTCCCTAAATAATTTAGGAGCCTAAGTCCCATTTGTAAACACACCTAGGTCACTTGGGCCCAGATCCTCAAAGGTATTTATGCATCTAACTCCCATTTAAATCAATGGGAGTTAGGCACCAAAATACCTTTGAAGATCTGGCCTTTGAGAGTTTAAGTTCCACTGAAAGTCAAGTGACTTAGCCTAAGTGACAATGGGACTCAGAGACTTTTGAAAAGTTTACCACTAGCAAACAACATTCTAACTGCAGCCATCTCCTGGTCCGTAATTGACACCCAAATTCGCCCCTGGTTTACTCTGGCTTCTGCTGGAGTAAAGGAGGACAAAGGACGGAGCTCTTGGTGGCATAAAGTGTACTGGGGGAGGCTGCGGGCAGTGTAAAGTGGATGCAACCAGCGTGGCTCTATCTGGAGTAGAGTTGCCCGTGCTTCTCTGAAAGGAGTTCACAGCATATGGTGGGAACCTGCAAGAATTTAGGCTGATGGTGTCAGCATCAGTTCTCATAGGTGTTTCTCTGTGGGTTTCTCAGGAGATGATGCTATGTAGACTGGAATAGTAAAGCCTCCTGCTCATGGAATTCCAAGTGCACCATGCTTCTTCACATGGTCTTCTGAGAAGTGAAAATTGGAAAGATGAGACAACATTGGCTCCCTTCCCCTCACCACATTTTGCACCATTTTAGTAGGTTTTCTGCTTTTTTTTCACCCTCACTGTATCCCAAAAGTAGAGGGGATAAAAGAGCTTGTTGCTTCTAATTACCGTTGGTTAAGACATCTAGTGTATGGCTACACTACAATTAAAAAACCACGGCTGGTCCATGCCAGCTGACTTGGGCCCATGGCACTTAGGCTAAGGTTCTATTTAATTGTATGGGTTAGGGCTGGAGCCTGGGTTCTAGGACCCTGTGTGGTAGGAGGGTCCTGCAGGCCAAGCCTGAACATCTACACCACAATTAAACAGCCCCTTTACCCAAGCCCCACAAGCCTGAGTCAACCGGCATGGGCCAATTGCAGTATAGAGGTACCCTTCGGCTATGTCATCATTACACACCACTGGCAACAGTATATAATGAAATGCAGATTGCATCTACACTGTGGTATGTAGCTACATGTGTCAATGAAAGACTCTGGCACCAAGGACAGGCTTCAGCAGCTTCCCCTGGCGGAGCCTGTCACTGTGGGGAGGAAAGGCTCTGGCAAGGGGGAGGCAGTGAGGAAACCGCCCTGCCAGAGCCTTTCCCCAGGACACTGCCCTGCTAAAAATAGCAGCATAAACGGAGATGCACGGCTTGGGCGAGTAGAGACACATGTGGGATATGTACTGATGTACATACCCACACCCTTCAGGTGGGTCTTTACCCTACCTGCCTAAGCCCTGGTCTACACTAGGACTTTAGGTCGAATTTAGCAGCGTTAAATCGATGTAAACCTGCACCCCTCCACACGATGAAGCCCTTTATTTCGACTTAAAGGGCTCTTAAAATCGATTTCCTTACTCCACCCCTGACAAGTGGATTAGCGCTTAAATCGGCCTTGCCGGGTCGAATTTGGGGTACTGTGGACACAATTCGACGGTATTGGCCTCCGGGAGCTATCCCAGAGTGCTCCATTGTGACCACTCTGGACAGCGCTCTCAACTCAGATGCACTGGCCAGGTAGACAGGAAAAGAACTGCGAACTTTTGAATCTCATTTCCTATTTGGCCAGCGTGGCAAGCTGCAGGTGACCATGTAGAGCTCATCAGCAGAGTTGACCATGATGGAGTCCCAGAATCACAAAAGAGCTCCAGCATGGAGCTAACGGGAGGTACGGGATCTGATCGCTGTATGGGGAGAGGAATCCGTGCTATCAGAACTCCGTTCCAGTTTTCAAAATGCCAAAACCTTTGTCAAAGTCTCCCAGGGCATGAAGGACAGAGGCCATAACAGGGACCCAAACCAGTGCTGCCTGAAACTTAAGGAGCTAAGGCAAGCCTACCAGAAAACCAGAGAGGCGAACGGCCACTCCGGGTCAGAGCCCCAAACATGCCGCTTCTATGATGAGCTGCATGCCATTTTAGGGGGTTCAGCCACCACTACCCCAGCCGTGTTGTTTGACTCCTTCAATGGAGATGGAGGCAACACGGAAGCAGGTTTTGGGAACGAAGAAGATGATGATGATGAGGTTGTAGATAGCTCACAGCAAGCAAGCGGAGAAACCGCTTTTCCCGACAGCCAGGAACTGTTTCTCACCCTGGACCTGGAGCCATTACCCCCCGAACCCACCCAAGGCTGCCTCCTGGACCCGGCAGGCGGAGAAGGGACCTCCGGTGAGTGTACCTTTTAAAATACTATACATGGTTTAAAAGCAAGCATGTGAAAGGATTACTTTGCCCTGGCATTCGCGGCTCTCCTGGATGTACTCCCAAAGCCTTTGCAAAAGGTTTCTGGGGAGGGCAGCCTTATTCCGTCCTTCATGGTAGGACACTTTACCACTTCAGGCCAGTAACACGTACTCGGGAATTATTGTACAACGAAGCATTGCAGTGTATGTTTGCTGGCATTCAAACAACATCCGTTCTTTATCTCTCTGTGTTATCCTCAGGAGAGTGAGATATCATGCATGGTCACCTGGTTGAAATAGGGTGCTTTTCTTCAGGGGACACTCAGAGGAGCCCGTTCCTGCTGGGCTGTTTGCCTGTGGCTGAACAGAAATGTTCCCCGCTGTTAGCCACGGGGAGGGGGGAGGGTTGAGGGGGTAGCCTCGCGGTGGGGGGGAAGGCAAAATGCGACCTTGTAACGAAAGCACATGTGCTATGTATGTAATGTTAACAGCAAGGTTTACCCTGAAAAAGTGTAGCCACTGTTTTATAAAATGTGTCTCTTTAAATACCGCTGTCCCTTTTTTTCTTCTCCACCAGCTGCATGTGTTTCAATGATCACAGGATCTTCTCCTTCCCAGAGGCTAGTGAAGATTAGAAAGAAAAAAAAAAAAAAACGCACTCGTGATGAAATGTTCTCTGAGCTCATGCTGTCCTCCCACACTGACAGAGCACAGACGAATGCGTGGAGGCAAATAATGTCAGAGTGCAGGAAAGCACAAAATGACCGGGAGGAGAGGTGGCGGGCTGAAGAGAGGGCTGAAGCTCAAATGTGGTGGCAGCGTGATGAGAGGAGGCAGGATTCAATGCTGAGGCTGCTGGAGGACCAAACCAGTATGCTCCAGTGTATGGCTGAGCTGCAGCAAAGGCAGCTGGAGCACAGACTGCCACTACAGCCCCTGTGTAACCAACCGCCCTCCTCCCCAAGTTCCATAGCCTCCACACCCAGACGCCCAAGAACGCGGTGGGGGGCCACCGGCCAACCAGCCACTCCGCCCCAGAGGAATGCCCCAAAAAAAGAAGGCTGGCATTCAATAAATTTTCAAGTTGTAAACTTTTAAAGTGCTGTGTGGCATTTTCCTTCCCTACTCCACCACCCCTCCTGGGCTACCTTGGTAGTCATCCCCCTATTTGTGTGATGAATGAATAAAGAATGCATGAATGTGAAGCAATAATTACTTTATTGCCTCTGCAAGCAATGATCGAAGGGAGGAGGGGAGGGTGGTTAGCTTACAGGGAAGTAGAGTGAACCAAGGGGCAGGGGGTTTCATCAAGGAGAAACAAAGAGAACTTTCACACCGTAGCCTGGCCAGTCATGAAACTGGTTTTCAAAGCTTCTCTGATGCGTACCGCGCCCTCCTGTGCTCTTCTAACCGCCCTGGTGTCTGCCTGCGCGTAACCAGCAGCCAGGCGATTTGCCTCAACCTCCCACCCCGCCATAAACGTCTCCCCCTTACTCTCACAGATATTGTGGAGCACACAGCAAGCAGTAATAACAGTGGGAATATTGGTTTCGCTGAGGTCTAAGCGAGTCAGTAAAGTGCACCAGCATGCCTTTAAACGTCCAAATGCACATTCTACCACCATTCTCCTCTTGCTCAGCCTGTAGTTGAACAGCTCCTGACTACTGTCCAGGCTGCCTGTGTACGGCTTCATGAGCCATGGCATTAAGGGGTAGGCTGCGTCCCCAAGGATACATATAGGCATTTCAACGTCCCCAACAGTTATTTTCTGGTCTGGGAATAAAGTCCCTTCCTGCAGCTTTTGAAACAGACCAGAGTTCCTGAAGATGCGAGCGTCATGTACCTTTCCCGGCCATCCCACGTTGATGTTGGTGAAACGTCCCTTGTGATCCACCAGAGCTTGCAGCACTATTGAAAAGTACCCCTTGTGGTTTATGTACTCACCGGCTTGGTGCTCCGGTGCCAAGATAGGGATATGGGTTCCATCTATGGCCCCACCACAGTTAGGGAATCCCATTGCAGCAAAGCCATCAACTATGACCTGCACATTTCCCAGGGTCACTACCCTTGATATCAGCAGATCTTTGATTGCGTGGGCTACTTGCATCACAGCAGCCCCCACAGTAGATTTGCCCACTCCAAATTGATTCCCAACTGACCGGTAGCTGTCTGGCATTGCAAGCTTCCACAGGGCTATCGCCACTCGCTTCTCAACTGTGAGGGCTGCTCTCATATTGGCATTCATGCGCTTCAGGGCAGGGGAAAGCAAGTCACAAAGTTCCATGAAAGTGCCCTTACGCATGCGAAAGTTTCGCAGCCACTGGGAATTGTCCCAGACCTGCAACACTATGCGGTCCCACCAGTCTGTGCTTGTTTCCCAAGCCCAGAATCGGCGTTCAATGGCATGAACCTGCCCCATTAGCACCATGATGCATGCATTGGCAGGGCCCATGCTTTCAGAGAAATCTGTGTCCATGTCCCGATCACTCACGTGACCGCGCTGACGTCGCCTCCTCGCCCGGTATCGCTCTGCCAGGTTCTGGTGCTGCATATACTGCTGGATAATGCGTGTGGTGTTTAATGTGCTCCTAATTGCCAAAGTGAGCTTAGCGGCCTCTATGCTTGCCTTGGTATGGCGTTCGCACAGAAAAAAGGCGCGGAACGATTGTCTGCCGTTGCTCTGACGGAGGGAGGGGCGACTGACGACACGGCTTACAGGGTTGGCTTCAGGGTGCTAAAATCAACAAAGGGGGTGGCTTTACATCAAGGAGTATTTCAGGCAGGACTTCACGGAGGGTTCCAATAAGAAATGGTGCACCTAAGTTGTTGTTCTTACTGGAACAAGGAGGTTAGTCTGGCCTCTGATTGATACATAGCTAGATTTACCTCGCTGCACCTTCTCTGTGAGTGACTGCAGTGTGACCTAGAGGAATGAGTCCCCGAGACGGGGATCGGGGGGGAAGCAAATGAGTACAAAACAAATCTGGTCTATTTCTTGTTTTGATCCACTCCATCTATCTTTTACATCTTTGGCTGGCAGCAGACGGTGCAGAAGGACTGCATGCCATCCACATCTCATGGCTGCCCGGCAGAAGATGATGCAATAGGACTGCTAGCAATCCGTATCGCCTGCCTGCTCACCATAAGAAGGTTCAATAGCACCGACTGCAGGACTAAAGAGAATGACCTGGTCAAGTCACTCCAAATTTAGTCCCTGCGCCCATGTCTGCCCAGGCGTTCCTGGCCAACGTGGCCAGGAGCACCTCGGACATGACGATGACGGCTACCAGTCGTACTGTACCATCTGCTGCCACAAGGCAAGGGGTTGATGCTGCTGTGTAGCAATGCAGTACCACGTCTGCCAGCACCCAGAAGATATAGGGTGACGGTTACCTGAGCAGGCTCCATGCTTGCCGTGGTATGGCGTCTGCACAGGTAACTCAGGAAAAAAGGCGCAAAACGATTGTCTGCCCTTGCTTTCACGGAGGGAGGGAGGGAACAGGGGCCTGACGATATGTACCCAGAACCACCTGCGACAATGTTTTAGCCCCATCAGGCATTGGGATCTCAACCCAGAATTCCAGTAGGCAGCGGAGACTGCGGGAACTGTGGGATAGCCACCCACAGTGCAATGCTCCGGAAGTCGACTCTAGCCTCGGTACTGTGGAAGCACTCCGCCGAGTTAATGCACTTAATGCACTTAGAGCATTTTTTGTGGGGACACACACACTCGAATATATAAAACCGATTTCTAAAAAACCGACTTCTATAAATTTGACCTAATTCCGTAGTGTAGACATACCCTAAGCCATGTCTCACCAGCTATGCTGCTATTTATACCCATGTTGGGGAATGGGATAGCTACCAATGGCTGCTACGTGCCACTGAGAGAAGGGTGCAGTCCTACTTTTAGATACCTTGGGCATTGGATGCAGAAGATTTTAAAAGTTTATATAGTAACTACTTAAATATTCCTCACTGCTAGAGATTAAAATCTAAGTATTCCGCTGGCCTATCGAAATACTCTCTTTAACCTTGGCTAGCTGTATCAGTCTAGGAAGATCTTCACTAGAAAACCAATTAGCTGCCAGATGTCTTTCAGCTGCTGCAGATCTAATCTTAAGCCTTCCATTCTTTTTTTGGGAGCCTGAGAACAACAATTAGTGACCTCTCTGATTAATCCAATATATTGAGCATACAGGAGGTAATCAACACAGAGAATCTCTCTCAATGAGGTCAGTGACACTAGTTTGAGAATACAATTTAGTCCGAGCATTCTAGGCACCAAAGCATAATAGAATCTACCCTTTTTAAAACTATTAATGTTGAGAAAACATTCTTTTTAACTCTGTCAATATCTGTAATATTTTCTCTTAGCAGGAAATCTTTCGTGTGTAGGTTACACTTTGCCTTTGTCCTTGAATAATAATAAACTGTGTGCCTATTTCCCTACACCTGCCACCTTAAACTGCTTTATAAAAAAATTAGCAAAATGTCCACACCCCAGACAGCTGAAACCTGGTACAGAGGGAGCAATACATTATTCATCTTAAAAATTACATATGCAGAAGTACCTAGAGTTTACTCATTAGCCCAGGCCCTCAAAAGACAAAACCACATTGACAGTTTCACACAATTCAGTCCAACTGGCAGTATTTCCTGCACAAGAGAGACTCTATAATGGAACAGAAAGATTTTATATTTCTGGGTACTGCTCATTAGAGTTGGGGTGCATTGTCAAATCAGCGTGTGCAGAATCTTGCACAATGCCTACATGCACTTGGTTTTAATCTTATTCTATGAATCCCTCATTAACAAGAGCATTAAAACAGTCTTACAAATTTAACAAATCCAAAACGATATTCATGCAGGAAAAATTAAAAAGAATTCTGACTTTAGAGAATGATTTTCAGAATTGTACACATGCGTTCATATGCCAAGGGCCAGATCCTGGCTCTCATTCCATTTGTGTCTTCTCCGAATTGCAAAGTAGGTATAAAACCAGTTTAACCAGCTGATTGGGGATTCCCCAGACATAGTAGGCATGGCCAGGGAATAGGGGACAGGCGCGGCCAGAGCACAGCTGTATTTCAGCTACCCCCGACTGCTGAAATAACCTTATGAGGCTGAGGCTTGTTGGGGACACTTTAAACAACCATGTGGCTGCTCTAAGTTGTACCAGGGACAAAATCAGTCCCTGATCAGCCTGAGGATGGCATGCTCTTTGCCTCACCCCTGCCAACTCTATCCTGAGCAGTGGCCAGACAGACCTGACAACTGGGCCGCTATTTTTCACATTACCAGTAGAGCAAAAGCTATTATGATAACTGAGCATATAAAAAAAACCAGGTTTTTTTGCACAATTATTGCAATTGTCAGCTAAAGTGCTTTGAGATGAAAAAAGCTATGTAAGTGCAAAGCATGGTTATTATTAATAAAACACTAGACATACTCTATGCCAAGTCACACTGGTGCAACTCCACTGACTTCACCTGTGTAACTGAGAGTTGAATTTGGCTCACTGTAGACAGAGCCCAATACAAGAGATGTTCTTGTAAGCAACACACCTTTTCCCATATCATGAAGTTTACCTTAGTCAAAATCATAACTGGAACAGCTAAATTAATAAAGACAGGAAAAAGTCCCACTCAGAGGTATATAAAGTTCTTTTTCTTTTCACAAATATCCATAACATTATTTCCTGAATGCTTCCAATATCTGGTGTTTTGATTAGATAACTCACCAAGCTGAAACTACACCTATACCCGCTCCATCAAAAAGTACTGATAAACCATTGATATAACTAAAGTGAAAAGCTACCTCTGTACCAGAAAAGAAAAAGGGCGGGGGGGGGAGGAGAAAATGATTTCAGCTATTAATTACTCAGCATCAGTCACCTCTGATTTTGCAATAATAAAAATGAATTTCAAAGGTGTCTCTGCCTTCCAAAGCACGCAGCAAATTACTCAGTACATGTAAGATTCAGAGGCAGGCAGTGTAACAGTATTAAATTGCTCAATGGCCCTTAGCAATGGCCAATACAACATAACATGCAAAGGCAGTGCATGTTCGAGTAAATCAGAATAAATTATGGCACTGGCTGTACAAAGCAATCCGGCAACAAAGCAAGGGGAAAAAAACAAAACCCCACATATAAAGCTCTTTATCTAAAGACAGGAGAATCAGTTTCATCATCTTCAGTGATGTGATCATGCACTGTAATTAAGTGCTAAAAAGCTAGACCTGTAAATAATCCAAGGTTTATAATCAAGAGTCTAGTTTGCTGAAACCAGCATATTTATTCTGAATATATTTGGGTTATAGGGGGTTAGCTTTCCAAGTTGTCTGTGATCATTCTTTCTGAAGAGAACAAGTTCAAAGCTGAATTTATTCTTCTCAGTGGGTTAGATACAGACCTCTAATTAATCTGTAACTGTATCCCTTTACTAAGGCAACGAGCAACTAGAGAAACAGAGGATCTTACTTGAAAATAATTTTACTTCATGTAAAATTATATTACGCAAAAAGATAATCTGGATAAATAAGGCTTCATACAGCTAAACTGGTTAAACACATAATAAATGATCCTGAATGCCTGATCCTTCAAACCCTTCTCCACAGGAGAAATCTCTTTCATTTCCACTTACGTGAGTAAGGACTATTCATAATGAGGCAGAATTTGCAGGTCTGAACCATAGGTTTCTTAACTTTTTTTTTTCTACACTGGACAGAAGAAAATATGTGGTAAGAATAATTTCATGCCTAATAGTGTGTGCATTTATATAGCGCTCTTTGTACCAGTCCTTTCCCTTTCCCCCATTCTCAGTCACCACTGTTTAACACCACTGTCTGCTCAGGCTATATCTAAACTGGGAAAACAGGTCATGTATATAATGTGTTAGCTAACATATTTTAACACAATTTTATCATTAGTGTAGACATGTCTTAACTACTCTACAAACATGTTAACTGGTCATGGTCAATCACTGGAGCTTACCTAGGGTATACGAGACTCATATTTCTATGCAAGACATGGCCCCAGTCTTTCAGCCTTCAACATGGGTATTATTTTTTGATGCAACCGTCTCTATGAACCTTCACACTGGGCCATATCCAAATCTTGCCACTGTTTTAATAACCTCTCCTAAATACTGCTTTCCTCTCTGTATAGATGGCCAAAAGTCTCATCATATCAATTACAAGTGCCTTCTACTCTTCTTTGGCCTTCATGCCTTCAGTTCCATTCAAAATATGGCTGACCAAATAATCATTTGAGCTTGTCACTTTGATCATGACAACCCCGTAACTGAGTCCCTCCAATGGTTCCCCTTTCCCTACCACATCACATAGTATCTTCATTGTTCCTTGTCTTTACTCCTAAGGCCCTTTGCAACTTTTCTGTGCCCTATCCATCAGATCTACTAGTTTCTTATGTCATTGATTGCTGCCTTTGTTCTCCCAACATTGTCAGGGTTTAACTGCTCATTAGTCTACTTTGTCAAGGAGCATTTCTGTACTTCCTTCTGTAGAGGTAAAAATCCTAAGGCCATCTTGGATCCTCTAAAGGACAACTAGGCATCCATTTTGTAAACCCTTCTTGTCTCCTCCTCACTCCAAGTCTGGCGCCTTTTTATGTTTAGGCGGGAAAAGGTAGTTACTGTCAATCAGCTAATTTGCCTAGCAACCCAATCTTTATAAAGCGGTGCTCAGATTAGATCGGGGCTGCCCGCCTGAGTGGTGGAGTCTTGTTGCTGTCTGTTTGAGATAAAGTATGTGACTGAGGGTAGGCCATTCACCCCACCAGGGTCATCTTAGCAGGGGATATACTCACCTACATGCACCTATTTCATCGCTTGCTCCACGCACGACGACGCAGGTGAAGGGAGGGGGAACAATTCAATTACCCGAATACTCTCATCTTACCTGAGAAGACGCTCATCTGTTCCTGCCCTGAGGTCCTATTCCCATCTGAAGGATCCAGCTGCCCTGCTGTGCTGCATCCATCTTGAAAAGGAGAAGACATCGTCAGATCAAGCTGCTAGAGAGGTAGAGTCATTGTCATTTTAATTCCTGTATACAAATCCTTATGGATACAGCCTGCCAAGTTTTATTTATCTCACCTTGTTATTTGGGGAGTCCTTGCCACCCCATTAATAAAACTTGTTGTACCTTTATCCTGTCCGAGTCATATCTGGGAACATAAACCCCTGATGATAGATACGGGAAGGGAGGCGAACCGGAGACTGAGACTCCTGGCCATTGTTAATTCTAGCTCCTGTTTCGGTCAACACTTCCATGCAACCACTTATGCGTAGCACCAACTCCACTATCTTATCCGTCTTCAGATCCCGCCTTAAGAGTCACTTTTGCTAGGCAGTACACTGCCAACTGATAAACAGGTCATAAGACTTATATAGACTTTAAGGGCACAAGGGACCATCCTGATCATCTAGTCTGACCTAGGGCACGTTGCAGGCCACAGAACTTCACCCACCCAATCCTGTAATAGACCCATAACCTCTGGCTGAATTACTGAAGTCATCAAATCATGATTTAAAGACTTCAAGTTACAGAGAATCCACCATTTGCGCTAGTTTAAATCTGTAAATGAACTGTGTCCCATACTGAAAAGGAAGGCGAAAAACCCCAGGGTCTCTGTCAATCTGATCTAGGAGAAAATTCCTTCCTGACTCCAAATATGGCGATCAGTTAGACCGTGGGCATTTGAGCCAGACGCCTGGGACGGAATTCTCTGAAGTAACTCAGAGCCTTCCCCAGTTCGTGACCCATCACTGGCCATTGGAGAAATTTGCTACTAGGAGTTGCAGATTGGCTATATGCCATTCTAGGCATTCTCATCATGCCATCCCCTCCATAAACTTATCAAGCTCAGTCTTGAAGCCAGTTAGGTTTTTTTTTGCCCCCACTGGTCCCCTTGGAAGGCTGTTCTACCTACATTATGCTCCTATGTGCCTTACCACTTCCTCCCCCAATGTGACAAACTCCCACGTTTGTCTCAGCCAGCAGTTGCATCTTGTCATTAATCTATATTGTAAGTTCTTTGGGGCAGGGACTGTCTTTTTACCTCAAGTTTGTATATCACCTAATGCAGTAGGGCCCCAATCCCTGGTTGGCGTCTATAGGTGCTACTGTATTACAAATTAACAACAACAGGCAGGTCTCTCCTGTTAGGCACAGGCCAAGCAGAAGACAGGGTTATTCAGGATTAAAATGTGCTGAATACTTTTGACCATAATGTATAGGAATTTGTGTTTTTTTCAGTTTGATTTTTTTTGTTTTTTAAATAAAGACAAGTTGTGTTGATTTGGTGCAGTACCTAACAAATATCAGTGGTCAATGGCATAGGTGCCGACCTCCTCTTTATCCAGGGGGCGCCCAACCCCCTCTCTGCCCCAGGCCCCGCCCACACACCGTTCCTTCCCACAAACCCCTACCCCTGCCCTGCCTCTTCCCACCCCCACACCACCCCCCACCCCCATCCACCCGAGGCCCCACCCCCACCTCTTCCCCCCCTCTTTCTGCCTCCTCCATCAAGCGCGCCCTGTCCCCACTCCTCTCCCTCCTTCCCAGCGCCTCCTGTATGCTGTTGAACAGCTGATCTGCGGTGGGTGGGAGGCGCTGCGAGGGAGGGGGAGGAGTTGATCAGCAAGGCCACCGACAGAAGGGAGGCACAGGAGCTGGGCTGCCAGTGGGTGCTAAGCACCAGCTAAATTTTTTTTTTTTTTTTACAGAGTCAGCACCTCTGGTAAATAGTGTTACTGTAGTACAAATACTAAGGCCCAAAACTTGGGAAATGGAGCAAAGCCCACATAAAATAGGTTTATTCCACCCAAAAACATTGTGGAGCTAAGGGACAGAATTCTCAGCCCTCAATGGCACAGCAGCCGGGCTGCAGCCACTCATTCTGCAAACACTTATGCATCTGCTTAGCATTTTTACCATGAGTAATCTCTTTGTTTTCAATGAGATTATTCACAGTAGTAGAGTTAAGCATGTGCATGCATGTTTGTAGGGCTGGGGCCTAATCTGGACACTGGATGAAGTAAAGGATGTAGCAGATGTTCCCCCATCTAAAGTGGGTTTTAGTCCAATAGGTCTGTGAAATACATGCGCTCACTGGCTTTGCATGGAATCTTCCACTCTAACACCCACTTTAGAAATCGTCATAGCACAGGTGGGGCAGAGTTCCAGTGTGTCAGTCTCTGTTGTTGCTGCCCCAGCACCTGTGCAGCCAGCACACAGCTTTTAAGCTGCTTTTAGGTCTTTCCTGGGTGTGTGTAGCACTCTTGCATTTGGTGCTCATCATAAATCTATTAGCTTTTTGAAAGTCATTTGCTCAGTTCAGAGACACTAAATATTATGCTGTGTTTTCATGGACAATGAAAACACACATGCTGAGAATAAAATCACAGACGCTTTAACTAACCGTTTAACCCTTACAATACCAGTATTTTCCAGCCCTCCAGCCAAATGAATAGATAGGTCTGCAGTCTCCGAAGGGCTAGGCTCCAAATTGTGGGGCCTCTCCCATTCACAGGCTCTTTGTCACAATTTATTAAGATCAGCTGTTGGTTTTCTTTATGATTTTATAACATGAAGTGACTCAACCATATATTCCAAAACAGATTTCTGACTGGGAAATTCAAAATAAATCTGACTGAGTGCATGTTCTGCTCTTTAATTTGCTGGACCTGAGGAGGGGTGAGCTCGTGGTTATAGAGTAGGACTGGTACTTAGATATGAGTTTTATTATTGACTCTGCTGCAAATATGCTGTGAGATGTTGACCTATTAATTTGGCCTAAATGTTCAATAGTGATTGTGACAAGCTGCTAGGGATACTTAGAGCTGTGAGACACTGTGCTACCCTCTCAACCTCAGCAAATGGGAGCTTTGCTCCTGCTAAGCTGTGTGATAACTCCCTAACCCACCAGCTTGTCTGCCATAACAGCAAACTCCTCAGGGCTCTCCCAGCCCAAACTTTGCCTAGCAGGTAACAATCCGTGAACTCCAGTCCTTGAGTTCCTCAGAGATCTCTCTCTGCAATGCACAGCCCCCTCATTGTGCATTCACAGCAGATAATAAGTTTGCTGCTCCTTTCAAAAGACAGAAACCGCAGCTTGTTATCTTGACCGGAGTTAACAATCACTTCAATTCAATCAAACCACTGGGTTGGTTTAGATAAAAAGTAAAAAGGTTATTGAATCAAAGAGAGAGGTTTTAAATGAGTTCAAGTGCAAGGAATAAAGCTAGAGAGGGTTACAAACAAAGCAAAGTAAGAAAATGCTTTCTAATGGCTAAGGCCTAACTTAACAAGCTACAGTCTTTGTTCCACGTAGTTACCTCACCAATCTTCTCTTTCCAGCAATAAATGACTAGCTCTTAGGGCATGGCTACACTTGCAGATGTAGAGCACTGTGAGTAAAACCAGCCCTCTGAGAGCGCAATAGGGAAAGCGCTGCAGTCTGTCCACACTGTCAGCTGCCAGCGCACTGGCGTGGCCACATTTGCGGCACTTGCAGTGGCATTTGGAGCGGTGCATTATGGGCAGCTATCCCACAGAGCACCTCTTCCCATTCTGGCGCTGTGGCTTGTGGAAAGGGGTGGGGGGGTGCGGGGCATTCTGGGTCCTGTCCCAACGCCCTGTGATGCATCGCTTCACATCCCAGCAGTCCCTGTGCTTCCATCCACATTTGGCGCCATCTTTCAATGTTTTTTGTACTGCGCGCGCTGTCTTCCCTTTCAGTCTGCGGGAATGGATCCCGAAGTGCTGAGGAATATGCTGATGGGTCTCGCCAGCACGTCACGTTTGGCTCCTTAAGCTACAAACTGACAGTGAGGAGTCAGAGGATGAGATAGACTCTCGTAACACATATGACATGAGTTTGCTTGTGGCATTCACGGACATGCTCACCACCATGGAACGCCGCTTTTGGGCTCAAAAACCAGCACTGAGTGGTGGGATCACATCATCCTGCAAATCTGGGATGACGAGCAGTGGCTGCAGAACTTTCAGATGAGAAAAGCCACTTTCATGGGATTGTGTGAGGAGCTCGCAATGGTGCAAGGACACGAGATTGAGAACTGCCCTGCCGGTGGAGAAGCGGGTGGCTATTGCGATCTGGAAACTGGCAACTCCAGATAGCGACTGATCAGTCGCTAAACAGTTTGGAGTGGGAAAGTCGACCATTGGAATCGTGTTGATGCAAGTTTGCAGGGCCATTAATCGCATCCTGCTCAGAAGAACCATGACTCTGGGTAACGTGCAAGACATTGTGTCTGGCTTTGCACAGATGGGTTTCCCTAACTGCGGAGGGGAGATAGATGGGATGCATATTCCAAATCTGGCACCAGCCCACCTAGCCTCCGAGTACGTTAATCAGAATGGCTATTTCTCTATGGTTCTCCAGGCGCTTGCGGATCACCGTGGGTGTTTCATGGTAATTAACACAGGCTGGCCCGGAAAGGTGAATGACACCCGCATCTTTCGGAACACTGGCCTGTTCAGGAAGCTGCAAGCCAGGACTTTTTTCCCAGACCAGAAGATCACTGTAGGGGAAGTTGAAATGCCCATTGTGATCCTTGGAGACCCCGCTTACCCTTTAATGCCGTGGCTCATGAAACCCTACACAGGGAGCCTTGACAGCAGCAAGGAGCGGTTCAACAGGCTGAGCCGGTGCAGAATGACTGTGGAGTGTGCTTTTGGCCGTTTAAAGAGCCGCTGGCGCGCTCTGTATGGGAAGCTGGACCTGGCCGATGACAGCATCCCCGCGATTATATCTGCGTGCTGTACCCTCTATAACATTTGTGAAGGAAAGGGTGAAAGATTCACTCAGGCATGGAACTCGGAGGTTCAACACCTGGAGGCTGAATTTGAACAGCCAGAGAGCAGGGCTATTAGAGGGGCCCAGCGCGGGGCTGCAAGGATTAGGGATGCCTTGAGGGAGCAATTTGAGGCTGAAAGCCACCAGTAATGTTTGGTGCCCTGCACGAGAGTGAAGTACAGTGGTGCCAATGTTAGTAGGAATCTGTGTTTGCTACACTGACTTGCAGTGCCTGTTGCTTTCCTGAGCTAAGGTATCTTTTACTTAATGCAATAATAAAGAATGTTTTCAAAGCCAAAAAAAGCCATTTATTTACAATAAAATTCATTTACTGAAAAGAAACACAGGGAAACAGAAAGGGCAAGGGGGTGGGGTGGGGAACAGTTCAATCACAGATTTCCGTATGTCCTGTTCTCATACTCAGCCTTCCTGTCTGGGGTGCTGTGCAAAGAATGCTGCACTTCAGGCTCACTAAAATCCATGATGACGGGGGTTGAGTGCAGTGGGTATGGGTCATAGTTTGCAGGGCTGGGTGGTGAAGCTACAGGCGTTGGAGGCAGCTGGTGGCGATGTTGGGGAAAGTGGGTTGGAGGTGACATAGGGGCACAAGGGAAAGAGTTTTGGGATAAGTTCTGCAGGGGGCGGCGGGCATGGTAGTGCTCTTTGCCTGCATGGCTACGAGCGCCTGGATCAAGTCCGCTTGGCGCTCCATAATGCTTAGCAGCCGCTCCGCGCATTGGTGCTGGCACTCCGCATTCTGCTGGCGGATCCTCCTTTCACTCTCCCTCCGCTCCTGCGCTTTCTGATTTTCATTAAGGAACTGCTGCATGACGTCATGCAGCATGTCTTCTTTGCTTTTATGTGGTCTCTTCCTAATTCTTTGGAGTCCTTCAGCCAGTGATAACACGGATGGCTGAGATCTCAAGGTTGCATTTTGCCTTTACAGATGCAACACTTAACAGACACAGCATTGTTCACACCAGACAGACAGAGCAATGATTCGCCCGTACTTAAAGACGAGCACAGTCTAAACAGCAGAGTTTGCTCATCCCAAAGCGAGCACACAACCCACAGGAGCTCCAAAATGGTGAGTAAGCACAGGGTCGAGGGGGACTGCTGTACTGTCCCGTCTGGGGTTCTGTGCTTGGGGAGAGCCAACAGTTGCAGGAGGGCCCTATACTGAACACTGTCCCCACATTTTCCACAGGAGTTTGTCCTGGAAGATATCTCGCTCCTGAGGGTGACCTGGGAAGCAAGGGAGGGTCTTCTACTACAATGCAGCTTCTGCCTTGGCCCATATCCAGCTTGCCTGTGTGCAGCAATGGTCCCCCTACCCCTCACGGCACAGTGGCATGGACATGTTAGCCTAACTGGGACAAGGAGTACAGTAGCGCTCCCAAGGAACCTCCACAAGCGCATTGCACAGCTTCTGCATGAGACCTTTGAAGAGATCACTGAGGCCGATTACTGCGATGCGAGAGAGCACATCAACACCCTGTTCCGCATCTAGGCATGCATGCAGCCCTAACCTTCCTCGCCCCAAGAGCCCGCACCGAATAACTTCATTCCCAAAATAAAAGCCGCTTACCAGGAACCTCCTCTGGTGTTTGTCCTTCCCCAAGCACTGGCCGCCATGACTAGCTACCTTCCTCCTGGCTTGAGAACAGCTCCTGGCTGCATGCATCTAGGGATGCCGGGGTGTCTTCCTCCTCCTCAGCACCTTCACTCCCGCTTTCCGCCTCTTCCTCCTGCTTTGTTGAACTGGGCTCTGAAGTGTCCATGGTGGTACTCGGAGTGGAGGTGGGGTCACCCCCAAGTATTGTGTCCAGCTCTTTGTAGAAACGGCAGGTTGCAGGGGCAGCACTGGAGCGGCAGTTTGCTTCCCGCGCTTTGTGGTAGGCATTCCGCAGCTCCTTCACTTTAACCCTGCACTGCAGTGCGTCCCGGTCATGGTCCCTTTCCATCATGTCCCTTGATATCTGCCCAAAGGTATCATTCCTACAGCTGGAGCGCAGCTGGGACTGGACAACTTCCTCCCTGCAAACACTTATGAGATCCAGCACCTCGCCATTGCGCCATACTGGGGATTGCCTGGCGTGTGGAGCCATGGTCACCTGGAAAGATGCGCTAAGAGCACTCCATGCCTTGCTGAGCAAACAGGAAGGGGATTTTCAAAATTCCCAGAGAATTTAAAGGGCGGGTCTGACGGTTGGTCACCTGAGGACAGGGCAGTAGAGTTCAAAGTGATGACAAGAGTGGCTAGAACAGGCATTGTGGGACATGTCTGGAGGCTGATCAGAGTGCATTAACAGGCCAGGGCATCTACACTAGCGCCATAGCACTCCAGCCAGGGCGCACGAAGCGTTATGCCTCTTGCGGAGGTGGATTACCAGAGCGCTCTAGCCGCGGAGTCAGGGTGCTCTACGTGCCTTGCCAGTGTGGACGCGTCATGAGTTAGAGCACATGGGGCTGCTTTAAGCACTCGCAAGTGTAGCCATGCCCTTAGTCAGGATCCCCACAGAGTCCAAGGTACTGGTTTTCCTTGTTTCCTCAGGTGAAGGATAATTTAGGGATTCTCTGCCCTCTCTTTACAGGCCAATAAATCTTTCGAAAGGTCTCTCTCTCAAAGTTCATTGACCCCGATTCAAGCAGCAGGAAGACTTCCTGGGGTTGCAGTCTCCACGCCTGTTGAGACTGTTAAATGAGCACTTTCTCCACACTTACGTTCCTGATGACTTTGTTTGCCTCACACGCAAATGTGCTTCTGTGTGTGTCTTTGGTCACACTTTGCTCAGTTTACATGGGAGACATTCAAGCAGGCAGAACCACATTCCTTTGTCTGGACAAAAAACTTTATCAACTCCCCCTGTCATGCCTGGTTTAAACACATTTTAGTTGAAATTCCAGCACATCTGTATAATTTTTGTGGGTTGATCATACATACATCACACCAGAATATTAATCAACAATGGGTTATTAGTTTTCCAATGACATATTACATGACACCTTTTAAATACAGATTATAAAAATAGTGAGTTGGGGTTCACTGGGCTGGTCAGGCCAGCTGAAACTAGGGTTGCCAATTTTGGTTGGACGTATTTCTGGGGGTTTCATCACATGGCATAATTTTTAATTCTTGGAGACGCCAGGACAATCCTGGAGGGTTGGCAACCCTAGCTGAAACTCACTGCTAGATACCAGGAAGCCCATTGCCTTTCTGGCATGGGGATGCTCTAAGGGTCACAGTGACTCATGATTTTGGGTGCCTCACTTATGACACCCTAAAAGGGACTGGTTTTCAGAAAGCTCTTTTAATTGAATCTTTAGTGGGGCAACCAACATGTGAGGCACTTAAAAAAATAATAATAAAATAATAACAATAATAAATCACATGTAGACCTCACCTTCCACATTTGTAAATCTGGGATACTGATAAGTCCTGCTTTATCTACACCCATAGTTAAAGTGGTTCAATTTTATGTTTAGACAACACTATTGCTGTTATTGGATGGTGTGGTTCTCCTTTCTTTCTGCCCTCTCCTCCTAAGGAACTTCAAAGAGATTAATCAAAGGATCAGTGCTCAGATAATGTACTTGTAAAGGCTTTTCTACACAAAGTTAAACTGGTTTAGTTAAATTGGTACTAAAACTGGGTGAAGACAAATCCTGTCAACCTCTAAGCAATCACAATTATAAGGATAGACTCTTTGTGCTGACAGGCATGTACATAATGTACCAGCTCAGTGCATTGTTAGGTAAGATTACACTGTCATATGATAACTTATTTGTATCACAGGCTTCATTTCAGAATAGAGAACTTATTTCAGCCACCAGGACTTCAAACTATTTGCTGGTGGGAGCTTTACAGAAAAAAGAAACTGGGAGGCCTGTTTAAATGAATTATCATTGAATAATGCTGAGGTGTGACATATACCAACAAAAGCCTGCCATTCTGTGAAAAAGAAAGGCACAAGGGCCTGTTTTTAAGGCCTAGTCTTCAGTTCACAACTCATTTGAGTGACTGATGCTCAAGTGTGACCCCTTGAGTTGATCTGGCCTGCATAAACCACTCTTCAAAGCTATTATTACAGCATTCACACTGGTGCTGCACTCAGTAGTGTGAGGTGATAGGACATCTGAGGGCACATCTCATGACTCTTAGAGCTGTATTGTCAGAGAAACTGTCTTTCTTCTGGGCACACGTGCCAAAGTAGTCCAAGAACACCAATTCAATAAAGCAACTGTTTCTGACATGGCACATTCTTGATTGCTGTCCGTGGCCTTTGTTTCACTTGGTGGCAATGCCTAAATCCATCTCAGAATAATGAGCTGTTCCAGCTGTTGGCATTAATGCTATTTTCTTTGTTGGGCCTGTCCTGTAGTAGGTGAGTTCTGGGTACTCTTCTGGCTCTGTCAATCTGTTTCTTCACTTCAGCAGGTGGGTATTGTAGTTGTAAGAATGCTTGATAGAGATCTTGTAGGTGTTTGTCTGAGCGGTTGGAGCAAATGCAGTTGTATCGTAGAGCTTGGCTGTAGACAATGGATCGTGTGGTGTGGTCTGGATGAAAGCTGGAGGCATGTAGGTAAGTATAGAGGTCAGTAGGTTTCCGGTATAGGGTGGTGTTTATGTGGGTCACAGATTGACAGAGCCAGAAAAGTACCCAGAAGTCACCTACTACAGGACAGGCCCAACAAAGAAAATAACAGAACACCACTAGCCATCACCTTCAGCCCCCAACTAAAACCTCTCCAACGCATCATCAAGGATCTACAACCTATCCTGAAGGATGACCCATCACTCTCACAGATCTTGGGAGACAGGCCAGTCCTTGCTTACAGACAACCCCCCAACCTGAAGCAAATACTCACCAGCAACCACACACCACACAACAGAACTACTAACCCAGGAACCTATCCCTGCAACAAAGCCCGTTGCCAGCTGTGTCCACATATCTATTCAGGGGACACCATCATAGGGCCTAATCACATCAGCCACAATATCAGAGGCTCATTCACCTGCATATCTACCAATGTGATATATGCCATCATGTGCCAGCAATGCCCCTCTGCCATGTACATTGGTCAAACTGGACAGTCTCTATGTAAAAGAATAAATGGACACAAATCAGACGTCAAGAATTATAACTTTCAAAAACCAGTTGGAGAACACTTCAGTCTCTCTGGTCACTCGATTACAGACCTAAAAGTGGCAATACTTCAACAAAAAAACTTCAAAAACAGACACCAACGAGAGATTGCTGAATTGGAATTAATTTGCAAGCTGGATACAATTACCTTAGGCTTGAATAGAGACTGGGAGTGGATGGGTCATTACACAAAGTAAAACTATTTCCCCATGTTTATTTTCCCCCCCTCCCCATTGTTTCTCAGACGTTCTTGTCAACTGCTGGAAATGGCCCACCTTGATTATCACTACAAAAGGTTCTCCCCCACCCCGCTCTCCTGCTGGTAATAGTTCACCTTACCTGATCACTCTGGTTACAGTGTGTATGGTAACACCCATTGTTTCATGTTCTCTATGTATATAAATCTCCCCACTGTATTTTCCACTGAATGCGTCCGATGAAGTGGGCTGTAGCTCACGAAAGCTTATGCTCAAATAAATTTGTTAGTCTAAGGTGCCACAAGTACTCCTTTTCTTTTTGCGAATACAGACTAACTCAGCTGCTACTCTGAAACCTGAAAAGATAAAGATTATTTGCTTTGGAGAGGAGATAAGTGAGAAGACATGATAAAAGTAAAATAATTAATGGTATAGAGAAGGTACATCAAGAACTTCTGTACTCCCTGTCTCGTAACACAAGAGCAAGGGGACATTCAATGAAACTGAAAGGTGGCAAATTCAAAGCTGATAAGAGGAAATTCTTCTTCACACAATACATAATCACTCTTTGACTATCATTGCCATAGGATGTATGTAGTGTAGCAGTAGCCGTGTCAGTCCCAGGATATTAGAGCAGTGGTCTCCAAAGTGGGGTGCGCAAGACCTTCCCCGCTCCGTTTTCGGCGGCACGCCAGTGGCAGCTCTCTCTTTTTTTTTTTTTTTTTTTTTTTTTGCTTCCCTAGAGCTGGCCCTGGGGGTGCATGATCTAAAAAGTTTGGAGACCACTGTATTAGAGGGACAAGATGGGTGAGGTAATATCTTTTATTGGACCAACTTCTGCTGGGGAGAGAGACAGGCTTTCAAGCCCCACAGTTATTTTGATTTGATCTGAAAAAGAGCTCTGTGTGACTCAAAAGCCTGTTTCTCTCCCCAGCAGAAGTTGGTCCAATAAAAGATATTGCCTCACCCATCTTGTGTCTCTAATTGCCATAGGATATCACTGAATCCAAGAACTTAGCAAGATTCAGAGAGGGACTGGACATTTATATGGCTATCACAAATATTCAGAAGCATCATAGTAAATACTTGTAAAAGAGGAGGGATATGACACCACATGCTTCCGAATTTAAGCCCATCTCTAACTCTTATGGGGTAAAGTGGAGACTCCGCTGGGGAGCAGATTATTCCACATGTATCTACTGCAGGGTTTCTTGCATCTTCCTCTGAAGCATCTGGCACAGACAGATGGCCCGCAGATCTGATCCAGTCTGGCAAGTCCTATGTTCCTCTGAGTGGGGGATGATTTGCATTATTCACAAGTGATTCAATCATGATTGACTCATATAGGTCCTCCCAAATGAATGTCAACAAAACCTTTAAACCGCAGAGTGCACAGGTCTGGGACTTGGGTTATTCCATGCACATGGTGCTTGCTGGCAAAACTGATGAGATCTCCTTAGACTATGTCTACACTACAGTTTATGTCAGCAACTTATGTTGCTCGGGGCGGTGGGAATGGGGAATAAATCACCCCCAAGCGACATAAATTACACTGACATCAGTGCCAGTGTGGACAGCGCTATGTCAGCGGGAGAGGTTTTCCTGCCAACATAGCTACTGTCTCTCACGGGGGGCTGGAGTAGTTAAGCCAACAGGATAGCTCTCCCCTGTCAGCATAGAACAGCTACAAAGACAAAGACAGTTTACAGCAGAGCAGCTGCACCACTGTAAACCCTTCAGTGTAGCTGTTACTAAGGTTTCCTGAGTGAAGTGTATTTTAAGGAGATATTCGAAGGGAGCCAGGAATGTCACTGATGTGATGAGAATTCACAGACAGTTCCAGATGGAGATGAGACATAAAAGACAACATGAAACAGAGTGAGGAGAGAAGGGGCCTGATCCAGCTCCCATAAAGGTCAACGGGAGTTGGATCAAGCCCAAAGGGGGCAGTTCGGAGGAAGGCATGGACTCATTTTGCTGGCTTCTGGTTGCAGTCCTTCCACAAATACAAGAAAATGTTATTGTTTCCCCTATACGGAGAACAGCCTTCCCCTAGAAGTCTTTTCTCCCTGCTACCTCTTCTTTCTCCTCCCTCTTTCTCACAAGGAGGCGGCTTTTTAAAGGTCACCAGCAGCCTTTAATTGGACTCAGGTGGTTCTAGTTAACCTGAGGTAACTGGTTTTCAGTTCATAGGGAAAAGGGCCTTCACCATTCTAGGACTGATATACCTACCTTCCCCTCTCTCTCCTACATAGGTGCAAACTCCTGGGCTGGAGCACCCCTGGAAAAAAAAAAACAAACAGTGGGTGCTCAGCACCCACTGATCAGCTCTTCCCACTCCCTCCCAGCGTCTTCTGCCCACTGGTGATCAGCTGTTCAGCGGCGTGCAGGAGGTGCTGGCAGGGAATGGGAGGATCAGGGGCAGGAAGAGGCAGGGCGGGGATAGGGCCTGGGGTGGAGTGGGGGTCAAGCACCTTCTGGGAACTCACAAAATCAGCGCCTCTGTTCTCTTAGCTGCCAGGTCTGACTGCCACAGTAGAAAGCAAAGTGGAGCATGGAGGGACATGGGAGAAAAGGAGAGCACTGTGCGGGCAGGGATGGATTTGTGCAGGGCCTTGAAAGAATACAAAATAGGATGAGGAGCTTGAACTTCATGCAGAAAAAGAAAAAGACCAAGTGAATGGACTTCGGGAGGGAAATAAGTTAACGATTCTCTCATTTTGCTGTGACAAGTTGTTTTCTTTTAGCTCCCCTTCAATCCAAGCCCTGGCCAGTGCAACATAATAGAGAGTTTTGCACACTTCAAAGGCCCTGATTTTCAGAGGTGCCAAGGACCTGCAGTGCCTACTGGCTTCCAATAGGGTTTTGAAAGTCAGGCCACAGGGTCTCATTTACCTTGTGTTTGAACTTTGTTTAAACTGAGCTGGATAATGTCCTCTAATAAGGGTAAGGATCCCATGTACAAGCAGACACTTCCCTCTACCCTGTGGTAGCCAGAATCCACCATTTCCACATGAAACAAAAACAAGCAGAAGGTTTCAATCTAGTCATAATGGGAAAACAATCAAGTTTTTTTTTGCTGTTATACCAATAAAATAAAAACCAGCAGGATCTTATTAAAGGGGAAAAGGCAAAATACCACATTTATTGTGAATACAGAAAGAATCATAGTAATCAGTTACTTTTAGCTATAACATTCCATTCAATCTCATATTTATTCATACATTCATTCATACACACACACACGCACAGGTTCTGCAAGGTTGTTATCATAGTTACCAGCCTTAGAGTTGCTCATGCCAAGCCACTGGCCAGGTGGCCTGGACATGAGGAGGGAGCAGGGCCTTGTCAGATGCACATCTGATGCTCCTGAAAGTTGGTTTGCAGAATCAGACCCCAAAGTTCTCACTTTCCAGAGTCCATTTTTATAGGAATTTCTTCCTATGTCAGTCTATGGGAATTGCTTCATCATGCTGTTGCTGAATCAATCAGCAGATAGCACGTTCCTGACGGCTCCGTGCTGCCAGATGTTATCTTGTTCTTTGGTTCTCCCATTCTTGAGGCTGTTAGGTGGATTCCAGTCTGCCCTCCGGGGGTCCTCTGGTTATTTCCATTTGACGCCTTCTTCAGCTGATGGACACTGCATTCTTAGGCTGGCACCTCCCTGATCATTCAGTTATTATCCACACCAAGCATCCATCCACATACATCCTCTATCTCTATTTTAATCACAATTGTTAACAAAGCGAGATTAATACAACAAACGGGCGGGGAGTCTCTGGGTGCTGTTTCTATTGTTACAGAGTATTGCTTTGAGTCTCTCTCTGCGTGAGTAGTTGTTACAAAGTATTGCTTTGAGAACAGACTCTGTCTTAGAATGTACTAACACAATTAGCAGCTTGCAAGTTTCACACAGAGGGAGAGAAACAGTACCAAAAACCAAGAGACCTCTTAATTAGTAATACCCTGGAATTTAAACTATGGGGAATCAAACTCATTTGTGATTTTAATACAGAACTTCTTTAATATGATCCAACGTTGCCAACATGAGGACAAAATATATATAGTCACTGTGTAGGATTGAGAGTTGGTGAGGGAACTGCTGAAATCTAATTTCAATCTAAATTGAAATCTATTCTAACTTCTACATACAGACATTTCCCACTGTGATAATTTTACTGAACTAAGTTAGCATACAACAATCTAAAAGACAAAGGAAAAAATTCTAAGACACCCAAAAGCAAACCTTTTAATTTAATCAACACAGAAGCAGGAATGTTTAGGACAAAATATAATGATGAAGGGCCATATACTGCAGTCTTTACTCAGGCAGACCTCTGACCAAGATCAAAGGGGGTTTTGCTTAAGGCAGGCAGTACTTGACCGTTTTCCTATTTATTTCCTTTGGAAAAGAGAGCCATAAATCATCACTCAAGAACCGAACCATAAAACACTCCAAATTTAAATAGCACTAGAAAATTAGGCAGAAATCGAGGGCTACATTTTCAAACATGAATGCAATGAGCGTACTTACAGTCCATAAAACCCATGCATTACTAAGTCAGTCACGCTGCGTTGGGTACATCTATACAGGGATCAAAACCCTCCAGCATGGCCATGGCTGGCCCAGGTCATCTGACTTAGGCCCACGAGGCTCAGGCTGCAGGGCTAAATGTTGCTGCGTAGATATTCGGGCTCCGGTTGCAGCCGAGCTCTGTGACCTTGTGAGGGAGAAGAGTCACAGAACTTGGGCTCTAGCCTGAGCCCGAATGCCTACACAACAATTTTTCAGCCTCAGAGACCAAGCCCTGCGAGCCCGAGTAGGCTGACCTGGGCCAGCCGTGGGTTTTTTATCCCTGTGTAGACATACCCATAGATAAGGTTTATTTGAATGGGGTCTAAAGTTTGCTTTGTGTGTGTTAATAATAACTGATCTAATCTAGCCAAAGTTATTTTGATTAATTAACCTTTACATCAGCCATGATTAGTGACACCATTACTGGCCCCACGTAGAGCTGGATTCTCCACATTGTGGCGCAAAGTGAACCAATAGTGGTTGGAGATTTGTAGTGAAGTCCCCTGGTGCTGGGGAAACTCTAGTGGCCCAATGCTGGCAGAGGTGGCTCTGCTTCTTCCTGCACCAGCTCTGCTAC
Organism: Natator depressus; assembly: GCF_965152275.1. Taxonomy (NCBI): domain Eukaryota; kingdom Metazoa; phylum Chordata; order Testudines; family Cheloniidae; genus Natator; species Natator depressus. The sequence goes on along the minus strand of NC_134235.1, from coordinate 192,663,332 downwards.
CTAATTCCAGCCCCTGGAGCTGGCCACCCAGCACAAGAACAGGCAGGAAGAAAGCACTGCAGAGAAAGTGGCATGGGGGAGAGTGACTCTACTGTGCCAGATTAGCCTTTGGTCCCTCACACCAGCACCACAAGTCAAAAGTTGCCCCTCTGTAACTTTAGGTGGCTGAGAATCAAGGAGCTGTGATCCCTCTTAGCTCCCCGTCTCCACTACACATGAGCTCTTCTCAAACACAGCAGAGAATCAAGCCCATGGTATTTATCGTTGATCTCCTATCATCCCTCTTTTCTTCTTTCTGCATGGACCATCTCCATTCATTTTATGTGTTTGAATTTATGAAGGTATTAAAATGTAACTAAAACAATTTGTACAGTACCCCAAGCACCTGGGCGGAGGAATAGACGGGGGAGTGTTTTTATCTACGTAGCTATAATGTTATTATATTATCCTTAAAATATTAGTGTACCTCTTTTCTCAGAAAAATTAATTATAGGCATGTTCTGAAGTGAAGAGTATTAGCATTAAGTTTATTAATGATTTTAACATTAAGTAGCAATGGTCATTTCAGTATTCTCAGAAAAAAATAATAAAAATAGGCCATGTAATTTGGACCTACAAAATATTCTCATGTAATGCAATGCATACACAAGTACTCATTTTGCAGGTGCAAATGCACTTTTGCTCTTCTAAGTCTATATTTAGAACACCCTCAACTTTAAAAATGTCTTCAGCTTTTTCCATGAATGTATTTTCCAAAATTCCATTTACTTTCTCTTCATGGCAGCCAAGGATCTAGCACGTGGGGGCAGGACTAAATAACTGGCTTGTATGTTTATGACAGTTCCCTCTAGTGGTTGAGTTGATGGAATTGCTCCTTTAGGTCACCTGATAGAAAACTATGTTTCTGAATTGAGAATCATAAGTTAAAATTACATCCTTAAGATATAAATATGTGCTGTAAGCAGAGAGTATTCCAAAACAAAAATACATCTTCTGTGGTTGGTGGGTCACCACACTACACCTGTGATCTACTGCACCACAAGTCTCTGATCCTACTAGAAGACACACACAACCCTACAGAAAACCACTGAAGTCAAGGCAAGCTCTGTGGGTATATTGTGAGGTGTTCAGGAATCCAGGGTTAAGACTAAACAGGGAACATTTTGCTGAACTTGTGTGTATATGTATGTATATATACATACATACATACACACACACTTTTTTATATATGATCATGTTAATTGCATTTTTAGCAATACTGTCTATCGGCTGAAACTCTGAATTCAGGACCAATCTCTTTTAGCATGTCCAAGTCAGAGTCTAAAATATCTTCTACTCTGGCCAAAGTCTAGAAGTTAAATATGGCATGTTTTCAAACTGTTATGCTCCCACTACCAACAATCAGTTCTCAAGTCTAAGGCTGTGTGGGTTATTTTGAAATGCATAAGGGCATCCGCAAACTCTCTGCACTATCAGTGCCTGTGAAGTGTGGTTTTAATATACTTTTAGACTGAAAACTGCAATGGCTATTAGCCAGGATGAGCAGGGATGGTGTCCCTAGCCTCTGTTTGTCAGAGGCTGGGAATGGGCGACAGGGAATGGATCACTTGATGATTACCTGTTCTGTTCATTCCCTCTGGGGCACCTGGCGTTGGCCACTATCGGAAGACAGGATACTGGGCTAGATAGACCTTTGTTCTGACCCACTATGGCTTATGACTAGATCCACAAAGGGATTTAGGTGCATAACTGCCATTTGAGGCACCTAAATCCACCCATTTACGCACCACTGAGATCCTTAAAACCTTCGCTCAGCTGCCACCTGACCCTGCAGGCATCTCAGTTTCTGCTTGTAAAGTCCCATAGGCTTCTATATTTCCACCAGTGCGCATGTGCAATACCACTTAAGTTCTGATACTACCAAGCTGCTCGGCACCTAAGCTCATGCCTAGGCCCTGGCAGGATTTTCCAACTACCTCGCCTGAAGGGCCTGACTTGCCAGGCACGCTCTGAGCATGCTTACCTTGCGCAACAGACAGCCCTGGGTGGCCAGTCCCTGGGATGTGGGAGACCCAACTTCAAGTCCCTGCTCCAAATCAAGCAGAGCAGGAATTTGAAAATAGGGTCTCCTGTATCCCAGATGAGGGCCCCAACCACTGGGTTATGGGCTATGAAAAGATGGGGATGTCTGGGTTTTTACTGCGAGATAGGGCTGACCTGGCTCAAGTGACTAACTCCAGGAGAGGGTTCACATCTGTGAATCCTGAGCAGAGTTAGGTGCCTACCTACCTTTAAGAGGTGGGGCTTAGGCCCAGCTCCTCAGCATTTCCTACTGGCTAGCTTAGGTAGCTAGCCACTCAGCTTGCTGGCTTCTAAGCTCTGTCTTAGGCTCTTAGCTCTCCCTATGCACTGTACAGGGAGCTTGAGCGCCTAACTCAGGGCTGAGGATGCCACTGGGTGACAGGGTGCCTACAAGTTAGGTGCTGCGATGCCAAAGTCCCTTTTGGGTCTTGTTCCTAACCTATAAATATGCTTCAGATGCCAGGGCAAACCTGGAATATTCTCCTAGTAAGGTGTCACAAAACACAACATATGGCCCCAGTCTTCAGGAGGTTTTCAAGAACATATTAGACAAACACCCATCAGGAAAGGTCTAGCCCTGCCTTGAGTGCAGGGGACAGGACTAGATGACCTCTCGAGGTCCCTTCCAGTCCTGCATTCTAGGATTATCACATGCAGGGGTGAAGGTGAGCCGGTATGGGCCGGTACTGCGTACCGGTAAGACCCCGCACCGCCCCATACCCAGCCCACAGTAAAGCGTTGCCCTGGCGGCCGGTGGGGTGGGGGGGAGGGACAAAGGGAGCAGCTGCCCTGGGGCCAGTGATTTAAAAGGGCCCAGGGCTCCGGACACCGCTGCCGCTATGGAGCCCTGGGCCCCGGGCCCTTTGAATCAACACGGGAGCCCTGGGCAGCGTGGGCCAGCCGGACTGGAAGGGCTGGCTGGGGGACACTGACCCCCCCAGCCCCGCCCCTTCCACCCGAGGCCTCGTCCCTTCTGGGGGCCAGAGCCGCCCCGTACCGGTAAGTGGCCTCAGTTACTTTCACCCCTGATCACATGATACCCGACCTTTCTTTACCTTCTACATTCTGAGATGGTGGCAGCCTGCAGAGCACTGATTGGTAACCTGTGTAGAGCTGCTTGGACACTTGCTGCAGGGTCCCTCCTTGTTGCCAGCTGCAACAACCGTGCTGTGTTTCTACAGCATAATTGAGCCGATTCTTATGCTTTTCACATTCATTTCTTACGGTGTTGCCTTTTGGTGGTAAAGACTTAGCCACCAAGTACAATCCCTGCAACAGAGCTGCCTTTCCAGAGTAACATGAAACGGTGGGTGGGTGGGCGGGCGGATGGATGGAAAAAGACTTTCTGAATACTACTTATATAAGCAGTTGCCGCAGCTGACCACAAGGATGTTATGTGATCATGAAAGGGAGGAGAAGTGGGCCATTCAGTTGTAAATGGAAGGGAGGATAGCCTGTGAGACAGCTAGAGAGAGTCTAGGTGTGGTGTGGTCCAGGCTATGAGAAAGATCAAGAACCCCTGAGCTACAACATACATATGTTCAAGCAAGGACAACCTTAGCGAAAATGTCATCCCGGGCAAACTTGTATTTTGGTATCCCTGTCCCCCATGGGCACAGCCCCGGTGGGCTCCCCACTCTCCCCTTCACCCCAACCCCTTCACCTCCCTCTTGGACCCCCAACCCCTGCACTGTGCCCCCTTCAACCCTGCACCCTCTTCTGCACCCCCAACCCCTGCACCTCAACCCATGTGCCCCTGACCCCTGCCCCTCTCCTGCACCCCAAGCCCTGCACTGTGCCCCCTTTGCCGCTAGCCCCTGCACCCCTTCCTACGCCCACGTGGGGAAACTGTCCTGGATGCACGGAGCAGCTGGCATTGCTGCTCGCTCCCCACCTTGACTGCTGCTCCTCCGTGGACACCCAGGATGCTGTGTATGTGGCAGGGGAAGCAAGGAGCAACATCAGAGCTCCCTGTAGCCAGGGCACTTTCACCACCTGGGTTGTGAAAGGGGAGTGCAGAGAGCAGCAATTCCTCATGCCTTACAGCACAGCCCAGATAGGGAAAGTGAGCTGAATGCAGGGAACCCTGATGTTGCTCCTCACTCCCCCTGTCACAGCCCCATAGGGGGGCATGGAGGAATGTTGAGGGGGGTGTGAGCAGTATCTGTGTGTGGCCACTTGCACCCCTGCCCCATGTTCCTCTGCCAGGAGGAAGCAGGGATAAATCTGGGTGCGCCCCCAAGCGGCGCTCCACAGGGCGCAGTTTCTGACACTAGCACCTCTGCGCTGCTGCATGGTGCTCCCTTGACCAGTGGTGCCCTGGGTGGCCGCCCGCGTGCCCTACCCCTGAGGCTTAGCCCTGTGTTCAAGCTTTCCCCGCTATACAGTTATGTGCAATGGAAGACACTAATTCAACAGATAACTCAATGATAAATATTTTCTGCCATAAATGCCCCACACTAGTAAATAACTACATACAAAACGTGTAACAGAAAAAACAATGTTTATATAACCAGGGAAATGCATCCCCTTCCTTTCTTTTTGCTCCTTTTCCTACCTCCCGCCCCTTTGGGCTTATTAAATTCCCCCTTCCTTCCGATTTACAGCACTTCCCTTCTTCTCTGTGTATTTCTCTCTTGTTTGGTGGGGTATTTTTATTTCTCCTCCCCATGTCCTCTGTGTGAAGGAACAAAGCACTCATGTAGAATTCATCACAGGAAAACAAACATATCCCACCTCTACATCCTTGGGAAGAGACTAATTGAAATTACCAGTCCTCTGGCAACTGGCATAGAGAAAGCAAGAGAAATTACTATAGTCAATTTGTCAAGGGAACTGTTGGCACTCTGACAGTTCAGGAGAACAACTATTTGACTATAGGCCTAAGTGTGGGGAGGTGGAGGTGCAGTGCCTGAAGGCACTATTGCCATCAAAAGAAATAACACCTCGCAGATGTTGCAGAAAAGCACAGGGCATTGTGGACCTTGCTGCACCTTCAGCACAGACATGGTGCATAGAGGAGCAAGACTTTCCTCACCCTTGGAGAAAAGTCTGATAGAAGTGACTAGAGAAAGAAAACCTGATTTAAAAATTGCCTAGTAAGGTTTTCATTCTGTAGGTTTTTCAGTCCTATTAAATTCTGCAGATACTCAGGGGATGGACAATGGCACAGACAGTACTAGTGAGCCCCCTTTCTTGCCATGCTGGGATACAGATTAAGTTTACCCCATGTATTAGAACACTGGGGGCCAGGGTTTCTTGTAGCCTCTCTTGGGGAAGTTGCACACATAATTTAGCTCTAAGACTGATTCCAAGTGCATCTTATTACTGTTACTATAATTATCGGCCCTCACATAGCACTTTTCATCTTCAAGACCCAAGACCTATTCAAGCAAAGCTGGCAATCCCTGCAAAGCCATGCAGATGGGCCACGGGGTTGCAGTGTCCCAAGCTCAGTGTGTGACCTGCTCTATTGCTGCTGTCTGAACAATAGTCAAGAAACTGACAGGCGTGCCAATGTCAGCTAGCAGCTACTGGGACTCCCAGAGTCTGCAGCTTCTGGGCATCGCCATCATGTGGAAGGCCCCAGGGCCAGGAACCCAAGGGCTTCTGGACTCCCAGGCCAGCTGGTTCCTGAGGTTGCCAGCTCAGAAGTCTCGGAGCCTGGAAGCTCTGGCATGGCAGGGTTGCCCCATAGCCACAGACCCTGCAAGCTCTGGGATCCCCCAGGCGACCTGCCCGGCAGACAGGGTGACATCAAAACTCTGCCTGAGATTCAACAAAAATTCATTGCACTTGATCCCTTTGCACTAAGTATTTTGAGTTCAAAACATCAGCATTTTCCCACAAAACTGGAAGCGCTCTGATCACCTCTACTCAAAGTAATGCAAACAAAGTTATTCCATGACTAAAACAGGCTGCAGGGACCCAGAAACCTTTCCCTTCGAGTAAGCCAGTAGCAAACGGTTTTCCTGCAGCCTTTTTTCCCCTCCAACCAAGCCCTTTATAAAAATCACATGACCTCTTCCCAGCTGGGTCTGATAATCAACTGGATGGGTTGGCCCCTGGCCACCTGGCCCTTAAAAGGGACAGAGCAGCCTGTACATTTTTCCCCAGCATAACTGTGTGTCTACACTATGGCTTTTGCTGGAGTGTGTGTGTGTGCGTGCGCGTGTAAAAAGACAAGCTGGGGTACAGACAGATAAGAAACAACGAGTCTCAGTAAGAAAACCAAACAGTAGGGTGGAAGCCTGGTGTGGCCTGAGAGAGAGGTTCTTTGTCAGGGGTGCCAGCTGAAAGAAACTTGGACCCGTAAGCTAAGAAACTACTTTTGTGTCTGGGTCCTCCTGCATTCAGACAAGCAGCACTTTGTACGTTCCTTGTAAACAAAACAAGGCTACATCAAAGAAGATACCAGACTCCATCATCAATTTCTACTCCCAGCTGAAACAACCTACACTTTGACTAACCACTTGGATCAAAAAAGGGGAAACATTAATTACTAATTTTAACATTTGCTTCCTTGCACAAGAGTTCTGCCAACATCATGGATTGATTCAGGAATGCATGCTTTCTCCAGCATGTAGACACTTCTCCTCTGCAAGAAGTTACTCCCAGCCCCAGTTCCCTTCATCTGATTGTGTGTAGACATGCATGCATCCATACCTGGCACGTTACGAGGTCAAAAGGGTACGTTGGTGCTGGGAGCATTTTTTTTCTTTTTTCTTTTTTCTTTTTTTTTTTTTTTTTTTAAATAACTAGGTTCTCAGCTTGGCCAGGGGAAGAAAGGCCAAAGCATTGTACATGTCCGAATTTGCAAAGACTTATTCCTTCCAGGTGTCTGAACTGCACTTGGCCTCCAGACTTCTAGCAAAAACCACAAGACTTGAATTCACCATGTTAACGGCTAAGCTATCTGTATTAAGCACCCTGGCGTGCACAGCTGGTACAGACAACATGTCCCTGAGTCCTAGCAGTCAAATGCATTTAACCACGTGTATTCTTCCATGCTACGTTGCTCCTTCTATATTACCCCACCCTCCTCACAAGGAGCAATCATTATAGGAGGCTCATTCATTACACCAACCGTAGCCTTCTAACACAGCATCAGAGGCCGGCTGTTTGCCTTCCTTGGCCATGAGATAAGTGCCTGGTGAAGCTGCAAGCTTCCGAACACATATTGGACAGTAAATAAGTGAAAAAACAAACTTGCCACCCTGAAGGAGAAGAAACCCCGTGACTCTGTCTGCACTACCTACAAATGCCAACTCTCCACAGATGGGCTGTATCCTCCATGGCTTCCTCTAAGGAAAGGGAGCTCGCGTGTGTCAGTGCCGGCTGCTGGGGCTTGGATGAACAGGCTGCAGAGCTCCAGCAGGATGTGCAGCCCAGCCCCATATCTAATACCGCGTAAATATTCTTTTCATCGACAACGATAGAAAGGAAATATGGTCTCATGCGTAAGCCACAGGACTGGGACGCAGGAGATTTGGGTTCAATTTGCATCTCGGCCATAGATTTCACTTAGTCTCTCTGCGCTTCACTTCCCCATCTGTTAAATGGGGATAATGATATTTCCTCTCTCATGAGTCCCACCCTTTGCCTGTCCTGTACATTTAGATTAGAAGCTCTTTTGTGAGGGACAGTCTCTGACTACACCTCAGTTCAGTGTCCAGCACAATGGGGCTTTGATCTTGCCTGGGGCCTGTAGGCACAAATATAAACAGTGCTGATTAACATTTTTATATAGTGCCATAGGTCTGCATGGTGCTTTGTCTCTCTTGGCCAGCAGAGGACATCGGGTACAGAGGGATTTGACACTGCACCCCACAGAGCTTGGAGAGACACTGAACCTCTTTCAGGACATAGGCTTTTGGAGTTGCAAGCTCCAGTGGTCACCCACATCTTAGTGATGCAATGGAGTTCCAAGCATGTTTTGCTTTCTCTGTAGGTCCATTTTTGGTATAGATTATTACATACTAGAGGCTACAGCTAGCATCGGGCACCATCCTACTCACTTCAAGTTTTGCAAGAAATGGGTAAGATTCTGGCACTAAAAGTCAGTTTAGTACATACTAAACTTCGAAGTATAGTAGATCATAGGCATTAATTTCGAATAAATCCATTAGTTAGCTGCAAAGAGTTCAAGGTTGTTCGTGTCCCCAGATAAGGATAATGTCTCATTAAGGCTTAATTTATCTGACTCTCTTTAAAAATGGTTACTTTAATGGGATCAAAAGTTTAACCTTCATGGTTTCTTGTTTTACTTGTGCTAATTACTTCAATACTGCAACTGAAAGAACATTTTTATGGCACAATAAAAGGGTAGTGGTTAATCTGACCTCTGTAGGCATATTTACTTTTACAAAAATTCTAATGTACATAGTGATTCAGGACAGCATGTCGTCATGGGTCAATACCACATGGACAGCATGGGCAAGCAGACCCAAATGACTATTTTTGAAAGCTATGTCTCTGATACAGACACTGCGGGCATAGCTCTGTGAGTCAGGGCTATGAAGAGATGTAATCCCTGACCTACACAGTGTATCGGCAGAAGTCCCCAGCGTAGATGAAGTCATACCAGAAAAACTGCACTTTTATTGATATAGCTTGTTTCATTCATGGGAGGAGGGGGAGTTTTCTACACCAGTACAAACCACAGTTTTGCTGGTGTAGCTGGGATCACACTAGATGTGCTTTGCCAATATATATATATATATATATAGTGGTAAAGCTCACCTAGCGTAGCCGAAGAATTATGTGATGAACATTACAGGAAAATCAAATGCTGCTGCCTAAAGCAAAAGAGCTGGAAGTGGATAGCTCTCATGTATAGGTAGGAGATTTGACCTTGGTTCACGTTATTGATGGATAGTTGTGTGAGGTCAATGTTGTTTTTTCATGTTTCACCAATTATATCAGTTTTATAGTAAATAAAAAGGGATTGGACAGTGGAATAGTACCTGAACACGGGTCCTTTCACATCTAAATCACCAGTTCAACTCCAACACAGATAAGTAGTGAAAGTCACTGCCGTGAGGTGGTTTTTCTATGATCTACATGGAAATGTGTTTCTATCATTTTTTTAAAAATGCACCCTTAACGTATAGGTGAGTGTGCAAAAACAAACATACACAAATCCTTGATCCATGAACCGCCTCTCAAATCATCCTCTTGGTAAAAACCTATATAAACAGATTGGTTGGGGGTGAGGGGAGGTGGTATGGAAGGAAAAACTAAAAACAAAAGGGTTTGGGGGAGTGGAAAATAATATTGTTCATTTTGGGGTTTTGTCAAAAAATGTAATTTAAAAAAAGTGAAAAGTTGTTATAATGAAGTTTTCTGTTTTTAAAAAAAGCCAATTTTGGTGGAAAAAAGTGTTCAGAAAGTTTCAATCAATTGTACCTAACACTAGAAGGAAAGGGAACAAGGAATGCTGAGGATTCCAGGTATTTCTTGGTCCCTGTCCAAAGTTAATGGTCCTCGTCTAGTTTTGCATAGTCCCAGTATCAAGAAGAGTCCACTTTAACAGTCAATCTTAACAATTCTGAGCAGGCAGCAGCCATCTTAAGTAGGTCTCTCTGCAGAAAAACAATAAAGGAGGAGTATTTGTTACTGACCTGCATCTGGCCATGCGCTCTTTTTATGTGTAAGTCTAAGATCCACACTTTGCAGTTACTGCTCCAGAGAGTCTGAGATTAAAACAACACAAGAACATCTCAGTATTCCTGCTGCAGCCACCTCCAATTGTTCATTCTAGTAAACCAAAAAAAAAAAAAAAAAAACACCCTGATTACTGCCAAGAAGGTTTAAACAGCTGGCTATGAAGAATGTGGAATGTGCAAAATTGCTTGAATTAGAAAGGTTAGAGGAATTAGTAAACAAGTGCTTACTACGAATGGAAAAACTGATTCAGATAAATCTTCCCAGCTCCCAGACATTCACCCTGAATCTGAATCATTCGTATCTGAATCTGAAACTAACTCTTTTTGAAGTTCACACATGTTTTCTTAATTCATTTCCCCCTGGTTCTGTATATGCACTTCTGGACTTTTGAGTTCCTGCTTGAATTGGAAGTGCAAGTGCCAATATATGTTATGATGGAAAATGCTAATGGTTGCACATTGCATGTCATTGATGCATAAGCACCCAGGGTGAAACTCTCTATAGAAAGAGTTGGAGACAACATATGCAGTAATCACCCTCAGAATCTCATTTAAGGTATTCTGTGGGTTAAAGCCTTTTTATTTGAGCCGTTAGACCTTAATGAGGCTCCTTTGTGCTGCAAAGTTTGGATCAAAAGGAGATTTGAGGGATAAGGTGGGGGGGTGAGATAATATAGTTTATTGGACCAACTTCTCTTGGTGGGAAAGACAAGCTTTTGAGCTGACACAGAGCTCTTTCTCAGGTCATGATGACACCTTGTTACTGAGAACTGTCATTCAACAATGGGAGGTACCCATTTACTGTTGTACACATCCCCTTTGGGTCTTCCATTGCTTCCAATGGTGGGCAGGTCAAAGGTTGAGATTTTTCTTCTCCAGTGGAGATTCCTGAACCTGTTCAAATTGCTAAAAAGGAAAGCAGGGTAAAGAAACCTTGATTTTTCAATGGTTTAAACGTTTTTGGGTGATGATAAAATGTAGCCTTTCCAATGGGTGGCACCCCAGCCCATCCACAGCAGCTCATATCAAACAGCATTCACATCAACTCTCCAGGATATGTGAAAAGTTATCTCTTACGTATAAATTAGATACAGAATTCTCAAGTCACTTTTGATTATTTTGGTGAAAGCTGACGAACATTCCACATGTATGCAAATACTTAGTAGAGCTGGCAGCTTTAAGCAGATGTTTCTAGTTTGTTGTAACATGCTGGAAATCTCAGGGGCCCAATCCAAAGCCTTTGTAAATCAGGGAGAGCCTTCCCTGTTGATTTCAATGACCCATGTATAAAAGCCCCACAGATCAGACATCAGTCTTGGATGTCTCCCTTTTCTTGCCACTTAAGTTGTCTTAGGTAACAAAAAGTCTGTTTAAAACAGACTTAAAAGTCCTTTCTGTCTCTCTAGTCTATTGAGAAATGTAAGGAGAGAGGTAATGGACTCCGTCAACTCCAAGATCACACTAGAGACAGATTGCGGGAACTGATGTTACTTACTGTTGCCAGCTTGGCTACGTCTGTCTTCAATGCACCCAACTCACAGGATGCAATAGAATATGTTGTAGGTACCAAAACAAATTACAGCTGCAGTTACCAAACCAAGCCATGGGTGACACTTCAGCTGAAACATAGTGGACCTGATTCTCCTCACACCAGTTTTTACACAGGTCAAACTCCACTGACTTTACTGATTAGATCACACTGATTTTACACAAGTAATTTACAGGGTGTGAATTTGAGCAAGGGCTAAATTTTAAAGCAGATTAGTTGTGCTCCTCTCAATAAAAACAAGTGTTCTGAACACTTTGGAATTATATTACTTTGTTGTACCCAAATCAGCTTCTTTATCAACACAAATGATGATAAATCCTCTATTTGGGCTAGGCAGCAGCAAAGTAACCCACTGCAGCTGAATACCTGGATTGACATGTGATGTAAAAGCAAAAATAAAATGGATTTAATGACCTTAGTTGAGGCGCTGGTAAATTTTTATCCACATTACAAAATCATTACTGAGCAAAATTTGACTGTAGCCTTTGATGTGGTCATAACAGAGTCTGCTCTGACTTGAACTATAATTACATTAATTGTGTCTGCCTATACTAATTCTCTGCCTATACTAATCACTTCATACCTTGGACCATGTAATTTTTCTTAAGCAACGAATTCATATTGCCTCCATATAAATCCATGGTACGCCCACATCTTGAATACTGCATGCAGATGTGGTCGCCCCATCTCAAAAAAGATATATTGGAATTGGAAAAAGTTCCGAAAAGGGCAACAAAGATTATTAAGGGTATGGAATGGCCATATGAGGGGAGATTAATAAGACTGGGATTTTTCAGCTTGGAAAAAAGACGACAAAGGGGGGATATGATAGAGGTCTATAAAATCATGGCTGGCGTGGAGAAAGTAAATAAGGAAGTGTTATTTACTCCTTCTCATAACACAAGAACTAGGAGTTACCAAATGAAATTAATAGGCAGCAGGTTTAAAACAAACAAAAGGAAGTATTTTTCCACACAACGCACAGTCAACCTGTGGAGCTCTTTGCCAGAGGATGTTGTGAAGGCCAAGACTATAACAGGGTTTACAAAAGAACTAGATAAATTCATGGAGGATAGGTCCATCAGTGGCTATGAGCCAGGATGGGCAGGGATGGTGTCCCTAGCCTCTGTTTGCCAGAAGCTGGGAATGGGCGACAGGGGATGGATCACTTGATGATTATCTCTTCTATTCATTCCCTCTGGGGCACCTGGCGTTGGCCACTGCCGGAAGACAAGATATGGGGCTAGATGGACTTTTGGTCTGACCCAGTATGGCCATTCTTATAGTAGGTCAAACCATTCAATATTGTTCTGGTCAGGCATTAGTCCCCAGGTCAACATGTTCCACTAAGGGGACCTAAAGTTAGATTCCTAAGTCCATATTTAGATACCTAAATAAAAGTAGCCTGATTTACAGAGCTACTGAGCACCCACAGCTCCCACTGGCCTTAGTGTATTACTCTAGTCAAAGCCATACTAGCTGTGTGTGGCACAGATGACCTAAATTATGCCTCAGGGCCTGATCCCTGAATTATGTGGCACTGCCTTCTCCCCAAACCCTCTCATTCCCATACTCTCTGCCCAGCCAAATCAATAGTATCTTTAGTATATAAATCAAATCTGTTTATTTTGCCTGCAAATGGTTGTTCCACAGATTTTTTTTTTATTGGCGGATGGCAACACATAATATCACCACAGAGGGTGCTGGACGAAAGCTTGAAGCTTTAACAGCTGGGTAGGGAGCTGGGGCTTTTTGCACCCAGGAAGGAATCAGTTTTGGAGGGTTGGCAAAGAGGAGGCAGCTGAGGCTTTGGGGAGTGAGGAAAGGGCACATCTCTTCTTCACCACCCACTTTAGAGCAGGAGTAGAACTTACTTTATATTTGGAAAAAGAAAAGGAGTACTTGTGGCACCTTAGAGACTAACAAATTTATTTGAGCATAAGCTTTTGTGAGCTACAGCTCACTTCATCGGATGCATTAGTGGAAAATACAGTGGGGAGATTTATATACACAGAGAACATGAAAAAATAGGTGTTACCATACACACTGTAACGAGAGTGATCAGGTAAGGTGAGCTATTACCAGCAGGAGAGCGCGGGGTAGGGGACGGGGGGGGGACGGGGACCTTTTGTAGTGATAATCAAGGTGGGCCATTTCCAGCAGTTGACAAGAACGTCTGAGGAACAGTGGGAATTAATTTCCAAACTGGATACAATTACCTTAGGCTTGAATAAAGACTGGGAGTGGATGGGTCATTACACAAAGTAAAACTATTTCCCCATGTTTATTCCTCCTCCCCCCCCCCCTTTGTTCCTCAGACATTCTTGTCAACTGCTGGAAATGGCCCACCTTGATTATCACTACAAAAGTTCCCCCCCCCCCCCCCTGGCTGGTAATAGCTCACCTTAAGTGATCACTCTCCTTACAGTGTGTAGGGTAACACCCATTGTTTCATGTTCTCTGTGTATATAAATCTCCCCACTGTATTTTCCACTGAATGCATCCAATGTAGCTCAAATAAATTTGTTAGTCTCTAAGGTGCACAAGTACTCCTTTTCTTTTTGCAGATACAGACTAACACAGCTGCTCCTCTGAAACCTTTATATTTGGAGTGGAGTGTTGAATTCCTCATTCCCCACCCCAGCAAAACTTTGATTGTAACGGTCTCCCCTTATCCGTGCCACTACAGTAAGAGAGAAGGACACGGCCAACACTGTCCAGTGAGGAAATATTTACACTGAAATATGTCCACAACGACACCCAGCCCTTTTGCCTAGTGTTTTTAGAGTTACTTTAAAACTCAGTAAAAGAAACCCGTAGTGTGTAGTTCTAATTGTTCCTGCCACAGTTCATTCCCTTGTATGTTGGAACATGATTTCATCTACCATTGTGTTACTCATTTGCCTAGATTTGTTATATTCTTCCTCAGTAGCCTAAATAATTGTGTATCAACAATTTTTCCTTTCTTTCTGATAATAAGCATATATATAATAAATAAAAATCATGACTTGTTCTACCACAGAGCCTAAGGTACTTCTGTATAGACCTTTAACCATGGGGAAAATTTGACCATTTCCACACTTTGTTTTCCATTTTTTAACCAGTTTCTAATTTCATGGCAGCATTTCACCGCTCACTCTGTGACTACAAATCACCTCCTCGGAGGGACATTGTCAAAAGTTTTTGAAATACGAACCTTAAGTAAAAGCTTTTGTAAGGATATAAACTGTACCAAAATTAAATAGAACAGAGGTCAGGGGACCAGGTGTTTGCATGACTCATTTTCTGTTGTGCATGTAAACTACACCCTGAGAAAAAGACCAAAATACAGTGGAGAAGTCTTTGGTAAAACAGTGCATTAATTCTATAGCCTGTGCTTTGGGAGGATCAAGCAACAACCTGACTTGACTGAAAATAGGAAGTTCATGTGAATGAGATGCTGGCTCCCAGCAGACCCTCCTTTGTCTAACTACATATTTAGGGCTCTATTCTGCCACTATTACTCATATTGAGTATTAATGTTATTCATTATTACTCATATTTTACTCTGAGTAATCCCATTAATTTCAATGTGATTACTACAGTGTAGGGTAACTGCTATATGGAATAGTGACAGAATCTGGTCCTTCATAATTAAAAGTACATAATCCAACCAGAAGCTTGACTTGTCTTGCTCCTGAAGTTGATCCCAAAAGCTCTGGGCTGAGGGCTCAGATTATTAGTGGGGCACTGTTATAGACAGAGTGGGTACAATTTTCAAAAATCACTTGTGATGTGTGTTTTTGAAAATGGCACTTGGAAGCTAAGTGATTTAGGTGCCATTGAAAATGTTGCCCATTGTAACTATTCACTCATTTGAACAACTCTTGCAATTGCTTTCCACAACAATATACCAGGACAGCCACCCTCCAAACACTGTGGGTTGTGAAGTATGTTATGGCTGAAAAATGAAAGCGAGTCAGAGAGGCACTCACAAAGAGTCTATGGCCAAGCCGTTCCTGCTAACACTTACGTCTGCCATCAATGTCACTCAACAGCTTTGAGAAATCAGTGAAAAGCCATATGATGGATTTAGCTTCTCTTTCTTGATGTGCATGCAAATCTAAACTGCTATTTGTGAAATTAACACCAGTTTAGTCCTTTGTAGTACGGCGTTTGAGTAATACGTCATTTTTAATTTAAAAATGATGAGGGTGAAATCTTTGACCCATTGCAGTCATTGGCAAGATTCTCTGTAACTGATTCATGAAAAGCTCCTCATGATGACATGCTGTACCTCTTTGTAGCTATAAGATGCATAAAATTAACAGAGGACAACTATGTATGTTTTTAGCCAACAGCAAATTCGTGGTCCCCTTTTCAGATCAGTCCATTTCTGTGGTCACAACTCTGCACCTTTAATGAGGATCCCACAAGTTAACACCCGCAGGTGAATTGCCAGGAAAAGGATGAATGAACTGTGGATGCAAAATTATGGGCACAGTCCACTCCAGCTGCAAAACTGCCCACAGAAAATGGAAGCACTCGTTGAAAAAAAAAAAAAAAATCATACTTGACATTTTTGCCTACTATACAACACCAAAATAAACAAAGAAACAGATGGTGCCTTTTAGTTACTAGCCCAAATTGCAGGCAGCATGGGCACTGCCCCCCGAGAGGAAGATCCAGAGGGCGACTGTGTCTCAGAAGGCCCAGTATCTCCCCAAGCCCCCCGAAGCCCAGGGTAACAATGTGCACTGCACTATCCTCCTCCCAGATAGTACAGCTTGATTCCTTCCCCTCCTCATGTGGTTAGCTAGCGCCTCTGGTCAGCATGAAGAAGGACCAGAGCCACCCTCTGGAGTGCTTTTTTTCCCTGGGGGTGCGAGGAGGGAGCAGCCCCTGCACTTCCCGAAGTGCAAAGACTGTCATTATGCCTGATTCTTGGGCAAGAGCAAAAAGAGGAGAGGGAACGGCTCATTATGTCTCCCCGACCATGCACCCACACTAGGGACTGGCACACCATGGCTGAAAGCAAAGAGTAAACAGGTGCTATCATCATTAGTCATGCGTGTTAACTTCCATATAGTTCATTGTATCCAGATAGGTTTGTCCTGGAATACAGGAGGAGGCTTGGTGTTCTTTTCAGATTTGTATATATCTTATCCACCATTTTGATTGCTAAGGTGCGTTTCTAGACAGGGGCCAACATGTATTGCAGTTGCAGACAGAATTTCCCTCACCCTGAGGGCTCCATTATAATCTCAGATTAGATTGGTGAAGACGACTGTCATATACCTTTGCTTTAAAAATTCTGCTGCTGAGCATGTGTAAACAAGTAGCAGAGGGCCAGAGTCTGTGAGGTTCAGGAATTCCCACAGCTCTGAAAAAGTCAGGCCACTTGTTTTAGGAGCTTACGTATCTATGGATTTAGAAGCATTATACTAGCCATCCAACTCAGAAAATATTGGCTCAAATCTCTCTGTTTCTCTGTAAAATGGGGGAATAGTTCTTTACCTACCTCATGGGAGTGTGGCGAAGATAAATCAGCCAATGTCTGTGCAGTGAAGATGTAAAGCATGGCATCAGTGCTAAACGGTATTATGATCCAAAAGCCTTTCAAGACAACCAATGATAAAAGCCATCCTCCTAATACTACATTTGCTGTGTTTTACCCTATATCATAGGTAAGATGAGCTAAAGTTTCTATTTCTTCATTAAAAATGTTTTTTTCAACCATGTGATCATCTCACTTCTGATGAACTGTCATGGGAAATTCAGGCCCAATCCTACTCCCATTAAAATAAAAGGCAAAAACTCCCATTGATTTCAGTGGGAGATTGACAGATCCCCCAAGGCAGCATGTTTTAAGTTATTGATATTCACAGGAACTTCCTCCAGAAGCACAAATGTCATCCAGTATCCGCCAGGCAAAAATAAAAGGATAACATTGCTACTAGTGCTGAATAATGGTTCATAACCTTTGCACTGTGCCCTATGGTGCAAATGTCACTACAGTTGTCAGGATATTTATTTTTCACTGTGTTTAAGGGTATATGCCACAGTTGGATTTTTTTTTTTTTTTTTTTTTTTAACTTTTATAGTGACCTTTGCAAAGCTTGTACTGCAAGATTATGTAGTAATAATGGGACAATCCAAAGGTCACAAAACATCATTCTGCCCTAGTAACTATCATAAATGTGATGGCAATTAGAAAAGGTATTTTCCTTTGGGAGCAGGTTTTCTAGTGGATTCATACTCTAGTCCTTCACTTCTAGAGACCCGGGTTCAAAACTGGCCCACTCAGTTATGTGCCAGCGCAAGGTCACTTCTAGGAGCGGGCAAGCAGGGCGAGGTGCCAACTTCCAGGAGGCATTGGACAACCATGCCACTCAGCTTCCCTCCCCCTCCCCACCCTTCAGCTGCTTGGAGAGGGGTAGGGGCCACTGAAAATATTTTCTGCCCTGGCTGGCAAAACAGCTAGGGACACTCCTGTGCCAAAGACATGCAGGGGTCCTTGTTGAAATTTGACCACCAAACTGAAGGACACTTAAAGCAAACTCCCTGATTTTTCATGAAGTTCAGGCTCTCTCTGGATACTACATCACATCACCCCGGACAGTGATGGTTTATGAATTGTTATTTAGATTGGGGTAGTGCCCAAAATGTGCTAGATGCTTTTCAAGTACAGAGGAGGAGACAGTCCCTACCCTGAAGGGTGCATGATCTGACCAGACAAAGACAGACCCAAATGTGAGGGGAAGGGGGGAAAAGGTAAAAGGGTGACTGGCCCTTTTTTGAGCGGGGGGCAGCCACTTTTGTGGCACAATTAGTGTCTTCCAGCCCAAGGGGGACAGACTAAGGAGGGCCAGGTGATAGATTAAGGAATACCTGGGCCTTATAAAAGGACAAAGTGAAATCAGTGGAGGAGGGGTTGCAAACTACAGCGAGTAGGCAGGCTGTCTCTCCTCTGGAAGGCCCTGAGCCAAGGTGTGCAAGGAAAAGGTTACTCCAGGGGACCCAGGGTTCTATACTCGAGCTGGGAAGGACATGAGGCACAAAGCCCAGAATGGAGCTAGGAACAGAGCCCAAAGGCTGGGCTGAAGCAAAGCCCTGAAGGGCAGGGGAACCTTTTTGTTTGTTTGGGACTTTTTAATTTGGACCTTGGTACCCTGGAAAAAGGTTGTGTTTATTGTGACTTTGTTGAAGGATTAAAGCCACATCTCTAGCACAGACCAGTCTCTGGGAAGCAAAGGACACCAGCCTTGAGGAGGGAAACTGAAGCAGGGAGTACCAGAGGGTATTAAGTAGCAGCCACACCCCCATGACAAGTAACATGCAATATACTCGTCCATGAAAAATGTCCCTCACGGAGTCATGGAGCAGTGCTAAAATTGGTCAGCTCTACACTATACTCAGTGTATTTCTCTGTAATCATTAGACTATACTACAGCTACTGGAGTACAGTAATACTGCACTTGTATTGTCTGCAGTGCCATGTAATATTTCACAAAACATTTACACTGCTCAAAGTCAGGGTGGAAAAAGGAATATATAGAAAAAGCCAAGCAAGCCTAGAATAGCAAGGACATGTTGGGCATACATATGAGAGAACAAAGTGAAAGCAACAACTGCTAACGTGCGTGTAGATGCCTATAAAATGAGAGCATTTCCATTAATAATCTCATTTTGGCCACAGGACAGGATGCAACAACTGAGAAATGAGACGCAACACACAGCGGAGCTGAAGGAAGCTGTGACAAGACACTAAAGCAGTAAGTATATGCATAAACTTGATGCCTGTTGGTTCCCACACCATGACTGAGATATGAAATAGCCGTAAGGGAAAAGAGGATTCTGGGCGATGACATGCCAATTAGCAAAGCATGCATCTTTGCTTCAGAATTTCCCCAGCCAGCACTGCCACAACACGTTGCTTTGGAACTAGGGGAGCATTTAAGCATTCAGATGACTTATACAAACATGGGCATGCAGCACACCGTGTCAGGGCTTGTCACCATAACACAACAGCCTAAGCTTTTTTTTTTTTTTTTTTTTTTTTTTTTTTTTTTTTTAAAAAGAGTATTTTGCATGACAGAACCATGTCAGAGGTTCCCCCACTTTTAGCCTCCAGGCCGTAAATTATGTTTGGGTTTCACTAGTACAACTTTCTTAAAACGCTACTTATTTTATGTTTCTGCAACAGGATCAGTGTCATTTGATCATCATCAGCTGACATGAGTGTGGAAAATGTTTTGAATATTCCATTCTAATGCATGGGGTAAATACGCAAACAATCACCAGGAGAAACAATCCAGTGGAGATTTTCGGAATCAGATGAAAGACTTTGCATTTCCTCTGTGCACAGCAGACTAACCAAATCCTTTAAGAAGATGAGAAGTTGCTACTGGGATTTTGTTTGTTTGTTTTACTGTTAGGGTATGATATTCTCTCTAATGCACCTTGCAAGGAAAATTACCAAAGAAGAGACTGATGTTCTAATGATGGTTGAACAGACTGATGTACTTCAGAATTCAATTCTGATAGAATGAACAAATGGAAGGTTTATGACACAGATCTGCCCTCTGCTGGAAATAAAAGGGAATATTAAATAGACCCCAGAATCCAAATATAGGCTAAGGTTTTTTGTTTTGTTTTGTTTTTAAAACAGGGGATTTTAAAGTTATTTTTGTCATTAACATACATGAAAAGAAGATTTAATCATTTACGTTATATTAGTGGTTCTCAAACTTTTGTATTGGTGACTCCTTTCACACAGCAAGCCTATGTGTGCAACCCCCCCTTAAAAATTAAACACCCTTTTTTATATGTAACACTATTATATATGCTGGAGGCAAAGCGGGGTTTGGGGGGGGGTGGAGGCTGACTGCTCACATCCCCCCACATAATAACCTCATGACCCCAAGGGGTCACAACCCCCAGTTTGAGAACCCATGCATTATATAGATGTTTATCCTTCTTAACATTAACTTAATGAATTCACATTTCCACATAGTAATAAATCTCATCCATAACTTTAAAAACAAATTTCCATCTCTCTCCTACTAATATCTTATTTAACCTTCAAAGAATCAAGAGGGCCTCAGATTTCTAAAGAGCAACCACACAAAGACATAAGAACGGCCAGACTGGGTCAGACCAATGGCTCATCTAGCCCAGTATCCTGTCTTCTGACAGTGGCCAATGCCAGGTGCCCCAGAGGGAATGAACAGAACAGGTAATCATCCAGTGATCCATCCCATCGCCCATTCCCAGCTTCTGGCAATACGCGTTTAGAAGGCCTTTCTAGTCCATAAATACTGGTTTAGAAGGTCTGGTCAATAGGCTGCAGCACTCATTGTCAAAACGTAATTAGCTACTCCATCTCATCTTCATGGTATTATACCCATGTATCAGGTCTTCCAGAAGTTTTCCTCTTCCTCTGTTGCTTTTCCCCTTCTCTCTAAATCATGTAAGTAATAATCAGCTGCTCTACAACTCCCTTCTTATGGAAATCATCCACCCAGTTGTACTTCTGCTGATTCCCCTGTACTTATCACTTTTAAGAAACACTTTTGTATTTGCTCAGCCTCAGTGACTAACCAATTTAAGCATAAGCTTTCATGAGCTACAGCTCACTTCATTGGATGCATCCGATGAAGTGAGCTGTAGCTCATGAAAGCTTATGCTCAAATAAATTGGTTAGTCTCTAAGGTGCCACAAGTACTCCTTTCAGCCTCAGTGTTATCTGTATATTTATTTTGGCCATACCCCAGAAATGGTAACCTTACACTATAAAATCTGCTTGCTCCTCATATAAGACTATGATTGTTTTAATCTCAATTGTCTAAAAAACAAGTTATTTGCCTGACAAGAAAAGATGTAAAGGCTCATCAGATAAAATACATACAATCTATCGCTGCTTTTGTAGGGCGTGGGTCTGCTACTCTGCTGAAGTCAATGGGAGCTGAAGGTGCTCAGCACTTTTGCAAGCCTGAGCCCATACTGTTCTCATCATTTGAGAAACTAGATACCACATACTCATAAGAAAAGCAGATTTGTCCAGAAGTAGCCCACTCTCCACCTTAACGTTAGTTTATGGCCGATTCTTAAAATCGGATCCTCCAGTTTATTACCGTAGAATTGCCAAGCAAATCTGCCATCGTTGTGATATTTTATTAGCGCACAATACAAGTATCGTATTTACTGGTAGGGACAGGGAGAGTGAGGAAAAGCTGGGCAAAGAGAGGAGCTCAGGGCTCATCTGCACTGCGACCCCAGTCCTGCAACTGTCTCTGCACAGGCAGACCCCTGCACCCACACAGAAACCCACTGCAATCAGAGGGCCTTGCACAGAGGCAGGGATCTGCCTGCATACAGCCAGTTGCAGACTCATAGCCTATAACTGTAATTGAGCCACTGAGCATGGTTCAATGTGCTTTGATCCCAGAGACTACAAGACAGCTTGTAACCATATCGGGAGACTACTATGCTGTAACCTGGTGCCCTGTAACTGAGAGCCTCCTCTTGGGCACCCTGCGGTGGCCTCAGTGCAGACCTGCAAGTGGCCCCTCACCTCTGTTTCCCTCTTGGATCCCCAATAACTTCAGAGGATCTTGTCCTCGAGTCCAACAACAGCTTATGGATAAGCATTGTGCCAGCAACCCATAACAAAAGTCCCAAAACATGGTCCATATTACCCCACTGCACGTAGTCCTTAAAAATCACATATCCTCTTGGGCATTAACATAACACTTACCCCATTCTGGCTTCTTCTGCTATGCCCGGACTCTGCCAGTCCTCTTCTGGCCTTCTGCCAGGAACGCTACCCCAGGCCTTCCTTTTGGGGTACAACCCGCTTTTCCCAGCAGGAATTCCCACTGCTGGGAGCATCCTTGCCAGCACAGCATCCCTCGCTCCCCAGCCCTTTCATGGGTCCTCTGGGGCCCAGCTCTTTGGCAAGGAGACACCAGCAGGTAAGCCCCCTCCACTGCTCCCTCTTCCTTCAGCCCTTTCTGGCCCTTGGTTCCAGCTCTCTGACCTAGAGCCAGCAAGCAACTCTCTGGCTTGGAGACACCAACCAGCAAACCCCCCTTGCTGCTGTCCTGCCTTCAGCCCTCTCCCAAGGAGCCACCTTCTCTCTGGCAGTACTCTCTCCCACCCTTCTCCTGGCTGGCTTAGTTCTGAGAGTGGTTTCCACCAGGCCTCAGCTGTCTCCACTGGTGGTGCCCCACCCTCTTGATTGGCCCAACCAGGAGCCCCTGGGCTGGAACAGGAGTTCTGAGCCCAGTTTCACTGAATGGGCCAGATAACCTGTTACATTCCCTAATATGACAATTTTACTGTGTAGCTGGGACTTTAAACATCAGTGGATCTAGAAGCTGGAAAATCACAGAGGCTTCTCTTTATTCCCCCCACCCCTGCACAACACACACACAGTCTAGATTTTTCAAATTATTGTAACCATAAATTAGCAATCTGAAAACCTGCTAAACAAGAGATGACTCAGGAATAATTAGCACTTTGAGAAATCTTAATTTACAAGTTTATCGGCATCTACTGGAGTAAGAGCATTCTGAAACTGGAAACACTTTAACCTATTTCATTTATTTGAAGAAGAAAATATTCTTATCACAGAGACGGCTTTTGGGGAGGCAACACTCCAGGACCTCAAACGCTCACTAGGAAAGGATATCAAATCAAACCAGGTTTTTTACTGCATTTGAAGTTGAAATAAGGAAAGTTACTGTGCTTATGTCTAGAAAAACTGCATCCCATATGTCCTTGCATGGTGAATGGGGTGCGGTATTCACTTTTACCAGCATGTCCTTATGACCCATTCTTGGTTTACTCTCTCTTTCAGCATAAATTCTATCTCCCCATCCTCATCTGCAAGGCCCAAATAGATTCTGCTTCCATTTCAGCTTTCACTTTCCTATGTACTCCTAAGGATTTGTTTTCCAGTCAGGCCTCTCTCTTCAGTCTCCTCCTAATCTTCATTTCATTCCTATTTTCACGTTACCGCCTACATTTGGAAGAGCCTCTCTTCCTGCATGCCGAGTGAACTATCTTCTCCTTTAATTCTCACTCTCTCTTCCACTGCTGATTGCCTCACCAGGGCTGTCTACTCCCATCTGACCTTCAGGGTGTCTACACAGCAATAAACCCCCTGACTGGCTCCTGCCAGCTGACTCAGCCTTGTGGGGCTTGAGCTGCAGGGCTATAAAACTGCAGTGAAGTCATTTGGGTTAGGGCTGAAGTCCAGGCACTGAGACCCTCCTCACATCCCAGAAACCAGGCTCCAGTATCTACACTGCAATTTTATAGCCCCACAAGCCTGAGTCAGCTGACACAGGTTTTATCAGTGTAGCCATTCCCTAATTTGGGCTCTGAGCCTGCAAACAGTTCAGTGGGACTACTCATGTACTCAAAGTTAAGCAGAAGTATAGGTTTTGGGAAGATCAGGGCCTTGCACTGGATCTATCTTGACAGTTTTAAAGGGGGTCTCGCTTTTGAAAAGTGACCCTGTGAAAACAGTACTGAAGGGTTCCACGTTTTTTTTGCACTGATTCCATACCATATTTTCATACAATGTTTTTTTACTTGTTCCCTCCTCCCCCCACTCCCAATAGCCAGTCTTGGACAGAAAATAGGAGTTGCACAGGGGAAACAGAGGCCATAATTTTGCCTGCAGAATCTTTAGTACTGGTGATGATGCAGAAAAAGGAAAGAAAACCAGCTTGGATCTCAGATCCTAGGCAGCATTTGCAATTAAAGGAAAAAAATATCTTTATGGCCTGAGTCCTGCAATCAGATCCCTGCACCTGCAAGGAATCCCACTAACTTTAACTGAGGCCTGTATTTGTAAAGTGAAC
Organism: Natator depressus; assembly: GCF_965152275.1. Taxonomy (NCBI): domain Eukaryota; kingdom Metazoa; phylum Chordata; order Testudines; family Cheloniidae; genus Natator; species Natator depressus. The sequence goes on along the minus strand of NC_134235.1, from coordinate 192,639,180 downwards.
ACATCTACTGTGGAATAAAAGAGATACAATAAGCATGAAATACCATCATGTCATTTTTTACACATTCACTTGTTAAGTAATATTTGTAAAGCATTGCAAGGTCCTCAGGTGAAAGATGTGAGAAAAGGGAAAATTAACCTAATTTAAAATATAGATAGTTACTTTGGTTTATATGTCTAAATCACTTTCCCCCACGGGTAGCGTGGCAGGGCACCTCCTTCACCTCGCCAGGCACAGCAGTTCCTCCTGTGGTGGTGGGGGCAAATCAGTCCCACAGTGGAGAGTTTTTATTCCTCACTTGGGTTTTTTATTCCTCCATATTTACAAGGTTGGCCTCAAGGATACCTTTTAGCCATACAAAACAAGCTCATAACACAAAAAGGAGAATAACTTTCCCTGCCCCCAATCTGGGGCATTGCCTCATTATGCTGGCCTCTGGGTGCCAGTCCTTCCCCAAACAGTCTACTAGCAATGGTTGCTTCATAGGAAGAACAGCCTTCCAAAGCTTGTCTCCCCTCCCTCTCTCACCAGAAGACGGGGTTTTTAAAAGGTCACTGGCAGCCTATAACTGGCCACAGTTGTCTCTAGTTAACCTGAGGTAACCCTTTTCAGCTCACAGGGAACAGGCTTTTCACCATTCTAGGGCAGATATATCTGCCCTCCCTGACTCTCTATATCTGTCAGGACTGACCGTCACAGGGGGTATTACATCTTTCTTCATTGAGGCATAACTAGTGAATGAGCTAAGTTTATGACACACTCTTTCATTCAGATGAAGGGCACTATTCTAAGTGATCGGTCTGTCTCAATATGCGAGAGGACAGTGAGTATCGTCAGAAATCCATTTCAGTCTCTTATTGCCCTAGCATAAGGGCAGGTGGTGGTATTTACAGATACAATCCATGTGTCCAACTGCACAAGAGATGGGAGAATGAATGGGACAAGCAAGAGGAACTGAAGATGGGAGTAGTTGAGCAGCTATATAATGGCCAAATTCTTCAGTGGTTCCCAACCAGGGGTATGCAGAGGTTTTCCAAGGGGTACATCAACTCATCTTAATATTTGCCTAGTTTTACAACAGGCTGCATAAAAAGCACTAATGAAGTCAATACAAACTAAAATTTCATACAATGACTTGTTTATACTGCTCTATATGGTATACACTGAAATGTAAGTATAATAATAATATTCCAGTTGATTTTATAATTACATGTAAAAATGAGAAAGTCAGCAATTTTTCAGTAATAGTGTGCTGTGAAATTTGTATTGTTATGTCTGATTTTGTAAGCAAGTAGTTTTTAAGTGAGGTGACACTTGGGGTGCTGTGAAACTGAACTTTCAACATTTTTTATATTAGGTTAGAATAGACCTGATTTTGCAGAGAGAACTTCCTACGGGCTGTATTAGGAATACACCTCTGAAAATCAGGCCTTACATGCTTCTAACACAGTGTGGTTTATTCACTTGATGCTATTTGATCTCTTGTTAAGAGTTTACTGTACAATTACTGTCTTGATTTTACTTTTGATGTTTGATACTCTCCACAGTTTCACATAATTTGGGACTATAAATTCTACTAATATAATTGTCATCTCCCTTGGTCATCTTTTACAACCCCTCAATGATTTTAATCACAAATTATATTCTCTGAAAGACTGATATAATTTCTGATGTGTGATGAAAAGTCAGTTACACAGTAGGAAAATATTTCCTGATTTTTGTTTGTCACTGTTAAACACATGTTACTCAAGCATGGTGTTTTTCTTGCCTTGCAATAATCTTCAAACAGGATGATCACAGCAGATGTATCCACTTTGCCACTTTCTAAAGGTAACATGTATCCACTTTCTAAAGGTAACATGTCAAAAAACCTCCTGGGTCTGTCCTGCTCACTTAGTTTTGATCCCTCTCTTCTTTGGAATTTTCCTCTCTTTCAGCAAGATGTATTCATTCAGCTTCTGTAGTTTCTGAGGTAGATGAAGTGTAGTTGACAAGATTCTTAGGGCAAAACCATTTTCTTAGTCCTGCCCAGAGGTGACCAGCTTTCCTTCTTGCTAAGACATAAGGTCCCCAGTACAGCAGGAACAATATCTAGGGGTTGTACAGCACCTAGCACAATGGGGCCCTAGTCCGTATTAGGGCCTCTGCATACTATCACAACGGAAATACTCCCCCAGTTGATATCAGAATGACTAGCAGTATATTGAATAGCAGACCAGTTTTAGATTGAAAGAGCCCCAAAGCAAAAACTGTCTCTATATTTGCATCTTGCAGAAAACCAGGCACATTGCTGGTGATTAAAAACGAGTTCCAAACAACAACACTGCAACAAAGATTTTGCCCTTAGTTTCATTTCTGACTCTCAGGACAGGTCTACACTATAGCCTGCTATGATGGCACAGCTATGGTGCTGCAGCTGTGCCACGACAGCACCACAGTGTAGATGCTCCCTCCCGACACTAATGGAAGAGGTTTTTTCACTGCTCTAGTTACTCCACCCCCACAAGAGGCAGTAGCTAGGTCAGCAGACGAAATCCATTGGTGGGGTAGGTTGACCAAACTACATCGCACAGGGCTCAAAATTTTTCACAGCCCTGAGCAATGTAGCTAGGACTATCTAATTTTTAAGTTGTGACCAGGCCTCAGCACTACTTACAACACTTCTGAGTCAGCCATCTTTATTCCGCTCTCTTTTGCACAAGGTGGCAGTATAGCGACAGCTATCACTGCAGTTTGCATTAGAGCCCAGCAAGCTACTCACTACAGAAGCAAACTCTGCAGAACAATTTAGTGCGAGGCCTTGTCCACACAGACTAGTAGCCGACAGAGTAGCCATCATGATATAGCTGCATTTGTACCCCGAGTGCAGATGTGCTGCTCTGCTGCAAAGAGTGACCAGAGCAGTTTACCCCAGTTCCAAGCTGCACAGGTGCAAGTCACAGCTTACAGTTGTACAGTGTGTCTGCACAAGGGCTTACACTGATGGGGCAGTTACACTGACAAAGCTGCACTAATAGCACCCCCACCCCCAGGGTAGATAATACCCTGGCTCCTAGGCGGAGGCGCACAAACAGCTCCGCGCAATTCTCGCCCACAGGCACACACACACCCCTAGTTCCCATTGGCCAGTTGCTGGCCAATGGGAGTGCAGAGCCAGTGCTTGGGGTGGGGGCTGTGCACGGATCCCCGTGACCCCTCCACCTAGGAGCCGGACCCGCTGCTGGCTGCTTCCGGGGCGCAGCACAGTGTCGGAAAAGGTAGGCACTAGACTACACTTTTTAAGTCCTGGTCGACAGTGCTGACCAGAGCCGCCGCGACCCAGCACCTCACATGCCTCGAACCAGTAGTGGGTCACGACCCAAAGTTTGAAAAATACTGCTCTTACCCACATTAACCAGTTCAGGGCTTGTGGTGGGCAGTTCACCCCATCACATCAGCTATCATAGCAAATTTACTGGGGAACAAAAATGGTTTTTCTTTTATTAATATAAAGCTACATTGATTAAAGCACTGCTGGAATTAAATAATGAAATGATTCCGTACTCTGAACTGTAGCAAACAATGCACATGGGTCTGGCAATACTTCTTGTATGTAGTCAGTTCTAATATTTTGTCATCGACAGAGGTAAAACAACTATGGTAAATTAATTTTACCAAGACATTTTTTTCATTACCCTCAGGAACATTACAGGTGCATTTGTAAAGCCAAAGGGCATAGCAGTAAAATGGAATAATCCCTTGTGATGTACAAAAGCAGTGTCTGATTTGCTTCCATCATCCAAAGACACTTGCTTGTAGCCATGCACTACCTAAATCTAAGGTGTTAATGTACTAGCTTGAGTTCAGAAATCTCAGGAGTTGTTAACCCCAGGCAACAGAAATGTATCTTTTGGGGGGCTGCTATTGAATATAAACACACAAAAAGCTCTAGCTGTTAGAGGACTTGGGCAGTACCTCAGACTATATCTAAGGGAGCAAATTCTAATTTTATCCACCTCTAAACTGATTATTTTCGTATTAGCACCGTAAGAAAACTGGGCAAAAATACTGTCAGTGCCAGTGTGGCATTAGCCTGAGCCTCTCATTTCACATCCATTTTAAAAGGCTAGATTTTTAGGTCACTAACCTACGGCCAAATTCAGCATCTTCTGCTCCTATTGACTTCAATAAGACGCATGAATTAGTACTACTCAATGAAACCACTTGCATGTCCAAAGGTTACAATATCTGGCCCTTGTCACTCTTATATCTTGTCAACATGAACCCTGGCTTTCTGTATATTTGTAAAGCCCCTTTGATTTTCTGCTTTGACAGCAGGAGTTCTTTAGCCCATGACCACAAAACACCCAAGTTTTCTCCTATGATAACCTAACGCAGACTCCTTCAATCCCCTAGCTCGGATTTTTATACATAAGATAGTACACTGTGTCAGTCATTTCACAAATTCCCTTTAATTGTGTGTAATTAGTAATGTGCTAGATATTCCATAACCTCTATTACTTCAACAATTTATATTCTAAGTATTATGTTTGCAGCCAGAGCTGGTAGAGAAAGTGCCGCCACCCCAGAAAACAGATTTGCAAACCACCATAGGTTGCAACACTGAAGCTGAGAATTGATGCTCCCTGACAGAACTAAAGCATAGTATCTAAGCACTAGATGGGGGAACCTTCATTTGCCCTGGGGAGCACTTAACATAGGACTAGCCATGTGAGTAAGGGCACATCTACATTGACAAAGTTAAGAGCCGGCAGTTACAGCGCCACTCAGAGAGCGCAGAAGGAAAACCGCTGTGGTGTGTTCACACTGATAGCTGCCTGCACAAGAGCGTGTTCACACTTGTGGCACTTGCAGCGCTATTCGGAGAGGTGCACTCTGGGCAGCTATCCCACAGAGCACCTCTTTCTCTTTTGCCGCTAAAACTTGTGGGGAGGCGGAGAGGGTTGCGGGGCATCCTGGGTCCTATTCCAGTGCCCCGTGATGCATTGCTTCGCATCCCAGCAATCCCTGTACTTCCATCCACATTTGGTGCCATCTTTCAACAGCTTGTGTACTGTGTGCCCTGCCTCTTCGGGCTGCAGGAATGGATCCCAAACTGCTGACCAGTGTGCTGCTCGCTCTGACTAACACATCACAAGTGGCAGTGGAGTTATTCCTTAAACTACAAAGGCAAGAGCAGTTCGACATTGATCTTGCCACGCGTAGTAGCTACGACACAAGATTGCTTGTGGCATTCACAGGGGTGCTGCTGACCACAGTGGAACGCCGCTTTTGGGCTCAGGAAACAAGCACTGAATGGTGGGATCACATCATGATGCACGTCTGGGATGATGAGCAGTGGCTACAGAACTTTCAGATGAGGAAAGGCACATTCATGGGACTGTGTGATGAGCTCGCCCCAGCCCTGCGGCACAAGGACACGAGAATGAGAGCTGCCCCGCCCCTGGAGAAGCACGTGGTGATTGCCCTGTGGCGATCGGTCACTAACCAGTTCGGAGTGGGAAAATCAACAGTTGGACTTGTGTAGATGCAAGTGTGCAAGGCCATTAATCGCATCCTGCTCCGAAAGACCGTGACTCTGGGCAACGTGCATGACATTGTGGATGGCTTTGCACAAATGGGCTTCCCTAACTGCAGCGGGACAATAGATGGCACGCACATTCCAATTCTGGCACCAGACCACCTAGCCACTAAGTACATTAATCACAAGGGGTATTTCAAAAAGGTTCTCCAGGCGCTTGTGAATCACCGTGGGCATTTCACAGACATTAACGCAGGCTGGTCCAGAGAGGTGCATGATGCACACATAAGAAGCTGCAAGCAGGAACTTTCTCCCCCCTGACCAGAAGATCACCGTAGTTGCCATACACAGGGCAACTTGACAGCAGCAAGAAGTGGTTCAACAACAGGCTGAGCAAGTGCAGAATGACTGTTGAGTGTGCATCTGGCGGTTTAAAAGCCTGCTGGCGATGCCTGAATGGGAAGCTGGACCTGGCCAATGACAATATTCCTATGCTTATAGCCATATGCTGTACGTTCCATAATTTTTGTGAAGGGAAGGGCAAAAGCTTCACATAGGGCTGGACCGCAGAGGGTCAGCGCCTGGAGGCTGAGTTTGAACAGCCAGAGACCAGGACTATTAGAGGGGCACAGCGCGGGGCCATAAGGATCAGGGATGCCTTAAGGCATCAATTTCAATTGGAAAGCCACTAATATTCGTTGCTATGCTCGGGACTGCAGTGCTTGTAATGCTAGGCGGTGATTGGTGCACATGATGCAAGAAGGGGGCTTAACATACTTGTATGTTGCTTTGCAGTGCTCTTTTTGCTTTCACTTCATAGAACAAAGATTGCTTTCAAACCAACACAATTATTTTATTAAAAGACAACAACCAGAGGAGAGAGTCAAATGAAAAAAATCATCAGCAGGGATGAGGATGGGGGAAGAGAAGGTCTCAAGAGGAGGAGGGGTCCCGGGACATCTACTGATTTGTGTATATCCAGGGATCATACCCAACCTTCTCCTTTTGGAGTGCAGTGCAGTGGGTGCTGTACTTCAGCAGGGCCAAACTACAGAGGGTTGGATGTTGAGTGCAGTGAGTATTGGGAGCCCACAGTGCTGGACTGTGAGGAGGGAGGAGTGGAATGCTGCAGGTAGAGAGTGGAGCCAGGAGGTTGATAACACTGTGTTGGCGGTGTGTGGGAGACACCTGGGAAAGAGTTTTGCAACAGCAGCTGCAAGCTAGAGTGGGCACGGAGCTGCTCGGTTTAAAGACCTATATCACCTGGAGCATGTCCACTTGGCGCTCCATAATGTTTAAAAGCCGCTCCGTGGCTTCTTTCTGGTGTGCCACTCCTTCAATTCCTGTTCAGCAGCAGGGGAGTGCATCACAACCTCACAGAGAGAGTCCTCTTTAGTTCTTCTTGGCTGCTTTCTAATTCTGCACCGCTGTTCTGACGCCAATAACAAAGAGGGAAGCTGGGCACCAAAGGTCATCTCTGTGAAGTTTAAATGCAACATTTTACAGAAGCAGTATTATTTGCAACACAGACAACACTGATTTAGTGCTTTAAAACCCAACCAGTACTCTCACACCTGTCACTAACTGTCTGACCCCAGGCAAGCACACATGAGCCACAAGACCCCCAAAATGGTGAGTAGCCACACGGGCAGGGTAAATCACTGTTCCCGGACCCTACTGTACACTGGACACGTGGCTCTTGGGGAGAGCCAGCACTGTAGTGGGAGCCTGATAATCATTCCTGTCCCCACATTTTTCACAGGATGTGTTCATTATGGAAGATATCTCGCTACTGAGGGTGAGCAGGGAATCAAGAAAGGGTCTTCTCCAAGACTTCGGCTTCCACCCTGGCCCCTATGCAGCTCACCTGTGTGCAGCATTGGTCCTGTCCGTCTGTCCCCCTGACACAGCACAGTGGCGCAGGAAAGTTATCGTTAATAGGGCAAGAAACAAAGCAGCACTGCCGAGAAACCTGTGGCAGCGGATTGCCCAGTATCTCCACATTGCCCAGTATCTCCACAAGAGTTTCCTGGAGATCTCTGAGGGAGAGTCCCGTGAAGCGAGGGAGTCAATCAACAGCCTGTTCCGCCACTCAGACGAGGCATGCGGTGGGAGACAAGCCTGCTTCCTGCAACCCTCCTGCCCCCAACAACTCGCTTCAGCGATTCCCCAAATCAGATCCACTTACCGGGGCCTCCTCTCCTGTTTGCACTTCGCCAGGATCCAACTGCTGTGACTGGCTGTGCTCCTGCGGGGTAGAAAAGAGCTCCTGGCTGCATGCATCTCTGGCCTCCGAATCATCCTCTGCCTCTGGGTCCCCCTCCCCCTCTTCGTCCAAGATTTCCTCCTCCTGGCTCAGTCCTCTCTTGACTGGCACATGAACCAACAAAGTATCCACAGGAGCCTTTGCAGTGGAGGTGGGGTCACCACCGAATATCGCGTCCAGCTCTTTGTAGAACTGGCAGCTCGTGGGCGCAGCACCAGAGCGGCGATTTGCCTCCCGCACCTTGTGGCAGGGGTTCCACAGCTCCTTCACTTTTACCCTACATTGCAGTGTCCCCCTGTCATGGCCCCTTTCTATCATGCACAGTGAAATCTGTCTGTAGGTATCATAACTCCTGCGGCTGGAGCACAGCTGGGACTGCACTGCCTCCTCTCCCCAAATGCTGATGAGGTCCAGCAGCTCGGCATTGCTTGAAGCGGTGGATCGCCTGGCGCGTGGAGCAGGCATGGCCACCTGGAAAGATGCACTGAGACCACTGCACTCATCACCGAGCAAACAGGAGGGGGACTTTCAAATTTGCAAAGGAATATATGGGGTGGGGATGACAGTTGGTCACCTGAGGGCAGGGCAGTAGAATTCAAACCGATGGCCAAAGAGGTGAGAACAGGCATTGTGGGACGCTTGCAGGCCAGTCACCACAGCGCTGTAGCCCTGGCGCAGAAAACTCTACACCTCTCATTGGGGTGGTATTTTTTTTTTACAGTGCTGCAACTGCGCAGTTTCTGCACACTAAGTGGCTTGGCCGTGTGTGCACCTCGGGAGTTACAGCCGCAGGAAGATGCTTTACTGCCCAGCAACTTGTCAGTGTAGACAAGGCCTAAGTGCTCACCAATACGAGTAAGAGCTCTACAGTCTGGCCCTAAATGTGCAGCCAGGAACTGCTAACTCAAACAGTTCATTAAGAATATAAAATTTGTCTCTTTTGGGAAAAGCATAAAAGGGCTTTAAAGTTCAGTTGCTAAATAGTTTGGTTTAAAGCTGAGGAGAGCAGAGGACTTCAGGGATCGTACTAAACTTAAACAGGACAGAATTTCCCTTCCAAGGGGATGTAATACTGAGCATAGAGTGCAGTGAGAACAACACATTCTCTTCACTGCACAAAAATATAACTACGAGGCCCAGTTCCTGCTCTCACTCAAGTCATTGGGAGCTTTGGTATTAATGGTAGTTGTGCTGTTAGTGAGAACAGGACTGAACCCATAAGGCATATTGCTTATTTGCACAGCCATGAGACAACAACAAGCTAAATATGCTCTAACGAAGTTAAGCACTTAGAAGTCTGAACATTTTGCAAGGGAACAAGACACTAGTCAAAATTCTTCCATTTGAAATGTTTCCTACCCTTCTAGAAAAGTCAGAATAATTTACTAGAGAACGAAAACATTTCCAAAGAATTTTAATGCAATCTACAGAATTCAGGAAGCAGGGCTATTCTGCTCTATATAATTCAATTCTATAGAAAGGATATCATGCACTATGAATTATATTGAATGGCATTTTAGAACAATTGCTACAGAATTCTGTTAAATTTCTAGAGAAACCTATTAAACTTAATGGGATTTTCAATAAGGGTGACTTTGTTCAATATAATGGTACCTTTTCATGTTTAAATATTATTGCACAAAAAGACTTTTGCTTCCCAACATTACTGCACATTGATTTGCCTTTAAAATTATGCTTATTAACCCTTAATTTTCAAAAAGCATATCAGACAATGGCTTATAACAAACAACAAACCCCAGAGTGCCATGTGGTGTTTCCCCTCACACAGACACTGCACATTGTAGCTAAAAAATAACAAATGGCTAGTGCACCTTGGTTATTACAAATGATGATGACTTTCAAATTTCACAGCACAGTAAAGAAACTTGCTGATTGTGAACTTGATAAACAAGTGACTGAGGATTATGAAAGCTTTTGTATAAATTAACACCATTTGTGCCTAAACATCAGGTATCTAAGGCTCCATTGCACTGCCCCCTGGGTATGTGATTGAGGAGGAAAATAGAGAGCAAAGAGACCAGGCCCTCGTCCATTCAGGTACTACAGGCGCCATGCGGCAAGGTGCTCAGCAGCACTCTGGGCCTAATTTAGCAACATTCTTAAACTGTGCTTCATTATAAACACAAAAGTAGCCCCATTGCCTTCTATGGGACTATCCACATTCCTAAAGTGAGGCACATGCTTAAATGCTTTGTTGGACTGGAGCCATGGTGCTCACCATCTTGCAGGATTGAGACCTAACAGAGCTGTATAATAGGGTCTACTGGCTATACCAGGAATTCTCAAACTGGGGGTCGGGACCCCTCAGGGGATCACGAGGTTATTACATGAGGGGTTGCGAGCTGTCAGCCTCCAGCCCAAACCTCGCTTTGCCTCCAGTATTTATAATGGTGTTAAATATATAAACAAGTGTTTCTAATTTTTAAAGGGGGGGTTGCACTCAGAGGCTTGCTACGTGAAAGGGGTCACCAGTACAATAGTTTGAGAACCACTGGGCTATACTTTTCCAAAAGCAGAGCAAGAACCACTTCCAGGCCACCTCCCCCAGTGCCATAGGAAGCTTTATGCCTTTCAAAGACTACTACTTCCAGACCCCATCACTCAGGCTTTTCATCTTCTCCCTTTTCCCCAGCACACCACTGCCTACTGGAAGGTAGAATTTTGCCTCCAGCTGGCATAACTGCTGATGGTGCTTGACTTGCTGATATCCTTAAATGAAATGTCTTCATGTATGGGCTGCAGTTCAGTACACAGCTGTGAATCACGTTTTCCTTGCTCCCATAGTGATCCCAGCGTCAAGTTGTTCGCAGTGGTCAAAATCTTCTCTCTCCATCTTGGGAAGAACAAACTTCTTGTTAAGTGTCAGCAACTGAGTCACTGCAGATTGTGCTGTTTGAGTGAACCCCTGCCATTCTATAGGAGCTGGAGATGTGTGCGGATCTTGCAGGTTCCAGACCTCTCTTCACAAACAACAAAAATAGTTTCAGAGTTTTTGCCTTGTGTATTTGTCACATTCTGCCGCAACAATGTGCAGAACCCAGCAAAGAACAAAGAAATGACACTGCTTTTTAACATGAGTGAGGGCTAGATCCTCAGCCTGTGACTGTACTGATCATCTCCTCTTTGCAGCAAGAAAAATAACTTGTTTGCAAACTTACAATTATTTTACAGGCTATACAACTGCTGCATAACATTTTTTTTCTTTTCTAAAAACAGGTCTCCCATCTCATCCAAGCACTTTTCTTCGCATTGTATTGCAGCAGTGATGACTTTTTGTTATTCAAAGAGCATGGATTCAGACTTCGGACTAATTTCCATCCATACCTACTGGCGGTATTTGTGTTCATGTGTCTTTTGCCTTCTTTGCACCAGCGATACCTTGACACATAAAGGCAAAGGTACTGTCAGGAATGGCGCATTTGCACATGGCTATCTCATCTTTATTGAAGCCGAGTTAGGGTTTATATTCTTCCAAGAGATGACAGAGAAATCCATGCTATTGCTCAAACTGTACATTCATCAGTCTTTTTTTTTTTTTAAACATATTGCTTAGATGGCATGTTATGATCTCCATCTCTCACCAGCTTACCTTAACTGCTGTGAAATCTGAAAACCCTAAGTCACATAACAGCTGTTTAGCTTTCTCCATAAATAGAAGTCCCGAGACAGGCAGGACAGACTTCATAGATCTATAGCATATATGTGTTCTGTCTATATTATAGACCTTGGATCCTGCAAATGACAATGGAAAGAGGGCTGCCACGGGAAACATTAAAAACATCAACCTAAAATCTTTAAAATAACCATTTTAGAAACGTTTTCTAGCCCCTTGCAGTCTACAGTTCAGTAAAAGCCAATAATAATTAATAATAATACCACCTAGCTCTTACATAGCACTATTCATTGTTAGGTCTGAAAGCACTTTACAAAGGAGTTCAATAGCTTTATCCCCATTAAAAGCTTATTTTAAAAAACTGGTAATACCATAGGGCCGTAGTCAGTGATCTTTACTTAAGCAAAACTCCCGCTGAAGCCCATGGAAGTTTTATTCAGCTAAGGATCATAGTATTTGGCTCATGATTTAATACCTTCTAAATAAATAGGTCCAACCATATCAATTAGTCAGTAAGCGTATTTCGTAGTGCAGATTGACCTAATGTTTGTATGGTTTGGGGAGGGAGGGGTGGTTTTAAGTGCCTTCACTGCACTTATCTGACTGTTTAACACACACAGTGTGTCTCAGAGGAAGATCCATACATAGTGCATATTTTTAATACCTTAAAAAATGCATCTCTCCTCCTGTGGTAACAAGCAAGTTGAGATCAGCTAACCTAGGAAAACCCCCTTTAGGTAGACCTTCACTACAGAGTTAACTTGAGTGATTGGTCAACACTGGGGCTACCCTACCAAAACAGTGAGCAGCCAGTCTGCAAAGCCATGCCTGAGTCATCACATTCTCACCGGTGCTGTGTTCCCCCATTTGTGTCACTCGGACTTCTGGGGGCATATCCCATGGTTCTTTTTACTGCTGTAAGCTGAGCCACTATCATTCTTTCCCAGCTGCACACATGGGGGGAATTGTGGGTAGGCAATGGCATTCGAGGACAATCAGCAATCAAGTGACTCAGCCTGTGTCCTCACTACAAAGGGGAAGGTTACCAGCCCAAGTAAAACCCAGTCTCTAACCCCATGCTGTGCCAGCCAACCTGGGTTGAAAGCACTACTAAACTTGGGTGAGAGGGCTTTGTGGGTGCTCAGGAGACAAGTTAGGGTAGGGGCAACATGAGCAAGAGCCCAAGTTAAGTCTGAAGCGAAGACATACTGTAACTGCTCAAGCTCAAGGAGACTGCCTCACCTAGCACTGCCCTGGCCACCTTCCTCTCTTTGGACAGCTGTGCTAAAAAAAGAAGCCTGAAAGCTTTCAAGGTTAGACAAAAGAAAGTAAATTTGTCCACACTGTTCTGCTCACCCACCCACCTTGTCTCTCATACTAAAGAAAATGAGTCTCACTCAGTCTCTCTGGGTGCGGTTGTAACATGCCATCTTTAACTGTTTCTATACATCAATGACCCCTAATGACCAGCCATTAGCAGCTCTCAGCATAACAATATTAATGCCTCATTGAGGAGAAGGGGCTGGAGGGCAATGCAGTTCAAAACTCATTGAGGTGAACAGGGTGGGGGAAGGCCAAGTGCCCATTTTAGTCTCTGCTATCGCCCAAATGCCCCCCTGAGATTCATACGTGCAAGAGACCCTCCTTGCACTGCTCCCCCTCCTCCTATGCAGAAGGGGGCTCAGCTGCCTCTGTGACCCACAGCTACACAGTGCTAGCAGCAGCACCCTGATCAGTGCATTGCTGCAGCCTGAAGAGGGTTGCAGGTTCAGCTGTGAGCAACTGACGACGTTCTGTTGGGGGATTATGCACACCTGGGTGGTAACCACTGGACTAATGACGCAATTGGGAGGAAAGAAGTAGAAGGAGCAGGAAGGAAGGGGAAACTTAGTCACAAGTGAGCTGTGCTGTGGAGGGAGGATGCGTGGAAAGCTTCTGCTACAAGATGCCTGGGTTCTGTTGTGTGTGTAAAAGAGCAGAGGAATAAAAGGTACATGTGATGGAAGGAAAACAGCCGAGGTGTGTTTATGAATGAGAGGTGATGCACTAGTACAGTGAAGGAGGTACCCGAGGACACTCACCCTGCCCCCTACCCACACTCTCTGGAATCCGTGCAGGGTGGATGAAAATAAATGATATAAAAAAAATCTGATTTTTTTTGTTTATTTAAATTGGTTTTTTTCCTCAAAAAGCATTTTATCTAAAGATAGTTTTTAATTAAGATACATTATAGCTCAAAGATATCTCATCATGGAATAGGGATTACAAATTCTAATTCTATAGTATGAGACAATATATTCATGTAATGTTTAAGAAAAGTTTTGTCAATGACTTCCAGTAGTTCATGGATTAGGGACCCAATCTTATTGGTTCCAGGGGCTTCTGTATATATTATTTAGGTTAATCTTTCGATCTACCCAATGGGGCTCAGTCTATAAGATACCATCAAAGATGCTTAGTTTTGCAGTTCTCAAACTGTGAATTTGTGTCTCCAGAGATAACATGCTTGTTAACAGCAAAAATGTTTTTAAATAAATAATATATAGAGATAAATAACAGACCTCAATCCTATTGTCCCTCTGCAAATTTGTGTACAGAGTCAATCCCTTACCTCTCTCTAAAAGAATAAAGTTTCAAAAAGTTAAATGAATAGAAGATTGTTGGGGGCGGAATAGATCTGGACAAGGAGAAGAAGTCTGGACATAAATGTGAGAAGGGAGGGACAGGCAGCAGAAACAAAAGTGAAACTGTTTGGGCAGCATATTCCAGAAGTCTTGAGGTCTTTCTGAGTGTAGCCTTCCTTGATTTGAGATATACCATACCATTCTCTCATTAGAAGGGAAAACCTATAATGGCAGCAGGCCGTAAAAGAGACCCAGTTTGGGAATAAGAACCATTCAAGAAACATATGTTTGCTGATGATGTTTTAAAGAAAGTCACACCAATGAACTGGTGGAAGTCACTTAAGCACTTGGATTCAGAGACTGTTGAAGTGATGATCTCACTTTTAACAGCAGTAGCTTCTTCTGCCAGTGTAGAAAGAATATTTTCTTCCTTTGGACTAATTCATTCCAAATTGAAAAATCATTTGGGACCTGAAAAAGCAGCAAAGCTTGTTTTTCTTTTCTAGATTATGAACAAACAGGAAAATGAAGAAAGACGGCTGAATTAGCTGCAGAAGTCAATATTTAAGTTTCTCATGTTGACCTGGCTGACATAGTCTATTTAATTTTTTTTTAATATTTCATTTAACTATTTTAGTTAAAAACAATTTTAACAAAAACAAACCTGATTTTAAAAAACTTGAATGTTTAACTAAATTCAAAAATTCATATACTTGTTTTGTTAAAATATTATATGTTTGATGTTGAAGAAAAAAGTCCAGAATACATAGCATTGTTGTTTTAGTTAAATAAAACAATTTAAATGTCTGTCTGGTGACGTTCTCCTCCTAATACAGCATGGCAAGAAAATCCTCCAAATATTAATGATTAACCTGTTGAATTGGAGATAGTTCACCTCCCAATGACTTCAAAAATATCTGCTTCAATTACCTTTGGTAAATGAAATAACCACACAATCATTCATTTTCTGATATAGCTGTAAAACTAATTTGTAAAGTTTTCAAAATAAATCACTTAAAAAATGTACAGTGTGTACCTTCTAAAAATGAAACCTACATCTATCTCTGAGTTGTGAAGAATATGTATTAAGGTTATAACAACCAACCAGAATGCACTTTTATGTAGCAATCTATGATTAAATCGACTCTTCCTGACTAGTGATTTAAATCAAATCTTCCCTGGCCCCATGCAGGTGTCATCTCTGGTAATGCAACTTCATTGATCACTTAAAAAAAAATTTCAGAAACATTTTCTAGCCACTGTCATCCTCCAGTTCAATAAACCACCACAGAATGTTTTTTTAAAAAGCTGCGGTATTCTCTAGTGAAACACCCCAAGAGTAATCTTTCTCCGAGTACGGCCTGTTGTGTAGGAATGGGAAAGCAACCCCTACAAAACCGTGCTGTTTCTAACACTAAGTGGGACACCCTTCATTAACAGGAATCCCATTCTGTAGAGTGAGCAAATGTCTGTTGCCAAGTACCCATGATATTCTCTGGGTTCAAAGACCCTACACACTGGAGTTCTGAATATTTAAGTCCCATTCTGAGGAATCATAATTCCCTAAGCATTCTTACAATCATCTACTCAAGGGGATATCAAAAACAGTAGCTGAACACCATACTGGAACCAAACTGTTTTTGAGCTAGTCAGATTCAGGCTATTGCACAAACTCTCTTAAATGACCCTACTGATTGACTTGTTGTAACAGTAGAAACTGGGAGATCCATACATAATGCACACTTTTTAATGCCCTAGAAAATGCCTCTCTCCTCATGTGGTAATATGCAAGCTGAGATCAGCCAAGCACTTGAGCTAACAGTTTCTTGAATTAATAGCGTATCTACGAAGATACCTCCATTGCCCCCGTATATGAGTGCAAGGGAAGCAATAGCCTCCCATTGTACAGAGTATAGAGAGATTAAAGCCCAGACCCACCAAGGTAATTAGGCTCCTTCCATTAATTTAAATGGACACTAGGAGCCTAAATACCTTCATGGATGTTGGTCCAGGTGACTTGCCCAAGACCACATAAGAAGTTGGTAGAACAAGGAATTGGACCAAGTGCCAAACTTCTGTCCTAACTACTGGACTATCCTTCCACTCCTGCCAGGTGAGGATTTTTACTAGTGCACTAGAAATACACAGTTGTATGAGGTAAAATAGATTAATAGAAAAGTTCAGATTTGGATGTGAGCTTTGTGGCTCAGATCTCTCTGTTGAATACAGAGGAACTGGGGAAAATTTTAAAATAGTTCCTGCTGTACTTGAAAATGGATCCATTCAACTGTCACAGGTTTTCCATGACCTTCCTAGACATTTTTGTATCAAGGACATTCTAGTTAAACAGGATTTTGCCCTATTTTTTCTCTCAAATGATCCTGCCATTAAGTCAAAATGCTAACGATGCAGTGACATCAGAGCAGAATTTGGACTCGCTGCAGGATCAAGAAGCTGGAAAGTTAAGAGCAAGAAATCTCTTGTTGAACAATAATCTTCAAGGCATAAAACAGAAAGCTACTGGCAAAGTAAGCTGCTTTGTGTACAATTGTTCCACCAGAGGCTCCTTAGGTTAGCCAGGAGAGGCTTTGACTGCTGTGTTTGCAGTCAGATAAAGCATAAAATATTCCTGTAAGGAGATTTTGGATGTGCCTGTGAGTCAATATTATACAATCTACCCATGTTCAGAAGTTATTAGCCTCCATTGCAAAGCTCTCTTTGGCTATGTTGTTTGTCAGAGTAGGAATGTCCTCTTCAACTTCTTAAATCCTTACTGGGGATAGGAGAGGTTTGTCAGAAGAATAAATTATTGTGACTGAGAATATGTATTTAGTTTACTTCACCTAGATATGTCTAGATGCTTGCGGGAGTAGCCGATGGCTCAGAGCACTGCTGCTTGATTGAACAGATCCTTACTCTTTTTTGTCAGGTTTCAGAGTAGCAGCTGTGTTAGTCTGTATCTGCAAAAAGAAAAGGAGGACTTGTGGCTCATGAAAGCTTATGCTCAAATAAATTTGTTAGTCTCTAAGGTGCCACAAGTACTCTTTTTTGTGATCCCCTTTAGTTTTGCAAACACATCAAATTATAACCAAAGGGTGTTGGACACTTATGGAAACTCAAACAAAACAAACCTTCTTTTCCCCTTCTGTGAGTAATCAACTTTTAATTCCTATCTACACTATTAAAAAACAACAATGTTGAGGCTTCCAGTTTCCATGTGTCGTTCCCTCCCCCCCCATACACACACACACTGTTAAAGCATGCATATAGATAGCATTCAAACATGATTTGATACTGTGAGACAGCTTCACTTTATACAGATCCCACAACATGGTTAATTTTAGTAAAAAGAAAAGGAGTACTTGTGGCACCTTAGAGACTAACCAATTTATTTGAGCATAAGCTTTCGTGAGCTACAGCTCACTTCATCGGATGCATAAAGTGGAAAATACAGTGAGGAGACTTATATACACACAGACCATGAAAAAATGGGTGTTTATCATACACAATGTAAGGAGAGTGATCACTTAAGATGAGCTATTACCAGCAGGAGAGTGGGGTAGGGGGGAGAGAAAAACCTTTTGAAGTGATAATCAAGGTGGGCCATTTCCAGCTCATTTTGAGGAGTTAACAAGAACGTCTGAGGAACAGTGGGGGAGGAATAAACAAGGGGAAATAGTTTTACTTTGTATAATGACTCAACCATTCCCAGTCTCTATTCAAGCCGAAGTTAATTGTATCCAATTTGCAAATTAATTCCAATTCAGCAGTCTCTTGTTGGAGTCTGTTTTTGAAATTTTTTTGTTGAAGAATAGTCACTTTTAGGTCAGAAATCGAGTGACCAGAGAGATTGAAGTGTTCTCCGACTGGTTTATGAATGTTATAATTCTTGACATCTGATTTGTGTTCATTTATTCTTTTACGTAGAGACTGTCCAGTTTGACCAATGTACATGGCAGAGGGGCATTGCTGACACATGATGGCATATATCACATTGGTAGATATGCAGGTGAAAGAGGCTCTGATAGTGTGGCTGATGTGATTAGGCCCTATGATGGTGTCCCCTGAATAGATATGTGCTGGAAATGGCCCACCTTGATTATCACTTCAAAAGGTTTTCTCTCCCCCCACCCCACTCTCCTGCTGGTAATAGCTCATCTTAAGTGATCACTCTCCTTACAATGTGTATGATAAACACCCATTTTTTCATGGTCTGTGTGTATATAAATCTCCTCACTGTATTTTCAACTTTATGCATCCGATGAGGTGAGCTGTAGCTCACAAAAGCTTATGCTCAAATAAATTGATTAGTCTCTAAGGTGCCACAAGTACTCCTTTTCTTTTTGCGAAAACAGACTAACACGGCTGCTACTCTGAAACCTGTTAATTTTAGTAGTATAGATGAAACATGAAGGACTAAGGCCCAGATCCTGAAAGGTATTTAGGTTCCTAACTCCCATTGAAATCAATAGAATTTAGGAGCCTAAGTACATTTGAGGATTATGGTTTACGTCTGCTTTGCAATTGCAAGCATATCAGTGGACCTGACATTTTACTACAGAATTTAGTAAGTTAGTTGTTTTGTGGACTTTAACAATTGAAGTCCTGTCTACACTGAAAAATCAAACCATGCTGTAAGTAGGTCAGGGAATAGCCAGCTTATAAGTGGGTCCCCTGACCTTGTGACAACATGATAATAATTATAGCATAGATGAGCCGTAAGTGTAGCTCTCTTCTGGAAATTGGCACCTTCTTTCACAATCATTCTGTTCTGAAGATCTGCCCACATTTGTGATAAAAATTAATGTTTTACTTTTTTCAAAATTGGGCTCTGCAGAGCCCATATATCTGTGGCAGACAACTCATTGGTTTTTATTCTTGCTCATACATCAACAGAATTATGAGCTAATTTCCAATAGCAGGGACATGTTCTTCCCTCATTGACATCTGTGCAATCCCACTGAAAGTGTAAAGAGGTGAAATGAGGGCAGAATTTATCCTTCATGATCTTTATTACTGGTGAGCATACACTAGCTGGAATCAATCCAACTTGGCTGTCAAACCCCAGGCTAGGTTTGGTTTGGCAATTAGAAAGGGCGGTCGTGTATTTTCAAAAGTGACATGATCTGGGGAACTTCAGTTTTTGGATGCCCAGCCGAGACACCTTAAAGATGGCTGATTGCAGAAAATGCTGAGCATCCAGCCTCTGACAATCAGGCTACCTCAAAATGTCTCACATTGGGACCCCAAAACCTGAGGCACCCAGAAGCAAGTTACTTCTGAAAATAAAGGCCATACTTGTAAACTGAGCACATGTGATGTGAAAAATGTGAAAAATCCTGGTGCCATTTGCCTGAAGTCATTTGAAACAGGATTGCTTTTCAGAGAGGAACTGTGCTGTAAATCTTTGCCATTTTAGATCAGACGCTAATATGGTATATATATTTTGTGGCATAAAGCTTTATTTGCATGAGGAAAAAACCTCTATTAACAATAATAAAAAATGGGTCCCACCTGGCCCCCTCAACTGGTCTTCTTCTTAGAATATGTGCAACGTGCCTCAGGTGGCACATGACCAGGATTAATCACAGAATTTGGTCCACTGGTTGGATCATTAGCTTCCCCGGCTTGGGCCGGGTACTGAGAGGGAGTGCGAAGTGAACGCTGATTCATGCCCCCTCCCTCCTCAACTGGTGATGAGAAAGACACTATTAACTAGGTCAAAACTGTTTTCAGCACCATTTGCGAAAGCATAAGAGAGGCCATGTTCTATCAGATATGGATTGCACTTCCTGTAACTACGTTGAAAATGGGTTGCCCCATCTACAGTAGTAGCTAACCCATTTGCAATACCATTTAAAGTGGGCTGGGAAAAGATAGAGGGGAACTAAGGGATGGCAGTTAACATGGGTAATGCACTACTAGAAGGTAGTTAGATATTATGGTGACAAGTACAGTGTAAGAACCTACACAGAATAGAGCAAACCCATTGCTGATAACTGTTACAAGCAACAAATCATTTTCCTATTGCTGACAGAACCTAAAGGGCATTTAATGTTGACTCTTGTTCACATGGTTAGGGTTAAATTGACTGCCAGTTCAGGGTCCTATAGAGCCCAATCCTGTGAACACTTGGGCACATACTTTTACACATGTGAGGAGTCCCATTTAAGTCAGCAGGGTTATTCACATGAGTAAAGTTAGGCATGAGTGTAAGTAATATTTGCAGGATCAGGTCCATTGATTTTATTCCCCTCCCTCCACATCACCCAGTGGGATCATCCATTAGTTTCAGGTGGGCAAATCACCCAGGCTCCATTTCCTTCAATGAGAGGGAGGCAAACACTGCTCCTTCTAGTTTTCTTCTCTTTTTTTTTTTTTTTTGGGGGGGGGGGGATAAAGGAGGGGAGAGAGCCAGGTGGTGTCTTTAGAGGAGTTCCCCTCCCCAGATTAGGATTTAATTGTATTCCTGGTGAGTCTCTTCTGGTTGCACTCCATCTTTCAGATGAATGTTTCATCAATATGATTAGGATCACAGCCCTCAGTCTAGTTTATTTACACAATCTGTTGTGACAGCTCAGAGTCTAGTACTCCCCAAAGGAAATATTAGATACCACCCGATCACTTTATTCAAATCATATTTTGCACTCCACACTTTCAGTCTAATGTCATTCTCCTCTGGATTATATTTTTGTGATCTCCAGCAGGCACTAAAAATCCTTCCAGGAAAGGGGAGAGGAGTATTTATATTAGCCATCAAGTACTGTGGCTATTTTGTGGGGGGAAAGGAGGCTGCAGGTAGAAATAAATCTCCGCCTGGAAAGGGAATGTTGAAAACGGGGTAGGAAGGGAATAAAACGCCTCAGAAGAAACCCACCCTGGAAAAGAGGAGCCGTGTGTAAACTCAAACCTTGGCTCTCTCACCTCGAACAGAGCCCCGGCCCTATTGCCTCACCCACCTCGTCCCTCGCGAAGGACCCGCCAGGCCGCGCAGCAGGGCGAGGAGCACTTGGCAGGGCTGAATTCCCCGCGGAGGTGAACCACCCCGGCTGCAGGGCGGGGCAGTGGGCCGGTCGGGCCGCGGGCCCCAGCGCGGGCCCGCTTCCAGCCCGCGGGGGCGGGGTCAGGCGGCTGGGAGCGGCGCGCAGGTCCGGCTTGCACCAGGCAGGCGGCAGCCCGCCGCTAGGTGGAGCACTGTCCTCACCGCAGCCCGGCAGGAGTGGCCGGACCGGAAGCTCAGGGAGCTGTCGGGCCGGTGGCGCCTCCTCCCTAGGGCAGGGCCGGGCTGCGCCCCCGGGGCTGCTGCTTCGTGGGGAGGCCGGAGAGTTGCCTTCTGCCTCCTGAGCCAGGGGTGCTCCGTTTGGGAAGGGAGCAGTTCAGCTAAACTAGATTGCAGCCCGAGCAGAAATATTAGGGAGAGGGGGAGCCCCCTCCTGCCCCAGGACAATTCCCCCCCCAGCCCAGGCAGCAGGGAAGAGGGGGGCAGAGATCTCCGGGCTATTCCCAACTTCCCTAAAGACACAAGGGAATCAAGCGCTTCCCAGCTGAGCGAGTCTTTGGAGGGGAGCCTCAGGCAGCGGCTGGGATGCCCGGGGGCTGCCTGGCAGAGCCAGGCGATGCAGACAAAAGTTAAGGTAAACCACCAGTGCCTCGGAAAACTCCCTTGAGCTCGGAGGGAGAGAGGCTGCAGAAGCAGCCCACAAAGTGTTGGCCTTTCTAAGGGTCACGTCCTTGCTAATTATCAAGGAAATTTAAAGCTAGAGAGAGAGAGAGAGAGAGACGTGTATCAGCGCTGAACCTAGCAGAAAATTTGTAACTCTTTGACTTGCTTCTGTAAGGGAAGGAAATGGGTCAAGCGGCAAGAGGGTAAAACAAACAAACAAAAAAAACATGATGCCTCGGGGCTTGTGTATTATTATCGAACCAAATCTATAACAAGTAGAATATGAGCTTCCCCATTCTGCCAGTTGCCTGGGCTGGGTTTGCTCCATTTTTAAGGGGTATTTTGGGGGTCGGGACGCAATCCTGCCTTTATTTACGCCGGTGTGGCATCGAAATAAACAAGGATACCCCGTTGCAACAAGGCAACATTTGCAGAGGAAGTTCATTACATCAGGAGCAAGGCTCGCTTGACACACAACACACGTGTGCACCCCTTCGGGGGCAGAAAACTCACAACACAATCGAGTGACAAAAACAAAACCCTAACTCAAGCGGAGTTGGTATAATTCGTATTTGCTTCGCTTGTGGAATAAAAGAAATGGAGAAATTAAGAGTGAAAGTAAAACGCTTTGGTACACCTGCAGATTGGATTTGATACACCTCTGATTCAATATTTAAAACTTGCTAACCTTTAGCATTAACGTTCTTTGTTATAGATCCTTTCTACAGCGTTTTAAAATCTAGATCTTTTCAGAGGAGCAGGTATTATCTCATTTGCAAAGAAATATATAGTAAGGATCATATGTGCTGCTTTTAATCTGAAAAGAATGCATCCTGTTCACACGTGCGGTAGGTTTATCTTTGTCCTATTCAGATTGAGGAGGAGGAAAGCTGTCAAGCAGAGGAAGGCTTCATTCATTACAGGACTGTAGCTGACAAAAAATACGTAGCTGACAAAAAATACTAGCGACAAAGCGTAAATTCAGCGCCCCAAAATAAATCGTTTCCTTTTGTTGCCAAAAGTCATCCCGAGCCAGAACCCCGCCGGCTGCGAGCAGAAAAGGGAAGCAATAGGGTAACAAAAAGAAGCACGCCCCTCCTCGGCGTCTCTGGGCTGCATAGGACCGAGCCCACACCCAGCGGGCTGGTCTCCGCAGCTGGGATCGCTGCACTCATCCCCTCCCAGCGCTGGCGAGCCAGCCGACGGGGATGCTGTGATGTCTTTCAAAAGTGATGCCCCTAGGGCTGACGGCAGCCAGCGACCCTCCCCAGACCCCTCCCCTGAGAGGTGGCGGGAGAGGAGGGGGTACAAAGTTAAATATTGATGTGGCCCTACAGCAGGATTAGAAGGTGGTTTCAAAAGGCCACACAAACTGGTTACTCTCTCCCTCCGGGGGCAGCTTGTTCTTTGACGAATGGCCGCGTTAAAGAAACAATCGCTCGCCATCGCTTGGGTGGGAAAGGGAAATGTCCCAATAATAGGCAACAGACCGAATCACCTCCTTCTTAACTCAGCAGCCTATACGAAGCGAAAGGAAATACCAGCAAACGAATTCAAACACTGAGCCACTAAAGTCTGTTTAATCCGAATTCCCATTCGGCGATCTCACGGCGGGCGAGCCTTTCAGTAATTCTCTATTCGCCTATGAAGGGTTTTTAAATCCCCTCTCCCCCTACCTTAGTAGATTGAAACGTACTAGGGACTGGCTGAAGGTGTATTAATGCCATGGCTTCCCAAACCCCTAATGACAGCGAGGAGGAAAAAAAGAGCTCTTTGTAAATCAAACCTTGGATTCCGGATTCAGCATAGCTATCTTGGACTAATTCGGCATGGATTGCAGCAGCCCTATGCCACGGCCTCCCTGGGGCGGTTTTGATAGTTACATGAAAGGAAAAATAATCGTTAGATTTTTTTTTAAATAGGGAACACATGTTAAATAATCGGCAGTGTAGCTGTAGAGGACTGAATTCCTTTACCCATTTATTGTGTTTGTCTTTGTAAATCACATTACGAAGCAAACGCTGGGGTAGCTAACTTTATCTACTGCTAATGTAAACAAATAAGCAGCATCTAGCCCCTTGATCTTTATTTAAATATAGACTTGTTTATCAGTGTCAGCCTATGAAGATTAATTAGATGCATTTATTCACAATTTGGTGTCTGACACCCCATTTTAGGAATGCCTTATAATCACAAGGTGTTAATTGGGGCCAGCCAGGCACTTATGTTTCTATTAAACAGTGTGAGGACTTTTCACAAGTTCTTTTTACTGTGCAGTGCAAAAATATACAGATTTTAACCACACTACAGTAGAAGCGGGCTCCTAAAGTAGGTAGCTTTGGCATTTTGCAACTGTGAGAAGGCAGAGTATGGAAGCGATTTCGTTAAAATCCCATTGCAGAGCCAGTCAATAAACAGAGGCAGAAATACGGGCACAGGTTTATGGTGTTTATAACGCACCTCATTGAAAAAAAAAAATCAGATCACCACCACTCCTTCCGGATCATTTCTTCCAGATCTGCTACAGCGTCAGGCATCTCTAACCCTCCCCCGCGATCGGATCACCCTAGGCTCATGCCGGTCGAAGGTGAAACTCCTTTAAGACAGCTCGGGAGAACGATGGACAGAGACCTGAGCACCGCGGCTTGCTTTGGAGTGGAACCATTAATGGTAACGTGTAGACTCGCCCTCAAACCTCCAAACTAACGAATCTCTCTCTCCAATGCTTTTTGATCCTATTTTCTAGCCTGAAAGAAACGCAGGCTCGAGGTTTGATGACAGCTGTTGGCCCCGTTTCAGAAGCTTTACGAGAAGCGTTAACGCTTTTTACATGCTAACGTTTGCACGGTCCATGTAAAAGACTTGATGCAAATGATCCTTTGATTGCGTTAATGCAATCGGGGAGGTTCCCATTTCTGATGGTTTGTTTTATTTTGTTTGCACTGGGGCATTGCTAACAGTTTAATCCTATTACTAACTGCATTTCCTAAGGAAAGGGATCGTCCCTTTGCAAAGTTTATCTCATGCAAAACGTGCTGCCTTTGGAGTCTGGGCTAGATTGTCTTGTTCTTTGGGCTTCCCTCCCTACGAACTATTGCAGAAAAGAGGATTTTCTACTAACGACATCAGGGAAGGAGGCTTATGGCTGTTCCCTCAAAAGAAACAGTTGAAAAGCGGTCTCAAAGGGCGCTGGAAACTTGGCTGCTGCTCGAGACCATCCCCCAAACCTCCTGCCACCCCCTGCTAGAGAATACCCCCCTGCAGTCACCACGTTGGTGTACAGGGCCGATCTGAGCAGGGGAACTCCTGCCTCATCTCGCACCCAGCCTCGCTGCTAAAGCGCCTCTTCGTTGAGAAGCTCACAGAAGGTGATAAGTGAAATTCACAAGTCTCCCCGCAGTTGGGACCTGGCCTGAGCTAATGCCTCTCCGCCCCCTCAGCCGCCCCCCGCTGTGGGTAGGGCATGACATTTTATCGGAAGAGAGGGCTTTGAAGGCAGCACGCACAGGGCTTGGGCTAGTGGGCCAGCCCCACCCCGAGGGACCCCGGGCGGCTGAGTGCGTGTAACTTTGCAGGGAGCAGGTACAACCGCAAAGGGGGGGCGCTGCTCAGCCCCGGCCTGCAGCTGAGCGTGCTGGTTTGCACCTCGCTCACAGAGACAGTGGGGATGGCCCTGGAGGTGTAGGGGCACTTTTAGCCCAAGGAGCACAGACTCAGCGGGGTAGGGGGGAAATGTGACAGAGCACTGCGCTGCAAAGGGGATCGCCTCCCCCCTTCATTCACGTGGAGGAGGGGTGGGCTCCTACCTGCAGCTGTTCATTTCAGAGACGACAGCAGAATCGTCTCCCCCCCCGCGAAGGGCTCCTTGATTGCAGTTAAGCTTCACAGGCTGCCACCTGGGCGAGGTGTGCCGAGAACGAGCGCTACGGGCCCTGGGAGAAGATTTGAGCCGCCAGCCCACGTCTCTGCATTGTCAGTGAAACGCTAAAATTCCCCCGCCCCTGAGTGGGAGGGGGATCGGGCCTCTACAGAATCAGCCCCTGCTAAGTTGTAAGAACAATAACTACCCCTCCCCCCCGCAAAAAAAAAAAAAACAAACAAAACACACTTGACACATCTGCATTAACCGTAGGCTTTGCAGTATCCAGCTATTTGTTCACCTTCTTCGACTTCTCCGACTGCCACTGCCTGGGCTGGAAGAGACAGAACGTCCCCCTTCGAGGTTCCCCGCCCGCAAGTTCTTCAGGGGGCAGGCCACACAAAATTACCCCCTCCCAGGTATTAAGACTTTTGATAAAAATAGCATGACTGACCCCATACCCTTAGGAGACTTAGATCTCCACCAAAAAAGCATCCCGCGCGAGGGTCCGCCCTAGCTGCTAGGAGGAACAACTCTACACTGCATTTTTCAACAAGAGTCCTCCATCCACAATAACTTTGGAGAGAGGGGGGAAGAAAAAAAGGAAAAAAAAAAAAAAGCGAAAAAAGACCCAGTCTTGCCCCAGCACACATCACATTTATTTAAAAATTACTACTATGTACATAGAAAAAAATCCAAGAGAAACGTTTTCAGAAATTTGTGTGCCAGCGCTTTAGGGTTTGCATTATTTTGAAACATCTGAAACTAGTCGCGAGAAGAGTGGATAAATTACATCACTTTCAAGTTAATACAGGGCAGCTGAAAAAACCACTTTACCTACAAGTCAATATAGATACCTTTTGATATACTTTCAGCAATGCATTTTTTAAATGCTCCAAGAGGCTAAATTTGCTGGAATAATCAAAAATGCTTTTAGAACGCCAAAGCACCAACTTCATATGATCCCAACCAGACGTCTATATGTAGACTATTTATACAATGTATTCCACAGTACTCTACAGTGTACCTAGACAAATACAGCTGTACACTGTCTTTTTTTGGCCACCCTCGGTAAAGTTCACTTCTCATAACCCCCCCCCCCCCTCCAGAATTAAGTCATTTTATCCCACCCAAGTTAAAGAAAGCCAGATTTGATCATCAAACCCCGGGCCTGGGCAGCAGGGTGTTCAAGTCAAAACTTTCCATTCATAAAAATTTTTTAAAAGTAATCCTCCCTTCTTGTGTTATCTTCTGTCCAAGCAGCCCTAACTGCACTGAGTTAGATGCTTCTGATTGGGCAGCTGAGTGTGTTGATGAGGCCTACTCTATCTGAAGCACAGTGTAGCAGTTCCAGACACTTCTCAGAGACCTAGACGCAAAGAGAGTTTAGGATAAAAAAACCCCATATCTCCTGTTTGGTAATGCATAGCACTTACCCCTAGGCCACTGAGCCAGCCAAACTGTACATTTTAGTGTCTCCAATAAATAATCCACATTGTAAAAAACAGTATCTTGCTAACAACCCCCTTACTGTTCCTTCCAAAAGTTAAGATCAAATTATAATACAGTTCTTTCCCCACCCAGTTACCTCCAGTAGTCAAAAAGCTTTGGCACCTTCTATAGAATTGCACAAAAACAATTCAAGGTGGAAGGCAAGAGCCTTTTTGGCAACTTTTATGTAGAAAAAACAAAATGAAAGAAAAACAAAACCCAAAGCCACCCTGAAAATTTAGCCAAATCGGGATGAAATAATGCTCTAAGTAGTAGTATAGAAAGCATAGTAGCCCATGCCTTTTGAAGTGTCTTTGCTATAGTCCTCAGCATGCATGTCTTCACATTTCATTGTTGGAGAATTTTCATTGCTGGAAGTGCTAGGAGAGAGTCGTCTTCTCTTACAAGCACTAGTGTAGACGCCAGAATCATTTGAATCTAGAGATTTTATGGAAGGTGGGGTCTCTATCCAGGATGAGCTGATTTCTTCTTTCACCTTCTCCTTGGGAAGATGGTCTTCGGAGAAACCTGGGGGACTTGTTCGGGAGGTCCAAGGTAACCCAGTTGCCATTTTTCTCTGATAAGAACCTCTGCTTCCCCACCCTGCCATGGAAGGGAATGTTGGATCAGGATAATATCCCAAAGCATGGGATGTCTGCAAGGGAAGGGATTTAATGCCATAGGGGAGCAAGGTGCTAGGAGAATATTCTGTTTCATAGGAGTTCATGTCCAGTTTGTTGGTACCAGGCTGCTGCACAGGAGTAACAAACCATCTCTGGGGAGGATTGGCCACCTCTTCATTCTGCTGAGGAGAGAGCAGGCCATTTGTCTGAGGTACAGTTCTCTCACCATTGTAAAATCTGGCTGGTGGCAAGTTGTTGACAAACTGTTCCTGGAAGAATGGTTGCATGCTGTACCGGGCTCCTGGGACAATCTGGTGGGATCTAGGAGAATCCGTGGGAGATGGAGTTAATCTGTCATTTTCTGAAGCTGTGTACATGCTACAATATAAAAGAGAAATGCTAAGTGTTGGTCTTTACAATTCCATATACTATTAAAAACAGACAGGGACTGAACTATGTGCCAAGGATAAAAATCTGGGATTTAGGACACTTGATACATTCTGCAAGATCAAAGTCCAGTTTCACCTTGGACCTCAACTCAGGAGACACTTCCAAGCCTTGAATTCTAAGTACAGCTCCTTTTAATATAGCATACACATATGCTTTGAAAAACCAACTTCTTTCACAAATCTTAATTCTTAACATACCAAAAATGTGACCAGCACCTTTTCAAGAGGTATCTATAGATTTTTTTAAAAAAAGATATTTTTAGACTAAAGTAAACAATGAACCTCTCCCTTGTGCCAAGATAGATTAAATGAATACCACACACTACTCTGGGTCTTTTGGGTGAGACTTTAAAACTAAGAGGTCCTATCTACTCTGTGTAGGGTTTGGTCAGCTCCTTTTAGACAAAATTTACAGTCACCCTCCAGAAGACAGACATGCCACACATACAAAAGGCATTTAAAGATCCAATTAAAGCTAGGAAAGAGTTGCACCATCTATTGAAGTTGTGGATATAGCTTATCCCCAAAAATAAAAGCAATGGTTCTAAGTTGTTTTAAAAAATGGAAATCTTTCTACAAACAGGCCAGAACTATGCCTCCTAAATGGAGGCAGATTAGACTGAGGTAGGAATAAAAATTATACTTACGAATCATAGTTGTCCCTGAAGCCTTTTGCAAAAGGATTATGGTCAATTTTAAGCTGAGTGATCTGGGGGGGAGGAAGATGGAATTGATGCAATTTAGAAATTTAACTCAAGCACCTTCCACCATAGTTTTCCCCAAGTTTAAACCTCCTCATGACTTACATCAGTGTTTTGATATGCAGTAACTGCTATGAACTGGGTTTCCGGGAAAATAAACGTCTGAGTCTTTGAAGAGTCATTCAGATCTTCAACCCCATCTTCAGTCACTTCCACAATATGAAGTCGAGGTTGGTACTTGTGTAGAGACTGAAGTACTATCATCTAGAAGAAACAATGCATAAAGTATAGTCTAGGATATTGTTCAGATAAAAGGCACCTAAAACTAAAGTGCTAACCATAGGGGAGAAAAATCAATCAGATGTTTGGAAGCTGATCATTTAGCCTTCAGACTCTCACAAGGAGTTTGCAAGGTGTGATCCTCAATTTAACCAGACTGTGGATAATAGCTTTAGGAGTACAGTGGTACAAAATTCACTGCTCTGAGAGAACGACAGAGTACATACAGACTACATTATGCACTGACTAAACAGAAGAAGGGGGAAGTTTTTCATCCCATATCTGTTAAGACCATTGAACTTAAACAGATTCAAATGATTTTCGATTTTCTGAGGCTAGTATAGATCTGCAAGATTGATAAATAGCCTCTAAATCAAGAAAGTAGCATCAGATAGTGATTGGGTTTTCAGGGCTTCATGAACCTGTTATTTACCTGAGTATTATTATTGTTAGCACCTTTGTTATTGGTCAGTTTTAGTTTTCCGAAAGAGATCTCCTGCCTCATCCAGTGAGCCCCAGTGTTTGGGGACTCAGGGTGAACATACACTTTGTTGCCTAGGAGAGAGAGAAGAGAGGCAAATGTAAGGAATACAAGAACAGTCCTGTACACACAATTCAGGAAGCAGATATTGGAGTGACAGGGATCATCTTTGGCACCAGCCATGGGACAAAGGGAGGGGAGGCAGATGCACTGCAAGCTAGTCCCTGGGTGCTGCTGGATTCCCGGAAGGACAAGCTTACACCTTTGTATATTAAATGCTGTGAAATTTCATTTAGTGCCCAGCTGGGCTTGGGGCAGCACATGGCCCCGCCTGCAGAGGGGAAGGGAGGCCATGGCAGCGCCATCTTCCAGCCCCGGGGTTTCTCGCGCGCGTTAAAACCCTTCACCACCCTTGAGAGGGGGTTGAGCATTTGGGGTTTGCCCTGCAAATGGCCCATGGGACGCGCCTCCGGGCCTGGCCATTGCTCACCGGCCACAGGGAAGAGCTAGCGGGGGGAGCACGCCCTGTGGCCGGGCTGCCTTGGGAAGGGGAAGGGCCGGGGCCGATCGGGAGCCGGTTTCCCAGAGCCTGGCTGGAGGGGCCGGGCCGCAAGGTACCTTGCATGTTGTTGTCCGCTTTCCCGCACGTCACCCACTTGCCCCCCTGGAAGCGCCAGTGGTTGGGATCGGCCAGCACCACCTCCACGAACACGTTGTAATGGGCCGTGGGGCTGAGGCCGGTGATGTTGAAGCTCAGGAAGGGAAACATCCGCCTGCGAGGGAAAAAAAGCAGAGACCGCGCAAGTCAGCGGCGCGCCCGGGGACGCCGAGGAAGGGCTCCGAGCCAGAGCTCAGGGACCGGCTCCGGGTCTGCCCGCCGGGGCGCGGCTCGGGGCGCTCTGCCAGGCACCGGGACGCGTGGAGCCCAAGCAGTCTGCGGGGGGAAAGTGAGGCAGAGACTGGATTGCCCCAGCCGGCTGCCTTCGGAGGGTCAAAGCCAGGGGTCTCTCAGCGGCTCTTGGGGTCCAAATCGGCCCCGGCTTTGGGAGGGAGGGAGGACCAGCCCCGCCACGGCCCGGCCACTTCCACTTGGGATTCGTTATCCAGGCGGCTAGATTTCAGCCCCCACGGCGCTGCCCGCTCTCCCTGCTCCCTTCCCCTCAGTCTCCCACCGACAACAGGCGAGCTACTCGCAGGACCCGGCATGAAGAAAACCCCAGCAAGAGCCACATTTCTGGCTCCTTCCCCCCCAGCAAGGAACCATCCGCCTCCCACCCAACCCCCGCCACTGCCCCGCGGACAGGGAGTTTTCCTGCTAAGAGACTGGCCGCTTCGGAAACCGTAACGGGACCCCCCAGCCAAACACACACAATTACACTTACTGACGCCCCCCATCCGATTCGCTTCCCCGGGAGCCGCGAGTTCTGCTCCCCCGCCAATCCCTTCCCGAAGCCCCGGGGGGGTTGCCCCGCACTGGGACGGGCTCCGGGGGCCCGTCCTCCAGGTCGGCGGACTAGAAAAGAAAACCGGCCCGGCACCAAAACCGCGGCGCTTGCTGGGCTTCGCTGCCCGCGACACTCGCCCAAGCCCAGGGCAACCCCGAATTAGCGCAAATCCTCCCGGTGGGCAGAGAGCCCAAGCCCGGGGGCAGAGCGGGCTCCGGGCGGAGAGGCGCCGTGTAAATGGCCCTTCTCCGGCTCCCGTCGAGTTTTACTGGCAAAAAAAAAAAAAAAAGGAGCGTCGGTTTGGTTTGATTTTTAACGTGGTAACAAATTAACCCCCCCGCGGCTCAGGGGCAGCAAGAGGCAGCTCGGGGCTCCAGATCGCCCTCGAGAAACGGGACGTGTAAAACGAAGCGGAAAGAGCCCGATGCCCCCCAGGCGAGCCCCCCTCATAAGCCGCTTTAGCGGGCGGCGAACCCGGAGCCCCCTTGACGCCCAGGGCTGGCACCGGGGGCCCAGAAGGAATCGGTGGCGTGGGCGGGCGGGCGGGTGGGTGGGTTATAGCCGGTGTGGGGCTTGGGGATCCCCGCACACCCGGCCCGGGCCCCTCCGTACCTGCCCTGCTTGGTGATGATCATCTCGGTCTGGTGCCGGTGGAACTTGAGCCAGAGCGGGCGGTTGCAGAGGAAGACCTGCGCCCGGAGCCCCGGCCCCGAGCCGGGCACGGCTAAGGCGCCCAGCCCGCCGCAGGAGCCCGCCGCCGGGTAGGGGCTGTACAGGGGCCCCGCCGCCCCTTGGCCGTACTGGTAGCCGCCGCCGCCGCCGCCGCCGCCCCCGAACTGCGCCCGGCCGCCCGGGGAGCACACGGCGGCCGAGAAGCCCCCCGGGGACAGCACGGAGCCGTAGGGGTAGCGCGCCCCGCCGGGCGATTGGTAGACGGAGCCGTGCTGCGCCGCCGGGTAGGGGAAGAGCGAGCAGGGCCCGCCCAGCTCGGCCCCCTGCGGCCCGGGGGACTGCAGGTAGTAGCGCTCGGCGCTCAGGCTGTCCAGCGGGTAGCGGGCGGCGGCGGCCGGGGGCAGCTCGGCCTCCCCGCAAGGGGCCGCCTTGCGGCCGTCCGGGGCGCCCGGCTTGGAGCCCGCGCCGGGGAAGGGCTCGCCGGCCTCCGCCTCGCTCAGCATGCCCGGCCCGGCGCTGCCGCACTTCTTCGGCCCCTTGTCCAAGTCCAGGCTCTGCGGGGAGCCCGAGCCGGGCTGGCTGCGGTGGCCGCCGCGGGCGCCGCCGCTCTCCGGCGGGTAGAAGGGGGGCCCGGCCAGGCTCGCGGCGCTGGCCAGCAGCTGCTCCCCTAGCTGCATCCTCTCCAGCGCCAGTCGGGAGGGAGCCTGGGGCTGCTCTGGAGCGCGGCTCCTCCCAGGGAGGGAAAGTGCCGAGCCGCACGGGCCCCCCGCCCGGAAAGTTTCCCTGCAACTTCCCCACCCCCTCACTGCCCCCCCACTCCTACCTTCCCCACTGAAAACAAGCCACCTCTGCTGCTGAATTAAACGGAGACTATTTATATAGGCACGCTGGGCTCCTCGGGCCGCCGGGGAGGGGCTTGGGGAGGTCTAGTTCGTGGCAGCCCCCGTCATCCTGGCTGGCCCATTGGCTGGTTTCTGTGACACTAATTTAATTAGACAGCTACTAATTGGAACAAGTCACCTGTGACTCCATTCCCGCCCCCCCAACCCCCCCTTTAACTGGCTCCTGATGGGAGATCAAAATCGCTTCGTGTCCTGCTTTGGTAAAGGGAGAGAGGAAGCAGGAACTTGAACTGGATTTCTTGGTGGCTAGGGTGATCTACTTTGGATTTTACCCCGCCGCCAGGCGTTAGCAAAATGACGATCTCTTAATAAAGATGATGCAGGCCTCTTAGATAATAGGTGCTTGGGTATAAAGAAAAGGATCCCGCATGTGGAAGACTTTAATGGGAAGAAAGCAACTTTCAGAGGGGAAAGAGAGAAGATCTGGACAAAATGTCAGTGATGCAACCTGAAATCCATGTAGTTATATAGCCTTAAAGATCCACGGATTTTGCTCCCCAGTGCCTTCGTAGACGGTGTTTAACAATTTAGCAAGCGAGACATCTGCGATTATCATTGCCAGCCAAGAAACGAGATCCACATTTCATTTAAATTTGATGGGCGAGATTAAAGGCTCTCAACAGCAGTCTCGCCCCTGAAACAATTCAGCCTTTCTGCAGCCATGCCAGCTAGGGTAGAAACGCCTTTATACCAAAGATCAGAGCATCATTTACATCAGGATGACCCAGAGCTCTTTACACCTTATCAGGGGCTTCTCTTTCAAGCAACTGTAAGGGCTGTTTTGCTATTTCAATTCTACCCTTCCCCGCCCAAAAATAAATAAAATTTATTTGCTTCAATAATCCGGTGCTGCAAAACGGAATTGTATTTTAATTGTCTGATAGATTCCTTGTTTTAACAATTCCAGATGGAGAATTTTATATGTCTCCCCATCACTGATACAGCGGGTGGTTTTGTTTTAACCCCGACAGAGGAAGAGCTAGAATGTAAGAAGAATTAGATTGATTTCTGATTTTTAAAAGTCACAGCATGGGCTCATGACTGAAATGGAGAGAGGTTAGTAGCCCCTTCGACCTCTTTTCGTGCAGATGCCTAAATCTGCCATGACTTCAACAGAATGAATATTCCTAACATCCAATTTTTAAAGCAAATTATAAAAAAAAACCCAATATTTCGTTGCTGAAAAAAAGCGAACGAAGCATATTCACTATGAATTAACAGTTACTAATACATAATAGTCCAAACTCCAGCCACGCTTGGTCTGACTGCCTTGAGCAACTCCTTCGGGATTTTGATTTTTTTTTTTAACATAACAGGTTGACAAGGTCACATGAAGCCAAGATAAGGCGCTCAGAATTAACCAAACCCGCGCATCCCCGTGGATCAGAATACATTTGTCCAGCTTTACAAAACTTTTCCAGTTACAGGAACTCCGATGCTATTTGGTGCCGGGCTTGTTTGTAAATATTAGCCAAAGGTTTGGTTAAAGGACGGTAGGCAAAGAGGCTAGGTGATCAGTTTAAAGGGCAGCTGATGTGCACTTAGTATGTAATGATCAGAAGCGGAAGAAAGAAGCGAAACGCTGGCAAATACTTAAGCACTAAATTTAAACTGCAGCGCAACAAAACGCACGGGGAGATGGTAAAGCGGCCGCTGGTGCTGCAGGACAGGTCGGCTCACAGCCTGCAGTTATCACTGTTATCTGCCACCCCGGTTCGTCCAGTCCCGCTCTTGTAAAGTTTTGCCTCACTTTTTGCGGTGCGAACGAAAAAGACAAACCTGCTGCCGAGTCAGGAGCCCGGGAGACCTGCCTGCGCTGAGGTCCTGAGCGCTGTGACCGCGGCTATTTCTCTCGGCAAGGGGATGGTTTTGTTCTGGGGGGAGAAGAGCGGCGCAGATACAAACCATTCAGCCGGAGCTTCACTAGTAATGGACGGCAAAGCGATCTGCAGCCCTCACCCCATTTACTACTCAATAGCGAAGTGACCCCCGCTCGTGAAAGGGGGGCGGTACTGTGATCAAGATTCCTCCCGCGTGTGGAACTTGCAGCGCGCCCGACAGATACTGAAAAACGTCTCGCTAGCAAAGGTTTTTATACAGCGCCTATAAGCCCCACTATCTAAGCGCTGCACAGACATTTCCATTTCACATGCTCTAGGTGAACCTAGGTGAACTGAGTTTAATTCTAAAAAGTATTTAAAATGCTAACTCATTAAAAGACTATATAACAAGTACACATTGTCATCCAAAGCGTCGCAGAGTGGGTCCTCCCGTACCTATCTACCGAGACCTTAGTTCGCCTACAAAATCGGAGAACATCCCACCTGGACAGGCTTAGCTCCTTGTATTGCTTTACGAACTAGTTGCAGTTCCCACTGATTTCATCTGGAGCCTCCAATTAGTTTCAATAGGATCCTGAAAGGGCTTGTCTACACATGGAGTTGTTCCCGAATAATTGTATCTGATTAACTTTCCAAGTGAGTTAAACTGAAAGCAAGAACAAGGCACTGTTATTCCAGAATATAGCCTGTCCACACCACACGTGGAGTTATCAGGATCAGCTAATCAGGAACAACTCCAACTCCATATCCCCTTAGGGATTTTTCTGTAGAGAAGACACAAACCCGTGACAGGTGAAGCTTTTCGGTTTATTTTCAAATATATTTGTAATGAAGATTACACATGGATTCTGCTAATGATTTAAGATTTTAATCAGATTCTTTACATTTTCAGTATTCTTTTAAGATTTCAGATCACCTTTAGAGAAACATATGCTGGCCTCGATCCTGACATGGAACTCCCACAGCAGTCCGAGGAGGTTGTATATACACCTATGGACAGTATATGGCTTTTGGGGAAATAAGAAGCAGAGAGATAGGAACTTGCTTATTCATCATGGGTCAAATTCTGTGCTTACTCAGGCAAAATTTCCATTGCAATCTATGTGATTTTGGACAGAGTAAGAGCTGCAGGATTTGACTCTGCATAAAGGATATACTAACATTTTATTTCCCTCCCCCCAAAACACACGGATGAAATCTGGCCGTATGATGGTTTGAGCACACACACATATTTTTACACTTGTTTGTTCTTTGCACGGGAAATCGACAGACAGTCCCTATGGTTGAAAAATAATTTCCCCCACTCTACATTAAGAGTTATCTATTCTGTAACTCTTTACTAACACAAAACAATTTGTTTCTAGACTTTCTAATTCCAACTAGACTGTAAAAAAAATCTATATTACAGGGGAATCCAGTTACAAGACAGTAATTCTCAGAGATAGTAAAAGCAAAGTTAAGCCTTCTATTGGGTACTGGAATGAACCATGTTCTTGAATGATGGATTTAGGACTGTAGCAGTTCAGTCCTAGCTACACTGCAAGCCTGAGCCATGTTTTAGTCGCGTATTGGATAACGCATATGGGATTGTAACTGGATCACTGAACTCTTCAGATAAAATTACGGTACGTGCAGACTTTCCAGAAAGAAAAAGAAGAGTGTCAAATAAGTACAACTACTAAAACGATCCCCAAACCACAAAATAAATGTTGGGGGGGGGGAGGGGAGGAAATCTGAGGTTTCAGAGGGTTTCATAGTATGATGAATTGTTCGACTTAATTCAGATATATGAGTCTCACTGAATCAAAAGCAATATTTATTCAAGGAGACCCTGTTTATGCGGTTTTATTTACAGTAAGGTATCATTAATGTACATTACACTTGTTGCCTTCTGGATAAGATTAAGTGGAATAACTGTTACCTCTTTCATATGAGATCTGTATATCAAAATACGGCTCCCAGTTCAGCAAAGCCCTTTAGCACATACTTAAGTGCTTTGCTGAACCGGGTCTCCTAAAGAAAAGACCTTATGATCCAGTAGGTCTTTTCCATATCTAGCTTCCATGATTCTCTCAGGCACGTCCCAATGGATCCAGATCAATAGTTTAAGAAAACTTTTACTTTCATCCATACTAACAGAATGTTACCCAATCACTTTCTATGTTGGTCAGACACTTTGTTCATTTTCTGAAGACCTGCTGAAACATCTCAAGATTTACAGGTAATCATGGCTTCTCTTGGACCCTAGATAAATATGAATAGCCAATACATGCAAATTATCTGTCGCTTTGACTAATTATCTTTGGATTTATTTTTGTTTAAATGTATCTTGGCCTCTCCCTTTTAAACTCCTGCTGCCTGGTTGGCACAGATGCCATCTCAAAGGCTGGGAGGCTTTTGTATATACTACATATTTGAAATGGGAAGTCATAGGTGCTCTATTCACCTAGTTTGTCCTTTTTACTACATACAAATAAAAATAACCTGGTCAAACAAAGGAGGTAGGGATGCTCTTGTGGTTCATGCATGGGGACTTCAGGTCAGGAGTTCTAGGTCCTATTTTTTTCCTACATTTAAACTTTCTGTGTGACATTTTCTAAGCGACTAAGCCCAAGATTTTCAAAAGTGGCTACTGATTTTGGATGTTTCCATTTACATATGCCCTGCTTCAGACAGCTTGGTCCTCATTTTCAAAATTAATGAGCACCTATAGCTTGCTCTGTGCGGCAGTTGAGGAAGCTGTAGGCTCTCAATACCTCTGAAAATCAGGCCCAGCTGTTCCAGGTTGGGCACTGAAATTGAATGGCTACTTTTGAAAGTTGGCTGCATACCTCTCTCTGCTTTCATTTTCTCATCTGTCAAATGGGGATGATACTATTCACCTACTTCCCCCGGGTGTTGGTAAAGTGCTTTGAGATCCCCAGAGAGAAAGAAGTACAAAGTGGTGTTATATGGTAATCAAGACGGCCAATCTGTCAGATTAAACAATGATATATTCAATGAGCATTTGAAATGTATATTTTTTAAAAGCTGCCATATGTAGCCGTTTAAAATCTGCATTCCTTTAGGGCTAAAAGGTGAAGCTGGACTTCATCAGAACTAGGGTATACTTATTTTTAAAGAGAAGCAAACAATACTCCTACAAACTGAAGTTCTTTTGTCTTTAACATTCACTAGGCTATCATCAGATTTACCTTTTTATAATAATTACTGAAAGATAAAATTGGACCCAGAGCTATGGAAAATGTGAATGGGATGAATAGGCCATTTAGTCCTTTAAATCAGAGGTTAGAACATGAACATTTTAAATGGGGGAAGGCAGGGCATAAACATTAAACTAAACCATACACTAAAAAAGAAAGACGCTTACCTGAAAATTCAGCAACAGATGGGAAAAATCAGTCACTACCAGGAATAACTCAAATGAAAAGAATGAACAGGCAAAAATTAAGGAATCAAGAGCTGGAATCTATTGTAGAGTAGTGCTCAGTGTCTGAAAATAAAATAATCTTCTCAACAACTTTAAAATAATTGCAACCATTCACTTTTCCTTCTCCCCGCACCTACAAGGTTACATGGAAGACAGCAACTAGAAACTATGGATTTCTTTGATGATCTTTGCTAATTAGAGTCTGATCCACATCCCACTCTGCGAAGTTCGGGGTGTAAGCAATGGAGAAGGCTAAACCAGGCTCGGCATAAGTGGGGGTTAGCTAGAGAGAAAACTAGGTCCAGCTGAATCTACTGTATTGTCAGCAACGGATACTTTGGTTAATGTAGATAAAGCTGTAGTTTGGTTCCATCTGTACAGGCAAGGCAAATTTAATTAGCACACCTTGGGCTATAAAAACAGACAAGAAGCATTGCACTGGCAGAAGACATAAGGTTTTGCAAGTTGGACGCCAGTATAGTTTCAACAAGCATCAGGGGAGGTTCAGAGAGGATTGGGACAGGGATAACAACAGAACTAAGTTGAATTAGCAGTTTGGTGGCTCTCTTTTCTCCAAAAGGAATATTATAAGTTGAAAGGAAGGGTGCAGAAAGACTAGAATAAGGATTGAATAACCACAGAACAAACCTCAACCACAAATAATATAACATCTCATATTTTATATTATACACCTATTGTGAGCTCCCAAAATAGTACTCCGTCAAGTACTTGCTTTTTTCCTCCAATAACCTGTAATTCAGAGAGCCTAGACAACTCGGAGAACCTTTTTTAAGGCAAACTTACCTACTACATAGATTTTTTGAAATTCTCAGTCTCACTATAAAAGGAAATATTGTTCTATCAAAATCACTGATAGCTAAAACAAATCCCTGTTGCGAATACAGTGCCATTAGAAGGATACACTTTGAAGTACTCTGTTTGATTTCAAGACAATTTTGACAA
Organism: Natator depressus; assembly: GCF_965152275.1. Classification (NCBI taxonomy): domain Eukaryota; kingdom Metazoa; phylum Chordata; order Testudines; family Cheloniidae; genus Natator; species Natator depressus. The sequence goes on along the minus strand of NC_134235.1, from coordinate 192,600,336 downwards.
GCTCACTGTAATATGCTTGGATTGTGATAACAGAAATAGCTCCGCTGTTCTGTCTTTCTATCATTGACTTTATTCCATCTGCTTACTGCAGTTGTCAGTTTAAATTCTGTAAATGTTTTGTTTTTTCCCCTAGCACTTTAAAAAGTAAACTTTCATCGTGATGGCTCTGATAAAACCCACGCTGAGCTGCTTGCATAACTGGAGTTCATGTCAGAGCTATCAGATATTTCCTGCTGACAACATGTTAGTAGAGAAATATTACATTTTTGATATTTTTGCTCCAGGTGGACTCAAGCTGAGGCTTACAGTGGGAAAACAATTAACTCTGTGGGTTGAAAAAAATAATTAACAGTGGGATATGGTAATATCAGAAGCAGTAACTGTTCACCCAGTACCACTTATGACAACCATCACACAAGAAAGTTTAGTGAGTACCCAGATATTACTTAACTGCAGCAATAAAGAGTAAGTCAACTACAAAAATATGGAGAAATTAGAACCAAAGCTAGGTACATACTACAGGAGCACTTGCAAATAATAGAGATAGGTCAGCCTCACTGCATCTTGGTCCTTGTTCACATCAGCCCTTCCTTTTGCACTTCCTACATTACTGCCCCCAGCGGTAGCAATGGGCTAAGGCAGACAAGGTGCCAGCATTTTCACCATTTGGTCTAGACCTGCGTGGAGAAAGGTGGAAGCCCCCCTGATTGTAAGACCAGTGGCAGGTCTACATTAGATGATCATGAAGGTGGGCAGTGTGAAGGAAGAAAAAGGCTGGTGGAAAACGCACAGAGAAAACACTTACGGTCAGGGCCATCCCTAGCTATTCTGGGCCCCGACGCAGCCCCCCCATGTGCGGGGGGGCAGGCCTCCTCGGGGCGGGGGCTGGCTTGGGTAGTAGGGGGGAACCACCCCCTCAGCACTCACCAGCGGCACGGCTGGGGCCGGGTCGCTGCACTTCCCGCCGCCGGTGACTGCAGGCCTGGTCTTGCTGGAGTCCTCAGGGGAGCAGGGGTGGGAAGGGGTGGGGCGGAGCAGGGCAGGGGCTTTGGGGAAGGGATGGAATGGGGGCAGGGCTGGGGCAGAGCAGGGGCGGGGGCTATTGGGAAGAGGCGGGGCAGGGGCTGGAGCAGCACGCAGCTATGCAGAGCACCAGTAAATGTGGTGCCCCAAATTTCCTGGTGACCTACACAGCTGCGTACTTTGCGTATGGGTAGGGACGACCCTGCTTAGGGTGAAATCCCAGCTTCATTAAAATCAATGGGAGTTTACCACTGACTTCAGTGGGGTCAGGATTTCATCTTTAATGGTTTGTTCTGTCTTAGGCTCCGCAGGCACCTCAGCTGAGTACAGATTATTGGGGGGACAATCAAAATGATGCTTACAGCTGTAAGTGGGGATCAATTCACTGACGTCAGTACCTGGTGAACTGGTTGAAACTATAGTAAAGAACAGAATTGTTAGACACATAGTTGAACGCTATTTGTTAGGGAAGAGTCAACATGGTTTTTGTAAAGGGAAATCATGCCTCATCAATTTACTAGAATTCTTTGAGGGGGTCAACAAGCATGTGACCAAGGGGGATCCAGTGGATAGACTGTACTTAGATTTTCAGAAAGTCTTTGACAAGGTCCCTCACCAAAGGCTCTTAAGCAAAGTAAGCTGTCATGGGATAAGAGGGAAGGTCTGCTCAGGGATCAGTAACTGCTTAAAATATAGGAAACAAAGGTTAGGAACAAATGGTTAGTTTTCAGAATGAAGAGAGGTAAATAGTGGTTTCCCACAGGGGTCTTTACTGGGACCAGTTCTATTCAACATATTCATAAATGCTCTCGAAAAGGGGGCAAACAGTGAGGTGGCAAAATTTACAGATGATACAGAACTACTCAAGATTGTTAAGCCCCAGGCAGACTGCAAAGAGCTACAAAAGGATCTCTCAAAACTGGGTGACTGGGCAACAAAATGGCAAATGAAATTCAATGTTGATAAATGTAAAGTAATGCACATTGGAAAAGATAATCCCAATTATACATATAAAATGATGGGGTCTAAAATAGTTGTTATCACTCAAGAAAGAGATCTTGGAGTCATTGTGAATAGTTTTCTGAAAACATCCACTCAATGTGCAGCAGCAGTCAAAAAAGTGAACAGAATGTTGGGAATCATTAAGAAAGGGATAGATAATAAGACAGAAAATATGATATGCTGCTATATAAATCCATTGTACATCCACATCTTGAATAGTGTGCAGATGTGGTCGTCCCATCTCAGAAAAGATATACTGGAACTGGAAAAGGTTCAGAAAAGGGCAACAAAATGCTTAGGGTATGGAATGGTTTCCATACGAGGATAGATTAATAAGAATTAATAAAACTGGGACTTTTCAGCTTGGAAAAGAGATGACTAAGGGAGCATATGACAAAGGTCTATAAAATCATGACGGGTGTGGAGAAAGAAAATAAGAAAGTGTTATTTACTCTTTCTCATAACTCAAGAACTAGGGGTCACCAAATGAAATGAATAGGCAGCAGGTTTAAAACAAAGGGAAGTATTTTTTCACACAACGCACAGTCAACCTGTGGAACTCTTTGCCAGAGGATGTTGTGAAGGCCAAGACTATAACAGGGTTCAAAAAAGAACCAGATAAATTCCTGGAGGATAGATCCATCAGTGGCTATTAGCCAGGATGCACAGGAATGATGTCCCTAGTCTCTGTTTGCCAGAAGCTGGAAATGGGCGACAGGGGATGGATCACTTGATGATTACCTGTTCTGTTCATTCCCTCTGGGGCACCTGGCACTGACCACTGTCAGTAGACAGGATACTAGGCTGGATGGACCTTTGGTCTGACCCAGTCTGGCTGTTCTTATGGTCTGATACCCTCAAAGCACCTAGCTAGCTGGAGAGGCTGGTGGCCTGTGGAATCCCTTAGCAGCAATAAGAAAAGGAGTACTTGTGGCACCTTAGAGACTAACAAATTTATTTGAGCATAAGCATTCGTGAGCTACAGCTCACTTCATCGGATGCATTCAGTGGAAAATACATTGGGGAGATTAATATACAAAGATAACATGAAACAATGGGTGTTACCATACACACTGTAAAGAGAGTGATCACTTAAGGTGAGCTATTACCAGCCGAAGAGCGCGGGCTTGGGGCGGGGGACACATTTTGTAGTGATAATCAAGGTGGGCCATTTCCAGCAGTTGACAAGAACGTCTGAGGAACAGTGGGGGGGGGGGGGAATAAACATGGGTAAATAGTTTTACTTTGTGGAATGACCCATCCACTCCCAGTCTCTATTCAAGCCTAAGTTAATTGTATCAAGTTTGCCAATTTATTCCAATTCAGCAGTTTCTCCTTGGAGTCTTTTTTTGAAGTTTCTTTGTTGAAGTATTGCCACTTTTAGGTCTGTAATCAAGTGACCAGAGAGACTGAAGTGTTCTCCAACTGGTTTTTGAATGTTATAATTCTTGACATCTGATTTGTGTCCATTTATTCTTTTACGTAGAGACTGTCCACTTTGACCAATGTACATGGCAGAGGGGCATTGCTGGCACATGATGGCATATATCACATTGGTAGATGTACAGGTGAATGAGCCTCTGATAGTGTGGCTGATGTGATTAGGCCCTATGATGGTGTCCCCTGAATAGATATGTGGGCACAGCTGGCAACGGGCTTTGTTGCAAGGATAGGTTCCTGGGTTAGTAGTTCTGTTGTGTGGTGTGTGGTTGCTGGTGAGTATTTGCTTCAGGTTGGGGGGCTGTCTGTAAGCAAGGACTGGCCTGTCTCCCAAGATCTGTGAGAGTGATGGGTCGTCCTTCAGGATAGGTTGTAGATCCTTGATGATGCGTTGGAGAGGTTTTAGTTGGGGGCTGAAGGTGATGGCTAGTGGCGTTCTGTTATTTTCTTTGTTGGGCCTGTCCTGTAGTAGGTGACTTCTGGGTACTCTTCTGGCTCCGTCAATCTGTTTCTTCACTTCAGCAGGTGGGTATTGTAGTTGTAAGAATGCTTGATAGAGATCTTGTAGGTGTTTGTCTCCGTCTGAGGGGTTGGAGCAAATGTGGTTGTATCGTAGAGCTTGGCTTGACAATGGATCGTGTGGTGTGGTCTGGGTGAAAGCTGGAGGCATGTAGATAGAAATAGCGGTCAGTAGGTTTCCGGTATAGGGTGGTGTTTATGTGACCATTGCTTATTAGCACCGTAGTGTCCAGGAAGTGGATCTCTTGTGTGGACTGGTCCAGGCTGAGGTTGATGTTGGGATGGAAATAGTTGAAATCATGGTGGAATTCCTCAAGGGCTTCTTTTCCATGGGTCCAGATGATGAAGATGTCATCAATGTAGCGCAAGTAGAGTAGGGGCATTAGAGGACAAGAGCTGAGGAAGCGTTGTTCTAAGTCAGCCATAAAAATGTTGTCATACTGTGGGGCCATGCGGGTACCCATAGCAGTGCCACTGATTTGAAGGTATACATTGTCCCCAAATGTGAAATAGTTATGGGTGAGGACAAAGTCACAAAGTTCAGCCACCAGGTTTGCCGTGACATTATCGGGGATACTGAGCCTGACGGCTTGTAGTCCTTCTTTGTGTGGAATGTTGGTGTAGAGGGCTTCTACATCCATAGTGGCCAGGATGGTGTTTTCAGGAAGATCACCGATGGATTGTAGTTTCCTCAGGAAGTCAGTGGTGTCTCCAAGGTAGCTGGGAGTGCTGGTAGCGTAGGGCCTGAGGAGGGAGTCTACATAGCCGGACAATCCTGCTGTCAGGGTGCCACTGCCTGAGATGATGGGGCGTCCAGGATTTCCAGGTTTATGGATCTTGGGTAGCAGACAGAATACCCCAGGTCGGGGTTCCTAGGGTGTGTGTGCGGATTTGTGAAGTCAGGGGGTGGGGACCTGGGGCAGGCCTACAAGGTGAGCTGGGGAGCCGGCCAGGAGGTGGGAGGGAGGGGAATGAGCCAGCCCCCGCACAGGCCCAGCGGCTCCAATGGGCTGGGCACGGGCGTCCGGCCCAGGGTCCCGCAGCTGGCCTGGGGCTCGAGCCACCCAGCGCGGCCTGTGGGGAGCGGCTCAGGAGCGTGCCACCGCCCCGGCTGCCTCACTCTCCCCGCGCAGCCCGGCCGGCGCCGCGCTCCGCCCACGGCTCGGGAGCGCCCCGGGCTCCCCCTGTCCAGTGCGGCCCGGGGCCTCTTCCCTTCTCCCCCCGCTGAGCGCAGACACTCAGCGCGCCCCGGGAGCGTCAAGCCCCGGCCCTGCTGGAGCCTCGCTCGCGGCGTGCGCCGCGGCCGCCCCCCAGCCCAAGTGGCCGAGGCGTTGACAAGCCCCTGGGCTGCCTTCATTTGAGCCACGCACGTGTCGTGTCCAAGTCTCCGCAGTAAGGGCCCGATCCTGTCCTGCTGCCCACGGACTTGACTAGGAGTCTCACAAGAGAGCGCGGAGCGCAGGGCTGCGCCCACAGCCGCCACCTCCCCCCACACTGGCCATAGACACGGGGCGTGTGCTCCCCGTTCCGCCCCACAGCCCTGCGCACCTACCGGCCTAGGTGTCCGCAGCTATAGTCCACTGGGCGTGCGGCTCACAGCATATATATTATTATGGAGCTCTTGGTTGGACACGTTTCTCTCCAGAGCGTCTTATTACAGGGTGCCTAGTGCTCGCACCTTTAGAGAGCGCTCTCTCCAGGCATGTATGTAGCGGGCATAGAGAGAGAATTGAGGGAAGAACATTTTATATATCGTTCAAGACGTACTCAGACATACACTTTGTCTCCCTGTGCGTGCATAATGTTATATATTCACTCTGGAAGACTATATAACATTCCCTCCGGAAGACTGACAATAATCTGCTGCCCGTTTCACATCACGCAGGGAGCCTCTTTAAAACGTCTTATTCCCGGGCAGTGTGTATCCGTGAGAAACAATATGCTTGTAAGGATTGAGCTGTATAACACCGAAAACAATTTAAATAGTTAAATATCGGAAGCTAGTTCATGATCTGCAAGGTTTACTCACAGACACATATTTATTTCTGAGGGATGACATGAATTAGGGACCATCACTTTACTCGGGTGCTGTATTGTGATCAGTGTTAAGGAGGAGGGGGAGCTGAGTGAGGCTTCCTGTTAGCCTAAGGCAAGTGCATTTCTTGTAAATCAGCTGATAATCGGGAGCTCTTTGCTAAATTTCAGAGATCTGAGTGGGTTTCACATTGAAGGATAGGTTTCAGAGTAACAGCCGTGTTAGTCTGTATTCGCAAAAAGAAAAGGAGTACTTGTGGCACCTTAGAGACTAACCAATTTATTTGAGCATAAGCTTTCGTGAGCTACAGCTCACTTCATCGGATGCTTATGCTTATGCTCAAATAAATTGGTTAGTCTCTACATTGAAGGATGGAACTTTCTGATCTGTATGACACATTGGGGAGGCAGGTGGTTCCTCTTCTGTAGGTTTCCCCATTGTTTACAATCCAGTAGATACACGCAGACTATTTCCAGTGTGCAGACTAAATGGGCACAGATCAGGAATTTGTAGTTCATAGCAGCTGAACAGCGCATTTGTTCTCTGTCTTTTAAATGAGATATTATGCAAATTCACAAAAATGCTTATTAGCTACTGAAAGAGATCATGCGGAAGAAAATTACAAAGCCAAACAAATGAACCTTTAAAATCTATTTACAATGTTTATTGATACTAGCTAAAAGCATAAAACCATTACTGGAAAGATTCCTATTGACCTGATGAAAAGTCAATGCTAGTGTGTTCAGAAAAGCTTTCCATTAACTTCAGTGGACTTTGGATCAGGCCCTCAATGATTAGTCTCCATCAGAATTTGTACATAAGAATGGCCATACTGGGTCAGACCAAAAGTCCATCTAGTCCAGTATCCTGTTTTCTAACAGTGGCCAATGCCAGTGCCCCAGAGGGAACGAACATAACATAATAATCAAGTGATCCATCCCCTGACGTCCATTCCGAGCTTCTGGCAAACAGAGACTAGGGACATCATCCCTTCCCATCCTGGTCCACTGATGGACCTATTCTCCATGAATTTATCTGGTTCTTTTTTGAATTTTTGTCCTTTTAAATTGTGTTTCACTAGCTTCTTCTTTTTGTTATAGTCTCGGCCTTCACAACATCCTCTGGCAAAGAGTACCACAGGTTGACAAAGGTGCGTTGTGTGAAGAAATACTTCCTTTTGTTTATTTTAAACCTGCTGCCTATTCATTTCATTTGAAGAGGCCCCCAGTTCTTGTGTTATGAGAGGGAGTAACTAACACTTTCTTATTTACTTTGTCCACACCAGCCATGATTTCATAGACCTCTATCATGACCCCCCTTAGTCGTCTCTTTTGCAAGCTGAAAAGTCCCAGTCTTATTAATCCATCCTCATATGGAAACCTTTCCATACCCTAAGCATTTTGTTGCCCTTTTCTGGACCTTTTCCAATTCCAATAATATCTTTTGTGAGATTGGACGACCACACCTACACACAGTATTGAAGATGTGGTTGTACCATGGATTTATATAGTGGCAATATGATAGTTTCTGCTTATTATCTGTCCCTTTCTTAATGATGCCCAACATTCTGTTCACTTTTTTGACTGCTGCTGCACACTGAGTTGATGTTTTCAGATACTGAGCCAAGATCTCTTTCTTGAGTGGAAACAGCTAAATTAGACGCCATCATTTTACATATATAGTTGCGATTATGTTTTCCAATGTGCATTACTTTGCACTTATCAACATAGAATTTCATCTGCCATTTTGTTACCCAGTCACCCAGTTTTGTGAGACCCCTGTGTAGCTCTTTGCTTTGGACTTAACTATTCTGAGTAGTTTTATATCAACTGTACATTTTGCCACCTCACTGTTTAGCCCTTTTTCCAGATCATTTATGAATATGTTGAATAGAACTGGTTCCAATACAGACCCTGGGGGGATACCACTATTTACATCTCTCCATTCTGAAAACTGACCATTTATTCCTACCCATTGTTTCCTGTGTTTAAACTATGAGAGGATCATTCTGCTTATTCCATGACAGCTTACTTTGCTTAAGAGCCTTTGGTGAGTGATCTTGTCAAAGGCTTTCTGAAAATCTTAAGTACACTCTTTCCACTGGATCCCCCTTGTCCACATGCTTGTTGACCCCCTCAAAGAATTCTAGTAGATTGTGAGGCATGATTTCCCTTTACAAAAACCATGTTGATTCTTACCCAGCAAATTATGTTCATCTATGTGTCTGACAATTCTGTTCTTTACTATAGTTTCAACCAGATTGCTCTGTACTGAAGTTAGGTTTACTGGCGTGTAATTGCCAGGATCACCTCTGGAGCCCTTTTTAAAAGTTGGCATCACATTAGCTATCCTACAGTCATTTGGTACAGAAGCTGATTTAAATTATAGGTTACAAACCAAAGATAGTAGTTCTGCAATTTCTCATTTGAGTTCCTTTAGAACTCTTGGATGAATACCATCTGGTCCTGGTGACTTATTACTCTTTATTTTATCAATTTGTTCTAAAACCTCTACTGACACCTCAATCTGGGACAGTTCCTTGGATTTGTCACATAAAAAGAATGGCTCAGGTTTGGGAATTTCCCTCACATCCTCAGCTGTGAAGACTGATGCAAAGAATTCATTTTGTTTCACTGCAATGGCCTTATCGTCCTTGAGGACTCCTTCAGCATCTTGATCGGCCAGTGGCCCCATTGGTTGTTTACCAGGCTTCCTGCTTCTGATGTACTGAAAAAAATGTTTGCTATTACTTTTTGAGTCTTTGGCTAGTTGTTCTTCAAATTATTTTTTGGCCTTCCTAATTATGTTTTTACACTTCACTTGCCAGAGTTTATGCTCCTTTCTATTTTCCTCAGTAGGATTTAACTTCCACTTTGTAAAGGATGCCTTTTTCCTTTCACTGCATCTTTTACTTTGTTGTTTATCCATGGTGCCACTTTTTTGGTTCTCTTACTATGGTTTTTTAATTTGGGGTATACATTTAAGTTGAGCCTCTATTATGGTATCTTTAAAAAGTTTCCATGCAGCTTGCAGGGTTTTCACTTTTGGCACTGTACCTTTTAATTTGTGTTCCACTAGCTTCTTCTTTTTTGTGTTGTCCCCCTTTCTGAAATTAAATGCTACTGTGTTGGGCTGCTGTGGTGTTTTCCTCATCACAGGGATGTTAAATTTAATTATATTATGGTCACAATTACCAAGCGGCCCAGCTATATTCACCTCTTGGACCAGATTCTGTGCTCCACTTAGGACTAAATCAAGAATTGGCTCTCCTCTTGTGGGTGCCAGGACTAGCTTCTCCAAGAAGCGGTCATTTAAGGTGTCAAGAAACTTTATCTCTGCATCCTGTCCTGAGGTGACATGTACCCAGTCAATCTGGGGATAGTTGAAATTATTATTGATTTTTTTATTTTTATAGCCTCTCTCATCTCCCTGAACATTTCACAGTCACTATCACCATCCTGGTCAGGTGGTCAGTAATATATCCCTACTGCTATATTCTTATTGTTTGAACATGGGATTACTATCCATAGAGATTCTATTCTGTTCTATTCTATTCTATTCTATTCACTTTGGTTCATTTAAGATTTTACTTCATTTGATTCTGTGCTTTCTTTCACATATAGGGCCACTCCCCCACCAGCACGACCTGTTTGGTCCTTCCGATATACCTTGTGTCCTGGTATTACTGTGTCCCATTGACTATCCTCATTCCACCAAGTTTCTGTGATGCCTGTTGTATCAATATTCTCATTTAATACGAGGCACTCTAGTTCACCCATCTTATTATTTAGATCTAGCATTTGGATATAAGCACTTAAAAAATTGCCACTTTTTAGCTCTCTGCCATTATATAATATTGAATGGGACAGAGTAGTTTTATGTATATAAATAGCTCCAAAGTTACTCATGTGAGTATTTGCAAGACCCAGGCAAAAGAGGCTAGTATGGGAAAAAACACAAGGGCCCATTTTTTAAAACACCTGGTTACATAAAGTTAAGCTTCAAAATTCAGATGTAGGCACCTAAGTATAAGAGGCCTGATTTCCAAATGTGCACAGAACCTGCAGCTCCGATTTACTTTACTGGCATTTGTGGGTGCTCAGAATCAAGTCAGCTCTACATAAGTGCCCAGACAAAGATTTAAGAATCCAACTTTGGCTCTCAGGTTTTAAAATATTTGTCAAGAGCCTTGTCTACTCTACTGTGCTACCACCAGAGGGGATGCATTAGTAGAGAATTAGGGGTCTTAATCATCCTAGTGTAGACAAGGCGGGTGTGTTTATACTGGCAAAAGTCAGACACGTCAGTTATCTGGAGGAAATTCTACTGCCAAGAGGACTCAGGGCTGGTCTAAACTAAGGAGGTGGGGGAGATCGATCTAGGTTACGCAATTTCAGCTATGTGAATAACGTAACTGAAGTCGACGTACTTAGATCTACTTACCATGGTGTCTTCGCTGTAGTGTGTCAATGGGAGATGTTCTCCCATCAATTCCCCTTGCGCTTCTCGTTGAGGTGGAGTACTGGAGTCGATGCTAGAGCAATTGGCGGTCAATTTATCGCCTCTATACTAGACACAATAAATTGACCCCCACTGGATCTATCGTTGCCCATCGATCTAGCTGGTAGAGTAGACAAGCCCTCAGACATTAGGCAACACAGTGATAAAACACCTGAGCCCTGTCAATACTATGGTTTCTGTTACTGCAACCGCCAATGAAGAAATACACATCTGATTTTTCCCCATGTAGATGCAGTATATAGGGTACAATATCCTAGTACAATGAAGTGAGCTACATTATGAAGAAAGTGGTCGCTTTAAATGTGACCTACAAAGGAACAATTGTTATGCTGGTGCCATTTTTCACTCCTCCATGACACAGAAAGAATGTCTGAAAGGGTCCTTCTGCTCCCCACACAGTAAGTTTATTTCTGCTTGTTTTCTAACTTGGAAATATTAAGTTTTGTCTTCCTTTATGTTACTGGATAACTTCAAAGGGCTAGATAACAGGAGTGGGAACTCTGTCCCCCTGAAGGAGTCTGAATTATAGAGAGGATACAAAACAAAACCCACCAAAAAATGGTTGTAAATAGTCTGATTAAATGTTCCTTCCCATCTCGCCTATTCAGGTTTCAGTCTCTTAAGACATTATAATCTCACTAGTTTTCCAGCTGTCCTCCAGCAACAGCAGAGTAGAGAAAGATCTGATATTTCTAATCTAATACAAAAACAAAGACAGTGAGGGAGAGACAGCAACAACCTTTCAAGACTTTGTTTTACATTCTAAAGAAGCGAAAAAAGACAAGGTTTTTCCTTTATGTGTCAACTTAACCTAGACTTTTTTGGGTATTAAAAATATCCATCTCATACTCTCCCTTTGTAAAACCCATCAAAACGGCCCAGAATATTTAACTAAATTCATATGATGGAGTTTTAATTGACTGTTCCCCTAAAGGGACCGGTAAAGAGTATGGCTTCCAAAATATTAAGTCCAGACCACATAAAGTTGAGGATAGGATAAAGGGGAAGGGGGCCGAGGAGCAGAACAGAATACATCTCCAACTTGGGCACCGGTCATACAGCTGCACAGTCATGCTGGAATGTCTACACTTCAGCTGGGAGCATGCTTCCCAGCCTGGGAGGACAGACAGGTGCTAGCTCTGCTGGAACTAGTGCACTAAAAATAGCAGTGTAGCTGGGGGTAGCAAGGATGCCGGCTGGGGTTAGCTGCCTGAGCACAAACCCTCCCAGACTCCCTGGGTATGTACCTGAGAGGCTGGCTTGAGCTACCATCCTTGGGTATATCTATACTATAGAGACTGCCAACATAGCTACATCACATGTGCTAGGGTGTTTAGGAGCTAGCAAGGGGTGCATTTTACACATGCTGAATATTTTTGCATCGTGAATAGCCCTGTGCGATATTTGATGAAGGTGGCTGTTACACAATGTGCAGGCACTCCTAAGTAAAACAGCCCAGTAGGTCTAAAAATCCTTCTTTAAAGGAAACAGCAAAAGAAGCCAATTCAAAGTCTGGACAGATATCCCGAAATAATTCAGTTAAAGAAGATTGGGGGGTGGGAGAGACTGGCATGTCTGTCCCATCGTTTAACAGCTCAGAAAGGGATATGTTTTTCCTTTGAGGATTTGGACTTTGTACGTTAAATTTCATGAAAATATATGCCAAACGTCATGCAAGTGCTTACAGCTGAGTGACAAGGCCTGGGAGATACGGGAGGCTAATGGAAAGTTGAATCCCTACGTCTGAGGAGATGCTCGTGGGTGCCACTATAATAATCGTCCCAGATTTGTACACACTGCACAATTCCCTATGGCTTTCCTGCTTCTAAGCTCAAAGAAAATGGCCAATTATTTTTCTGTCTGAAAGAATCTGTGATGTGGCCAAGAATGACAGCTGAGCGAGAGGAAACACCTCTTCATTAAAGATGAGCTAGTAAGCACACTGCATATCCACATCTCAGCTCCCAATTGCACAAGGGTTAGGGGAGAGCCAAGAAAAGTATGTATGTTCATGGACAAAATATATTCATTCATAAATATTGTATCTCCTTCAATACAATATGGGCAAAATCTTTTAGCCCTTACTCAGGCAAAAATCCTATTGTAAGGGCCTAGTCCACAGCCCATTGATTTCAATGTGCTTTAGATCGGGCCCTAAATAAGAACTGCTTGATTTCATTATTCAATCCATAGACAAACAATCTAAAGAAAAAAATATCTGTAAATAATGTTTAGGGATTAAACTGAAAAGAGAAAGGAAATGTCTTTTTTTAATTAAATAGCCTGTCCGTAATCCATCTCTTTTTGAAAACCATACAGTGAGGGGAGAAATGGACAGTTCTTTTTATTAGTTTAATTTGAGTTCATTGTGTTTTTAATTAACAATACAATTTAAAAAAAGTTACAAAATAGACAGGACTCATGTGAGAAAGCAGACGAGTGTCCCTTGACAGAGAACACAATCTGTGCCCTGAAGAGCTACTCTCCAGCTGTTAGTCAACTGATGTCAAAGAATGCTTAAAAAAGAAGCTGCATTCCTTGGTGTGATCTTTTAAAAATAGCTTCATTTCCATTTTCCAGTGGCATCACTGAAAAGCTAGGAGAAGAAAAAAAGCAAGTGTTAGAGGAGGAAGGGAAGGAACTGGAAGAAAAACAATACAGACTGCGGTTGCAGTGAGTTGGCATGGTCCAAATCACTGTCCCTGCACTTCCTTAGTGGCCTCCTCAGTTTCTGTAAAAACTTAAGCATTGATTAGAAAATAAGTTTTGTGGCTACAGCGACATTTAGGGAATTTGGGTTAAAATATTCCACTGTTGCTATTAATGGATCAGCTCCAATGGAAGAAGCAACAGTGGGTGCGCTGTGGTAGACAGTGCTCCAGGAAGCAACAAGCGCTTTAAAGCACTGTGTGATCTAGCCCTGCTCAAAGCGGGTTTACCTAAAATGCAAGTGCCAGTGGGCCCTGTCTCTACGAATGCTCCTATTAGGAGTAGCAATGGTGGGAAACGTAGTTACAAATGTCCTAGGTCCTACTGAAGACAAGGTCTCCAGTTGCAAATAGACCCTTCCAGACAAGAACCAGTGCAGTGCAATTAGGGCCCGAATCAAAGTCTATTGCAGTTAAAACGAGTCTTCAGGCCCTTCAGGGCATGTCTATATTGCAGCTGGGAGCACACCTCCCAGCCTGGGTAGCGAGACTCGCACTAGGTTAGCTCGAGATAATGTGCTATGACTAGCAGCATGGTCATTGCGATATGGGAGGCAGCTTGGGCTAGCTGCCCCAGTGTGGACTCAGTGGGTTAGATGTGCTTGGAGTTGGTCAGCTAGCCTGAACCGCCGCCCATGCTGCAATGTCCACACTGCTATTGTTGGAGCACTAGCTCAAGCGAAGCTAGTGCAAGTCCGTCTGCCTGGGCTGGGAGGCACACTCCCAGCTGCAGTGTAGATGTAACCTAAAGGGCTTGATCCAATGACCATGGCAGTATCTCCATTGACTTCAATGGGCACTGGATCAGGTCTTTGCTGTACTTATTCTGTAAATAGACAATCAGCCTGGAAATAATAGTGCTCAGAGAGGTGAACTTCACAACTTATCTCAGTGGTGAGTTAATCCTGAAGAAAGGATAATTTAAATATCCATGTTGATATCTCTTTCACTGCAGATCATTTTAGCAGAAATGGGTTTATCCCGTGTGGCTGGATAGAATAGAAGTTATAGTTGGCAGAGGCCTTCTAGTCCATCTCCAGCCAGTGCAGGATTGGTCACTGTAGTACAATCGTTTTTAACCTTTTCCAAGCACAGCTTCTCCCTTCTATCTAGCCAGAATTAAGCTCAGACCCACTTCCAAGTTAGTAATATGGGAATTGTTGCCACTTCTTGACAGCTGTTTGTGACCCCCATGTTGAGAGCCTGGCTATAGCATATTCCCTAGCATTTTGTTCAGCCTGGTTCAAGTGGCTTAGCTGGTTTTTCATCAGTTCCTTTGAGACAATATTCCAGCTGACTGGATCTCACCAGGATGACAATTTCCTGACCTTTCCGACATTTTTATTTTGAATTCACCCCGACCCTCCCATCAAACCTCTCGTCCTCTGAACCAGGGACTATGTGACCGCTTTTAAAATACAGACCAAGCTACAATGGGTTATTTTCAGTGGCATTTAAAAACCCTGCTGCCTCCCATTTTTGTTCTCCTATCTCTTGTTGCTTAAATGTTATAACCGTATAATACTTGTATTTGATCTTTTTTTTCTCTTTTTTAAACACACTCTAATGTAACTCCAAAGGATAAACCACTTTTTCCATGCTTAGCATATTCATCACACTGTCTCTTTCTCAGCCTCTGGATTTGCATGCAAGAAATCTGTGTGCGCGTTAATGCAATTTCTCACTGAAGCCAATAAAATCCTTTCCCATAGGAGAAAGGAGCGAGAGATACACAGAGACCCTTCTGTATATATTTTTTAAAATGTGTAAGATGCTCATATACCCCAGTGATATGCATAGAAATAAATACCTCCCTGGATTACACAGAGCGGTTTGTCTTCATGAGGACTGCAGGATCAGGTGCTTTTTGAGCACTGCCATGCTTGATGTGATATCTGTTTTCTCAGGGCCTGACTAAAATGAGATTTGCAGTTGCTTGCTTATCACCCTTGAGAATCAGGCCCATAATGTTGTAAATGTATATGGTGCTGTCAACAGAGCTCGAACAGGAACAAATTAAGTGATGGTACTCTATTTGAACTCTATTCAAATTTCCAGGGTTGCTGGATATTTGTGCTAAAATGATCAGCAGTAAAAAGTTAATAAAGTTTGATTGCCAGTTGCCATCATTAGGTTTCAGAGTAAACAGTAAGGCAATTCACCTCTGAGAGCCTCTGGGCCTGATTATCTACTGCCTTGCACCTTGTGCAATCATTGTGGCAAATCAAGCTTAATGCAGCTGTCTGACTAATTAAAGGCTCAGTCAGAGAGCACAGTATAAGTTTAAACTTGTTCCATATTCTAAAGCCTTTCTTTGCAAACATGAAACCTAAACATTTCTTATTTTTAAAGAGAGTTCTAATTTTACAGAAATTGCTGTGGCCTCTGTAATGATCAACCATTTCGCTGCATATGGGTTCAGTCCACCCTCTGGGCAGGGCCAGGTCTCTATACTGAAAACCTGAATTGACCTGTTTTCATTAGGGAAAATGTGAATTGGTGTAATTAATATAGACAGTCCCTCAAAGGTACAAGTGAAAAACAGCAAAAGCCAAGAGAGAACAGGGTTACAGCCACTGAAGTGTGAACATTTCATAGAATACTTACGTTTTTAATAGTTGTTTTCTTTTGCGAAATATAACTATATAGGTTTTGCAAATACACATCAGATATGAAAAGATAAAAGAACATTTGTGCCAACAATCTTGGAGACTGTCTCATTAATATAATATCATTCTTAAAAAATCAAGATAGAGGAAGATTAAATACATACCCTAAATAATAAACAAAGTATGTTAGAGAATTAAAGCTGTTAAAGCAATGTTGTACAGAACATAAACGTAAAGGGCATTTGAACTGTGACAGCTGAAAAAAATAGTTGACAATCACATCAGCTTTTGCAGGCTGAACTGTTACTATCATTCATAGGAAAATAAACCAATCACTAAACTTTATTTTGGTGGCTTTTATAACAAGTTTTATAAACTCAGTAATATGGTCAATAACAGTGAGTCAAATTAATCCCTGGTCTAACGCCAATGGAGTCACATCAAAAATGGAATTTGGCCCACATATTCTAGAAATAGAGGGTCACACACTTTATTGCTTCTGTAGTCCAAACATGTTTCCCACACATGGGTTCCCTGCATCTTTCCATTCCCTCTGACCTCCAAACCAGGCCCCGCTGTAACTCTGCAGGTTAGTGATTGGCACACTCCAACCCCTTTGCTCTGAGGGTCTCCAGAGAGTGTCCAGCCCTGGTCCCCTGGACACTCACAGTATTCACAGATCCGTTGCTTCCAAAGAAAAAGTATGCCCCAGCTGTCCAGTTCCACCTCAGATCACTGCTCTGCTTAACCCACAGCAATTAGACATTTTTATAGAGAAATCAAATATAAATTTATTTAACAAAGAATAGAGATTCAAGTGATAGCAAGTCAAAGTATTGGAAACAAATGGTTACATATAAAATAAAATCATAGCACACATTCTAGAACCTAGACTTACTTAGATACTTTCTTGTCTTTTGCTATGTCTACACTGCGCACTTTACAGTGGCACAGCTGTGCCACTACAGCCTTGCCACTCTAAGGTATGCAGTGTAGCCACTCTTTGTCAGCAGGAGAGAACTCTCCTGCCGACAAAATAAAACCACCCCCCAATGAGGGGTGATAGCTTTTGTTGGCAGGAGACCGTCTCCCACCAACAAAGTGTTGTCCACACCGGTGCTTTCCGTCAGTAAAACTTTTGCCTGGCAGGGGTGTGTTTTTTCATACTCCAACCAACAAACGTTTTACCGATGAAAGTGCAGTGTAGACATAGCCGTAGAGAGCAGTGTTCACCCAAAGTTCTTCCCGTGTTTTACAGCCACGCTTGGCTGTGATCTTCCATATACGTCATGCAGTCAACTTGTCTCCTTGATGAAAGATCCCAGTCTACACTCTCAGATATCTCAGAACAATCCATTGTCCGTATTCATAAGCAGGATGCCCCCCCGCTGATTGTTTTTTCCTGTATACTCCTTTCTTGTAGATTTAGAATCATAGAATCATAGAATATCAGGGTTGGAAGGGACCTCAGGAGGTCATCTAGTCCAACCCCCTGCTCAAAGCAGGACCAATCCCCAATTAAATCATCCCAGCCAGGGCTTTGTCAAGCCTGACCTTAAAAACTTCTAAGGAAGGAGATTCTACCACCTCCCTAGGTAACGCATTCCAGTGTTTCACCACCCTCTTGGTGAAAAAGTTTTTCCTAATATCCAACCTAAACCTCCCCCACTGCAACTTGAAACCATTACTCCTTGTCCTGTCCTCTTCTACCACTGAGAATAGTCTAGAACCATCCTCTCTGGAACCACCTCTTAGGTAGTTGAAAGTAGCTATCAAATGCCCCCTCATTCTTCTCCTCTGCAGACTAAACAATCCCAGTTCCCTCAGCCTCTCCTCATAAGTCATGTGTTCCAGACCCCTAAACATTTTTGTTGCCCTTCGCTGGACTCTCTCCAATTTCTCCACATCCTTCTTGTAGTGTGGGGCCCAAAACTGGACACAGTACTCCAGATGAGGCCTCACCAATGTCGAATAGAGGGGAACGATCACGTCCCTCGATCTGCTCGCTATGCCCCTACTTATACATCCCAAAATGCCATTGGCCTTCTTGGCAACAAGGGCACACTGCTGACTCATATCCAGCTTCTCATCCACTGTCACCCCTAGGTCCTTTTCCGCCGAACTGCTGCCTAGCCATTCGGTCCCTAGTCTGTAGCGGTGCATTGGGTTCTTCCGTCCTAAGTGCAGGATCCTGCACTTATCCTTATTGAACCTCATCAGATTTCTTTTGGCCCAATCCTCCAATTTGTTTAGGTCCCTCTGTATCCTATCCCTGCCCTCCAGCGTATCTACCACTCCTCCTAGTTTAGTATCATCCGCAAATTTGCTGAGGGTGCAATCCACACCATCCTCCAGATCATTTATGAAGATATTGAACAAAACCGGCCCCAGGACCGACCCCTGGGGCACTCCACTTGACACCGGCTGCCAACTAGACATGGAGCCATTGATCACTACCCGTTGAGCCCGACAATCTAGCCAACTTTCTACCCACCTTATAGTGCATTCATCCAGCCCATATTTCTTTAACTTGCTGACAAGAATACTGTGGGAGACTGTGTCAAAAGCTTTGCTAAAGTCAAGAAACAATAAATCCACTGCTTTCCCTTCATCCACAGAACCAGTAATCTCATCATAGAAGGCGATTAGATTAGTCAGGCATGACCTTACCTTGGTGAATCCATGCTGACTGTTCCTGATCACTTTCCTCTCATGTAAGTGCTTCAGGATTGATTCTTTGAGGACCTGCTCCATGATTTTTCCGGGGACTGAGGTGAGGCTGACTGGCCTGTAGTTCCCAGGATCCTCCTTCTTCCCTTTTTTAAAGATTGGCACCACATTATCCTTTTTCCAGTCATCCGGGACTTCCCCCATTCGCCACGAGTTTTCAAAGATAATAGCCAATGGCTCTGCAATCACAGCCGCCAATTCCTTTAGCACTCTCGGATGCAACTTGTCCGGCCCCATGGACTTGTGCACATCCAGCTTTTCTAAATAGTCCCTAACCACCTCTTTCTCCACTGAGGGCTGGCCATCTACTCCCCATGCTGTGATGCCCAGCGCAGCAGTCTGGGAGCTGACCTTGTTCGTGAAGACAGAGGCAAAAAAAGCATTGAGTACATTAGCTTTTTCCACATCCTCTGTCACTAGGTTGCCTCCCTCATTCAGTAAGGGGCCCACACTTTCCTTGGCTTTCTTCTTGTTGCCAACATACCTGAAGAAACCCTTCTTGTTACTCTTGACATCTCTTGCTAGCTGCAGCTCCAGGTGCGATTTGGCCCTCCTGATTTCATTCCTACATGCCCGAGCAATATTTTTCTACTCATCCCTGGTCATATGTCCAACCTTCCACTTCTTGTAAGCTTCTTTTTTATGTTTAAGATCCGCTAGGATTTCACCGTTAAGCCAAGCTGGTCGCCTGCCATATTTACTATTCTTTCGACTCATCGGGATGGTTTGTCCCTGTAACCTCAACAGGGATTCCTTGAAATACAGCCAGCTCTCCTGGACTCCTTTCCCCTTCATGTTAGTCCCCCAGGGGATCCTGCCCATCCGTTCCCTGAGGGAGTCGAAGTCTGCTTTCCTGAAGTCCAGGGTCCGTATCCTGCTGCTTACCTTTCTTCCCTGCGTCAGGATCCTGAACTCAACCAACTCATGGTCACTGCCCCCCAGATTCCCATCCACTTTTGCTTCCCCCACTAATTCTTCCCGGTTTGTGAGCAGCAGGTCAAGAAAAGCTCCCCCCCAGTTGGCTCCTCTAGCACTTGCACCAGGAAATTGTCCCCTACACTTTCCAAAAACTTCCTGGATTGTCTATGCACCACTGTATTGCTCTCCCAGCAGATATCAGGAAAATTAAAGTCACCCATGAGAACCAGGGCATGTGATCTAGTAGCTTCTGCGAGTTGCCGGAAGAAAGCCTCATCCACCTCATCCCCCTGGTCCGGTGGTCTATAGCAGACTCCCACCACTACATCACTCTTGTTGCTCACACTTCTAAACTTAATCCATAGACACTCAGGTTTTTCTGCAGTTTCGTACTGGAGCTCTGAGCATTCATACTGCTCCCTTACATACAGTGCTACTCCCCCACCTTTTCTGCCCTGCCTGCTGATTTCACTATCTGTTAATCAGCATCTGTCTGAGTGTGCAAATAGGCATACATTGTGAGGCACACAACATACAATGACCAGACAGGGAGATAAGTGTCTGTGACCCCCACAGGGTGAAAAGAACCTGTCTGAGATATGTCACCTCCTGGTCACCTGCCTTATGAGCATAATTTTCAGTATAGACACTCAACTCCTTAAATGTATATTATGATCTGTACATACAATTCACAATGAATATGATGACCAGTGGGCTACTGGCTCTCAGTAGAGACCTCACATGCCACCCTGTAATGAATTATTATGCACATATCCATCCCAGGGGATCCCTGTAAAATCTTATGTGCTCTCTGTGCCCTCTGCTAACTGGTATCATGAAGTCCCTGGGTCCCCCTCTCCAATTGCCCCTCTACCACATGCTAAGGGCTCTGTGTCCCTTCTTTCCATTGTGACTGCTCCTGTCTTAGGCAATACCTATAATACGGGGACTACAGCGGCATAGCTACAGTGCCATAGCTAACCCCTACTTGTCACAGCCTGTATTGACGGAAGGGGTTTTTCTGTTGCTGTAGGTATATCACTCCCTGAGTGACAGTAGCTAGGTCAATGGGAACATTCTTCTGTCAACCTCGCTGTGTCTAAACTAGAGGTTAAACTATGTTGCTTAGGAGTGCGGGTTTTTCCCACTCCTGAGTGCTGTAGCTATGTCGGTCTAAGGCTTCGTCTACACTACAGCAGCTGAAGCGGTGCAGCTGCACCATTGGAGCGCTTCTGATGAAAATGCTCTAAGCCGATGGGAAAGAGCTCTCCTGGTGGCTTACTAATGCCTGTCTCCGCGAGAGGCGGTAGCTATGTCATCAGGAGAAGCTCTCCCACCAACATAGTGCTGTCCACACCGGCGCTTAGATTGATATAACTTATAGTATTCACACCCCTAAGTGACATACGTTATACCGAAGTAATTTGTAGTGTAGTCATAGCCTGAGTTTTAAATATATACCAGGCGTTAGCCTACCCATTTTTCAAAAGCCCTTTTTATTTCATTTCTTTCTCTCTGGAAGCTAAGTCATTTTGAGTTTCAACATTTTAAGCTCCACTGGTAGGATGGGCAGAGCTGAGATGGGAGATGTTGTTATGCTGGCAGGTGTTAATTGCTGCCATCAACCAATTCTTCGACTTATAGAAAATTACAGACCTGGCTGAAGCTGATGGATCTCCCGGCAATAAAGCTACCACCGCTCGTTCGGGGTGTTTTTTTTTTATCGCCAGGAGACCTCTCCCTGAGCGAAAAAACGTGTTTACACTGCCCATGTTGCAGCACTGCTGCGGCCACGCTGTAACGTGGGCAGTGTAAACATACCCTTAATTTGGTTTGTGTCAGCCATGTTGTGTGTAAATACTTTGTTAGTAAGTGTGGCAGCTAACTATATGTCACCTTTGCAGGCAGCTGTAACTAGGCTGAAACCCTATTTTTTGTATAGAAATTACCCCATGGCCTGAGTTACACAGAAGGTCAGAAAAGATGATCACAGTGGTCCCTTCTCTATTATGATCTATGAATCTGTGACCAACTAACTATGCCTTTGTTGTAATCAGTTCAGCCGGTCCTTCCTCCTATCCGATCTCTGTGTGTTAGGACATCTCAGAGTCCATTGCATCATAAGCTGCAGGTACAGCTTTGCATGCACGTTCTTGGGCACTCTCTTCTCTGGTGAGGTGGCATGGGATAGCTGCCCACATTTTCTCGAATGCCATGACCCAAACGCAATGAGGCAGGATGGTAGAGGAGAAGAAACAAACACAGCTGACAGACGGTTGTAGAAACACCATACTATGTGGACACAACTGTATTGGTTGTAGCTTGGTGATACTGTCATGCTGGCCCTCTCTACACAACAACCAAAAAGTACTTTTTTCCGCAAAGTTAGCTTAACACAAGGGGAACTCCCCCTCGCCCCAACTCCAGTGTAGACACAATTTAATATGTTTACAATCATGCTAGCTGGTTGTGTCGTAGCCTAGGCTCCCTTTGATCATTGTGTACACATACTCACAGTGGTTAGAGAACACATGGCTGTAAGTCCAAAAACCTTGGTGTCAGTAGGTAGAGCCACTTTGATCTCTTGACCCTACCTTCTCCACTGGATTTTCTCCACACTGTTTCCATCCCCCTGCAACAGGACAGAAAGTGTAGAGGAAATTCTGCTCTACGAGTTGCATTAACTCCCACACAGATTTCCTGTCAGAAATCCACCAGGGAAGCCAGCCACAGGCAGCAGCTGTTCTCCAGCTTTGTCTCCTTTCTACATCTGCAAACACACCAAAGTCTTCACCCTGAGTTTGCCTTTGGAGAGGCTTTTCAGGCTCAGGAAAGTGGGGGGTGGGCGCAAACAGGCCATGGAGTTTACTGTTCCCCCTTTTCCATGCTCCTAACACCAATCCTTTTCATTCTTGCTGTTTTCTGCCAGCACAAGTAGAAGGAAGCATCCAGCACCTGGAAATATCGAATGCAGCTCATTTTATGTTGTTCGGTTGAAGACAAGTCACAGAAGCAAATTGGAACAGCTTGAAAGAAAACTCCCAACAGCCCTCAAGACAAGAATGCATGTTCCCCAAACTGAACAAGTCTTGCAGTATTAATTTACGACTATTCTTTTAAACTTCATCTGGCCATAAGCTGCAATAAAGTCTCACGCCTCACTACATGGGTGATGGGTGAACTGCGGTCTCAGGGAGGCTAACCCTTCTGTCCCATCCCTTCTGTCCAAGACTCCGCCCCTCCCACCCCCCTACTCCTGTGAGAGCCTCCCCACTGTGGTCACTAGCCCCCCCTCACACTCCAGAGTGCTGGGCGGGTGGACGGTGTGGCCCCCACCCCAGTCCCGGAGCACTGGGTGGGTGGCCCCCACCCCAGCCCCGGAGTGCCAGGCTGCTGGGTGGGTGGCGTGTCCCCCTCCCACAGCCCCGGAGTCCCAGGCAGGAGGCGTGGCCCCCCTCAGCCAAGGAGTGCTGGGTGGGCAGGCGGCACAGCCCCCCCTTCAGCCCCAGAGTGCCGGGTGGATGGGTGGCATGGCCCCCAGGCTTGGAGCACCAGGTGGGAGGGTGGCATGAGCACCAGATCCAGCTAACTGGAGTCCCTGGCTGCAGGCTGGCCCACAGGAGCCCCAGTCCCGGCCACGGGAGAAGAGATGAAGCAGAACGTGGCAGGAAGCAGGAGGGGACCTGGGGGCGGAGCATGGGCAGGGCCACACAGGACTGTTTGGGGAAGCTCAGCTTCCCCCAGTCTGATACCAGCCGCTCATGCCTCACTGTGAAACCGCACCATTATATTTGCTCATGCTCTTTGTACACACACACACACACACACACACACACACACACGCAAAAGAAAGGGGGAAAAGTAATCTGCTTCACCTGTGTGGTCAGTACAGTGTAATCTCATGATTCTAGTGGGAGGTGCAGGAAAACTCTGTGGGCAAGTCTACACCACAAAATGAAGCTGACTTAAGTTACTTCGACATACAGCCACCGCAGTAATTGAATTGGTTTTACATGTCCACACTATGCTCCTTGTGTCAGTGGTGTCTGTCCTCAGCAGGGGCACTTGCACCAATTTAACTGCCAGCATTGGGCATTGTGGGATGGCCTCTGAAAGGCAGCAACAGTCGATGTAAAGAACGCAGTGTCTACTTACATCGAATGCAGAGTCTACACTGACGCTGCGTCGATGTAACTACATTCACTTAAGCGCTACGCCTCTTGCGAAGGCCTTGTCTACACTACACAGTTTTCTCCATGAAAGTCAGCTGTCATCGACAAAACTGCAATGCTTCTTCTGCCAACAAAACTGCAAAGCTTCTTCTGCCCTGCTTCGGTAACAAAATAAAACCACCTCGACGAGGAACGTAGAGCTTTTTTGCAGCAAGGTTATACTGACAAAGTGTCAGTGTAGACACTGCGCTTGGTTATGTCGCTGTAAATGGCCTCCAGAAGGTGTCCCAATCCTGACTGCTCTGGTCAGCAGTTTAAACTCCACTGTCCTGTACCCAGGTACATGGCATCTACTCCTCCCCATTTAAAGGCCCGAGATTTTTTGAAATTCCACTTCCTGTTTGCTCAGTGTGGAGAGCTCACAATGCATCTCTCCAACTGTACATGGTGGCTCCACGCAGCAAACACTCTCCCGCTTGGAGCACACCTGACTTGCTGGATATGCTGGCACTGTGGGGAGAGGAGGCTGTGCAGTCCCATCTCTGCTTCACAGAATCATCAAAGATTAGGGTTGGAAGAGACCTCAGAAGGTCATCTAGTTCAACCCCCTGCTCAAAGCAGGACCAACCCCAACTAAATCATCCCAGCCAGGACGAGATGCACTTGTCAAGCCAGGCCTTAAAAAACTCTAAGGATGGAGATTCCATCACCTCCTTAGGTAACCCATTCCAGTGCTTCACCACCCTCCTAGTGAAATACTATTTCCTAATATCCAACTTAGACCTCCCCTTCTGCAACTTGAAACCATTGCTCCTTGTTCTTTCATCTGATACCACTGAGAACAGCCAAGCTCCTTCCTCTTTGGAACCCCCCCCTTCAGGTAGTTGAATGCTGCTATCAAATCCCCCCTCACTCTTCTCTTCTGCAGACTAAACAAGCTCAGTTCCCTCAGCCTCTCCTCTAAGTCATGTGCCGCAGCCCCTTGATCATTTTTATTGCCCTCCGCTGGACTCTCTCCAATTTGTCCACATCTTTTCTGTAGTGGGGGGCCCAAAACTGGATGCAATACTCCAGCTGTGGTCTCACCAGTGCCGAATAAAGGGGAAAAATCACTTCCCTCAATCTGCTGGCAATGCTCCTATTAATGCAGCCCAAAATGCCATTGGCCTTCTTGGCAACAAGGGCACACTGCTGACTCATATCCAGCTTCTCATCCACTGTAATCCCCAGGTCCTTTTCTGCAGAACTGCTGCTTAGCCTGTAGCGGTGCATGGAATTCTTCCTTCCAAAGTGCAGGATTCTGCACTTGTCCTTGTTAAACCTCATCAGATTTCTTTTGCCCCAATCCTCCAATTTGTCTAGATCACTCTGGACCCTATCCCTACCCTCCACTGTATCTACCTCTCCCCCAGTGTCATCTGTGAACTTGCTGAGGGTGCAATGCATCCCATCATCCAGATCATTAATAAAGATGTTGAACAAAACCAGCCCCAGGACCAATCCCTGGGGCACTCCACTTGATACCAGCTGCCAACTAGACATCGAGCCGTTGATCACTACCCGTTGAGCTCGACAATCTAGCCAGCTTTCTATCCACCTTATAGTCCATTCATCCAATCCATACTTTTTTAACTTGCTGGCAAGAATACTGTGGAAGACCATATCAAAAGCTTTGCTAAAGTCAAGATATATCACGTCCACTGCTTTCCCCATATCCATAGAGCCAGTTATCTCATCATAGAAGGCAATCAGGTTGGTCAGGCATGACTTGCCCTTGGTGAATCCATGTTGATTGTTCCTGATCACCTTCCTCTCCTCCGAGTGCTTCAAAATGGTTTCCTTGAGGACCTGCTCCATGATTTTTCCAGGGACTGAGGTGAGGCTGACCGGTTTGTAGTTCCCCGGGTTCTCCTTCTTCCCTTTTTAAAAGATGGCCACAATATTTGCCTTTTCCAATCATCCGGGACCTCCCCCAATTGCCACGAGTTTTCAAAGAAAATGGCCAATGGCTCTGCAATCTCATCAGCCAATTCCCTCAGCCAATGACTCAGCTGTAGGAACTTCGATATCTATGACAAATTTCTTGTGGCTTGTTGGATAAGGGCTACGAATGGGACACATAGCAGTGCCATGTGAAGATCAAGTTGCTGAGGCAGGTGTACCAGAAGGCAAGGGACTCAAACCGTTGCTCTGGTGCTGCGCTGAAGACCTGCCACTTGTATAAGAATCTGGACACCATCCTTGGAGGCAACCCACCTCCACCAATGCAGCCTCAGTGGGGCTGGAAGCGTCGGACAGTGGACTCAACACTGAGGATGAAGTTGTGTAGGAGGAGGTCAAGTTGGAAGATGATGTGCAGCATATGGGCGACGGATATAATGGTCCACGGGAGGCTAAGCCTCTCCTTGTACAGCCGCTACCGACCCGCTGCCAGACATCGGGGCAATGGTGGCCCCACCTGGAGCCAACCTCTTCCCCTTCCTGCTCCACCCCTTCCCCGAGGCCCACACTGTCTGCCACTGCGTGGTGAGAGTCCCTCCTCTTCTCCACTCCACCCTCCCTCTCTGGAGATCCCCACTACTCGCCACGGATGAAATGCAGAGTTGGCTGCCTATTTTGTATCCCCATTACACTCCTTTTCTATGTGGCGGTTCTGAGCTCTTAATTTTAATGTTTCATGTTTATAATATCTAGACTTCCACTACAGATGTTCCTGTCTCTCCAAAGCAGGTCCCAAATTTGCTCTGGTGCAGGGCAATGGCATTACATGAACAAAGAATTTGGCCCTAGGTTTGTAATGCCAAACAAAACAAAGCAGGCATTGAAACCACAGACTGCTGCAGTTCCCCTCATTTTTATCCAGACACACCTCATCTCTTGTCCCTCATTACAAAGAACTTCACTCAGAATGACATCTCACAAACCAGTGTTTTCTGAGACATAAAACCTGTCACTAACACAGTGAGTGTAATGTATAGGAATAGGGTAGTATGACTTTAAACAGTTTGGGAGTCCTCTAACGGTGCTCATCCTGTGCTATGTTTTAGGAGCTGTCAGAAACCAATCAGAGCAGAAGTACTGTCTATAACTAGGCCTTGCAGGTTTGTGTATAGTTAGCACAATGGTTTAGGAAGGATTGGTGGGCAAAAGGGATGTGGGAGTGGCACTCTATGTCAAAAATGGCATTACCTGTTTCTGAGTTACTAGCTATGAAGAAAATGATCTTGTATGCTAATGGCTCAATGTTCTAACAGATAAAGTGCTTGGTGGGGTATTAGTTGGTGTCTGCTACGGACCACCAAATCACATTAGGGAACAGGATGACTGGCTCCTTATGTATCTATCTACAATGTGAAGGGGGAAAAGCTGTGTGATCATTGGGGAATTCAATTTGTGTGTCATATGTTGGAGGTCCCATGCTGCCAGTACTAAAACATCCTTGGCATTTCTATATATTCTAGATACCTATTTCCTAACTCAAAAAGTGTTGCATCCTCCACAGGGGAATTCTATATTAGACCTCATCTTGACCGATAAAGAGGAACTGATCGCAGAACTAAAAATTAATGATAGCTTAGGTACAAGTGATCATGACTTGATCATATTTATAATGTGCAAACAGAATAAAGAAAGCTTTAAAAGGGCCAGTTTCATAAAGCTGAAAGCAATCTGACTATAGAAAAAAGGCATACCAAGACTAAATAAAATGATAAAGAATAAATGCAGATTAGCAAAGTCTGAATAGTTGAATGAGAAACGCAAAGAAACTGGATATCGGAATTGGAAATTTTAAAGTCAAGACTGGATGTTTTTCTAAAAGATCTGCTGCAGGAATTATTCTGGGGCAGTTCTATGGCCTGTGTTATGCAGGAGGTCAGACTAGATGATCACAGTGGTCCCTCTGGCTTTGGAATCTCCGGCTGTGTCTACACCATGAGCCAGGGGTGTGAGTCCCCTGCTCGTGTGCGCATACTTGTACTAGCTCTCCTTAAGCTAGCGCAGGTTTACACAGCAGTGTAGCCATGGGAGTGGCCTTGGAGGCACAGCTGAGCCATGTTGAGTCCACCCCTACCTAAAACCAGTGGGTATATACTCAGCACGGGCCTCTGCCGCCACCACCCATGCTACCGCGGCTACACGAGCAGGGGATCACACCCTTACCTCATAGTGTAGATACAGCCTATGGATTGAACATGGTTATTTGGAACCTATCTGTACCCATGTGGTTTCTCGTCTTATCACTGTTGCGTAAAAAGTGAAGGCACAAAAGTGAATTGGTATACATTGTTTTTATATTAAACCGGAACTCTCTGGGCTTGAGTCGCTACCTTTGC
This sequence comes from Natator depressus, assembly GCF_965152275.1. Lineage (NCBI taxonomy): Eukaryota > Metazoa > Chordata > Testudines > Cheloniidae > Natator > Natator depressus. Next base: position 192,572,325 of record NC_134235.1, on the reverse strand, counting down.
ACACTTGGTGTAGTCATGTTCATCTGTGCAAAATGACTACACAATATGCAAGGCAGTGGAGAACCAAACAATTCCCTTATCCTGACAGCTTCCATAATTGCACGTTTATGACTGCTTTCCACGTATGTGGGGAGGGAATGAAGCTAAAAACATTCACAACATAATATTGGTGTTTGAAGGAACCTGCTAAGTAAAAATAGGGTTCATGCTCTTTTTTCTTTCTTTATGATGGATACAGAAATAAAGAAGTCTTGAATAGTGTGTTGGTACGCTATGGCGGAAGGGTATTTTGGGAGGGGGAAACGTTTTTCTGGGTGCTTTTTGACATTAGAATATCAGCTAACCTAAGGATGTGGTGGATTCTTTGTCAACTGAAATCTTTAAATCCAGGTTGGATGTCTTTCTAAGACACATATTCTAGATCAGCCAGATATTATGGGTTTGAGAAGGAACAACTGAATGAAATTCTAGGGCATGTGTTGTGCTGCCGGTCAGACTAGATGGGTTAAATGGGTATTAACAAACAATATAGGCAATGGGACTTACACGTGTTTAAGTCCTTTTTTGAATCAAGGCCTCTCTGAATTGCATGCACCTCTACTTCCTAACTTGATCGCTGGCTATAAAAACACTTGTGGTTTGCTTGGATTCATTGATTTCTGTGACAACTCATATTATCAGTTTCTCTCTAACTAAGTGGGGGCATTTCATGTTTCTTAAAGTATTTAGCAGTATTATCACTGCAGCTTGTCAATACGTGTCTCTGCCAACAGCACATCCCACAAGTTTCTGTCTCTGATCTAATTTTCCATTTATGGCAAAGGAAATTGAGATGCCAAGTATTGTACATTGGAATTAATGTTTATTATATGTTAATTGCCATCACTGCACTCATGTTTTGCACCAGTGTGGAGCCCTTGGGTTAGATACAATCAGATGTATCCATTTAAAAATATATATCTTATATGATCACTAATGTGCTAAAGCTTGATTCAAGTTCTGCACAACAGTGAAATTATTAAAGTTTACTAAGTGTTGCTATTTTGGCCCAATTCATTGTCAGCTCAAGTTAATGGAAAGACTTCTCTGGGCTTTGGATCAGCCCCTGTAAGACTCATAAATTGTGTGATGGGGCAGTAGGGGAGGGGAGGGGAAGTATGTTGGATAGGAGTGAATTAAAGTAAGAAATAGAGTTTTTCTTCTTAGGATTGTTATTTTAAATAGTCTTAAGGATGAACCTCCAAATCAAAATTCTAATACACTGGAATGTCTGGAGTCAGAGCTGATGATATCAGGGGAGCATTGTGTTTTACTTTAGGTGAGTTCCTCTACCACCACTGGGAAAAGTGATTTCTCTGCATTCACGAATGGATCAAGCTGGAAAACAAAGTGGAGAGGCGGGAAGGATCAAATTCATGGCATAAGCAAATACTCTACAAATCGTCAGGAGACTGACTAGATGGCTACAAAGAGATTTTGTCGAGGGTTTTATACAACTAAAATCAATTCATCCACTTTATCTGTTTTGAACATCCTGGAGATGCAACTAAAGATGTCACAAATGGTTACAGTTGCCTGGAAACCTTCAAGGTGTCAATTGACCATATTTTTAGGTGCAGGAATGTTACATGGACACACCACAGTTTTGCCAGTGATTTTTTTAAAAAACAAATGGACTCGGAAATCTACAAGGGAATAAAAATATCATGAGAGCGAAGCTGAGTTGAAGCAGGGTAACTCAAAATCAATATTTTGCTTTTAAAGTCTTAAGGGGAGGCCCAGGAGGGCTGCACTCATTTTGTCCTCCTTACTTATTATCCTCAGAGGATTGGCTGGAAAGTGACAAGACTACTCCATACTTACAGCTAGGACATTCCTCACTAACAAGCCACTTGTTAGAATACTCAGCTGCTGCTTTATCTCCTAACAGGGCCTTTCACTAACTGCATCAGAGGATGGTAAAGTCAAAGTTTAAAAAAATGTCTTTTTGGAACTCAGCTGCTGCACGGGTATAATTGACTAATGTTTTACTTTAAACATAGAGAGGCCCGTTTTCCTCTTGGTGCACTACTGCACATGCATGTGGAATGCACCATAGCTACATACATATTAGGACATAACAGTTGTGAAAGGGGACGGACCTTCAGCACCAGCCCTACAATTTGAGCTCAAAGAGTAAGTTGTAAGTAGTAAATTGTAATAGTGGATAGGGCCAGCCCATAAGGGGAAAGATAACCACATAACCACACTAAGGCAGTGTATTACATGCTGTCCTGTTAGAAAAATGTATTTAGATTGTATGCTCTTTGTCTATTACTTTTGTGTTTGTACAGTGCCTAGCACAATGGGGCCCCAATTTTGGTTGGGACTTGTGCACTATTGTAATATAAGTTAAATGAACAAAGCTAGTGCTGAGTTCACGTCCCATCCGGGGTGCCATTTTGTAATTCATGATGGCATAGGGACATGCACAGGGGAAAGAGGGAATAGCTGGGATATGTCTAAAACCCAGTGATTTCAGGCTGTTAGAATGGTTCTTTGGGGCCTTATGCAGCTGGACGTAACTGAAGCAGCCCAGTAGCTGGATGGCTCCAGGCCCAGGGGGACACAAAGTGTAGCTTTCAACCATCTTTAGCTTCCTGTAGCTAACGTGCCTTGGTCACACCAGCCCGTCTGACCTGACAGGGCTACAGGACCAAAGCATTTCATTGTGATTTTACAAACTAAATCAAAACTTTCAGTGCACAACCATGGTCTGAAAGGAGAGACAATCCCTAAAAACTGGAGTGTGGGTCAGATCCCCTTATTACTGCACCAGGGGGAATGCAACAGTCTCCCTAAAACTCTTCTCCATAGCATTATCCTAATCAAAGCAGAACCATTTTCAGATGATCCAAAGTTTACAGAGCTAGTTTTTAATTGGAAAGAACTTGCCTTTAGACCCATAATTGTTCTTGATTAGGGTATGAAAAATAAAGAAACATTAACCTTCACTTATTAAGAGTTAGCTGGTGAATTATCAGGCAGTCTGCAATTTTTAAATGGAAGATGTTATCATAGGAATGAACAACCCTAGACTGAGCATCTTTTTAGAGGAAATTTTGAGAAATAAATTTTGTTTCTCAATCTGTGAATAATCCCATGTGCAAAAACAAGATGTTCATAAAGCTGCCCAGTTGCTCTCTTAACGATGGCGTACGACAACTCTGATTTTGGAAATCATTTTTGCAGAGATAGAAAAAAAAATCTATGAACATTTGTTGATACTGCAAATAGAAGATGTTTGTTTCTGCTGACAGGAAAAGAAAAAGGATGTGTGGGGGGATGGACAGACTCTGCTTTCACTTGCACTGGTGAAAATTCAAAGTAAATCCATTGAAGGCAGTAGAGCTACACCTGTGTAAAACTGAGGTAAACTAGAGGAGAATTAGGTTCAGTAACTAACAACATTAGAGAAAAATACTGATGCTAACACATTTCATTTCAAATAAAAAATTCTGTTCAATTGGCCATGCATCCCTTATGGAAAAAGCAGGTGGTAATGAAACAGAATATCTACTCTTGAGTAACCACAGAAAGGAGGAATTATGGTATCTGTTTATAGGCCTGATTTACTGTCCTTTGAAGTTAATGGACCAGATTCACCGCTGCCCAGAATCTTGTGTAGTCATGTACACCAGCGGAAAGTGAGCACAAAGTGTGTTAAAGCTCCACTATTCTAATCTGGCAATGATTTCCACCCACTTTGCACTGTTGTAAATGTCTACACAAAGTGCAGGTCAGTGGGGAATTGAGCCCAAAGGGAGTTTTCCCATTGACTACAAGGGGAGTTGAATCAGGCCCTATAATCAAACCTATCAATCTTTTGGGAAATTTCACATACAAAATCTGAGCCACACTCAAGTTTTCCTGAGAATTCATTAATCTGGTTCAACACAAAATATCACAATTTCTAGAAAGGAAAACTATTTCCCCAGGGTGGAAAACAGCAAACAAGTCAAACAAATGGCTTATTTTCATAAAAGAGTTTTTCCATTGTGAAATGGTAATTTTGTGGAAACCAATGAAAACAATTCCAGGCAAAACTAGAAAATGTTACTTTGGTGAAATCAGGACACATGATGTTTTAAGTTTGCCTTGCAAGTTTTTATGGCAAAGCTCTTTCCCTTACAATAAAAAAGCAAACACATTTACTATGTACACTATCTTTTGGTGAATTGTAATAATGATTAGATCACACAAACATTGGGCATTTTCCATGCACTTTGTTTATAACACAAAATGTTCTCAGAAATCTGTATAAAATGACTCCAATGAAAATGTCTATGATCCCCAAAGTATGAGTTCTTCTTCTTTTACAATAATGAGATGGGCATCAGAATTAATAGGGCAGAGGAGACATGGAGATGGCGATTCATTAAAAAAATAAAAGGATGGCTTTTCTTGTGCAATAAAAAGTCTTGTGTTTCTAATAACACTGCCACTGACTTTCAATGCACAATCCTAGAGTTACTGAAATGGAATTCAAACTAGTGAAAAGCTTTTTGTTTACCATATTGGTCATGAAGGTTGTGCGTGCTTAGGGGATGAGGGGCAGGGAGGGAGGGAAGAATCAAAGCTTTAAAGTGCATAGACTGGCAACTACAGTTGAGATCTTGACCTGTCACATCACACAGCTCCAGTCAGACGAGATGTGACAATGAAATTACATAGCACCCTGAGCAGTGGGCACCTACACCCAGGAACTCTGCTCACTCTCCATATAGTAACTATCATATCAGTAGGGCAACGGCTGGGGCAGCAACTCAAAACACCAAATCCTTAAATCTCATTCTCAAATACACAGAAGAGTGGCATTTTGGCAATTAAGCTGTGTCTCAAACACACACACACACTTACATACTTCTTATGGCATGTACATATATAAACAGAAGGACTTTTTTTTTTGTTAAAAGTCTATGGATTTCCATCTGAAAATAAAATTGAAAAACCTCTTAAAGGCTGAAAATACGATACCTTCACTCACAAGTAGTATCTTACTCCACAACTAATCCCATTGATTTCAATTTGGGCCAAAGTTCTCTCATAAGGTTAGGGCACAAAAACTGATCTGTCACATCACACAGCTCCACAATGCAAGCTTCTGGGACTTGCATTATAAACAAAGGTAGGGGTGTGTGCCTGTGTATGTATAGGTGTGTGTGGTGGTTATAACTTGCCTTTTTCATCCTGTTTGTCTTTCTGAGGCATTTTCTTTTAGTCCCACAGTGAACAAAAAGGATCTCGTGGAGTCGGATGCTTTTCCATATTGTCACGTTGTAGAATAGTTAGGTGTTAATTTTTTTGTGTGGGCACTTATTCCTTAACACGGATTGAATTTGAGATATTTTTACAGCTAATAGCTACAGACGATAATACTTGGCATTTCCATCATCCCTATCAGCTGAGGACCCCAAACAATAATTCTTAGTATAGGTAGGGAATTCTCATTATCTTCATTTTGCAGATGGGGAAACTGAGGCACAGTGTCTAAAATCACATAGCAAGTCAATGCAGAGCCAGGAACAGAATGCAGAAATCTATCCTGACTTTCATTCCTGTGTTCTAGTCACTACACTATGTTCCTTCCTTGGAATGGCTATCAATTAATTTTTAAACTCAGCATAGCATCTGTGTTTCCCATTTATTTATTTTTATTACACATCAGCACATAAAATACCTGTGATTTCATTAGCAGCTTGCATAGTGAAACTTCTATTGCAATTGTATAGAGAACCTGCTAACCAAAAGTGATATCAAGAGCAATGTCTCATACTAGGAAATGAACTGAAAAAGCAACTTGAAATTAATCAGGCCCAAAGAAATCTCTCAAACTGAAATTACAGTCTCATCCCCATTGAAGTCTATGGAACAATTCCCATTGACTGCCATGGGCTGTGGATCAGGTTCTTAATATATAAAAATCAAAGGCACTATATACTGCCAATTCAAGTAACTTTCAGATGGGGTTTTAAAATTCCTTTGGAATGCTTTACTCCACCCCCCAAGGGCTACTGTTGAATTAAAAAAAAGAAACTAAACAAAACAGCTTGTTAACCTATTAAGATCCGGAACTTAAAAGACCTGATTAGAAGTGATAAAAGAATAGCTATTCCAAATGATTTTGCACCCATTAAGGCAATGTCAAGATGCCCATTCAGCCAAATTTTCCTCGCAGTTACACTGGTGCAAGTCTTTTGAGTTCAATGGGGTTGCACTGGTATAATTGATAAGAGAATGTTGTCCATTGACTTCATTGGAATTGGGAGAAGGCCATAAGACTTCCAATTCTATCCTTAATTCATCCTTGCTCTACCTACATGTCACTGCACATTAATTATTAATGCCACTTGTAAAATCTCCCACTGCTTGAAGACCCTGTCCAGTGACCTGGCTGCAATGGAGTTATATATGGATGGAATGACAGCCTTAACTTGGAATTCTCTTGCTACTGCTGGTTTGTCTGCCAGATTCAGTGTTATTTCAATATAATCTTTTATACTGAATGCAAATGTGGAAAAAAGCAAGTCAGCCCAAACAATGGAGACTGAAGAGTACATGGGCTGTTAAGTAGGTTAAAAAGAATGTGAATTCGAGCGCCTGTTAAAAAAAGATCTTGAACCACAGTATAAGAGACATTAAAATAGCTAAAAATGAGTCTTTTATTCCAATCTGATTTCTATCCCAATTACATATTAGTCAGATAATGTATGATGTCACCTGTTTGGATAAGAGTTCTAAAGGCAAGACTTTAGTTTCCACAATTGTGTGCATACTTTTTGGCAGTGAAATGTCTAACAATCTCATATGCAGATGCAAAGAGGGAGTTAGGCATCCATGTACTATCTGTATCCACAAATCAGTGCTGATGAAAAAATGACAACAGTTATTTGTGAGTGCTAAATTACACTCATAAAAGTGGAAGACATTACTGAAAACTTGGCTCTCTATTTTTATAAAGTAATTGATAACTCATTCCTTTCCATTAATCATCATTAACAGACAGAAGAATGACGAGTCAGAAATATGACATGTCCATTTCTTTCTCCTAACACAAGAATAAGGAGACATTCAATGTAATCAAAAGGCTACACATTTAAAACTTCTAAAATAATTACCTTTTTTAAAAACCTCAACATATAAGTAAGCTGTGGAACTCATTACCACAAGATATCATTATGGTCAAGGATTTAAGATTAAAAAAAAGATTAGACGTTCATGCATGGTTAATGAGAGCAGTCAGCGTTATATTTTATAGGAAGAAAATGAGGGATATAAACTCTCAGGCTTTAAGGCAAAAGAAACCTGTAACGGACGGAAGCTAAAAAGAAATCCCCCCAGTGACCTGTTCAAATGGCTACCAAAGAGCTATTCCCCTCTTGCATGTTTGCTAATGAGTGTCTGTGAATAAAATAAAATGGGTATTTAAAATTTCAGAATTGCCTATTTTTCACTGTGCTGCGGCTGTCATATACAGTAGCCTTATCTACCTGGAGATCTTTGTAGTCAGACCTCAATGCTGACACCTTTCATTCCCACACTTAATCCTCACCCCACACCACCCACTGTAAGACACACGCAGAATTAAAATCTCACTCTGCATGTATTTTTCACAGCAAACATTACTTGACTGTATGAGAATGCTCACAGTTCATATGGTAGGACAAGACAGGCTCTGGACACACCTCACACAAGCAGCCATTCTCCAATTTGCTTCAGATTTAGTAGCTCCAGCCAACATGCTGTCACAAATTTGCCTATATGTGTATGGGAGTTATTGCTCCTTTATTGTACAGACTAATCAGAACAATCAGGCTAATGTTTATATCCTTTCTGGAGGATGAAACACTAATTCTGACCTTTCATCACTTATTCTGACTACTCAGAAAACTCTCAGTGTGTTGAGGGTGACCTAGCATGGCCCTGAGCCAAAGGAAGGGAAGTCTCTCCATATTGTTGTCAGAGCAGATAAGCAGCAGAGCACATGAAAGGGAAGTACTCCAGGTTTTATGGGCCAGGCAGGCTCAAAAGGGCTCTGCTACTGAGTGAGTTAACATGTACTAATGGAAGGAATAATAACGCGGTCTCATTAGTGAATCTGTGCACCCAAGCACCCTGGAGGGAGGGCTGCTGGGAAACAAACCAACTGCAGCAGCTTCTACTTCCTTTTTTACTGCAAGATTTGCCCCTCTCTCTCCTCTGTCTAGTTTGAATCTGTCAGATATGTCTTAAATGGTTTGGCATTTGATAGAAATTGAAAGCAAATTAATTTGTCCCTTGTGACTGTGATTGACATGGCAATGTTTTTCTAAAAATCTGCCCCTCTCATTTAATTTCCACCAGTGGCACAGTCTCCCACTACTCTGGTGCCTCATCATTATTAAAAAAAAGAAAACGAAAACCCTAAACAAAACAAACAAAAACATCTACAATCAGCATTCCTTGAAAAGCAATGCTCTCCCATCGGTTAACCATTGGTTAATATTATGCAAAAAGAAAAGGAGTACTTGTGGCACCTTAGAGACTAACCAATTTATTTGAGCATAAGCTTTCGTGAGCTACAGCATAATTAGAGCATAACTAGAGCATAATTACATCCGATGAAGTGAGCTGTAGCTCACGAAAGCTTATGCTCAAATAAATTGGTTAGTCTCTAAGGTGCCACAAGTACTCCTTTTCTTTTTGCGAATACAGACTAACACGGCTGTTACTCTGAAACCGGTTAATATTATGTCACCCCCATCCCAATAGTGCCTGTATATGAACCTGGATAGAATAGAGTTCTATAGTATAAGATTCCCATATCTTTCCATTGTCTGTTGGTTTCTCAACCTACCCCCATTCTCATAAAAATGGAAGACATTATATTCACTTCATATTGGTGACTGTAAGATTCTTTGGCTGGGACCTTTTCTTGTCTAGTATATTCATAGATTCTAAGGCCAGAAGGGACCACTGTGATAATCTAGTCTGACCTCTTGCATGACACAGGCCATGGGATTCTCCGAAATAATTCCTGTTTGAACTAGAGCATAATTTTTAGAAAAACATTGCCAGCGATGGAAAAATATGTAAAAGGTCATGACACCAGTGGTGACATTTTGGGCCTGATTTCTGAACTCACCTGAGTTATTTCACTAACTGCCCAGGATTGTAAGCAAAGACTTCACAACTTGTCCCCTATTTAATTAATCAGAGCAAACGAAAACTGGGTTAATTCGTGGTGCTTTATTTCTTATTCTATGTCCACAAATTATAATTTTCTTTTCATATCACTCATTTAATTTCCTGGAATGTCCTTGGATCCCAAAGTCTGCGCTACTGTATGGGTAGAAAACATATGTATTTACTGCTGCTGCACTGTCAGACACTAACCAAGTCTGGGACTGACTGGAGCCAGGTCTCCATTACAGACCTATATTGGTATAACTACATCATTCAGGGGTGTGAAAAATCCATGACCCTCCCTGAGTGACATAGTTATACTGACCTGCTTTGAGCAGGGGGTTGGACTAGATGACTTCCTGAGGTCCCTTCCAACCCTGATATTCTATGATTCTATGACCTAACCCAACCACGTAGACAGCATTATGTTGATGGGAGTGCTTCTTCCATAGACATAGCTACCACCTCTCAAGGAGTGTCTTCATTTAAGCACTACAGTGGCGCAGCTGCACAGCGTTTTAAGTGTAGACCTGCCCTATTTCAGTGGAGTGCACTGATTCAACAACGACTTTTCAACCTAAGACACCTCCATCCCATAGGGTTGCCAACTTTCTAATTGCTGAAAACTGGACCCCCAAGGCCCCAACCCCTGTCCTGCTTCTTCCCCCAAAGCTCCTCCCCTGCTCCACCTCTTCTCTCAAGGCCCCGCCGCCTACTCTGCCTCTTCCCCTGCCCGCTCCTGCTTCAGCTGTTACCCAATGCCCTAGCCATGCTCGCTCCTCTCCCCACTCCCCTGCTGCTCTCCTCCTCCTCCTTCCTTGTTGCTTGATCATTTCCACCTCCCTCCCCCCCACAGCTGGCTCCCTCTGCTCTGGGATTGCGATAGGAGCTGCAGCCTGACTCGGAGCTTGCTGCCTGCCTGCAGGTAGGAGGCAGCCCTGGCTTAGCAGAGGCTGGTGCAGATTGATGACCTGGCACCTCACCACCACCCCCCCATCCACAGTAACTGGACTTTTGGTGTCCAGTCAGTACATCTGACCGGACACTGCTGGGTCCCCTTTTTGACCGGACTTTCCTTGAAAACTGGGCACCTGGCAACCCTACTGCCCCATGGTAATTAAGCAACAACCTAAAAAAATCTGTCCAACTATTTACACTATCTAGGAGATACTGGTCTCTTTCTCTAGTAGCCAAATGTACTCACTAGTGCACAGCCTTCATGTGTGTTTTAATCCATCTGCACTCATTTAAAAAGAGACAGTGCTTAATTTGTGGCACCTTAGAGACTAACAAATTTATTTGGGCATAAGCTTTCAGTATTTTTCATTCCATGCATCTGATGAAGTGGGTTCTAACCCACGAAAGCTTATGCCCAAATAAATGTTAGTCTCTAAGGTGCCACAAGGACTCCTCATTGTTTTTGCTGATACAGACTAACACCGCTACCACTCTGAAACCTGTGCTTAACTTGTTTCTCACTACACTAGATTAAGTCTGACTTCAGGACCAGATATGGCCTTGAGTGTACATGAAAACCGGACTCTATGTTATTTGGATCTTTGATCTAGAGTAGTATATATCAGTGGTTCTCAACCAGGGTCCGGGACACCCTGGGGGGAACGTGAGAAGGTTTCAGGGGTCTGCCAAGCAGGGCCAGTGTTAGACTTCCTGGAGCCCAGGACAGAAAGTCGAAACACCACCTATGGGGCTGAAGCCAAAGCCTGAGCAACGTAGCTTCATGGGGCCCCCTGTGGCCTGGGGCCCCGGGAAATTGCCCTGCTTGCTACCTCCTAATGCCAGCCCTGGCTTTTATATACAAGAAACCAGTTGGCACAGATGGGTGTGGAGTTTTTATAGAATGTTGGAAGGGCCTTAGAAAGAAAAAAGGTTGAGAACCCCTGGTATACATGAGATTGAAGCCTTAAAGTCCTGATTTGGAGCTCACACCACTTTTACAGCCACTTAACTCCATTGGAATGCCTCTTTATCTACAGGAGTGACAGTGAGATCAGAATCAGGCTGTCAGGGACTGATAGCGATAGTGTGAGGTCATAGATGCCACTGGTGCTCAGTGGGAGTCTAGAACTTGTTGAGAATTTTTGAATGTTGAGTTTCAGAGGAAAAAATTTAATTAAATTTAAAAATTTGAAAACTCTCAATCCCCTCCCCCCCCGGGCAAAAAAGGGAAAACATTTCAATAAAAGTGTTTTTCTGTGACTCCTTCCCAACCCTGCTCAGTACTTCATAGGTTGGGCTCAGACATCTCCCACAGGCACAGAACCGAGTACTTGTTCATGAGATCCCTACAGTCATTTCTAGAAGTGGAAAGGACTTAGATGCACGGAGTGAGAAGGCAGAAACTGGAATTAAGACCAAAGGCCCCCCAAAAAACAATGGGGGAAAACAATAGCTTCTCCGGGTCCTACCATTTCTACAGTTCTAAGCATAGCTACCCTACACACCACAAGCTACTTCATTTCCACCAGAGCAGTGGTCTTCAAAGCTACCCAGTGTAACAGTTTGAAAAAGAGTGATAGAAAAATTAAATTTCTATACATTATAAGAATGTGCAGATATGTGCCAGTGCGGGAGAAGAATAAAATAGGCAAGCAATCACCATTTAATATGCTGTGGTGATAGAATTGTTCTCTTCTTTGGGTTCTTTTATAAATAAAATAAATATAAAAAGACAAGTAATTTTCTCACCTAATTTGCTTGTAGAACTGATAATTAAGTGTTGTTGGCTGCAGCACCAACGCACATTTGTGATACTTGATATAGTGTCTCTGCATATTTAGAGGTTAAAATCTTCTCTTTTCCTGAGTAAAAATATCAATTTCACAGACTTTTCCCCCCAGGTAATATCCAGCTCATGTTTTATAACTTTCCTTTAATGGAAAGTCTATTATATGGCTTACATTTTCCATATAGGAAGGACACCTTGGTAAGTCCTTAGTGCGCATGCTGCATATTTAAAATATATTGAAATATTTAAATGACCATAGTTATTATATTTTATTGCATGTATTTTCAAAGGAATACATGCAGTACATTGGCTCTAATCTACAGCTGTGGTCTCATGGACTGAATGTCCGGCTGGGATCAGGACACCTGGATTTGATGCCTGACTGACACTGAGTCCAGATGGACACTATAAACTCGGTATAACTATGTCACGCAAGGATGTAAAAACTTTACCCCTCTGAGCAACACGGAGCTAACTCCTGGTGTAGACAGCACTATGTTAATGGGCGGGCTTTTCCACCAATGCCGCTACCACCTGTCACGGAGGTGGATTAACTACGCTGACGGAAGAAGGTCTCCCGTCAGCGTAGTAGCGTCTTCATTGAAGTGCTACAGCGGCACAGTTGCACCATGGCAGTGTTTTAAGTATAGACCTGCCATCTGGCTAGGTCTAAATTTAAATGCTACAGCGGTGCGGCGCTGCACTGTTGCACTTCAGCATGGATGCTACCTACACCCGCTGAGAGGAGTTCTCCTGTCAGCATAGGTAATCCACCTCCCCGAGAGGCTGTAGCTAGGTTGATGGAAGAATTCCTTTGTTGACTTAACACTGTCTACACTATGGGTTAGGACAGTTTAACTATGCCAATCAAGGGCACTCACACCCCTCAGACACGTAGCCACGCTGACGTAAATTCCTAGTGGGTGAAATTTCTGGGAAGAAATTCTTTTATCAAAAAAATCAATAAATATGCAGATTTGGGTCAACCAAAACATTTAGTGAACACGTGTCAAATTTTCTGAAGTGTTTTGGTCAGGACAATAAAGAGGAAACTTTTTGTTTTGACATTTTTGAAACAGAACATTTTGATTTTTTTAATTCAAAATGGACTTTACACTTTGAATTTTATTTTAAAAAGGTAAAAAAACCTAAAACCAAAAATGTAATATATAGTTTCAGGTCAAACAAAATGTTTTGTTGAACCTGCAACAATTTTTATTTATTTATTTTACTTTTTTAGTTCACAGAGAAAACAAAGGTTTTCATATCAGGTTGACCCCAAATGATTTTCCCCCCAATTTTTTGCTTTGGCCAATAAACTGAAAAATCAGTTATTTGCACAGCTCAATGTGTGATCTTTACCAAGTCAATTCACTCATCTACGTTTCAGTTACCCACCTTTGTAAAGTGAAGATACTAGTCCTTGCTCACCTCTGTAAAGTAGTTTTAGACCTTCTGAAAAAAGAAGTTATGTAAATGCACAGAGAATATTATTCTCTCTTTCTACATATGTATTATATTTATAACTACATGAGAGCGTTGTACCTTTTCCATGAGAGATAAGGTGGGGTAGTTGATATCTTTTATTGGATCAACTTCTGTCAGTGAAAGAGAAGCTTTGGAGCTACACAGAGCACTTCTTCAGGTCTGGGAAAGGTACTCAGTATCACAGCTAAATACAAGGTGGAACAGATTGTTTAGCATAAGTAGTTAGCACATATTTCAAGAGACCATTGTGAGAGTGATTGGTTTGCAAAAAGGATTTGCCCACAGGTGCTATGAAGTTTTTGTCTTTTATCATTCCCCTCCCTCTGTAAATCCATTCAAGAGAATAGTGATTGGCTGGTTTCACCCACATAGTTGTTGTTGGGGGCATTTAATGCACTGAATGAGGTACACCACATGTGATAGGCATGTGTAGGACCCAGGAATCTTGAAAGGTGTGTTATAGGAGGTATTGATCATCAAAGCAGTGGAGATGTGTCTACAGGTTTCGCATCTGTTGTTATGGCAGAGTCTGGTAGTGCTTTGAATTGGTGTGCTTCTGATGAGCATGGCGAGGTAGGGGGGTAGTTTGTAGGCCAGAGAGGGGGACGATGGGTTGTAATTGTTATGAATCCACATATGGGTTCAAATGTGGCTTGATAGGTGACAACTAGGGTGTGCAGTCAGAGGTGAGGTGTTTTCCATATTGAAGCAGTTTCTCTTCGGGTATTTGGGTGATCCATTCCATGATGCAATCTACTTTTCTGGTGAAGTGTGGTTGTTTGGTGAAGGCAGTTTTGAGTGTGTTTAGGTGTGTATCCTAGATTTGCTCCTTGGAGCATATTCTCTGGTATCTGAGTGCCTGGCTGTCGATAACAGATTTCTTGGTGTGTTTGGAGTAGGCATTGGATCTGTGAAGGTAAATGTGATGATCCGGCGAGTATCTCGTCCATAGTTGCCCATAGGGTCCCATTGCTGAAGCTGATTGTGGTGTCCAGGAAGTTGATACTGGGGCTGGAATATTCTAGCGAGAATTTGATGGATGAGTGGTGGTTGTTGAAGTTGTGGTGGAAATATATGAGGGGGTTTAGGTCATCTGTCCAGAGGATGAAAATATCTTCAATGTATCTCAAGTATATATTGGTTTCATGGTGCATTTGTCCACAAATTCTTCCTCAAGGTGAAGAGGTTGGCATATTGGGGAGCCATTCTAGTACCCATGGCTGTTCCCATTGTTTTGACAAAGCATTTGTTGTGGAATGTAAAATTGTTATGGTTGAGGAGGAAATGGTTGAGTTTGACAGTGTCTATTGGGGTGGATACCTAATTATTGTCCGTTGTCTTGTAGATATTTGAGACTGGCAGTGACACTGTCATTGTGAGGGATACTGGTGTACAGGCAGGCATTACATACAACTCCAAATATGCTGAACAGCTTTGCAAAAGGACTTCAGAGAAACAGAGGAACCACTTTCTGCACCTCAAATATTCCAAGAAGGGACCACTTCAAACAAGAAATTATCATATACTTGCACACACTGGAAAGAAAAAACCCTTCTGCCCCAACAACAACTATGTGGATGAAACCAGACAACCCCTATGCTCAAGTGAACTTGCACAGAAAAATGATAAAAGACAAAAACAGTCTAGTACCTGTGGGTGAATACTTTTCACAAAGCAATCACTCTATATCTGACCTCTCATTCTTTGTCCGAACAGGAAACCTGCCCAACATGTTCAAAGCTAGGGAGCTTAAATTCATAACTTTGTTAGGCAATAAAAATCATAGATTTAATAAAGATACTGGGTTTATGGCTTATTACAGCAATATAACCTGCTTAGCCCCCTTTTTTGTTCTAAAAAAGAAAAGGAGTACTTGTGGCACCTTAGAGACTAACACATTTATTTGAGCATAAGCTTTCATGAGCTACATTCATCCACTGAATGCATCCGATGAAGTGAGCTGTAGCTCACGAAAGCTTATGCTCAAATAAATTTATTAGTCTCTAAGGTGCCACAAGTACTCCTTTTCTTTTTGCGAATACAGACTAACTCGGCTGCTATTCTAAAACCTTTTTTGTCCTTTGACTCCAGAGGTGTTAATTGGTCATTTCACCTTGAATGGTCCCTTGAAGTATGTGTTAACTACTTTTGCTAAACAATCTGTTCCACCTTGTATTTAGCTGTGACACTCTGAGGCCTGCTCTACACTAGAAAATTAAGTTAGCTAAACTACATCCACACCCCTGAGCAGTATAGTTAAGCCAACCTAACCGTCCAGTGTAGACAGCACTAGGTCAACAGGAGAATGCTTCCATCGATCTATGTACCAGCTCTCGGAGAGGTGGATTGCCTATGCCGACAAGAGAAGCCCTCCTGTTGGTGTAGCTAGTGACTTCACTGAAGCACTACAGCTCCCATTGCAGTAGACAGGATAGCCACAGCTACATGGGCAGCAACACAGCTAGTCACCTGAGCACAATCCCACCTGACCCTGTGCAAATGAGCTCTGGCGGTTAGCCTGTGCCAACCCCCATGTAGCCGCAGCTACGTTGCTATTGTAGGCCTAGTCTACACTACAACATTAGTTCAAGGTAAGCTGCCTTGCAGCCCCCTAGTTGTGAATGTGTCTACACATAAATTTGTCTCCCACCAATCTAAGTGCCCCATTACAGTGTTGCAATAACAGCACCTCTCTGAGAAGCACTGAGACATGGTTGATGTACTGAGGCCAAAGCAGCGCAAGTATAGACACTGTGTTACTTATGTCAAACCTAACATTCCTCCAGCAACTGTCCCACAATGCCTAACAGTGACTGCTCTGGTCACAGTTATAACCTCCACTGACAGACGGTCATGAAGCCCAGAAGCCGCCCCCGCCCCCCACTTTAAAGGCCCATGAACTCTTGAAATGCCTTTTCCTCATTGTCCAGCTTGGTGAGCACACCTAGTAGGTCTTCACTGTTGTGTGTATCTGCCCATGCTGGTTACACACTCCAGTCATGCTTCAGCTTGGAGTTGACGGGAGATACTGGATCACCTGGCCTGTGGGGAGAAGAGGCTGTGCAAGCACAGCTATGTACCAGGCATAGAAATGACATCTACAAGCAGATTGCACAGGGGATGCAAGAGAAGGGGTACGACAGGGACCAGCAGCAGTTCTGCCTGAAAGCAAAGGAACTGCGGCAGGCACATCAGAAGGCCAGAGAAGACAACAGTTATTTCACTAGGAGGGTGATGAAGCACTGGAATGGGTTACCTAGGGAGGTGGTGGAATCTCCATCCTTAGAGGTTTTTAAGGCCTGGCTTGATAAAGCCCTTGCTGGGATGCTTTAATTGGGGATTGGTCCTGCTTTGAGCAGGGGGTTGGACTAGATGACCTTCTGAGGTCCCTTCCAACCCTGATAGTCTATGATTCTATGATCTGGTGCTGAGCCACAGACCTGCTGTTTTTACAAAGAACTGCCTGCCATACTTGCCGGAGACCCCACTATCGCCTGGCAAACGACTGTGGATACCTCCGAGGAGCCCGAGTCATAGGCCCCTGCTGTGAACAGTGAGCATGAGAAGGAGGTGGAGAAGGAAGAAGAGGAGGATGGGGCACATGTAACCAGAGGGTCCAGATATGCTGCAAGCCAGGATCTGTTTGAGACTCCACTGCGATTCAGTCAGTCCTGGCAGTTGAACACAGGTGAGCCTGATGCAGGGGAAGGAACCTCGGCTAAGCGTATAATTGTATTTTACATTACAGTGTTGTATTGATGGAGCCCCCAGCTTAACAGGGCACAGGTATCGACTTTTATTAATTTATGCAAGCTAAAATAGGTACTGTACAAAAAAGAGAGGTAGTGTTGTTATCTGCTTTTCATTCCCCTTGTTAGCCCATGGGGGTGGGGGAGAGGTGTGTCACAGCCCCATGATCGAGTTTGAAGGGGTGCCTCAGGTCTCGGGGCTGTGCAGCTCAGGGGTCTCAGTCCTTAATGCAGCCCTTCATAGCAGGGCAGTGCGGCCTATCAGCCAAAATCAATACCACAGCCCTTGCTGTCAAGGTAGTGCGGCCCAACGGCCAGAGTCAATACTATAGCCCCTGCTGTCAGGGTAGTGTGGCCCAATGGCCAGAGTCAGTACTATTGGCGAGTGGGGCCACCACCCCAGGCTGGGAGGTGGCCAGGATAGGGGGACCTGGGCTTGCCCTCTCCACCCAGTCCCAAACCAGGGCCTGTCGGTGGCGGGTTTGCCTGCCACCAGC
This sequence comes from Natator depressus, assembly GCF_965152275.1. Lineage (NCBI taxonomy): Eukaryota > Metazoa > Chordata > Testudines > Cheloniidae > Natator > Natator depressus. The sequence continues at coordinate 192,554,641 of NC_134235.1, read as the reverse complement.
TCAGCGGGGGTCTGACTGAAACACGCCGAGCCTTGGTCTGGTTCTGTCACCATTTCCCCGCAAAACCTTCCTGGGTCACTTCCTACAAGTCTCTGGAGTTCTCTGTCTCTGGGATTCTCTGGTCTCTCCCCTCTCCAGGACATCCCATGCCAGTGTGTCGGGGTCTGTCTCCGACTGGCTGGCCTCCGCGTCTTGGAGTTCAGGCAGTCCTCCCTCAGGAGCTGGCAACATAGCTCCTTCCCCGCCAGCGGTCAGCCCAGACTGAGCTGCTCTGCTGGCTTTTATATCCTGCTTCCAGCTGGAGCTTGCCCAGCAGAGCTGGGGGTGTGAGGCCTCCTCAGCTAAGAGAGAACAGTACCAGTGTGGGGCTGATACACCCCGTCACACCCCTCTAGAGTTAGGCGGGGGGGCTGGGGGGGCAGGTGGAGCAGTTTGTTTGCATAAACAGGGATGTTCCTTGAATCTTCCTGAGAGATCTCAATGAATCTTTCATGCAGGTATTCCGCGATCCTCTCCTGAAGGTTTTTAGGGATGGCAGCCTTATTTCTTCGGCTGCTGCAGAACACTTTCCCACGCCAGTCAGTGATAAACTTCAGCAGTAGACAGGCTAGCAGCATATGGATCCAGGTGGCTGTGCTCTCTCTGCCTTTGTTATCCTCAGGAGTGAGATATTAGTTAAATCACCACCCTCTCGAGATCGCTATCGACATTTCAGTGTGCCAATGGTAAACCGCCAGGCAAGAAAGACCTTTCTGAACAGTCCTGTGTTCTTAAAGATCATGCACCTTCCCTGTCTGTGAAGTGTCCCTGGTGATCCACCATCACTTGCGTAACCCCAGAAAAGCAGCCTTTCTGTTGACGAACTCTGTGGCAAGGTGGTCTGGTGCCAAAACAGGGATATGGGTGCTGTCTGTTGCTCCACTGCAGTTCGGGATCTCCATTGCTGAGAATCCATCCACTATAGCCTGCATGTTGCCAAGAGTCAGTCCTGTGGAGCCGGAGATGGTTAATGGCCCTGCACACTTGCATGACAACAGCTCCCACAGTGGATTTTCCAACTCCAAAATGATTTCTCACTGACCAAGAGCAATCCGGCATTGCAAGTTTCCACAATGCGATCGCCACTCGCTTCTCCACTGTCAGCAGCTCTCATTCTGGTGTCCCTGAGCTAGAGGGCAGGACGAGCTCAGCACACAGATCCAGGAACGTGGTCTTGTGCATCTGAAACTTCTGCAGCCACAGCTCAGCATCCCAAGCCTGCATTATGATGTGATCCCACCAGTGCTCATTTCTCAGGTCCACAAGCGGCACTCAGCCGGCTCTGTGAATACCACCACCAACCCTGAATTGGTTCTCGCTGTGTGTGTTAGCAATCCATCCTCCAAGCAATCGTCACATTCCCTGCTCATTCGGTTCCTCTGACAGTTCTGCAAATACTGGAAGATTATGCATCACATGCCTGCGATACTTGTGATAATAGTCACATCTTCTGTCAGAGATGGCAGGCAGCCAGGAGGGCAACACCGGTTTGTGGGATTTTTTAAAAAAGGCATGAAAATTATGGCATATAGGTGACATTATGGGATGGAAACCGTTTCACGCTGGGAAGTTGACCCCTTGCTCCCAGTCACCCCTGCCTGACTCATTTCTGTCCTACTGTGCCTTGCCAGAACTTCCCAAAAGATAGAGAGCTGGACAGTGGTGAGTTGTACACTGGGATGCCTACCCATGGTGCACTACACTGTGCATATACATAGGCACTCATGGTGAGTATATGCAGCACCAAGTATGCACATGCACAAGCGATATACTAACAGCAGTGACTTTATGCTGACGTAACTTGCGTTGGCCAAAATTGGAAGGGAAGACATGGCCTTAGTGTGCTAGCTCAATCAAAGCTAGTGTGGGTATGTCTACCTGAGCCAGAAATCACACCAACAGCTGCAGTGTGGATGTACCCAAAAGGTCACGATTAGCCACAATATCCCCCCAGTGCAGATGACAACCTGTCAAAGGCAGGCTGAGGAATTCACAAACTCCTTAATATCACTGCTCCTGAATGTTCCTCAAGACCGATATGTAGATGGACCCCCCCCACACACACACACACCTGGAGCTCTCTCTTTGGCTGGTAGAGGAAGAAGTCAGACACTTCCACAGCATTGTTCTTCCATGCCCCGGACCTTGTGGAAAGCACTCCCAAGGCTGTGGAGATAGGCTGGCAAGACGTGCTACATTCCCCGCGAATGCAAAACAAAGTTAATGCTGAATTAGTTTTTCCACAACAGCATCTCATCCACATCATGGATTCTCCCATGGGGATGCTGGCAGAAGTCCAAGAGCAGCCACCAGCACATCTCCCATCACACCTCCAAGTTAATTTCACATTGGGAAGGCAAAAATTTTATCTGCCTCTTGATGACAGGATCTGTACTGAGATTTCCTATGTGCAGAGCCCTTCCCACCATGGGACATGTGGAGAGGGTGCAGGAAAGAACCATCAAATCATTTGAGGGCTGGAGAAATGCCTTTTGGTGAGAGATTTAAAGAGGTCCGTATCAAAAAGAAGATTGAGAAGTGACTGGATTACAAGTAGAAGTAGCTTCACAGGGAGAAAATACCAGATACTAAAGGACTCTTTAATTTAATGGAGAAAGACATAACAAGAACCAGTAGTTGCAAGTTAAAGCCAGATAAATTCAATTATAAATCAATCAGCGGGGGCATAGAACTTCTCTGGAGCAGAGGCAGGGAGAGCGAGCTCCTCCAGCCCCAGGGCTGATCCTCCAGCTAGGGGGTGGGGGGTAGGGGGTGGGTGGTGGAGGGGGAGGGAGGCAGCTCCTCCAGCCACGGGGGGGGGGGGCAGGGGGGAAGGAAGAGGCAGCTCCTCTGGTCGTGGGATTAAGCAGCTCCTCCAGCCGTGTGCCCTTCCAAAAGTGGCCAAATATTTATTCCTTCGCACGTCCCTGATGGCCTATGGTATACAGAAGGTCAGACTATGATCTGATGATCTCTTATGGCCTTAAACTCAATGTATGAAACTGTAGCATAGTGGGGAGAGTTGCAGATGTTGCCGATGGAGCTGCACGTCCTTATGTCATTTCTAGTTTTTTCCCATGGAGGGCTGATTCCCTTCTCCTAGACTACAGTGAGTACTCCATGGGTGTATAATGCACTGGACTTGGTAGTATACCATTTTACACAGCAATGCAGAACCAGACCCTGAGACTTCATTTGTATTACCCACAGGAAAGATCTTTAAGTAATCAGTTGCCTTGAGAACTAGAAATAAATATGGGGCCATATTGGCTATATGGGGCCAAATTAATGCCTGGTGCAATTCCCCTGATTTTATTAAGTCAGGACAGAAAGGTTTCTGGTGGTGGGGAAGGTATCAAATTTTAAATGACTATGCATGAGGATGCATTATGAGCAGAGAGCGAAGTTTACTGCTGCTTATCCTGCGGCTATCTAATCCTTAAGACACTTCCCAAACTCTGTTTTTAAAGGATGCACATACCTGTAAAACAAATAAATAAATAAAATAAAGATGATGATGTTTTGAAATGACACCATTTTCAATTCATTTTTTCTTGTAGTCCCATTCAAAAAGACAAGAAAAACCATAGATTTTCATGCTCTTTGCTTGCATCTTGCCTGAGGGTGTCAGTTGCTAAAATAAATTAAAAAAATTTAGTGTATTTTGGTTTGGGGGTGGGTGCTCTTTACTTTGAGTCTAATTTGCCATAGGGACTGAAAATGAAAAATACTGTAGCGGTTCTCTCCATGTGTCTTGCCAAAAGGGTGTTAAGAAATTTTCCTGGTTGTTCTATATGTGTGAGTTGCAAAAAGGTGCTAAATTGCTGAAGGAAATTAAAATGGGGGAGGGAAAAAAGTTTCATACATTTCTGATTTGGGGCAATCGCTAAGTGCAATGTGCCCAGTTGTGCTGAAAATAAAAATGTTAGTTGCTCTCTGTGACTTACCCAGGAGTGCTGCAAAAATAAATAAAAATAACCCAGCCTCTGGTGCTCTCTGCTTTGGGTCTGAGCAGGTGCTGGTGTAAGGAGCTACAGTGCACTAGAGAGAAGAACTTGATGCAGTAGAAACAATATTTTGGACAACCACTCACTTCCAGTTGTAGAGATTATAGTGGAACATGTCTTCTACTGGTTATATCTTGGAGTGGTTAATCAGATACATGGCTCACATCTGGCTTTCAAAAGTTAATTCCCATTGGCACTTACACAAGTGCCTGCACCACTAATCAATATATCAGCTTGGAAGCAATTTCTTTGATTTTCCTGGATGTCTTTGTAAAGCAGTTGACACCTTCTCTGAGTGACACTCAGCTGCATGTAAAGAATGTAATGACTGTGGGAGTGCCAATTAGAGCTTGATTGGCTTATTCTGCCATTTAAATGCCTAGAACTGGCTCCCTCCTGCTAAAATGAAGATTCTTTTTTTCAATCTCTGCATGCATCTGATTTTGGAAGCTCATGGTTTCATGGATCTACATAAACCTACATTAGTAATTTTTGCCCAAAATGTTTAGCTGTTGTTACCGTGCTTTTAACTTCACCAGTGGAAACAGCTACCTACTTGGTCCTTATATAGAACTTTCAATCCATACAGTTCAAAGCACTTCACAAAGGTAGGTAAGCATCATTATATCCATTTTACAGATGGGGAAACTGAGGCATGGGGCTGGCATGTGTTGCATTCAGTGTAACACAGCAGGTAGGCAATAGAACCACGGTCTCCTGATTCTTAGGCTATGTCTACACTACACAGCTTTTAGGAACATGGCTGTGTCGCCACAGCCGTGCCGCTAAAAGTCGCGCAGTGTAGCCGCTGTTTGTCGGCTCTCCTGACGACAAAAAACATTTACCCCCAATGAGCGGCGTTCACGTTGTCGGCAGGAGAGCGCCCCTGCCAACAATGCGCTGTTCACACTGGCACTTGTCACGGCAAAACTTGTCTTTCAGGGTTGTTGTTTTTTAACACCTCTGAAAGACAAAAGTTTTGTCGTTTAATTGCCAGTGTAGACATAGCCTTCGTCCCTTGGACCATGCTGCCTCCTACTAGTGCAGACAACATGCTGTGAGCTGCTGGCTTTCCTTAGACTAAATTGTTTAAACCCGCTCCAAGCGGAGTTAGACAACATGTTGCCAAAAATGCCAGCAGCTACCTGAAGTCCAGTCTTCGCTGTTGCTTCCCCCATTGTTATCACTTGTGGCACTGAACCAGTGGTAGTAACAGAAGAAAAAAATATTTTTGCCAGGGGGAAGCCTGTTGTAGACACCCCTAACGTGACCAGTTGAATTTAGTGATCCAAAAGAACAGGGTATTCCCCAAGTTGATCCTCACATGGGAATATCAGTGTACTTATTTCCCTAGACTGCCACATTTTTATGAGCCCATCACAGCTTAAAGTGGTGATGAGCCATCGTCTCATACTTTCTATTAAATTACAAGGCTGTGAAAACAGACATACACACAGGAATGCCTGGATAAAGCTGAGGTGAGATGTTAGCATTCACCTTCCTGCTGATGTGTGTGGATTGCTGCAACTGCAGGCTAATGCATCTGGTCTGTACAGATAACCAGTGTGCAGTCTGACACTGAAAAACAGCAACTCTCTGACCTCGTGTCCTAGGCAAAATTTAATAAGGCTGTCATGTGGCAGGTTGAGGCTGCATGCTGCAATGCTAGAGAAGGAATATATCATACAACTGCTGGGAGCAAACGATGACAGAGTCCATCCGTATTTCTGTTGTTGTATGTCAGGATCCCCTAGAACACCACCACAATCTGTCTCTGATCTCAAAACCCAGCGGGGAGAAAATGTAGGGTGAAAATTTTGTGCTGGAAATAATGGCGTCCAGCAAGTTGGGTATAAATATTTCAGAGCTTAGATACCAAGTCAATACTAAGCATCTTACATACATTTTAAAGAGACAGGAATTATAAATGATTGCATCTCCACACCATTTATGAGATAAGAGCCTTTGCTGAAATAGACACAATTATATGGCTGCGCTAAGTATGCAGGTATGGCAACATAACAAAGGCACAATAAGCAGTAAGTTAAAAGCATTTGGACTGAAGGTAGCAGTGTGCTACAGTGGGGGTCAGTGTTACTTGCTAACCACTTCAGAACCATGGGAAGCTGTGAAATCCTCCGGATTCACACGTACAATGGCAAATAAAATCACCTCAAAAGTTTTTGATAGAAGTAAAAACAGTGCTTAATTTGTGCCAAGGACTTTTCAGGGCTGAGCCCTGGCACCTCTGGCTTGGCAGTTTATAGCCCCAGCACCTCTGGGCTTGTCCCATCAGTTATGAAAACAAAAAAAATTGCATAAGCCCTAGCACCTAATTGCTTGAGCCCTGGCACCTCTTTCGTTACAAATTAAGCACTGAAAAAAGATAATTTTGTCAGTGCAAAGTCACTGGAAATACATAGATCATTAATTTTTCCAAACCTAGCTTGAAAAAAGAGCTGAAAAAATAGAGGCCAGGGAACAAAAGTAATCATAAATATACCTGACAGTGCTTTGCTTGTGTCTTCAGCTCCTTTTATTTACAGACATTCAAGTGAGCATGTTTTGTGCTTGGGAAGCCAAATTGCAATGAATATGTATTCATATGTGAATTGGTATTGGCATGAGAATTGGCACCAGACAAGTTCACATGCCCATCGTGAAAGCTCTTTGTGGACTCAGCCAGTCACGGAGCGGAAATAATACCATGTGACTTAGGCCCCGTCTACACTGGCAAGTTTCTGGGCAGTAAAGCAGCTTTCTGCGGCTGTAAGTCCCGAGGCGCACACACGGCCACGCCACTTAGTGCGCAGAAACTGGGCAGTTGCAGCGCTGTAAAAAATGTGCTGTGCCATCGCCTCGCCGCAGTTAGGGAGGCCCATTTGTGCAAAGCCACCCACAATGTCACGCACGTTGCCCAGAGTCACGGTCTTTCGGATCAGGATGCGATTAATGGCCCTGCACGCTTCCGCCAACACGAGTCCAACGGTTGATTTTCCCACTCCGAACTGGTTAGCGACCGATCGGAAGCAGTCTGGAGTAGCCAGCTTCCACAGGGCAATCGCCACGCGCTTCTCCAGGGGCGGGCAGCTCTCATTCTCGTGTCCTTGTGCTGCAGGGCTGGGGCGAGCTCCTCACGCAGTCCCATGAATGTGGCTTTCCTCATCCGAAAGTTCTGCAGCCACTGCTCGTCATCCCAGACGTGCATCGTGATGTGATCCCACCACTCAGTGCTTGTTTCCTGAGCCCAAAAGCGGCGTTCCACTGTGGTCAGCAGCACCTCTGTGAATGCCCCAAGCAATCTTGTGTCGTAGCTACTACGCGTGGCGAGATCAATGTCGAACTGCTCTTGCCTTTGTAGTTTAAGAAATAACTCCACTGCCACTTGTTACATGTTAGTGAAAGCGAGCAGCATATTGGTCAATAGTGTGGGATCCATTCCTGCAGACCAAAGAGGCAGGGCACACAGTACACAGTACCGTTGAAAGATGGCACCAAATGCGGATGGAGCACAGGGAATACTGGGATGCGAAGCAATGCATCACGGGGCAGGATGGCCCGCGAACCCCTCGGCCTTCCCATAACTCTTAGCACCAGAAGAGGAAGAGGCGCTCTGTGGAATAGCGGCCCCGAATGCCACTGCAAGTGCCACAAGTGTGAACACACCCAGGATGGCCCGCGAACCCCTTGGCCTTCCCATAACTCTTAGCAGCAGAAGAGGAAGAGGCGCTCTGTGGAATAGCGGCCCCGAATACCACTGCAAGTGCCACAAGTGTGAACACACGATTGCGCAGGCAGCTGTCAGTGTGAACACACAACAGTGGTTTCCCTTCAGCGCTCTCTGAGCGGCGCTGTAACTGCCAGCGCTGTAACTCTGCCAGTGTAGACATACCCACAGGTGACCAATCACACAACAGGAATTGTGAATGCTTGCAGTAAGCAGTTCACAGAGACAACCCCTGGGGGTTAAATTTTGCTCACACAAACTATTTGACAAACAATTGCCAACAGCAAACAACTTAGTTTAAAAAAAAACAAACAAATAGGCTGCTTGCTGATAGTTTGTGAACAAAAAAAAAGGGGGTTGATTTGCCTAATAAAGTATTCATTGCAAATAGTCATCCAGCTGCAGCAAATGCATCAGGCAAAATTCAACGCAGGGTAAGTGGGTGCAGTTCAACTAAAGTAAATGGAAATTCAGTTATGCCAGAGATGAATTTGGCCCAGTGTGTGTTCACTTCAGTTTCAAATCTGTGCTTGAAATCTTTTGGTTCTACTGGACCCATCATTCCATCCTGAAGTACACTGTAGGCACTTTTGACTTTACATTAATCCTAAATGCGTTCACTGTGATTAATGTTATTAAAAAATAATAATTAGGCCACTATCTGTGTTACCAGAACAGCTTATATGGAGATTCAAGGATGATTTACTGAAGTATCATCCTTGACACGTGACACATAGAGAACATGCTTCACTCAACATTCCGCCTCTTCAGGCAGTGTGGTATTGCAGCCATGGGTGGGGGACTTTGCTGACTGTGAAGCTGTTTCTATTGCAACTAGTGGTGATAGCAGTGCTGGTGGGATTGAATCGATGGTGCAGAGAGCCTGGGAACAAAGTCTAACATTTTAAATCAGGCAAATTCAAACATGGAATGTTTTCTACATGGTTAAAATAGGCTAGGTTGTTAATAATTATTTGTATACATCTATAAACAAGCCAGCACCTGATTTCTTTTTGTTTGTGGAATTATTATCATAAATATCAGGGAGCACTAGTTACTCTAGATCCAGGCATAGTGTGGGAGGCATGCACTATAATAGCCTGTGCCACTTCACCCTAATTCTGTTCTAAACCACCCCAGTTATTCTAATCTTGGGCCTCTCTTGACTGGAGAGTGCAATCTTGATGGATTGTATCAGATACATGTGGTGGTTATTAGCAGTGGACAAACATCAACAGGGATTATGTTATGAGTAGGAAAATCATTTCACATGCGACTAAACGCAAACTTTTAGACAAGGGGTCAGATTCTGTTCTCAGTCACAGCAGTGAAAATTCAAAGTAATTCCACTTCAGTCACTGTGGATGCCCTGGATTTACACTACTGTAACGAAGAACAGAATTTGATCCAAGATTTCCACAGGTGAAAGAGTGGCACACTGAATCACTGCACAATCTAACCCCAGACTTGGTCTTTAATTTCTAGAATGAGAAGTTGATGGACCCTTCATGCTAACAAATGTGTCCATTCAGTAACAATTTAGCCAAAAAGAAAACCGTGTTCCTGCAGATGCATCCTCACGCAGATGATTCTTAAAATCCAAAGTTCTTTTCATTCTGGTGAGAGAAGAAGTAACGTTACTGGGTTAAATACAGTTAGCTAGCAGTTTCATTGTTGACTTTTGGCAGTACCGATGACTGAAACTAAATAACACAAACATAAATACAAGGCCTCAGGTCTGGCCACAGGGGATTTATAATTGTCAACTGAATGGATCAAATCTGTTATGATAAATGTCATGTGGTTTGTGGACTCTTACAGGACGGTGACAAAAAAAGAGAAGTGAGGTGAGAGATACCAGTTCAGTCAAAGAATTCTGGGCCCGAATTTCCCCTTCCACCTTGTAAAACAAGCCCTTCACTTACAAATGTGAATTTTTAAAAAGTGTTTCATAGAACCTGTATTCGGGCATTTTTGATGCTGAAAACAATGAGAGAGATTTGATGTATGCCGTCTTGAATACCAGTTTGTTTATCATGGCTTTGCATTCGCAAATAGCATGTGAACACTTTGTCAGAATGATTTAGATTATGAGAGCAACAAAACAAGAAAGAACACAAGTGAAGTCTCTGTGAAAGAGAGGTCTGCCTGTCCCTGAACTGAAGACAAAATTGCTTCGTAAGAGCACATTGCTCTGGTTTAGAACACGTCTAAACTTAAAACACTGCAACGGGTCAGCTGCACTGATGCAGCTGCACCACTGTAGCACTTTAATGAAAATGCTCTACACCAGCAGGAGAGAGCTCTCCTGTTGGCGTAGTTCATCCATCTTCCTGAGAGGCAGTAGCTATGTTGGTGGGAGAACCTCTCCTGCTGACATAGCGCTGTCTACATGGTGGTTAGATCCCTATAACTACATCACTCAAGGGTCTGGATTTTTCACAATCCGAGTGACGTAGTTATACCAATATAGGCCTGTAGGAAGACAGACCTTAGTCTAATCCATTGAGATTAAATAGGAACAAGGAACTCTCATTCAGCAATAAGTGCCCATACATGGAGTCATTCCAGAATAGCTATTGTCCTTTATATTCAAACCTTACTTTAATCCAAATAAACTTTGAGGCGACAAGCCCTTGATTAAGCTAATGTAAAACATTATGCAGATACTTATTTTGGTTTCAGTGCAGTTTATTTCAATTTTGATTAATCTGTGTTTTACTGGATTAAATTAAACCAAAAAAAGAGCATCTACACACAAACTTGCTTTAACTAAATCAGTTTAAAAACACACCTTTTAGTTAAACCAGTGCAAATTTATGTGTGGACAAGGTCTGAGGAGACTCCTTCTGAGATCTCTATAGTCCCACATTAGTGCAAGTCGTCTTTCCCATGAGGCAACAATTCCAGTTGAACAAAGTAAGTAATGATGGTAAGTGTTATTGTTTCCTCAGACAGGTCAAGCTAGATTTCTATGGAGATAATGGCTCGCAGCCTTGCTGACTCACAATGATGTGAGATAATGAGACATGAGAGTAGGTGATAACGGCAGGATTGACACATACCCCCATTGTAAGACCACGTCTCTTAAAACTGCTGGAGGACAGACACCTCTGACACCCCTTTTTGTCTGGCTGTTTCTTTTTGGAAATGTCTAAGTTCTTGAGATGTTACATGAGAAGTCTTGTTTCGGCAGAGTGGAATTTCTCAGACTTGTTTTATGGCATTCCTCTCCGACAGCATGGGAAAAATAGGCCTGTACAAAAAGGAAGAGGAGCAACGTTCTGGTTGCTATTCAGGACTCTCGATTCTCTTCCTGGTCTGCTACTGACTCAGTGTGTGACTATTTGTGCCTAATTTGCACAAGTGCTGATCACGCACAACTCCAGTTAAAGAGCTAGATTCTGATACCTTTACTTACATTGAGCAATACCTCACTCCATGTATAGTCCCATTGGTACTTGGGACCGCTTGTGAAGTACAGCTTTTCAAAACAAGAGTAAGGCAATTGCAACCTGACCCAAAGTCAATAGGAGCTGTAGGTCATCACCGCTTTTGATAACCAAGACCCTTACCTTTTTGTGTCTCATTTCACCCATTTGTAAAATAAGTAATATCTATGTCCCGGGGTGCTGGGAGGCTTAACCAATCAATGTTCATAAACAGCTTTGGGCTCTTCAGATGAAAAGAACTCTAACAAGGCAAGGTAGTATCATTTTATTTATCTAGCACTATAAACCTACAGGATACTTTACAACAGATAAAATATACTAAAGAAAGTGATGAGAATAGGTTTGAACTGTAGGCAATGTAAGAGGAGATTCAGGAAGGAGGGTACAGAGAATGGTGGGGGAAGATGATCTTGGCAACAATGTTTTGAACAAACTGAAGATGGGAAAGAGGAAGATCATAATAGCTGAGGTGAAAAATTACCAGAGGATGGATTGGAGTTTTCACTGTATAGATAAAAAGAAAGGACAAACTTCATTTTAGATCTTGGAGAGAAAAGTGTCAGAGAAAGACTACTATTGATTTCAGTGGACTTTGGTCCAGATTTTCAGTATGAATCTGGAGAAGGAGAGAAAGGAGTCAAAGATGATACCAAGGTTGTGAGTCCAAGGTACAAGGAGGATGGTACTACTGTCAGTGACAGAGAAGCAGACAGAGAAGAGGGAAGAAGAAATAAACTCCATTTCAGATATGATTCGTTTGACCTGGTGGTAAAACCTTCATGAAGAGACAGTGGAGAGAGACAGGCAGAGATTTATGATTGAAGAGAAGGTGAAAGGTCAGAAGTGAAAAGGCAAATGTGGGAGTCATGCAGTCAGTAGAGAGAGCTGAACCCAAGTAATTGAAAGGTCACTCAGCAAGAGAGCAGAGAGGGAAGAGAGAAATCCTGGAGGACTCCAGCCGAGAGGGAGAGGGCAAGAGGAGGAGTTGACCAAAGCAATGGTGAAGACACAGTCAGTAATGAAAGAGGAGAACCACAAGAGAGAGAGCCAGTCTTACAACTTTTCTGACTACGAGCGAGAATACCCTTGGGACACCAGTTTTTCGGGGAAGCAACCAGTAAACAGTTTATTACAGGCATGAAGTTGCAAGAGGGATGCCCTAGGTGACTGTATTTGTTACACAAGCCTGAGACCAGCTATGAGGAAAACACAGAGTCATGGGAGCCCACTTTGGAGAAGGTATGGTGGATCAAGGAATTTAAAGTGTTATTTTTAACCATAAAGACCTGCGGCAGTAGTGTCATGGATGCTTACAGTAACACACAGTCAAAGAATTGCTTAGTGACCATTCGGTAGGCAGCGGTCCTGCTTTTTGCTGAAATTTAACATTTAATAAACATTTATAAATATTCAATAAACATTCAGTAAAAGCATTAGGTATACAAAATATATGAAGTAACTGTGTATGGGATGAGACAGTCTTTAACAGCACAGCATCCTTCAAACTGTACTTCAAAAACTCTTGACAACAATGCAGTTAAAAGATACAGACAAGGAATGCATAACTTATCTAGGACAATGAAAAAACAACCCTGGTCACAATTCTGGCAGGAGCAATTTAAATAACTGAGATAGCAACGTGACTGCATCTAAAATTGGTTGAAGAAACATTTCATGTGAGATGTTCAAACTCGCCCCCCCATTTTGAAAACTGTAGAAATTTTTGATTGAAGTTTTTTTTCCTAATTCTATAATTTGCCAAAAAACACAACTGTTTCTACAATTATTTCCATTAAAAAATGTCCCACTAAGAAAAAAAAATCTAATTTGACAAAAAAACAAATCATTGACAACTCAAAATTCGGATAGTTTTGACCCACTCCAGTTGCGATCTTTATGGCTAGGACTGCATATGTACATACCACATGAAACTACTTTGTGTGAATATGCTGAAAGAAAAGTAATTTTAATTCTAATTGTGATCCAAGCCTATGCTATTATAAAAGCCTAATTTTTCTAGCAATGATAGCCTGATTCAAGTGACCCAGAAAGGAAAAGTTTTAAAATATCCAAAAAAAATTCCCTAAATCTACCAGTCTACTTCATCATTACTCCATAAACTGCTCCTAACCTCCCAATTAGATAATCGAATGCTATGAGACTGGATCATTCTCCCATTTATTATTACAGTTACACTGATCCAGTCAGAGAACAGAAGCAATGCCATGTGATTAACCATGCAGTGATAATGACTAAAGAGTTACAAACAAACATAATGAACACAGTTTGCAAGTCCTCCATAGGCTGAAATGTTTGCACATGGTGCCCATCAAACGTTTATGAATAAAAAAGCATTCAAAAAAACCAAAGCCTACTTATGAAGAGGAAGAAAGCTGGAATCCAGGTAATAAGTGGTTTGCTATGAAAGCTCCACCAGCTCTCTCTGGTGTAATCTACACTAGAAAAGGTTTCCTTGTATGGCACACCCTTCTATAAGCTGTATCTACACTACCAGAAAAAATGACAGCCTTATTAAATTTTGCCTAGTACACCAGGTCAGAGAGTTGCTGTTTTTCAGTGTCAGACTGTGCGCTGTATTTAGCTGTGATACTGAGTACCTTTCCCAGACCTGAGGAAGTGCTCTGTGTAGCTCCAAAGCTTCTCTTTCACTGACAGAAGTTGATCCAATAAAAGATATCAACTACCCCACCTTATCTCTCATGGAAAAGGTACAACGCTCTCATGTAGTTATAAATATAATACATATGTAGAAAGAGAGAATAATATTCTCTGTGCATTTACATAACTTCTTTTTTCAGAAGGTCTAAAACTACTTTACAGAGGTGAGCAAGGACTAATATCTTCACTTTACAAAGGTGGGTAACTGAAACACAGAGAGTGAATTGACTTGGTAAAGATCACACATTGAGCTGTGCAAATAACTGATTTTTCAGTTTATTGGCCAAAGCAAAAAATTGGGGGGAAAATCATTTGGGGTCAACATGATATGAAAACCTTTGTTTTCTCTGTGAACTAAAAAAGTAAAATAAATAAATAAAAATTGTTGCGGGTTCAATAAAACATTTTGTTTGACCTGAAACTATATATTACATTTTTGGTTTTAGTTTTTTTTACCTTTTTAAAATAAAATTCAAAGTGTAAAGTCCATTTTGAATTGAAAAATCAAAGTGTTCTGTTTCAAAAATGTCACAACAAAAAGTTTCCTCTTTATTTGTCCTGACCAAAACACTTCAGAAAATTTGACACATGTTCACTAAATGTTTTGGCTGACCCAAATCTGAATTTTAATTGATTTTTTTGATAAAAGAATTTCTTCCCAGAAATTTCACCCACTAGGAATTTACGTCAGCATGGCTACGTGTCTGAGGGGTGTGAGTGCCCTTGATTGGCATAGTTAAACTGTCCTAACCCATAGTGTAGACAGTGTTAAGTCAACAAAGGAATTCTTCCATCAACCTAGCTACAGCCTCTCGGGGAGGTGGATTACCTATGCTGACAGGAGAACTCCTCTCAGCGGGTGTAGGTAGCATCCATGCTGAAGTGCAACAGTGCAGCGCCGCACCGCTGTAGCATTTTAAATTTAGACCTAGCCAGATGGCAGGTCTATACTTAAAACACTGCCATGGTGCAACTGTGCCGCTGTAGCACTTCAATGAAGACGCTACTATGCTGACGGGAGACCTTCTTCCGTCAGCGTAGTTAATCCACCTCCGTGACAGGTGGTAGCGGCATTGGTGGAAAAGCCCGCCCATTAACATAGTGCTGTCTACACCAGGAGTTAGCTCCGTGTTGCTCAGAGGGGTGAAGTTTTTACATCCTTGCGTGACGTAGTTATACCATAGTTATAGTGTCCATCTGGACTCAGTGTCAGTCAGGCATCAAATCCAGGTGTCCTGATCCCAGCCGGACATTCAGTCCATGAGACCACAGCTGTAGATTAGAGCCAATGTACTGCATGTATTTCTTTTAAAATACATGCAATAAAATATAATAACTATGGTCATTTAAATATTTCAATATATTTTAAATATGCAGCATGCGCAATAAGGACTTACCAAGGTGTCCTACCTATATGGAAAATGTAAGCCATATAATAGACTTTCCATTAAAGGAAAGTTATAAAACATGAGCTAGATATTACCTGGGGGGAAAGTCTGTGAAACTGATATTTTTACTCAGGAAAAGAGAAGATTTTAACCTCTAAATATGCAGAGACACTATATCAATTATCACAAATGTGCATTTACAGTAGGGCTTTTGATGGTTTAAAAATGTTTAGAAAACAAAGCAAAACTACACCCCTGACTGACATGATTATACCAGCAAAAGTTTCTAGTGTGTGATCAAAAGTACTTTACACTTGTGATTTTTCTATTTTCTGTTGGCATACTATGGCATTGCTGGAATAGATAGCAGTGAAACAGCATTAGAAGGTAGTTTTCCATGGCTACTGCGCATATTATGAACATGAGCTGAGTTATCAGGGCCGTCCTTACCCATACCCAAATTTACGGGTGCCCTCCGCAGCTATGTGCTGCTCCAGCCCCTGCTCCGCCTCTTACCCATGGACCCCACCCCTGCCTCGCCTCTTCACACCCCTGCTCCACACCAGCTCCACCCCACTCCACCCCTTCCCCTGAGGACTGCAGCAGGGCTTGGGTACCCTGCACTCACTGGGCGGGGGTAAGTGCAGTGACCTGGCCCCAGCCTGCTCCAAGCCACCAGAGAGTGCTGGGGGGGGGGGGGTGGTTCCCCCCTGCCCCCTAAGCCCCAAGACTGGGAGCCAGGGGAGCAGAGCGGAGTGGGCTGGGGCTGGGTCACTCCACTTCCCGCTGCCCCGTGAGTGCGGGGTCGGGCCCACCCTGCACTCACCAGGCGGCAGGAAGTGGAGCGACCCGGCTCCAACCCACTCCGCGCTGCTGGCTCGTGCTGGGGTGTGGTTCCCCCCTGCCCCACAAGCCTGCTCCTGCCCCCCCCCCCCGCAGAGGCCTGGGGCCACACACACATTCTCCACGGGGGAGCTGCGTAGGGCACCCAAATGGCTAGGTACAGCCCTGTGAGTTATCATCAATATTTGGTGCTACAGAATCTTCCTCATCCCTCTATCACATAATGAAATTTTAACCTTAGAGTATCCTTACAAGATAGCACAGGAATCCACAAAAAGAGATTCTACACAACCATTAGGAGCCTCCCGGTCTTAGGCCCCAATTCATCAGAGCACTTAAGCATACGCTTAACTTTAAACCAATTGAAGTCAGTGAAAGTTAAGCACATGCTTAAATGCTTTGCTGAATACGGATATGATTACTCACTTGCTTAGATTTAAGCTCATGATGAAGTGCTTTTCTAAATTGGGACCTTAGGGAGGTACAGCTACCCTGATTAGCTGCAGTACCAGGTTTACAATGGCATCAGTGGCACTGTGGTGCTGGGCCCATGCTCAGAAGGGGCCGTGGTGCCTGGACTGTGGCCCCGCCCCCACTCCACCTGCACTCCGCCCCAAGGCTCTGCCCCCGCTCAGCCTCTTCTCTCCAAGGCCCCATTGCTCGCTCCTCTCTGTCCTCTCCTCCCCCAACCCCCCGTGCAAGCGGCGGGTGGGGCCTGGCAGGGAGGGAAGAGGCTGAATGAGGCTGGGGCCTCAGGGTGGAGTGTGGGCAGGGCATCGGGGCAGAGCAGAGGATGGGGCTCACAAAATATTAATCCGGCTCTAATTAGCTCAACAGTCCCACAGAAGCAAGGAAATACAGAAACAAAAGAAATATGCAACAAAGGTTCCCTGTAGCAGAGGAACTGATCAACTCTAATAACCAACTCTGCTGTTTTTAAACCTAAAGTAGATCCTTTACACCAAAAGGAGAACAAATATCATCTCACTCAAAGTCGTATTCTGTAGTTGAAGCCAGGAAGTGGGAGCTAGCTAGCCTATCAAAGAATCTATGGTTGAAGCAGGAAGTAACAACCTAAGCCATTATGTTAACATCATCCCTGATGATAGCACAATGAGGTCCCTCCTTGGTGGGCAAACATAAAATTAGATTAGATCAGATCTAGTCTGATTAGATCAGAATTAATTCAAGAGTTTGATTTATTATCTCTCACCAGGGCTGTGTTGCTTTATGATGAGATTTGAGGAAGCCTGAAACATCTTGCAGTGGTGTAAAACAGAAATATATCTGTATTCTGCTCACAATTTGCAGTTTTGCTATTGTTAGAAATTTAAGAGGTGACTGAGGTGTGAATCCAAATCATCTCCCTGGTCATGCCAGATGTACTGTATAACCAACACTGCTGGAAATGCTAAATGACTGTGTCACATGGACAATTTTTAGCATGGGACAATAGATGCACTATCAGCTCAAAAGATAAACAAACATTGCATGTTTTATGATTCTCACTGTGACAAAATACCTGAACACAATGATCCCTCTTCCATACACAGTTATATGTTTATACCATGCAGGACCCTCACAGCACGATGTTCTCACTCCAAAAAGAGCTGTTACATTTTGGTTCTGAAGGTTGTTAGACGTGATTTTTGCATAACCTAAAAGTCTGAGCGCATCAGTGAATAATAGTTAACAACTCCTCACACTGATAAATGTAGGCTGACTAAATGTTGGGTTGTTACATATTAGATGATGGGGGTCCTCAGGCTTCCCTCCCTCTCTCATTTTTCTGCTTAATGAAACAAACTGCTGAGGTTTTAGTCCAGACACCTTGGACTTGATCTGCTGATCTACATCTTTTGCACTCACCTCCACCAGAGCAAAGTGAGTGCAAGGTGAGTGTAACACTGCCATTCTGCTTTGGAAATGAGTACACAAGGCACAGGGCAATGGTTTTCACTTGACTACAACATGAACATGATCCTCCAGCTCAAAATGTGCCATTCTAAACATACATGCAGATTGAAGGTTAGAATACAGGGTCTTAAGGACTTTCAGAGCTTCTCAGGTTCTCTTATCTTGACCCAGTCAAGAGGGGCCTGCAAAATGAACAGTGGCCAAAATTTGAAAGGCAAAATCAAAACAAAATTTCCTTAAAACATCAGGGAAGTGCAAAGATAGAACCATTCATAGAATCATAGAATATCAGAGTTGGAAGGGACCTCAGGAGGTAATCTAGACCAACACCCTGCTCAAAGCAGGACAATCCCCAACTAAATCATCTCAGCCAGGGCTTTGTCAAGCCTGACCTTAAAAACCTCTAAGGAAGGAGATTCCACCACCTCCCTAGGTAACCCATTCAGTGAAGACACTGCAGCCTCAGGTTTATTCTGTAGGCAGATTAGACTGATCAGCTTTTAAAGTAATATTTCCTTTATATCTCTCTCACAGGAATAAGCAGAATTAGGCCATGCTGGAGCTCAGATATCATCTTGACTTTTTGGCTACCATTCTCTTCTACTACATTAAAAGCCAACTACCTGATCTCACTATGTAATGTTTCTATGTTTCTTTAAATTCTTTGTCTAAATAGAGAATAAATGCAGAATGTCATTATCAGCTGGTTCAAGATCAGGGAGAAAAAAATAAAACCTGAGCCTATTCCAAAATGGAGGTGACATGACCAAGGCATGGGTGGTTAAGCCTAATGGCTAGAGCAGGAGTCATGCTTAGTGGTTGGAGCAGCAGTCAGGCACAAGAGTCAAGGGTCACAGCCAGAGTCAGGACCCAAGCCAGAGGTTAGAGCTAGAATCAAGAGTCAAGAGTCAAGCTGAAGGTTGGAACCAGAGTGAGGCTCAGCCAATCAGGCGGATCGACCATTCAGGTGCTCCTACCACAACCCAGCTGAGCTCATTAATCTGCCTGGCGGCTGGGGTACTAGTCCTAAGGCTCAGTTGAAGGACTCACTCTTGACAGAAGAAGTGTGTTTTTTCCCCACCAACCAACTCCTTCATACAATATGTTATTAAACTGTGGAACTCACTGCCACAGGAAGTCACTGTGGCCAAGAACTTAACAAAATTCAAAGTGGGATTATACATTTATGTGGACATGGGAAATATCCAGTTATAATTAATGACAGCAAAATTTTTGGAAAGGATATTAAATATATGACATAGCTCTATCTTAAGACTAGTTAAGTTGTTTGTCCCCATTACTCCTATTGGAAGGCTGTTCCAAAGCCTCACTCCCCTAGTTAGAAACGTTCTTCTAAGTTCCACCTTAAAGATACTCATGCTTAGTTTATATCAATTTGTTCTTTTGCCAACACTGTCCTTTAGAGTAAATAGCTCTTCTCCTTCCTTGGTGTTTTCTCTCAAGATATATTTATAGACCAATCATATCATTCTTCAGTGCTAGGCTAACCAAGCCACGGTCTTTTAGTCCCCTCTTGAAAGATAAGCTCTCCATTCCCTTGATCAACCTAGCAGCCCTTCTGTGCACCTGTTCCAGCTGTGCCGCACTTTGTGTCTCAGAGTTAAAGCCAATCTCAATCACTGTTAAGAGACCAGGATGAGACTTATGTGGGGAGCACATCTGCCTTCTGAGGGGTTCTTCCTCTAAGCATCTGATACTGGCCACTATCAGACAGAGGATACTAGACCTTGGGTCTTATCTGTTATGGCAATTCCTATATTCCTTGCTAAACAGTTTTCTTTATTTTTTTTTTATTACGCATAGGACTATTTCATTGTTTGTTGGTTTTATCCCTACATTGCAATGTAACCCTGTCCTTTTATAGCTAGACCAGACTAGGTTGCTGCATATCACCGTTCAACTGTATTTGAGAAGAGATGGTACCAGTGCACTTGCAGACATCCCTTTGCAGGCTGTGGCATCAGAACCACAAGTATGTTTTCTTGCCATTTGTTTTTTATTTGTTTCCACATGAATAAAGGATGGAACATTTGTGTGAAGGCTACTAGTAATCAGAATATCAACTGTATTGGTTTCAGAGTAACAGCCGTGTTAGTCTGTATTCGTAAAAAGAAAAAAGAAAAGGAGTACTAGTGAGCTGTAGCTCACGAAAGCTCATGCTCAAATAAACTGGTTAGTCTCTAAGGTGCCACAAGTACTCCTTTTCTTTTTTCTTTTTAACTGTATTGGTCTTATTGGTGGCATGAAGAAGCTTCCTCGTGTTTATCTGAGGAATTCCAGTTCTGCACGATTCCAGTTTAGTTCACATGCATCAGATGCAGTAGGCATAAAGCACTGGCATTTGTCTCGCTTAATTACTGACATGTGTTGTTAAGTTTTACAGCTAAGTGGTGACTTCCCATCCCCATGGATTATGTTCATCTATAGAATCTTATTGTTTCCAATAAATGGATTTTCTTCTTTGCTTCTTTAAAAGTATTTAGCTGGCTTTCTAAATTCTGGCCTTGTAAACTCTGAAGCTGTCAGGCTCTCCACTCCAAGACTTTTACATACAGACCTAGATGTGCTCAGATATGATACTGATAAGGGTAGTACAAATGTACAGATTCATTGTAAGTTCCTCAAAGTTTGGTTTGAGAATTTTGTCAGGTGTGATGAAGTAGAGAAGACTATGAGGCATACAGATTCTTCAGTAATGGGAGTCCTTTGAGTACCATAGATAGATTATGGGGACAACTTGTACAGCTGTGTTTTAACCATGTTTTCTGACTCTGTTAGAGCTGTAGCATGCATAGGTAAGGCCTTAAATTTGTAATACAAGAGTCTCTGCAGCATGAATGGCTAGCCCAAGGCAAGGGCCATTACCATGGAAGGCAAGCTAATCACTGATCTGCACTGGCAGGTTGGAATAAGAACATAGCAGAGTTGATCTGTGGATAAATGGTGCTATTTCAAGTGGTTTCCACCAAACCACAGATAAAATACATGGCTGAAACTGATTCTGTGCTATCATGTTCTCATACATTTATTGACAGGTGCTGTTTCACTGCTTTCTAAAGCCACGTTTCCATAATCGGGGGCGGAGAGGGGATAGCCAGAAAAAAAAAAAAAAGGACAGTCAAGAGTGTCATGTTAATATCTAGATCAGCAGGTAAATCTAGTGCAGTATTTAGGGCAATCTACTAGTTGGCCACATCTGCCACCACTTCCTCTGAGGCCTGGTCTACTTTTGAAAGTGGTACGGGTATAACTATTTTGATTAATGGTGTGATTTTTTTGTTTTTGTTTTTACTGAGATACCTACATCCCTAAAAGTCTGTGTGTGCATACACTTATACCAGTATAAAGGAACCTTATGCCAGTGTAGTGGGTGCCATATACCAGTACAGTTATTCCCCTTCCTGTATGGGAATAGCAATACCTGTATACATTAACATTATACTGGTATAACTGCATTCAAACAATGGGGGAGGGGTTTACTGCTTTAACTATACTGGTATAATTTATTATACCTGATAAACTCTGGCATTTTAAGCACTTTGTCACATAGAAGATTTTCCTTAGCTGGGGAAGAGGATTTCCAATAGTAGAGGCTCTGTAATTTAGCAGAGAAAGTCGTAACAGGATGTAGTGGCTGGAAGTAGAAGATAGCTATGTTCAGATTAGAAGTATTGCACAGATTTTTAACATGGATGGTAATTAAAAATTGGCACAATTTTGCTAGGGATGTGGTGTATTCCGCATCCTTTAAGTCTTTTGGATGTGTTTCCAAAAGATATGCTCTGTATAGCTCAAACAGAAGTTATCGGCTTGATGCCGGAATTACAGGGTGAAATTCTGTGGCCTGTGTTATGCAGGAGGGCAGATTAGATGATCAAAATGGTCCCTTCTGGCATTAAAATCTGTTGATCTACTTTCAGTTAGCAGCTGCCTGGAATCCTTATTCTCTGGAGCTGGGGCAGTCATAGGAAAGGTGAAATTTTTTTGCAAAGAAGTATGGCTGTTGATTAATCGCACTTAACTCATGCGATTAACTCAAAATTATTAATCGCGATTAAAAAAATTAATCACGATTAAATCACATTTTTAATTGCACTGTTAAACAATAGAATACCAATAGAAAAATATTAAATATTTTTGGATTTTTTCTACATTTTAAAATTTATTGATTTCAATTACAACACAGAATACAAAGTGTACACTGCTCACTTTGTTATTATTTTTGATTATCATTTTCACAATACAAATATTTGTAAACAAAAGAAACAGTATTTTTCAATTCACCTAATACAAGTACTATAGTGCAAAGTGAAAGTACAACGTACAAATGTAGGTTTTTTTGTTAGATAACTGCATTCAAAACAATGCAAAACTTTAGAGCGGGGTGGGCAAACTACGGCCCGTGGGCCATATCCGGCCCATCAGACCATTTAATCCGCCCTAAACTCCCGCTGGGGAGCGGGGTCTGGGGTTTTCCCCGCTCCAGCCAGGGAGGAGGGTCAGGGGTTTGCCCAGCTCTGCACAGCTCCCAGGAAGCAGCTGGCATGACACCCCTCCGGCTCCTACGTAGTACGCGGAGGTGAGGCCAGGCAGCTCTGCGCGCTGCCCCGTCCACAGGCGCTGCCCCCGCAGCTCCCATTGGCCGCGCTTCCAAGCCAATGGGAGCTGCAGGGGTGGTGGCTGCGGACGGGGCAGCGCGCAGAGCCACCTGGCTGCGCCTCAGAGCCGGAGGGGGGACATGCTTCCAGGAGCTGCTTGCAGTAAGTGCTGCCCGGAGCCTGCACCCCTGAGCCCTTCCTGCGCCCCAATCCCCTGCTACAGCCCTGATCCCCTCCCACCCTCCAAACCCCTTGATCCCAGCCCAGAGCCCCCTCTTGTACCCCAAGCCCCTCATCCCCGGCACCACTCCAGAGCCCACACTGCTAGCCAGAGCCCTCACACCCCTCCCCAGTACCCCAATCCCCTACCCCAGCCCTGATCCCCCTCCCGCCCTCCAAACCCCTCGATCCCAGCCTGGAGCCCCTCTTGCATCCCAAACACCTCTTCCTGAGCCCCACCCCAGAGCCCTCACCCCCAATTTCCTGAGCATTCATGGCCCACCACACAATTTCCACACCGTGATGTGGCTCTCAGGCCAAAATGTTTGCCCACCCCTGCTTTAGAGCCTACAAGTCCACTCAGTCCTACTTCTTGTTCAGTCAATTGCTAAGACAAACAAGTTTGTTTACATTTACGGGAGATAATGCTGCCCACTTCTTATTTACAATGTCACCAGAAAGTGAGAACTGGCGTTCGCATGGGACTTTTGTAGCTGGCGTTGCAAGGTATTTACGTGCCACATATGCTAAACATTTGTATGCCCCTTCATGCTTTGGCCACCATTCCAGAGGACATGCTTCCATGCTCATTAAAAAAATAATGTGTTAATTAAATTTGTGACTGAACTCTTTCAGGGAGAATTGTATGTCTCCGGCTCTATTTTACCTGCATTCTGCCATATATTTCATGTTATAGTAGTCTCGAATCATGATTCAGCACATGTTGTTCATTTTAAGGACACTTTCACTGCAGATCTGACAAAACGCAAAGAAGGTACCAATGTGAGATTTCTAAAGATAGCTACAGCACTCGACCCAAGGTTGAAGAATCTGAAGGGCCTTCTAAAATCAGAGAGGGATGAGGTGTGGAGCTTGCTTTCAGAAGTCCTAAAAAAGCAATACTCCAATGCGGAAATTACAGATCCCAAACCACCAAAAAAGAAAATCAACCTTCTGCTAATGGCATCTGACTCAGACGATGAAAATGAATGTGTCGGTCTGCACTGCTTTGGATTGTTATCGAGCAGAACCCGTCATCGGCATGGACGCATGTCTCCTGGAACGGTGGTTGAAACATGAAGGGACATATGAATCTTTAGCCCATGAAGTGGGCAACATGATCTCTTGCAAATAAAAACAAACTTGTTTGTCTGAGCAATTGGCTGAACAAGAAGTAGGACTGAATGGACTTGTAGGCTCTAAAGTTTTACATTGTTTTATTTTTGAATGCAGGTTTTCCCCCCTACATTTGTAAGTTCAACTTTTATGACAAAGAGATTGCACTACAGTACTTGTATTAGGTGAACTGAAAAATACTATTTCTTTTGTTTTTTACAGTGAAAATATTTGTAATAAAACTAAATATAAAGTGAGCACTGTACACTTTGTATTCTGTGTTGTAATTGAAATTAATATATTTGAAAATGTAGAAAACATTCAAAAATATTTAAATAAATGGTATTCTATTATTGTTTAACAGTGCAATTAATTGCGATTAATTTTTTTAATCATGCAATTAATCACAATTAATTTTTTTAATTGCTTGACAGCCCTACAAAGAAGTCTAGATCAGGTACCTCCATACTGCTCAAATTCACAGATAATGTGTAAGGAGGTCTAGGTTGCAAATCAATATGTGGGTGTGAAGTCTAACAAGTCTAAGGTGGTTTAACTCACACTCTTTGAGGTAGCTGAAAGAAGGTGTAAATTTCACCACTTACAATTCTCTTAAATTCACCTAGACTCTCTTTTGAATTTGACTTTTGATTCAGAACTTGACACAAAGCCAAAATGTGATGGGAAACCAGATGAAATACTCGGTATGAAGTTGAGAAATAATGCTAGTGAGGAAGCTTGTGTGGGTTGGTTTAGTGGGAGTTTCAAACAACTGGATTTTTAACAGATTATTTTGCTGGTGCTGTCAAAAGGTTACAAGTAGGTGAAATACTGAGATCAAATATTATGAAAATTAACCAGGCTGACAATAACCTGAGGAAATATATTTCTGTATTTTATATAAAATGAAAAAAAAATCACATTATTGTCTGGAAAAAAACAATGGAGAAAGGCACAAGATGGTAGCAAAGGTAAGATGGAGCAAAGAAATATGGAAATAAACGTGTAGATTTTAGACCATCTTTCCACTTGGGACAGGTTGCTTTGGACACTGCTTTGATTTACTTTTCATTTAATTACATTTCAGTTAGTGTGGCTGTTCCCCAGCCTCTCTCACTTCTCTTCTTAGCAAAGGGGCCCATTGTTATCTGCTGGCTTCTCTTCACTGACCAAAAGAGCATAAGCTTCTTGGGCAGGGGTTCTCAAACTGGTAGTCGAGACTCCTCAGGGGGTCATGAGGTTCTTACATGGGGGGTCGTGAGCTGTCAGCCTCCACCCCAAACCCAGCTTTGCCTCCAGCATTTATAATGGTGTTAAATATATAAACAAGTGTTTTTAATTGATAAAGGGGGGTTGCACTAAGAGGCTTGCTACGTGAAAGGGGTCACAAGTACAATAGTTTGAGAAACACTGTTCGTGGGTAATGGCCAAAGAATGGGTTGTTTTGGGGTTAATGCAGTGTTTGGTAAAACTGGAAGTTTTTGGTAAAACTAAAAGTTTTAGTGGAAGTTTGCTAACTGTAAAGGATCTTTGGACATCTTATCTTCCCACACCACTCCCTCCAGCACAGATACATGTAACAAAACAAATGGATGCTTAAAAAGCAGACTGAAGCAAGATTAAACATGGAAGAGGGCTAAAGCAGTGGTTGGCTCTGGATCCAGAGTAGGGTTAGACTAGGATTTAGGTTCAATGGTGAAGAATCAGGTTAGGGTTTAGTTGTTCCCAAAAGGTCTGAAGCCCAAACAGAAGAAATCTCATGAGATTAACTGAGATTTCTGCCATTTTGAATGATAAACTGATCTCACAATTATTCTATCTCATGAGATATTAACTCAAGATGGAAGAGACTTCACAAGAACAGCTTGAAAGATTTTGGACTTTTCTGCTCAGACTCTGAATCAAAACAACAGCGGTAAGTTTCAATATAAAGTCTTGTGTACGCATAACAATTACACTGACTGAAGTAAATTGGTTTAAAAACTGATTTAACAAATTGAATGGAATTACACCATTTGAATTAATTAAATTTAAATGATTCCTTACCTAAAGGATTCTAAACTACACTGTGATCCTTTAATCTGACCTTCTGTAGAACACAGGCCGTAGAACTTCCCCAAAATAATTCCTGTTTGAACTGGAGCATATCTTTGAGAAAAACATCCGACCTTGATTTTAAAATTGCCAGTGATGGAGGAATCCACCACTATCCTTGATAATTTGTTCCAGTCAACGGTTTATTTCCCCTCACAGTTTAAAATGTATGCCTTATTTCTTGTGTAAATTTGTCTAGATTCAACTTCCAGCTATTGGAGTGTGTTATATCTTTGAATGCTAGATTGAAGAGCCCATCATCAAATATTTGTTCCTCATGTGGTTATACATTTATTTTAGCACACTAGCTCAATCAGAGCCAGTGTGTCCTTCCTTGAGCTGGAAATTACGCCTCCAGCTCCTGTGTAGACATTCCCCCAGGAGTAAAACATGTGTTAATGGCTGCAGGATTGAGACCTAAGTTTTTTGGTACACTTTATTACTTCTCCCTTCTAACCATACATATTTCTCCAAATAAGCAGCCTGGTAATATTATGGTTTGTGTAGATTTCAAGAAAACCAGAAGAGGTGCACAGTCCACCCCTAGGATTTTTTATATTTAGATCAGCGTTTAATATGTGTGTGAATGTATGTAGGAGTGTGTGGTTTTTGTAAAAAGATTTTACAGATACTAAATTATGTACATATTGTGACAGGGTCGGGCCAGATGGCTACAGGAGAGTGATTTTTTTTTTTTTAAACAGGGACAGGAGTGTGGTCAAAGGGTCAAACGAAGGGAACTGGACAGGGACACCAAGCAGAGAACCCCGGACAGCGCCCACTGCTCCTCAAAGGCATCAAGGGAGTTGGTGGACGATGCCCAGAGGAACTCTGCCCGGATACGTGAATGGACAGAGGATCGGAAATAGGCCCCACAGTCACAGGAGACTCCATCGGCCAACCTTCTCACTCTGGTTTTATAGATGGCCATTTTAGCTAGGGCCAGGAGGAGGTTGACCAGGAGGTCCCGCGACTTTGTGGGGCCATGGATAGGGAGTGCATAAATAAGAAGGTGAGGGGAAAAGTGTAACCAAAAGCGTAACAAGATATTTGTGTGAAGCTGGAATAGGGGCTGCATCCTGGCACACTCCAAGTATATGTGTGCCAGGGTTTCCCTCACGCCGCAGAAGGGGCAGGTGTCTGGGATAGGGGTGAACCGCGCCAAGTACACGCCCGTGCTCATGACTCCATGAAGGAGCCGCCAACTGATATCCCCAGCGGGCCTCGCGACCAAGGTGGAGTACAGGCTGGCCCACCGGGGTTCCTCACCCTCCAGAGGTGGCAGGAGGTCCCACCATTTTGTATCGGGGTGGGACGCGAGAGTGAGGACGTGAAGGGTGTGGAGCACAAGCGTGTATAGATGTTTCCTTGGCGCGGTCTGGAAGCAGACCGGCTGCAGCTCGTGCAGCTGGCTCATGGTGAAGGGGCGGGGGGGTCGGTTGGGTCCACAGGGCAGGGGCCCGATGAAAAGGTCCAGCGGGCCTGTGATGGAGGGTGGGCGGGGCGCACCCTCGTGCAGGACCTGGTGGAGGTAAACCTGAGCAGCGGGTGGCAAAGTGGCCCTCACCTCCTGAAGTACGCGTTGGGGAGTACGAGGTCTGGAGAGCCCCATGCGCTGAGCAAGCGTCAGGGGATCTAGCCAGTCTCCCCGGTCGTAGTCCAGGAGGTCTCCGACTCTTGTGACTTCTGCCAGGACCAACCTCTGGCGCACTGAGGGGGACTCCGCCACCTGCACACGGAGCTGGGGGTTGTGTAGCAGGGGCTCCGCGAGGAGATCTGCCCCCCTCGGTGGCCGCCACAGACCTGGTCATTGAAAGCAGTTTCCAGGTCCGGAGGAGGTCCTGGTAGAAGACCGGCAGCCTGGAGAGGTCTCGCGGAAGACCTCTCGGATGGAGATAAAGGAGCTGCCGGTCGTATCGGAGCCCTCGGAAGCGGCACAGGAAGGCGTTTGCCAGTATGCTCCACGCTGGACTACCTGCACCATACAGGAACCTCTGCAGGGCCTGGAGGCAGAAGACATGGACCTGAGCGTGCAGACACTTCAGGCCCTGCCCTCCCTCCTCCAGGGGTAGATGGAGGACCCCTGCAGGGACCCAGTGCAGTCCTGACCAAAAGAACTCCAGAATCGATGTCCGGAGATTGGCCAGGAAACCCGGGGCCGGGATCAGGGTGTTGAGCCGGTACCAGAGCATGGACACAACTAGTTGATTAAGCACCAGCACTCTCCCTCGAAGGGAGAGACACCGGAGTAGTCCTGTCCATTTCCCGAGCCACTCTATCACCCTGCCCTCCAAATCGTGCCAGTTCTCTGGCAGAGAGGGATGAGTTGCAGAAAGGTAAACACCGAGATAGAGCAGCAGACCCACGCTCCACCGGATGGCCTGAAGCGCGGGTGGGAGGGAGCTCACCTGCCAGCCGTCCCCGACCACGAGGCCAGAGCTCTTGACGCAGTTGACCCAGGCGGAGGAGGCTGCTGAATAGATGGCCTAGCAAGCCTCCACCCACGCCAAGTCACCCGGGTCCTGGACCACAAGGAGCACGTCATCGGTGTATGCCAACAGGACCAGCTGCAGCTCCAGCTCCTGCAGCACCAACTCCGTCAACCTCCTACAGAGGAGACAGAGGAAGGGCTTGATCGCCAGAGCGTACAGCTGGCCCGAGAGGGGGCACCCCTGCCATACTCCTCGCCTGAAGCTGACTGGTTCGGTCAGGGTCCAGTTGAGCCTGACCAGACACTCTGCGGAGGTGTACAGCACCCGGAGAAAACCCACAAACTGGGGTCTGAAGCCAAACGCTCGCAGAGTGCTCAGGAGATACCCGTGGTCCACCCTGTCGAACGCCTTCTCCTGATCCAAGGACAGGAGGGCGAACGACAGACCATCCCTACACCCGAGTTCCAAGAGGTCCTAGACCAGATACAGGTTGTCAAGGATGCTGCAGCCCGGGACGGTGTAGGTCTGGTCTGGGTGGACCACATCCACCAGCATGGACCCTAGCCGGAGCGAGATGGCTTTTGCTACGACTTTGTAGTCTGTGCTGAAGAGCGAGATGGGACGCCAATTTCTTAAATCGCGGAGGTCTCCCTTCTTCAGCAATAAGGCGAGCACAGCTCGCCTGCATGAAAGAGGGAGGACCCCACTCTGTAAAGACTACAGGAGAGTGATAGAAGGCAGATATATTAGCTCCAGGTTGAGTAGGTCCCTTTTCCTTGGGTAAGGCAACAGGGAAGGTTCCAGAACAATCAGGAACTTTCTGGAAACAATTAAGACAGACAGGCTGATTAGAACACCTGCAGCCAATCAAAAAGCTGCTAGAATCAATTAAGGCAGGCTAATCAGGGCACCTGAGTCTAAAAAGGGCCTCACTTCAGTTTGTGGCATACGTGTGAGGAGCTGGGAGCAAGAGGTACTAGGAGCTGAGAGTGAGAAGACGTACTGCTGGAGAACTGAGGAGTACAAGCATTATCAAACACCAGGAGGAAGGTCCTATGGTTAGGATAAAGAAGGTGTTGGGAGGAGGCCATGGGGAAGTAGCCCAGGGAGTTGTAGCTGTCACACAGCTGTTCCAGGAGGCACTCTAGACACCTGCATTCCACAGGGCCCTGGGCTGGAACCCGGAGTAGAGGGCGGGCCCGGGTTCCCCCCCAAACCTCCCAACTCCTGGTCAGACAAAGGAGGAGTTGACCTGGACTGTGAGTTCATGAAAATAGCCAAACTGAGGGCTGCTGTGAATCTCAGAGACGAGCAAATCTGCCAATAAGCGCAAGACCCACCAAGGTAGAGGAGGAACTTTGTCACAATATATGCAATGTAATAAGATTTGACTTTTCCCCCCTCTGCTTTCTATGTAAAGAGAGCACTGATCTTGGGATTAGGGGAAATTCTGGTAAACCTGAGTATTCATTTTCTCTTATATAAGGTGAAAATTCAGGGAAGTCCCCAAAATATGTTTGGAAAAGACAGGTTGTTGGTTTATTTTTTAAGGAAAATTTGGAAGAAACACAGTATAGTATATTCCCCCCTTTTTAAAACCAAACATTCAAGCGTGATTATCTTCTCTTTGTTAAGCTAAATAGATTGAATTTCTTCAGTCTATCATTATAAGACATGTTTTCCAATCTTTTACTCATTCTCATGGCTCTTCTCTGAACTCTCTCTAGTTGTTTTTTTTTTAACATTCTTCTTGGAATGTGGACGCCAGCATTGGACAAAGTATTCCAGCACCAGTTCCACCAGGGCCAAACACAGATATAATATAACCTCTCTACTCCTACTTGAAATTCCCCTGTTTATGTGCTGTAACCTGGCTAGGCTAGGCTAGGCTAACCGTGAGGAGAGGCAGAGGCAAACCAAGATAAAAGGGATAACTTTAAACTTTTAAAACTTTAAAAGGAAAAACCCAAAAATTGTACCTGGAGCATAAACAGAATATTACCAAGTACTTACTACTTACAATAATAAACTATAGGTTAACAACACATTAACGTTTACGAGTTTGTACCTTCCTCACTCTGGGTAGTTAATACCAAACACACTGTTATTAGCAAGAACAAAAGAGATTACTCAACAATATACTGTGTCACTTCAGAGGAGAATCAACTTTTCCACTCCTTGGCTGTAAGTCCAGGTCCACTTGTGCTGTCCTGTTCTTTGCTTCTCTTCAGCTTGAAGTGCTCCTTAGATTTGATGTTCCTGTAGCTTGTACCTCTTTTCACCAAGTTTACCCACAAGCGGGGTTTCTTCACCTGATGGGCCCTCACTTGTCCATTAGGCACCTTTGAACTGTACTCCTCCAAAAAATGTTCACACAGTCATTCTCTCTGTTCATATACTTTAGATCCTTTGTCAGTGGGCTTCTTGTTTACTGTTTTCAGGATCTGTTTTCATGTAACACAGCTTTTTGATCAATTCCTTTTTTCACCGGTTGTATTTCCTTTCCATTTCTTCCCTTGATTCTCTCTCTCTCTCTCTCTCTGGAACATTTGCAGATTTCATTTCCTTCTACTTCGCTTCTCTAATAGTGTCTGTTTACATACACAGGTCTATTTTCCCCTTGTTTTTCCTGATCTGGAACCTTTTGTATTTTCCTTCTTTCCTCCTTCTCACTTCCCAGTCCCCTACTTTTATTCTTCTGTTCTTTTATTTTATCCCTCACCTCCTATGCCAGCTCCTGTTCATCTGCAAGCTCAGCATCTAGATCCCTCTCCTTCCTTCCTTCTTCTCTAATAGCTTTTTCCAGCTGCCCCCTTCATGAGGATTCTGAGCCCCCTCCCCAGCTCGAGCTGCCCTCTCATTGGCTTTCCCCGGGACAGCATCCTACATTGGTGGTGGTAGTGCCAGGGCCAGGGCCACGGCTACTACATATGGATAAAGATCGCATATACCCTTTTGGCCACAGCATCGCACTGGGAACTCATTTAGATTCTAAATGTTTCTAAATAATTCTAAGGTTTCTAAACCAATTTAGTTAAACCAGTACAACTTTCTCATAGAAACAATACCTGAAGTTCAAAGATGTTCAGACTTAAGATTCCAGTTTTGTTCTGTTTTGTTAATAATAATAATAATGAAAAAAGCCAGTGGCTACTCTTTTTGATAATGAATTTAGCAACTTCCTAAAAAAAAAAAGCCACAAAATTTTAAAGCAATTTTAAAGTAATTTCTTTCTTTTCCACACATCTAGAAGGCAAAATAAATCTGTAAAGTTGATCAAATGTGAATTTTTAAAAAAAGTACAGGATTCACCTTTGCATTATTCCAGTTTTATACTGCTGTAATGCCATTAAAATCACATTGTTTTTATATAGGATTTGTAAATAAGATACAAATAATAAGTCTGTACTGAACTCTACATTCCTTTTGTGCTTTTAAAAAAAAATTCTGGGAATCTGTAAGGGGAAAATTTCCCAACCACATGATTTGGAATAAGGCTAGTGGAGAAGCTACTAACAATCCCTAAAACATGTACAAAATAAACTCTGCGTTACTGATTGTATAATTACACTTATTGTGTAATGAGTCGCTGATACATATATGCACTGTATTTACATAATGTTCTCCTCATTTAGAAGTAACAAAATAGCCCTTGACACTGTAGTGGAAGTCAACAGCTTTAAAATAATCAATGTAGACTATTGTGTCAAAACAATACCTGAATTTAAAGAGCCTCAAATTATGCATCAATACAGTAGACTAATAGCTCACATATATGCAAATCATCTGTTTCAAGAAGCCCTTAATTACGTGTACAGTGATTTATATATTTTCATAGGGTCTCTTTTTTAACCTTTCTTTGGATTCAAAGAAAAAAAATCAACTCAAATTCACAAAGCTAAGTTTAAAGGGTGATCAGCCAATGAACAAAAGTAGCATGCCACCATTTTTACATCTATTTATTGATAAAGAGGGCCTGGAGGAATTTTTTTTTTCCAAAAAAGGAGAAGGGAAGGGTTCTGAATGTTTTCTGCATTCTGCAGGACTGAGTAATTCAGAGGGAAGGAATTTTAATACCTATTTAACTTCAGTGGTTAATTAGCATTTTGGAGAAAGGACATCTTTCTTAAAGCTACAGCACTCTCAACACTTCAATTAACAAGAGAGAGTTCACAATATCCATGCTCTGAAACATCTGGGGAAGACCAGATTTGATACTCTGAATATTTCTAACATGAAAAAGACAACAAGGAAAGAATTTTAAAAAAACTAAAAACCTGTCAGATCTTCTTTGCATCTCCTAAAACAACAAAAAAGGGCACAAAGCCAAATGCTTAAAAAAATCTTTGTGGGTAACCCAAGGACTAAGTTTAACCAACCAAAGAAAACATTTAAATGTTAAGGCTGGAAAGTAAGATAAAGAACAACTAAGATATCCAATGGGTGTCAAACCTGTTGCTTCCTGTTTGCCTTGAACTAGAGTTGACCAAGTTCAACACCATTTTTTAACCCAAAGGCAGTTGACCTATGTTTGGACATGAGTTCGTTTGAAAATTAGTCTCTCTATTAAGAAGTGGTTGACACTAAGATAAAATCTGAGAACCCCTTCTATTTGGAACAGTAAGTATAGAATACATTTAATGGCTTTATTTCTTAAGCGAGCATATTATAAAAAAAAACAATGACACTAGCTGGGAGAGACCATCATAATGTTGATTTTATGTAAAATGGTAAAAAAACAAATGAACAAACAAAAATCCTAACCCCAAAACCAAATTTTTTTAAAAAAATCCCTACATTAAAAAGAGCAGAGGGCTGAGAAAAGTCACACCTTTTAAATTGGCAGCTTATCAAAAACATTTTTAAAAATAATTGAAGAGGTGCAAACCGCTGAAGGAATTGTGCTGCTTGCAAACTGGAAAGTGTCTCATGTTCTTTGGTATGTGACATATTTTGACCTTTGACATGTGTCAGCACAATTTTTGTACAAGTCCAGGCTACTAGCCACTAGTGACTGATAAACAGGGGCTATCTATTATGGTAGCCTCTTCACATGGTACTCTGCAAAGATGCATACATCTATTTGTTTTACGCTCTCTAATTATGTAGTTCTAATCTACACGATAGCACAGCCAAAGAGATGTCACTGAAGGTTTGCGCAGCAGATGTGCCATGCCAGCTGTCTATACAATTTCCTCTCTGTTAGAGGTGAGAAGATGCTGCAGGCTCAGGTTCTGAGGCATCTCCTATTGGGCTGTATATTGAAACCTTACCACCTCTAACATTACAGAAGGCATTTGCAGGGTGCCTACAGGCAGAGGATGAGATAATTAAACAGCAGAACCTGTGCTCAAGAGCTCATTGTTTAAGGTTTTTCAAAATGAAATTGCTTTTCCTCAGTGCCCTTTTTCTTCCTTAAACATTATTCTTCTGACAGCGTTACAATAAGAGTTCTTTTCTTTTCAGAGCAGGTATTGAGACAGAAAGCATGGAGCTGTTGTTATTAGCACGAGTCAAGTGATCTGGTTTCTATTCTCACCTCTCACAGATTTCCTGAGTGACCAACATGGACAAATCATTAAAGCCAACATTTTCAAAAGTGGCCACTGATTTTGGGAGCACACGTTGATATGCTGTGACTGTCCTCCCCACTGCAGGGAATTGGTGTAAGTGTTGTGTATGCGTGCCAGTCTCCTGGATTTTTGGTAGTGTAGTGGGTGTACCGCACACTGAGGGTATGTCTACACTAGGAACACTACAGCTGCAGTGCTGCCGCTCTGGAACTGTAGCATAGATACAAGGAAGGGGTTCCTCTGTGACTAAGGACTTGGCTACACTTGCGAGTTACAGTGCATTAAAGCAGCCCTGGACCTCATGACCCGTCCACACTGGCAAGGCATGTAGAGTGCTGCTGGTACTCCACCTCGGCGAGTGGAATAATGTTTGATGCGCCCCTGCTGGAGTGCCCCAGTGCCAGTGTGGACTCCCTGGCCTGTTAACGCGCTCTGTGGACGCCCTGGCCTGTTAATGCGCTCTGATCGGCCTCCAGAAGTGTCCCACAATGTCTGTTCTAGCCACTCTGGTCATCATTTTGAACTCTACTGTCCTGCCCTCAGGTGACCAACTGTCAGACCCGCCCTTTAAATTCTCTGGGAATTTTGAAAATTCCCTTCCTGTTTGCTCAACCAGGCGTGGAGTGCTCTCAGCGAATCTTTCCAGGTGACCATGTCTCCACACGCCAGGCGATCCCCAGTATGGAGCAATGGCGAGGTGCTGGATCTCATCAGTGTTTGCAGGGAGGAAGCTGTCCAGTCCCAGCTGCGCTCCAGCTGTAGGAATTACGATCCCTTCGGGCAGATATCAAAGGACATGATGGAAAGGGGCCATGACCGGGACGCACTGCAGTGCAGGATTGAAGTGAAGGACCTGCAGAATGCTTACCACAAAGCCCACGAGGCAAATCACCACTCCGGTGCTGCCCCTGCCACCTGCCATTTCTACAAACAGCTGGATGCGATACGTGGGGGTGACCCCACCTCCACTCCGAGTACCACCATGGACACTTCGGACCCCAGTGCAACAAGGCAGGAGGAGGAGGAGGAGCAGCAGCAAAGCGGGAGCGAGTATGCTGAGGTGGAGGAAGACACCCCGGAATCCTTAGATGCATGCAGCCAGGAGCTGTTCTCAAGCCAGGAGGAAGGTAGCCAGTCGCAGCAGCCGGTGCTTGGGGAAGGACAAACACCAGAGGAGGTTCCCAGTAAGCGGCTTTTATTTTGGGAATGAAGTTGTTCGGTGTGGGCTCTTGGGGAGAGGAGGGTTCGGGCTGCATGCATGCTTAGATGCGGAATAGGGCGTTGATGTGCTCTCTCAGATCGCAGTAATTGGCCTCAGTGATCTCTTCAAAGGTCTCATCCAGAAGTTGGGCAATGCGATTAATAGCCTTGCAAACTTGCATCAATACGATTCCAATGGTCAATTTTCCCACCAGACTGGTTAGCAACTGATCGGTAGCTGTCTGGAGTTGCCAGCTTCCAGACTGCAATAGCCACTTGCTTCTCCACCGGCAGGGCAGCTCTCAATCTCGTGTCCTTGTGCCACAGGGTGGGGACAAGCTCATCACACAGTCCCATGAAAGTGGGGTTCCACGGTGGTGAGCAGGTCCGTGAATGCCACAAGCAATCTCGTGTTGTATTCGTTACTCGAGTCTGTATCATCGTTGGAGTCCTCACTGTCAGTTTGGATCTTAAGGAGTAACTCGACTGCCAAATGTGACGTGCTGGCGAGACTTGTCAGCATATTCCTCAGCAGTTCGGGCTCCATTCCTGCAGACTGAAAGGGAAGACAGAGCGCGCAGTACAAAAAACGTTGAAAGATGGCACCAAGTGTGGACGGAAGAACAGGGCTTGCTGGGATGCGAACCGATGCATCACGGGGCGTTGGGACAGGACCCAGAATGCCCCGCACTCTCTGCACCCTTCCTACAAGCCACAGCGCCAGAATGGGAAGAGGTGCTCTGTGGGGTAGCTGCCCATAATGCACCACTCCCAATGCTGCTGCAAGTGCCACAAATGTGGCCACACCAGTATGCTTGTTGCTGTCAGTGTGGACAGACTGCAGCGCTTTCCCTACTGCGCTCTCTGAGGGCTGGTTTAACTCCAAGTGCTCTACATCTGCAATTGTAGCCATGCCCTAAATCCACCTCTACGAGAGGTGGCAACTAGGTCGAGGGAAGAATTCTTCTGTTGATCTAGCACTGTCAACACTGGGGCTTAGGGTGGTTTAACTACATCTCTCAGAGGTCTCTCACCTCTGGCAGTACGTCTCTCCTGTGTTGAAGATTATGAAGCTCTTCTGCTGGCTGGATGTTGCACCGCAGATAAACACAGCTTCAGGTAATGAGTCAGCCAGTTCATGACAATGCCTCAGGCTCAATTTTCAGAAGTGCTGAGCACCTCCAGCTCCCATGGAGGCCTGTTAGAGCAGTGAGTGCTCAGCACTTCTGAAAATTAAATCCAAGGTATCTAAAGTTGGGCATCAAAAAATGGAGGCATGGAAAATTAGAAGCCCCTTTTGAAAATGTGACCATTAACTTCTCAGTGCCTAGTTTTAAAACAGGGATGAAAATACCTACTTCAGAGGGCTATTATGAAGCTACAGTAATTTTCTATGCAATACTGATCTTTGGATGGAAGATGTTTCATGAGTGCAAAGTAATAATAATAATAATAGGAATATTAATGAATAGTTTCATTGTAGTTTGATGCCATAAATAAACAAAAAACTATTACCCAAAGGCATATTTTCTGATGATTGCATTCCCCCTCCCCCCTCTTTTTTTTTTTTTTTTTTTTTTTTTTTAAGGAAAGGACAATACATTCTGACTTCATTAAAAAAATGTTTACATTGAGAGGATAAGTATCAAAACTCTTCTCCCAAATAACTATGAAGTAGTGATGGCCAGACCTAATAAGTTTCAGAGCTTAGGGTTAGTTTGGATACGCACCCTTGTGATCGGGTAGTTATCTGAGGGTTTAGCTGACTTCTTAATCTCCAAAATTGGGCAGGAAGTCTAGCTCTCATGTGATTTCTGGTACTTTTCTGCTTCCAGCCAGGCAGGAAATACTATGAGAACAGCCTTTCCTGTGGTGCATCAGAACTTCCACTTCCAGACCTAGTGTTAACCCACAACAGCAGAAGTTTGAAAATGAAAAACAACCACTAAATAATAAATAAGTTAATCAAAACTTTTTAGAATTTTAAATAGGGTCAGCTAAAGTGAGGTTAACTTACACTGTAAACTGCTCAGGCAGGGATCTTATGTTTTTACGTGACTATTAAGCACTTTGAACAATAATTATATAAATTATAATAATAGGACTTGAGGGGGTGAGCTTGTTTTTGTTTTATCTCAGATAGTTTACCCATCCCAGATTTGAACACGTTCCTGTAGAGCTGTAATGTGATATATTATGACTGTTTGTAGCAACCAGATTCATCAAAGCATTTAAGCATACACTTAACTTGGTGTGACTTCCATGGATTTTAAGCAGATACTTAAGTGCTTTGCTGTAGAGAGAGGGACTTAATTAATCATTTGCATAAGTGCTTTGTTGAATCAAGGCCTATATCTCCAATATAATTCTTGCCTACTCCCTGTTCAAATCCCAGAGTTGCCAACTGTCAGAATTTTATCCTGTGACTTTTGATATTTGGTGTCTCACTTAATGCCTTAGCTCCTGGAGTCATGTTATTTTACAAGAATGTCAGCTTTCTTTTTTATTTTTAAATAGACGTTTCTAGCCCTCACAGATTTGCAGAAAATGCTTGAAATCATCATCCAAGTGTACTCTAATGGCTCAAAATCTAGGAGGCAAATAAAAAGAATCCCAAACTTATTATTAAAAAAACCCTCCTGATTATTTAAGTCAATCTCATAATATTGGGGTGCCTGACTCATGATTTTTGAATGCTTGGAGTTGGTAATATTGCATTTTGAGCTCTTCACAAACTCTTCTCCCATCTGCTCTATTTGCTTCTTTCTCCCAGCCCAATGCCTTGTTCCACACTGCCCCCTGCATTTGGAGCTGACTTCAAATTAATCTTTGCCAAGTATGCTAGTGTCCACACAGAACTCAAATTACCTCTGGTAATTGTACACCCTACATCTTTTAGGATATAAGATGTTCAGAGCCTGGACCCCATTTTCTGCATCTTTTTTTCTACAAAACTTTAACAACTAGAGCTGGTTGAAATATGAAAGTCTATTTTTGCAAAAAATTCAAAATTTTGAAGTTGTTTTTCTTTTTAAGGATTTGGAATGGCCCCATTTTTTGTTTTAGAAACCTTTTCATAATCCCCCCATAATGTGATATTTTAATTTTTTTATTTACATCAGTATCAATATTTTTATCAAAATAGTTGTTGACAGTGCAACCATTTGGGCTACATTTCTGATTAAAAAAACCCCCAAAATATATAGGGGAAAAAAGTATTAATTGTTTCACAAAAACAAAAAAAATTCTGACAACGTTGACAGTTATGGGGGAAATTTTTTATCTGAAATAAAAAAAGACCATTTAAAAAAAATGGTTTAAAAAATTTCTACCAGCTCTGTCAACACCACAGTTGAAGTTGCTTTACAATTTCTACTTAAAGCAGGAATAAAATCTGCTTCATAATTTAAGGATTTAATTTATTCTCCAAAATTGGCACAATAAAATTCAAGGGCCAACTGAAGTTTCCATGTAACTTTTTTTGTGAAATTTTTGATAGGGAACAAAATTTCCCCATTTCCCCATGTATCTCCACCCTCATTCTGAAAACCAGCTGGCATCCTCGACTGAGATCACAAGTGTAATACATCAATGTGCACACAAATGCAGATTTCAATTCTTATAATGACCACCACATTTAGAACAATCACAACTTGGATCACTCATTCACATAACTTTACCTAACCATTATAGGGTGAAAATAATCTCAGAGTCATTATCCGCAAACTAGTATTTCATGTACCTCGTTTACATACACCAGTACAAAACTATATAGAGAACTAAGTACAATATCATCTATCAAACCAACCCTCTATTACTCAAAGGACATGAACATATAACCATAAATAAACATGGTTAGAGTGAAGGCTGCCTGTTAGTTGTTCAGGATCAGGGTGGAGACATGTGGGTTATGTGTGGCAGAAGGGTGGTTGCTGAGGTTCAGAAGAGGAATCAGTGATGGGTGTGTAGATGAGGTGTTGAATGACTTAGCTGTTCATTCCCTTGTTTCTTGTTTTTATTGGTTTGCATTGGTGGAGTATGTAGTCTACAAACTAAAGCAGTCCTGCACTAAAGGGGCCTTCAATATGTGGATCTCCCCTTTCCTGCTTGGCGGGAGAGAGCACTGCCTCCAGGATCCTGTTTTCTTCCCCTCCCCCTCTTCTCCACCCCTCTTCCCCACCCTTTCCCTATTCTCCGCTCTCTCAATAGAAACAAGAAAGCAACTTGTTGTATTCAGAAAGCATGCAATAAAACAAAGCATCAGTGAGGAGAGAGGCTCTATAAGCAGAGCTCATGTCACATTCTGGTATCAGGGTGCTGTTTTAAACTGGAACACTGTATAAACATTTTTGGCAGAATCCAACAAACACAGACTTTGCACAAGCTCCCAGAGCAGCACAGCCTGATCACCAGAAATGTGACCTCTTCAGCAGAGCTCCAAACCTTACAGAGACAGGGTGCTGGAAAATATAGCCCTGGCATTCCATCCGGTTCTTACACCAAAAAAGACTACATTTACCCTATCATATACATTATAACTTTTGAGTGCTATACTCAGTCCATAACTACTTTATTCCATTCCTCATTTATAACAACAATATACATAGCACTTGACTGCCTTCCAAATAGCTTACACCCTAAAGCAATGCTTAAAAAGGACCGGGTAACCTGAAACTAATCAATTTAAAAAACAAGTTAAAAGTCAGTTTCAGGTACTACACCTATCTCTGAATCCCCACCACTATTTTTTTTTGGTGAGAGTTTTACATTACATTTTCCTGTTTTAGAAAAATGGACACACACGCACGCAAAGTGAATCTGACTATATGTGCCTATACAGGGGAAACAATGAAAATGACTATGCACAATGTACTGTCATGTTCATAAAGTAAACAAGTGGAAAAGACTGAAGAAAGTACCTTTCTCTAATCTCTTTCAACTGTAGCAATCTTGTTACTTGTAACTATAATAGGTATATAAAAAAAAATCAGACAAAAGTGAGACTTTTAAATTGATTATGTCCCTTTCAAATTTGGGCACCCAAAGTCAGTATCTTAATACTTGTATATCTCCAGCATAGTCCTGATGCTTTATCTTCCATCTTTTACCATCCCGGGGCCTGATTCTGTAGTCCCTACTCCTGCAAAATTCCCGTTGATCTCAGTCAGTGTTTTGCATGTGTAAAGGCCATAGCATTGGGCTTTGGATGGTTTGTAGAGTAATATTTTAGCATTACTACCAGGCTGTTATTTTTCTTTTAAGTACTGCAAAAGCAGCAGTAAAACAAAAGCAAATATCACCACACTATACCTACAAGCCACGAAGCCAAGGGCACAAAGTGAAAATTCAAAGTTAAACCTAAAACTCTGGCTTTGCATTCTGTCTTTAACTGTTGTGGTATGTCCTCCCCACCCCTCTGTCATTTAACAGCCCTGTCAGTCTAGAATTTTTAACTAATTCTGAATTTCCTGGCTTCTGTGG
Organism: Natator depressus; assembly: GCF_965152275.1. Lineage (NCBI taxonomy): Eukaryota > Metazoa > Chordata > Testudines > Cheloniidae > Natator > Natator depressus. Next base: position 192,513,855 of record NC_134235.1, on the reverse strand, counting down.
CTGTAGATAAGAAACTCAATGTTTCTATTTTAATAAATGTAGAATATTTTTGTGGTTGTATTTATCATAGCTTAGCCAAACTCAACAGGAAATTGCACATAGAGTACAGTGTACAGATCCAAGATCCTCACTATAAAATGACTGATAAACTATAGGGAAACCAATGAAGGCCAATAAAGAGGAAAAAATGGGTTTGGTGGCATAACTTATGAAGACAAATTAAAGGAATTTGTGGGCATCATTCTAAATATAGGGGCTTAAGATACACCAATAAGATATTAAAGTGCAAGTACACACAGGAAATGGTATGAACTAAGGACCAAAATGGTAACAAAACTGGTGCTATTCTGAAGCACAGTGAGGGAGCTAGATACAAAGCGGGTGCCACGCAGAAGATGCACCCTTCTCTGTGGGAGATCCCATAGCAGTAACATGTAGGAGTTGGGAAAAAGTGCTATGTGGGTGGCCTGTGAGATAGAAGGGACTGCAGCACACACTGCTATGGAGCTCCTGCTATCCTCTCCAGCAGCCTCAAAGAGTGCTTGCACTATATCTAACTCTTTGGGCAGGACTGGGCTTCAGATTCTCCTTTAAATAAGTGCATGTACACCTGGGTTATTTCTGCATGCAAGTACTTTGCACACACCATTAGCTTTTGACCGCAGAGAGACTGAAGCTTGCTGTAAACAGCTGGCCACTTGGTGGTGGTGAGGTAAAGGGATGAGGTAAGGTTGTGCCATAGTTGGAGCCACTGTAGGAATTCAGGTTTCAGAGTAGCAGCCATGTTAGTCTCTAAGATGCCACAAGTACTCCTTTTCTTTTTGCAGGAATTCAGGCTCACTCAGAATTGAAAGGGTAGAGCGTGCTCACTTTCTGCAGCAAGCCAGCTCTGCTGACTCTTACAGTCACCCCGCCCCACTCACTTGTGGGAGGCTGGTGTTGTCAACAGCAGTAGCCAGGAGCAGTGTCTCCACTCGCCAGCAGGATCGTATCAGCCCACGAAAAAGGCCTTAAAGCATTAGGGGAAAGGGTTCCTTGTACCTCCTCCCTTTTGCACCCACGCAAGCTGGGCACAGTCGTGTGTGTGTGTGTGTGTGTGTGAGAGAGAGAGAGTTTGTACACAAGTGTATCTTAGGGATGCAACTGCAACATCTGTGTTCTGAAAATGTGACTGCATAGGCCAAATTCTTACCTGACAGAGCTCCATTGACTCCATTTTCATCTTTGAAAGGAAACAATGAAGAGAGGACGAGCCATGTACAAACACTTGAGAGGGAATCACTGAAAAAAGGATAAGAACATTGGACTGAAGATGGTACAGCACGGAGTAACAGCCTCAAGCTGGACAACAGAACATTTAGATTCAATATTAAATAAGTAACCTGTAATAGAGAGTCTAGTGACAAAGCAATGGACTAGACTGAGGCACTGCAAACCTAGTCTAGACATATCATTTGGGGCCAGGTTCAAGTTTCTGATCTGACCCCTTTACACCGCTCAAGCAGCACAAAGCAACTAGATTCTGGCTGTAACTGCCAGACAACTCCTGTGACAACTGCCTCACCTTAGCATAGGTATAGGTGGGATGTCAGAGGCAGCAGAGGGCTTGTCAGGGCTGAAGTGGAGCTCTGCTCTACCTATTCTCAACTCCTACAAACTGGAGCAGTCACTGGACCCCACAGTGAGATCTGATAGCCCACAGAATCAGGGACCTGTAAGCAGCTCCTTGACGTGCCTTTCCTTGGCTCCTTTATGCAGTGGGCTGAGGATCTCTCAACACAGGAGATAATCTAGCTCTTTGGGTTTAGTGCAAAGCATAAACCTGCTCTATGCAAGAGACCAGGAAGGTTCTTTACAGCCCTTCTGTGATTTTATCTAGGTCAGTATCTATATATCTGCACACAGGGCTGAGTGTCGGAAGCCTGAGTCCCACTGCCAGCTCTGCCACAGACTTCCTGTGTGACCTGTGCCAAAGACACCCAAAGGGGCATTGTGAACTTGAAGAACACACTCCTGTCTGACAATATTTTGTTAATTATTATCACAAGTAACAGCTAACATTACTATACCTGAACGGGTTTGAGAGCAAGAAGATTTCCATTTGTTTACCTAGTGTATGTGCCAGCACTTTGGGTGCAGTCACATTCACTATTTCCCCCGCACAGTCAGGCAGCTTCCCCTATTGTTTGCGTGGGTTTCACAGCAACAGGGGAGAGAACAATGTTAAAAATAGGAAAATGTGATTTGAAACCACCAACATTGGCAGGGGAGACTCAGAGGCAGGTGCAACATCTGAGACAACTTTTAATTCATTTTTTAAAAATGATCTGCTTTCAAGTTGGTGGTGCCCTTTAAACCTCTGTGTGTCTCAGTTAACCCCTTTGTTAAAATGGGGACATCACCTTTCTCAATCGTGTTTTGAATCTTAACTCACTAATGTGATTCAATACCTTTGCACAGACGCAACAATGGAAATGCCAAAGTTTGATAATTATTAAGGTGATACAGTGAGCCTGGTTCTTCTCGCAGTGACAACAGTGCAAAATCCACAGTTATGCCGTTGTCTTCATTAGTTACCACAGTATACGTGGATCAGAATTTGGCCAAGCCTTTTTTAATACAAATAAAAAAGAAGGGTTACAAATGCATTGAGATGAGCCAGATTGCACTTGTCTTGTTGGTAAGGATTCTTAGTATTTCTGTTTATCTTTTCATAAAATATTTCATTCTGAAGGTGGTCATTGCCAAAGAGTTATTAACATTTGTGCTGGTGGTTTTAAGTCTTTGTTGCCATTTTAAGTCTGAAGAAAGAATTCTGTGCACTCTCTTTGATCCTGAGCTTACCTTTGTTTCTCACATTTCCTGTCTTTGTAAATCTGCTTATTAACACTTTCGCTATATTGCCCTATATTCAACACTGTCTCAGTCACACTTCTGCTGAAAGTCTTATTCACACTTTTGTCTTCTCCAGGCTTGATTATTGTAATTTTTCATCTTCAAGGCCTTCCTAGGAGTTTGCTTTCTTTAAAAGGCACAGACATGATCATATAATAATAAGAACTCACATTTGATATAGTACTTTTCATCACAGGGGATCTCAAAATGACAGAGATTACACATACAGATATCACTTTATCCATCACTGAAATGAAGCAAACTGAAGGCTAGGAAAATTGTGACCTGTAATTCTCAGTCAGTGAAGCTCCCCCAGTGGTAGTAATGGTGGAGACCGTAGTGTAGACATTTTGACCATCAAGGTTGCTGCATTGGTGGAGGATGATAGTTCCGAATTTCCCTAGGGTGGAGGCAGCAGCCAGGGAGAATATGACTGCACAAAAGGGAGGGAGAGAGAATTGGATGAAGCTGCATTAATTATTATTGTCCTGGGTATAATTTTGTATTTGTTCAACCACAGATGGTACTTGCGCAGGTCCCTTTGAGCCAAAATTGCTATAAATAGGTCTTTCACACTATCCTTGCAAATTATTAATATGCCTGTCTGTCAACAGTCATCTAAATATTTTAGTTAAGATGTGAAATCCAATTCCCTCGCAAGATTTAAAGGATCTTTAAAAGGTCACAGCTATATAGGCAATAGGGTTACCAACCTATTCAAAAAAGGACACTCCATCAGGAGTACTGGAACCTTTCCTGCCTTGCCTCTTCCCCTGAGGCCCTGCCCCTGTCCACTCCTCTTTCCCCCTCCCCATTGTCGCTTACTGCTTCCCCCCGGCCCAGGTCAGGAAGAACTCGTCTGCAGAGCCGGGGCTGGGAGCTGCAGCTGTCCAACACAGGTAGGAGGCGGCCCCAGTTGAGTAGGGCCTGGCGTGGGTGATGGCCTGGCGCCTCCCTGCCTCCTCCTCCCACTGTAACCAGACTTTGAGTGTCCAGTCAGTAGATCTGACTGGACACTGTCAGGTCCCCATTTCAACCGGACTTTCCAGTCGAAAACCAGGCACCTGGCCACCTTAATAGGCAAAATCATGTTTAGTCTTATCTGGGTTTTACCACAGAGGCTTTGTCCCACAGTTTGGTAGTTTTCATAATGTAGATAGGACCTTAGACTCATTCATACCAAATCCCCTGCCCTACTGAGAGGTGATACAGAGCAGATCCAGGTCAAGTCTATGGATACCATATACATGTTGTTGTTTTTTTCTCATGAGTGTAACTAAATTGATTGAGGCCTACATACAAACTTGCCCCAGTTTAATTAAACAACTGCAAAAGGCTTATTCTTTTTCACAGATTTTAAGACAATATAACACAGACCATAGAATTTCATCCAGTTACCCCTGAATTGAGCCCAATTTCCCAAGTTTGGCTACATCATATCTTTCAGAAAGGCGTCCAGTCTTGACATGCAGACATCAAGAGATGGAGAATCCACCACTCCCTAAGTAGTTGGTTCCAATGGCTAATCACCCTCACTGTTAAAATACTGTGTCTTATTTCTAATTTGAAGTTGTCTAGTTTTAACTTCCAGCCATTAGTTCTTGTTACGCTTTTCTCTGCTAGAATAAAGACTCCTTTATATACACAACAATCAAAGTCACCTCTTGATTTTCTTTTTGATAACCTAAACAAATGGAGCTCTTTAAGTCTCTCATAATAAAGCATTTTTTCCAGGCATTTTTGGGGCTCTTCTGAGTCCTCTCAAATTTTTCAACATCCTTTTAAAAATGTAGACATCAGAAATGCATGTAGTATTCCAGAATTGGTCTCACCAATGCCATATAGAGGCAAAATCTCCTGTTCCTAATAGACTTAAGGTACACCAAAATAAGCTATTCATCAACCAAATCAGCGCATCCACCAGTCTTCTGCACCAGTTTAACTATAGGAGTTTAAATTCACACCTTTAATTAAAACCATGCAACTCTTCTTGGAGAAAAGCTCTAGTTACAGTGGTGCAAGTTTTCTAATATATAAACAAGCCCATCAATATGCTTTACGTAACGTAGCTCTCAGAAAAATTCCAGACCATGCTGGTCAGGGAGACAATGAGAAACAGTCAGAGTTGGTTTATTTGAGCAACAACCAACATATTATAGTGAGACTCATCAGTAATTAGATTAAACTATGTCAAATCCTTGAAAATTCTTAAGGTTTTCTTTTGGGACTTTTTGTCTCTTAAATTATTCAAAGTACTGACATTACATTCTGTTTTGAGTAGTATAAGGATGAGCAATTCACAGAGCAATTCAGGTTTTCCTTTCATGTTTCCCATAACAAGAGCTTCATGTTTAGTGTAACTATTGGAATTTGTTCTTCTTTGGGTATCCCCAAGGGACAGAGGATGATCTCTCTAATAATTAAAGGCACAATTCAGTGGCCAATGAATTCAATGGAAGGACTCCCATTGACTTCAGTGGGCGGGGCGCTGTTTCTAAGGGTATGTATGTATTCATTGCAGAGTTTACAGAGTGCTGTTGCCCATAACTCAGCTCCCATCCACACCCAAACCCCCCTGATCCAAGTTTAGAGGTGCTTTCAACCTGCCCTAGCTATCCCATTCAGGGGTACAAGCTAAAGCCCAGGTGCTGCTTTCACTCAACCTGGTAACTTGCTCACTTTGCAATGAGGACACAGGCTAAAGCTCTTGAGTGCTGATCGTCTTCCAGTGCCCAGTGTGTCAAGTAGAACAGATAAGTTCTCCCACAAGTCACTGGGAAAGAATCATAGACAGTTCAGCTTACTGCACTGCCCCAGAAGCCTTAGCCACACACTTGGGTGAGTGCAACACCAGTGAGGATATGTTAACTTGAGTGTGGTTTTGCAATCTGCTGCTCACACCAGGGCCAGGCTAACCTGGATGCTCAGATCCAGATGCCAGTCACCCAGGCTAACTTTGAAGTGAAGGCATACCTCAAATGACCTCAGACAATGGAGAGTTTTTTTCATTAAAAATAGCCTAGTTTAAAAAGATAATGTAGGGTCAGGAGAGGTGCTTTTAATTAATATTGGTAATAAGCCATTTCTGTTAGAGATGTGCTTTGTGTGTTAATGGTCTGAGTGTGTTAATCCAAGAATTAAAGGTTTAATTTCACTTAACATGCACATGAGCAAAAATGTAGTCCATTTGAACTGCTGTGTTCCTATTGGGCACAATAGCCTGAGCACTGTGATGAGTGACATATTGTTTCAGCTAATGTTCTAGCCTATACTTTGTATTTAGTTAATTAGTGTGGAGGATGGGCTATACAGAACAGCAGTTCCAGAGCTGCTAGTGAAGTATGCTGGCTTTCAAAAAGTCAGGCTTATGGTTTGAGCTTTAACATTCCTTGGAAAGTTTCTCTGTTTACTAAAAGTTAAAAGGTCAACTTAAACTCTATGAATTAAACAACAAATATCTATCTGCATTGTTTTATTTTACCAACTATTGTCACAAGTAACACCTAGGTTTACTGTAACAATGTATATTACATATATAATTATATTAAGTACAGTAAATATTTTCCTCTTCTTTTTCAGTTGCTTTATTTTTTGCATTTGAAACCACTTTGTGTATAGTCAATACAGCTGGGTCAGAAAAGGGGGAGGACAAAACTGTGAACGTATTTTAGATCTCCCTTCATCCGTTCATTTCTCTTCTTTTTACAGGAAAATTTCCAACCAGCTCTACCAGTCAATTTCACCTTTTCCTCCTATATAGTAAGTTAGTTTCCCCTTTTGTTTATGGATCTATTCCACAGCAATGGAGGGGAATAAATATATAGGAAAAGCTGTTTTTAATTCACAAATATGACACAAACGTACAGTGCTGGAAACTTTCAATTCATTTTCAAAACTTGACTTGATTTAAAATCGATAGTGTCCTTTTCTGCATTTGCTAAAGGAAATCCAAGTGTGTACACTGACTTTCAGCCATTTTTGTAACACTTAACTTAATATTATATAAAAGTGAAACCCAATTTAAACACTTGTGAGAGCAGATGAACTATATTTTGCCAATATAACAACTACTAAGAAAACCAAAAAAAGATAAAAGTACTATGTCCTCTATGCCGCTGTGCAACCAAGAGGAGTAAGTGGTATACATCTGCAGAAAACAGCAGAAGGTGTGAGACAGTGCACAGCATACAGCTTTTTTCTACCTCTGTCTTTCACTTTTATGCTTTCCCCACCACTGGAAATTTGCTAACGATTAACAATGTCTTATGCATGGGGGAGGAGGGTCAAAAAAACTACTTTAGGTGTTCCTCAGAGTGATTTAAACTTTTACAGGGGAAACAATATACTTAAGCCCTTGGGCTAGATTGTGGTATTTAGCCACAGCTCTCAGTCAAGGTATTTTTCTGGAGAAAGGGATTGTTGAGGAAATCTAGGGGGGGAAGGAGAAAGATATTCTACTTAGGCCTTGTCTACACTACTAAGTTTTGCTGACAAAAGGCAGCTTTTGTCGACAAAACAGTGGATGCGTACACACTGCGATGCGACTTTTGGCGACAAAAATGCCCTGTTTTGGCGGCAAAATAAAACCACCCCGACGAGAGACATAAGGCAGCCTCACATTTCTATACCCTGAAACCACCTCCGCACTACACAAACCACAGCCACTTACCAGGCTCTCCTGCTTCTTGCTCACTGGACAGCAACTGCTTAAACTGACTAGACACCTCTGGAGCGGTGTTACAAAAGGTATATTTTACTGAAATATTTCAGTGCTGTGCGTGAACTTAACAATCATGCTTCTGTTCATTGTTCCTTTTGCTTCGGCAGATGTGGCCTTCAGGAACACCCCCCACATACCGACCAAGCATCTGTGCTGCGCCAGATAAGAAAGCGCCCAAGATGGAGCAAAGAAGACATGTTCCAGGAGGTACTGCACTTCTCCAATGCAGCGAAAAGGGAACAAAAGGAGTGGAGGGAAGCCGAAAGACAGGACAGAAAAGAAAATCAGGAGTTTGTTAAGGACGCTGCTGAGCGGATGATTAAAGTGATGGAGGAGCAAACACAGATGCTACACAAATCCTTAATAATGCTGCAGACTGATCAGATGTGTGCCCACCGTCCCCTGCAGCACATTCAGAACTCTTTTCCATGCTCCTCCCGCCCCCCCTGCCCACACAGTCCTTACTGCTTTCTGGGACTTCTGGGTTTTCCCTTCACTCCACCCCCTTGGACAACTTGTACAATGCTAGCGGGACCTGCACACAGCTCTGAAAGTCTGCCCTTCCCTCGTACCTCCTTTCCCACCAAGCATCTTTGTGTGTGTGGCGGGGGGGGGTGTGTGGGAGAGGTGGGGGGGCGGTGTTTCTTGTGCAATAAAAGCAACGTTTTTGAAGGGTAACTCATCTTGATTTGTTTCCTACAAATTGAGATAGCCGGCACTACCGATACATCCACAGGCAGTTTAATCATTTGCTTACTGGAATGTAAGGCCCCAAATGTCACCATTGCTTTCTAGGAAAACTACATATAAAGTAACATTGCAGCACCAAGCGCAGAGATATACATTACTGGTTCTCATTTTCAAAGTGTTGTCTCAAAGCCTCCCTGATTCGCTTGCAACACCATGGAGAAGTACCCCTTCCCATTGATGTACTCCACCGCAAGGCGATCTGGAGCCGAAATTGGAATGTGTGTGCCATCTATCGCCCCTCCACAGTTAGGGAAACCCATTTCTGCAAAGCTGCCCACTATTTCATGCACATTTCCCAGAGTCACGGTCCTTCATAGCAGGATGCGATTAATTACCCTGCACGTTTGCATTAACGCAGGCCCAACGGTTGACTTCCCGACTCTAAATTGATTTGCGGCCAACCAGTAGCAGTCGGGAGTCACCAGCCTCCACATAGTGACTGCCACGTGCTTCTCTACTGATAGGGCAGCTCTCATGCTGGTGTCCTTACGCTGCAGTGGTGGCGTGAGCTCTACACACAGTTCCAGGAAGGTGGCTTTCTGCATCTGAAAGTTCTGTAGCCACTGCTTGTCATCCCACACCTGAATGACGATACGATCCCACTATTCAGTGCTTGTTTCCCTGAGTCCAAAAGTGACGGTCTACCCTCTGCAGCTGTTCTGTGAATGCCAAAAGCAATCTAAAATTGCTCCTATCCATATCACACAACATGTCAGGCAACTGGGAATCTTCTTCAGTTAGGAACTTCACAATTAACTACACTGCCATCTGCGATGTCTTCATGACAGTTATCAGAGCATAGGAGAGCAGTGTAGGATCCATCCCTTCTCACAAAGATGCTGGGGTACACAGCAAACAAGGGCCATTGAAAAATGCCGCAAAAGAAAGCCAGAAGCCCATGGAATGCTGGGACAGAAAGTAATGCATCATGAGACATTGAGCCCAGTCCCAAGATGCACCGCGATCCGCTCTGCCTTCCCACAAGACCTAGAGGTAGAAGGTGTCACGCTGGATTGTGGGATAGGTACCCACAGTGCACTGTTCACACTGTCGATGCTAGTGCCCCAAGTGTGGACACACTCTGCTGACAGGCAGTGAGTGTGCACATGCAAGACCAATTTTTATTATAGTGCTTTTTGAGTGTTGACATAACTTTTGTCGACAAAAATTCTGTAGGCTAGACAAGGTCTTAGTGAATAGGGGATAGACAGAATCAGAAGATTCTACTCCCACCCCTGTTACAGATTTCCTGTGTGACCTCAGTTTTAATCTATCCTATCTCTCAATTTCCAATCTACAAAATGGGGATCACATTTTCCTCACATGCACACACCTCACAGAGGTGTTGTGAGGCTAACATCCATTGATGACTTTGAGGTGCGTAGCTACTGAAGTGATGAGGGCCAGATAAAGTACCTAGGCAGAATAGTCCCAGGGAGCACAGGTAAAGTACACATGCTGTACTATGCCTTGCAAAGAGATGAGCCATGTTCTCATCTATCTGCAGCCAGCCAGCCCCCTGCCCTTCTCCATCTCTTTTTCAGATGGATTGCATCCTTATTGGATACACCAGGAGCAGCTCCTACCCTTCCACCTGTAGTGGAGAGATGTATTTTGCCCTTGCCCTTGTACGGAGGGCCCCAGAAAAAGGATCTTTATATCATCCTATCCCCTAGCCTGGGCATAAGTGAGGGACAATTTGCCCATTACAGGGTGAACTAAAGAGAATCAAATGTTTGAATAGTTTTCTATTACTATAAAAGCACTCACAATTGTTAAGTCTCTATATAGATTACTATGATCTATTATTTGTATTACAGTAACTCCTAGAGGCCCCCACTTGAACTGAGGCCCTTCAAGCACTAGGTGCTGTACAAATACATAGTCAGAGGCAGTGCCAGCCCTGAAGTGTTTTCAGTCTAAAGTGATAGTCAAAGTGTGGGAGAAAAGAAGTGTTATCCCCTGATAACTGAAGCACAGAGGGGCTCAGTGACTTGCCCAAGATCACACAGGAAGTCTGTGGCAGACCAGGGAATTCAACCCAAATCTCCTGAGTTCAGGGTCTTAGCTGTAAGACCCTCTTTCTATTATGTGACTAATTTAGTTTCATTTTTCTCTCTTTACAAATTCAGCCCTTTCATTTACCTTTTACAAGAAGTCATCATGAAAGAGCCATGAGTAACAGTGTTAAGGTCAATTTTGAAAACTCTGCTATGGTGGTTTGTGATCCCGTTAGCAAATCTGACCTCACATCACTGTTGACCTCCTAATTATCTAATATACCATGAAAGACATGTGCCCCAGTTCAAAACTTCCGGTCTCTCTCCTACCTCTACTTTCCCTCTATATAGCCTATATTTTCATGTGACACAAAAAAGTGGCAATCTCTAGCAGTCTTGGAAACCACAGTAAATGAGAGCAACATCTTCCCTTCTCTAACTCATATATGTATCTAAGATGTCTGCCAATCATGCTTGGGGATGATATGGGGGAAAAATGCCTTGGACCTTGCATGACCATTCCAAATAGGCTCTTATGCACTGGTGGACCCCAAATGATCCTACATGTATTTTCAATTGCTAGATTCCTGTTGTTTTATCTATTGAATTAGATGATGATTTATGTATATAGTGCCATGGGTATGCACAGGACTTAAACAGAAGAAGACAAACTCCCTTCCCCACAGAGTTTACAGTCTAAGGACCTGATCATGCAACCCGCCATCATGTTGCTAAGTACTGACTCACACAAGTCATCCCATTGCAGCCCACAAGGCTGCTATTAACCTAAGTGCTTGGCAAGCTGAGTAAGGCCTGGAAAACATACCCTGAATAAGATATATTCCTCAATATGGGTTTGTTTACACATGGAGTTATTCAGGAACAGACGTTTCTTCATAGTCCATGTGTGGACACTTCTATTTCAGAGTAAGAGTACCTCGATCCTGTTTAGCTTAAACAGTTTTCAAAGCCCTAAGGGTATGTCTACACTACGGAATAAGGTCGAATTTATAGAAGTCGGTTTTTTAGAAATCGGTTTTATATATTCGAGTGTGTGTGTCCCCACAGAAGTGCATTAAGTGCATTAACTCGGCGGAGTGCTTCCACAGTACCGAGGCTAGAGTCGACTTCCGGAGCGTTGCACTGTGGGTAGCTATCCCACAGTTCCCGCAGTCTCCGCTGCCCATTGGAATTCTGGGTTGAGATCCCAATGCCTGATGGGGCTGAAACATTGTCGCGGGTGGTTCTGGGTACATATCGTCAGTCCCCCCCTTCCCTCCCTCCCTCCGTGAAAGCAAGGGCAGACAATTGTTTCACGCCTTTTTTCCTGAGTTACCTGTGCGGACGCCATACCACCGCAAGCATGGAGCCCGCTCAGGTAACCGTCACCGTATGTCTCCTGGGTGCTGGCAGACGTGGTACGGCATTGCTACACAGTAGTAGCAACCCATTGCCTTGTGGCAGCAGACGGTACAATACGACTGGTAGCCGTCCTCGTCATGTCCGAGGTACTCCTGGTTGCCTGTGTGAGGTCGATCAGGAGCGCCTGGGCAGACATGGGCGCAGGGACTAAATTTTTAGTGACTTGACCAGGTCATTTTTTTTAGTCCGGCAGTCAGTCCTATTGAACCGTCTTATGGTGAGCAAGCAGGCAATATGGATTGCTAGCAGTCCTATTGCACCGTCTTCTGCCGAGCAGCCATGAGATGTGGATGGCATGCAGTCCTTCTGCACCGTCTGCTGCCAGCCAAAGATGTAAAAGATAGATGGAGTGGATCAAAACAAGAAATAGACCAGATTTGTTTTGTACTCATTTGCCTTCTCCCCTGTCTAGGGGACTCATTCCTCTAGGTCACACTGCAGTCACGCACAGAGAAGGTGCAGCGAGGTAGATCTAGCCATGTATCAATCAGAGGCCAGGCTAACCTCCTTGTTCCAATAAGAACAATAACTTAGGTGCACCATTTCTTATTGGAACCCTCCGTGAAGTCAACCCTGTAAGCCGTGTCGTCAGTCGCCCCTCCCTCCGTCAGAGCAACGGCAGACAATCATTCCGCGCCTTTTTTCTGTGCGGACGCCATACCAAGGCAAGCATGGAGTCCGCTCAGCTCACTTTGGCAATTAGGAGCACATTAAACACCACACGCATTATCCAGCAGTATATGCAGCACCAGAACCTGGCAAAGCGCTACCGGGCGAGGAGGCGACGTCAGCGCGGTCACGTGAGTGATCAGGACATGGACACAGATTTCTCTGAAAGCATGGGCCCTGCCAATGCATGCATAATGGTGCTAATGGGGCAGGTTCATGCTGTGGAACGCCGATTCTGGGCTCGGGAAACAAGTACAGACTGGTGGGACCGCATAGTGTTGCAGGTCTGGGACGATTCCCAGTGGCTGCGAAACTTTCGCATGCGTAAGGGCACTTTCATGGAACTTTGTGACTTGCTTTCCCCTGCCCTGAAGCGCATGAATACCAAGATGAGAGCAGCCCTCACAGTTGAGAAGCGAGTGGCGATAGCCCTGTGGAAGCTTGCAACGCCAGACAGCTACCGGTCAGTTGGGAATCAATTTGGAGTGGGCAAATCTACTGTGGGGGCTGCTGTGATGCAAGTAGCCCACGCAATCAAAGATCTGCTGATATCAAGGGTAGTGACCCTGGGAAATGTGCAGGTCATAGTGGATGGCTTTGCTGCAATGGGATTCCCTAACTGTGGTGGGGCCATAGATGGAACCCATATCCCTATCTTGGCACCGGAGCACCAAGCCGGCGAGTACATAAACCGCAAGGGGTACTTTTCAATAGTGCTGCAAGCTCTGGTGGATCACAAGGGACGTTTCACCAACATCAACGTGGGATGGCCGGGAAAGGTACATGACGCTCGCATCTTCAGGAACTCTGGTCTGTTTCAAAAGCTTCAAGAAGGGACTTTATTCCCAGACCAGAAAATAACTGTTGGTGATGTTGAAATGCCTATATGTATCCTTGGGGACCCAGCCTACCCCTTAATGCCATGGCTCATGAAGCCGTACACAGGCAGCCTGGACAGCAGTCAGGAGCTGTTCAACTACAGGCTGAGCAAGTGCAGAATGGTGGTAGAATGTGCATTTGGACGTTTAAAGGCGCGCTGGCGCAGTTTACTGACTCGCTTAGACCTCAGCGAAACCAATATTCCCACTCTTATTACTGCTTGCTGTGTGCTCCACAATATCTGTGAGAGTAAGGGGGAGACGTTTATGGCGGGGTGGGAGGTTGAGGCAAATCGCCTGGCTGCTGGTTACGCGCAGCCAGACACCAGGGCGGTTAGAAGAGCACAGGAGGGTGCGGTACGCATCAGAGAGGCTTTGAAAACCAGTTTCATGACTGGCCAGGCTACGGTGTGAAAGTTCTCTTTGTTTCTCCTTGATGAAACCCCCCGCCCCTTGGTTCACTCTACTTCCTTGTAAGCTAACCACCCTCCCCTCCTCCCTTTGATCACCTCTTGCAGAGGCAATACAGTCATTGTTGCTTCACATTCATGCATTCTTTATTCATTCATCACACAAATAGGGGGATGACTACCAAGGTAGCCCAGGAGGGGTGGTGGAGGAGGGAAGGAAAATGCCACACAGCACTTTAAAAGTTTACAACTTTAAAATTTATTGAATGACAGCCTTCTTTTTTTTGGGCAATCCTCTGTGGTGGAGTGGCTGGTTGGCCGGTGGCCACCCCACCGCGTTCTTGGGCGTCTGGGTGTGGAGGCTATGGAACTTGGGGAGGAGGGCGGTTGGTTACACAGGGGCTGTAGTGGCAGTCTGTGCTCCAGCTGCCTTTGCTGCAGCTCAACCATACACTGGAGCATACTGGTTTGGTCCTCCAGCAGCCTCAGCATTGAATCCTGCCTCCTCTCATCACGCTGCCGCCACATTCGAGCTTCAGCCCTCTCTTCAGCCCGCCACTTACTCTCTTCAGCCCGCCACTTACTCTCTTCAGCCCGCCACCTCTCCTCCTGGTCATTTTGTGCTTTCCTGCAGTCTGACATTATTTGCCTCCACGCATTCGTCTGTGCTCTGTCAGTGTGGGAGGACAGCATGAGCTCGGAGAACATTTCATCTCGAGTGCGTTTTTTTTTCTTTCTAATCTTCACTAGCCTCTGGGAAGGAGAAGATCCTGTGATCATTGAAACACATGCAGCTGGTGGAGAAAAGAAAAGGGACAGCGGTATTTAAAAAGACACATTTTATAAAACACTGGCTACACTCTTTCAGGGTAAACCTTGCTGTTAACATTACATACATAGGACATGTGCTGTCGTTACAAGGTCGCATTTTGCCTCCCCCCACCGCGTGGCTACCCCCTCAACCCTCCCCCCTCCCCGTGGCTAACAGCGGGGAACATTTCTGTTCAGCCACAGGCAAACAGCCCAGCAGGAATGGGCTCCTCTGAGTGTCCCCTGAAGAAAAGCACCCTATTTCAACCAGGTGACCATGGATTATATCTCACTCTCCTGAGGATAACACACGAACGGATGTTGCTTGAACGCCAGCAAACATACACTGCAATGCTTTGTTGTACAATGATTCCCGAGTACGTGTTACTGGCCTGGAGTGGTAAAGTGTCCTACCATGAAGGACGCAATAAGTCTGCCCTCCCCAGAAACCTTTTGCAAAGGCTTTGGGAGTATATCCAGGAGAGCCGCGAATGCTAGGGCAAAGTAATCCTTTCACATGCTTGCTTTTAAACCATGTATAGTATTTTAAAAGGTACACTCACCGGAGGTCCCTTCTCCGCCTGCTGGGTCCAGGAGGCAGCCTTGGGTGGGTTCAGGGGGTACTGGCTCCAGGTCCAGGGTGAGAAACAGTTCCTGGCTGTCGGGAAAACCGGTTTCTCCGCTTGCTTGCTGTGAGCTATCTACAACCTCGTCATCATCATCATCTTCTTCGTCCCCAAAACCTGCTTCCGTATTGCCTCCATCTCCATTGAAGGAGTCAAACAACACGGCTGGGGTAGTGGTGGCTGAACCCCCTAAAATGGTATGCAGCTCATCATAGAAGCGGCATGTTTGGGGCTCTGACCCGGAGCGGCCGTTCGCCTCTCTGGTTTTCTGGTAGGCTTGCCTCAGTTCCTTC
This sequence comes from Natator depressus, assembly GCF_965152275.1. Taxonomy (NCBI): domain Eukaryota; kingdom Metazoa; phylum Chordata; order Testudines; family Cheloniidae; genus Natator; species Natator depressus. The sequence goes on along the minus strand of NC_134235.1, from coordinate 192,498,382 downwards.
AGTTTCACGCGGCACTGCTTCAGGTCCCTGTTATGGCCTCTGTCCTTCATGCCCTGGGAGATCTTGACAAAGGTTTTGGCATTTCGAAAACTGGAACGGAGTTCTGATAGCACGGATTCCTCTCCCCATACAGCAATCAGATCCCGTACCTCCCGTTCGGTCCATGCTGGAGCTCTTTTGCGATTCTGAGACTCCATCATGGTCACCTCTGCTGATGAGCTCTGCATGGTCACCTGCAGCTTGCCACGCTGGCCAAACAGGAAATGAGATTCAAAAGTTCGCAGTTCTTTTCCTGTCTACCTGGCCAGTGCATCTGAGTTGAGAGTGCTGTCCAGAGCGGTCAAAATGGAGCACTCTGGGATAGCTCCCGGAGGCCAATACCGTCGAATTGTGTCCACAGTACCCCAAATTCGACCCGGCAAGGCCGATTTAAGCGCTAATCCACTTGTCAGGGGTGGAGTAAGGAAATCGATTTTAAGAGCCCTTTAAGTCGAAATAAAGGGCTTCATCATGTGGACGGGTGCAGGTTTACATCGATTTAATGCTGCTAAATTCGACCTAAAGTCCTAGTGTAGACCAGGGCTAAGACTCATGCCAGAAGTAGAGGAAGGACTAAGGAGTGCAGTTTTTTTTTTAACATTTTCTTTATGGTTTCAGTGAGCTGATATCATTGAACTGCTGAATTTCATAAATGTTACATGCATCATATACTTATAATGTTCAGCTGTGACAGTGGGAGCAGGGAATACCTGAGTGGAGATTAGCAGTGGCTAGCTATCTGACAAAAATGACTTGAAGCAGCATTTAAAGCAGCAGAGGGAGAGCCCATTTCAGGCAGGTAAACACCACATTATTATTAAATTCAGAGAGCAGTCATTTCAACCATAGATTATGATGTTTTGTACTGTGATAGTACCGAGCAGCCCCAGTCATTGTGGTAGGTGCTGTACAAACACAGTACAATAAGACGGCCCCACCCCAAAGAGTGTAAGATTCAAATATGTTTTTAAAGTCTTTCGAACTATAAATCATCTCGCGCTAGAAAATAATATATTTAGAGAGAAAGCTGAAAATGGACAATCTCTCTGATTCTGGTATATTTTTCTGTAGTTACATTCATTTCTTTTTATACAAAATGATCCCTCTCTTTATTGTCTGGTTCGCTACAATAATGTCGTTTTGGTGAATGACTAATCTCTTAGGCACTGATTCTACAAAGACATATGTACTTGACTTTGATATGGCTATGCCCATGGGTGTATATTACTCACATGCATCAGTCTTTGCAGGATCAAAGCCCTAATGCTGGTGTTGATTCTTCTAATACCTGTCTGGCTGTATTTACAAAGAGTAGATGGTGGAACTTGTTTATTACAAGATGTGCATTCTGAAGGGATAATTAAAAGGTCATCAACAACTAAAATCAGCCTCTAGCTGGTTTTTTTTTTTTCTTTTTTTTTTACCAGTTAACACTATTACAACTGATAAAGATTCAAGAGAGAAAAAAGTTATTTTCTATAATCTTTCTTTGTATACAATCAGTTAGGGCCAGATCCTGCAAACTCTTACACATGTAAAATTACATATGTGCCCAGGTGCTTGCAGAATCAGGGCCATAGTTAGTCAATTTGCCTTGTTAGTACCAGGTGGAAAATAGGAAAATGTGATTGTAAGACCACACAAGTTGGCAAGCACACTCAGGGGCAGTTGTACCTGAAACTACCGATAACTCATCTTGTTTTCAAAGTAACTAGATTTCAAGTTGACTGTGTCCCTATGATACAAAGAAGACTGGAAAACTCAGCAAACTGACAAAGGGAAACTTTTCACTTCTAGACTGATAGATTAAAGTCACCAGCAATTGGTGTCCCCCGGCTGTCAAATCAGTTAGTGGATGGGAGTCCACTTCACCTCCCAAAAATCCATGGAAACTTGAGTTCATTGGCTCCTTTATAAACACAATCAGCAAAAAGACCAATGATGGGACTGAACAGATCTACTCTCTCACCTCTAAGGCACTGCTTACATTAAAGAAACTACCCATGTGCTGCCAACAGGTGTCAGCAAAGAAGTTGTATACATGGGGAATTTACTTTGTGTTGGAACACAACCCTGAAGAATTGTGATAACAACATTGAGTGTAACATTGTCAGCTGGTTGTGTCTAACTCTACGGTGACATGACGGTACACACCATTGTCCCTTTCTATACGTCATGTGACTCTTCAGGGAGGTGAGCTAATAGGACGTAATTTCCTGGTGCAGACAAGCCAACCGAGTGCATTTGAACTGGTGCTGAACACTATTCAGTTGCAAGTGTGGACAAGGACAAACAACCATGGTAAACGCTGACTAAATTTTCTCATATAATTCTGCTTTTAAAAGGTGCCTAGATACTACAGTGATGGACACATTAGAAATGTACAACCAGATAGACAAGCAAGATGAACAGGGCATATAAGACAGGGAAAGCAGGCCAGGCAGATTAGGTCTGTCTTTCTACCTTATTTAAAGCCAACTAATCAAATCAGTACACTTTATCTATCTATCCAGGTATTTATAACACACTCAGCACTGTGGTATCTGAGTGCTATTCAAGGAGGTCAAAAGCTGCATGAACATAAGCTAAATATGGCATTTTCTTTACTCAAGAAAGGAAATCCACATCTTAAAAATAAGCATCACTGAGGTTGGCCAAGCTCTCAAGGAGGCACAATGTGCTGCCACGCAGGGACCTGAATGAAGGCCCAGAGCTCCTCATACCTGTATTACACTGGCATTGCTGCAAAGGCAGCATGCTCGGCCCCTGAAGGGGAAAGGGACTCTGGAATACTTACTGGTTCAGGCTAAAGCTGCAAGCAAAGAGCAAAGGAATCTGTCAGTCTGTCTCTTTTTTTAAACACTTTGGGAACACTTGCATACCTTGTCATGACAATAAAGTCTCACTGAACTGAACTGAAATTGCACTATTCAGATGTGGAGGAAGAAGTTAATCTTGTCTGTAACAATGAGTCTTTGAAGGGAGAGGAAGAAAAGGAAAAATGAGAGGTGCTTCCCACTGAAAAGAACATCTCCCACAATCCATGTGAAAATGTAAAATAATACATCTCGCAGGGTTATAGCTGTGATTCTAATTAAAATATATGATACCACTGGAAAACAAAACCAGAAGAAAACAAACAGATCTAGTGAACCAGAGAGAGAGAAAAGAAATGTGAAAAGGGAAGGGACATCTCAAATATTGGATCAGTTGAGGACCAACATTAAGGACCATTTGATTGGTAATTTCAGTATTTGACTAGTTGAAAACATGATGCCTCATTCCTCTGTGATGTCCTGTTCAAATGACTGGGGACATGTCAGGACCTGCAGCTGCACTAGTTAAACAAGTGAGGTGGATGCTTCTGCTATGGCAATCAACAATGAAATGGCAGCTTTACCATTTAAACCATCTTAATTAAGTGTCAGAACTTGACTCCTTTGAGGTGAATGGGGAAAGTGTATACATCTTGTAATGCTATTGTTTTAGCCTGTCTGGCTCCAGACTCAAAAACAACAGTTCATGGATTTGCATGAGGAAGGTTATCTTCAAAGCCAGATGGCCTAGAGACAGAACTCTTGGGGGGTGGTGGGGGTGTTAAATTAAAGTTTAAATTTTGGAAAATGTACTGGAAGAATAATCTGGGGTTGGGGGGTAGAAGGAGGAAAAGACCCTACCTAAACTATTAACATACACAAATTAGTATTTATTCTGTTTCTAAATTACTTGAAGCCTGAATCTATTTAGATATAGAGTGATGACAGCCCAGCTTAATGGCTCTCACAATTGTTTGTTTTCTACAGAAACAAAAGCTTTCTTTTCAGAACAATGACCATTTCTAGCCCTTATCACTGTGATTAATTAGTTAACTGCTGTACAGCACTTTGAAGATGGAGAGGCTATGGAAGAGCTATGCATTATTATTGTGAATTTAACATTCCCAAAATTCTGCTTCCTTGTTAAGCCAGTCTTCTAAAGACCTGTCCCCAAACAAACAGCTGAAGACATGAAGTAGATCACTTAACTCCAGTCAAAGAAATATTACCTTCAAAGCCAGGTTAGGACCATTTAAATGCAAGTAAGGTACTCCATGAAATAAGACAATTGGCAGGAGGCAGTGGTGTATTCACACACCAGGGGGCAGTGGCATATATACAGATCAGTCAATACATTACATTATGTATGTGCTACATCTGGAAAACTTGGAACCCATAAGTCTCTACCTATGCATTTCCCACACAGTGAAAGCTGCAGTGTAATGACAGCTAACTCTTTTCACCACTGTGTCATCTAATTCGACTCTGAACAGGATTAGACAACTGCATTATAAATGCCTAGCCGTTTACACTACAGCTTCGGTCACTGCTACCCTTTATGGAATTGCAACAGCATTGGATTACAGATCCTACTTTCTCTCTTGTGGTCAAAATCAAGGTCTCAGCTCAAAGGTGATCCTTTTTAAACATCTGAGCAAACGTGAGGCCCACTCCAATGCCCACTGAATTCAATGGGAGACTTGGGACCCATGTTTGGTCATTTTTGAGTTGTGTGAAGAAGACAACACTTTTCTTTTTTGTGTTATTTACGTATAATTTGTACTACAATAACTCAAATATAAAACATTGATTTCTTTGGGTGTATGTCTAGTCCTTAATGAGCAATAGTTGCTGTGCTAAATTTGACAAAAATTGGTTTTGCAATTGTAAAGTCAGAAATATTTCAAGTTATGTCCCTGGGCAGTGGATAAGTGTCAGAATGCCTGAAATTGCACATAATAATAGAACACGCCCTAGTACAATTATGCATTTTATTTATACTACCGTTTATAAAACAAAAAACACTGGCTTAAATTAATAGCTGATATAGCCAAGGAAAACTTCTGATTGCCAGATAGTGCTCAAGCGCTGTCCTCAAACCCTGGAGAGAGAAAAACTGAATGTGCTGCTTTATTTGGAGGGCTAAAGGATCTCCTGTTGAAGACTCTGCTTGTTTTGTTTAAGAAAGTGAACAGCTCATTTGCTGGATGACATTTTCCTTTACAAGTTGCTCCTAACGAAAGCTACCCTGTTCACGTTGCTCTAGCCCAATGCACAGCCACACTGACGTTAACAGGTTTGGGCGCAGGCATAAAAATACCAGTTTCAAGATGAAGTGAACAGAGAAAAAGAGCAACAAGGAGTCCTGTGGCACGTTAAAGACTAACAGATTTATTTGGGCATAAGCTTTCACGGGTAAAAAACCACTTCTTCAGATGCAAAGAGCCTCTCTCTCCCTCCATCATTTTAAATTGCTTTCTGCTATCATCCTTTTTGCAAGCCCCAAAGGAAAATCAATATGTTTGAGTTGCTTCCTAATAGATACATACAATACAGGGATTACTGATTACTTGTTGAAAATAACTTGATACACTGATTCCAAGTTCTGGTACACATAAAAATAATTAGGCCTATTTCTTCTTGCACTTATACATAGAGCCCTGCAAATCTGCAGATATCCGATTTATATCCTCAGACCTTAGCAGGCCATGTTTGCAGATTGCTGATCGGATGTGGATACAAACTTTGTATCCGTGCAGGGCTCCACTTATACAGGTGCATAACTGGTGTAACTGAAGCGAGAGACGAATTAGGCCCATTATTTTTTATGAGCCGCTATATTTAACACGACAAATTAAGAGAAAGAAGAATAAGAAGGCAAGCTGAAGTAAGATGTACAGTTCATATTGCTTTACACTGGCTGCTGAGAAATATATATCAGAAGTGATGTTTTCCAAGATTTCCTTCATGCCCCACTTCACCACGACATAGCCTCATCTCTGCTCGTTAACTCAAGGCTGACGGAAGAGGATTCTGGTAAGAAAGGGCCTGATTCACTACTTATGGGAAAACCTGCAGGATGCAGCTAAAGGAGGAGGAAATCTCAGCAAGATTCTCCTTGACTCCTCGTTCTTTTTGCTGATACAGACTCACACGGCTACCACTCTGAAACATGAGGAATTTGTCTTTGATCATTCAGTAAGGGGGGAGCGGCTGGGTTTGTCTCCTGTGGAACAGGCTGGAGACCTGCACACAAATCTGTGCATCCTGGAAAGAGGGGTCATCTCTGCAGAGATGTTTGTGTCTCTGTGCACCCACAAGCCTGCTCTGCTGCCTGACAGTGCTGCTCCACTGGAATGCTCTCACAGCTTCTGCAAATAGCAGCTGCTCTGAGAGTCCCCTCCTCAAGTGGGGTGCCCACAGAAAAGGAGGCTGTCTCCTCTCTCTCCCTGTGGATCTGCAGGCCCTCTAAGTGCCCTCCATGAGGTCCAGAAAAAAAGGAACAAAACACTATCACAGAGGCAGCTGAGGCCCCTGGGCCAGATATGCGTGGATCCCGTTGAATTAGTCTAGTCCAGGCCCAGAGTGACCCTAAAAGGCTCTAGAAGTAACTGCGTGTGACATTCTATTAAGCTTCAGAGTAACAGCCGTGTTAGTCTGTATTCGCAAAAAGAAAAGGAGTACTTGTGGCACCTTAGAGACTAACCAATTTATTTGAGCATAAGCTTTCGTGAGCTACAGCTCACTTCATGAGCCCAATTTATTTGAGCATAAGCTTTCATGAGCTGTAGCTCAGGAAAGCTTATGCTCAAATAAATTGGTTAGTCTCTAAGGTGCCACAAGTACTCCTATTCTATTAAGCAGAGCCAGTAGTTTTTTTTTTTTAAAAAGGGAAACATCTCAGTGAAATTTTCACAGTTTCCCCCTTGTAGACCATCTCCAGCTAACTGACATTTTTCAAACCTGAATAAAAATTGCAATTTTATTTTAATTACAGAACAATTTCTTCCCTAATTTTTGATCACCAGTAATGGTGATTAACTAGCTATGCTGACAATGGATAGATCTGGGGCCCCTTGGTTTATGGGTACCGTAGTTTCTCCCTGGCAACACATCTCTTCGCAGTAGAATTGTTAAGCATTCATCTACAGCCTTTTCACATCACATGTCCAGTTGTAGAGTAGGTTTGGTATACTTTATGCTTTCAGCTGGCAGGGCTAGGACAGTAAATTGCTGTCTTCCTGCCTCACTGCAACTCCCCATCTATCCTTTCTCTCCCATACCTCTGTAAGGAGAGAAGGATTAACAAGACTGGCTATATTATCTTTAGATAACATGCAAAGCCTTTCTGTGCGGTGCCTGTGTTGAAGCTGGTGCTGATTGTGTCAGAAGAGGCAGGAGCAGTTAGTAACTTTCAGGTTGACAACCCGTCTAAAATCAGAAGGCTCAAACCACACAGTTATCGTTGAAGGGGGCTGCAGAGATCTGCTGGGTTAGGTGGGGAGGGAAAAATGTAGGAGTTTTTTCAGTTTTGACAAAGGTGGGCTAGAATCACCCTGGAACTCATGACTCAGATGTTATTGTGGGCACAAGGCACAGTTAGCTTTACTCCTAGGAAACTCTCTGATGCTGAAGCCACAGCTTGGTTACATCGGTGACTCAGAAGTGTGAAGATTCGTATTTTAGCACTTGGCAATCAGAGGCAGCATTAAACTATTTTAAAATGAATGCTGATGAACTTTACAAGATACTGTATGCCATGGTGTGCATTAGAATCCTAATTAAATACGAATGGCTTAATCGCTCTCTATCACATTTTTTGGTTAGTATTGTAGAAATGAGCTTACTGCTTTAAGAAAGATTTCAGAGGGATAGCCGGGTTAGTCTGTATCAGTAAAAACAACGAGGAGTCCTTGTGGCACAAGTCTCTCAGGTGGCACAAGGACGCCTCATTGTTTTTGCTTTAAGAAAGACATTTAGTTAATCCTTTCAGGAAGGCCTGAATTAATATGGGATCAGATTCAGTAACCCGGCCACCTTCCAGTATATAAAGTGGAGAACAAAATTGTACCCTTGGTCAACCCTTAGTTGGGATATACAGTGAAACCTGTACAAAGGACCACCTTTTTTAGGCCAGCATCTATCCTGAGACAACCCCAAAGTAGCTATAAAAGATACTGAATACAATTTTGCTTCGCCTTTAATTAGGAGACTCTTTTGGGGGCAGGGACTGTCATTTTCTAAATGTTTGTACAGCACCCAGCACAACAGGGCCCTGACTGGTTGGCCTCTAGGTGCTATTACAATATAAATGATGATAATAATTAGTGTTGCCAAATTTTGCAGTTTTATCACGAGTCTCACAATACTGACTGTTTTTCTTAAATTCCTATCTCCTGGAGTCATATGATTGTTTTTTCAAGGTAAGTTTCCAGTCTTCATGGTTGTGGAGGTTGAAAACGGGAACTCTAAAGGCTCAAAAAACAGAAGGCAAACCAAAAAGAACCCAAAATATATTATTTTTAAAGCTCATGATTTTTAAGCCAAGCTCATAAATTTGCGGGGCCTGACTCATGATTTTTGAATTCTTGGAGTTGACGCTACTGAATAATGAAACAAATTATTTGTTTCCCATTCCTTAAGTGGTCCCTTTCCATAGGTTTCATTGTATACCAATTATTTATGCAGTGCTATACATTTACATGGTGCTTTGCAGTAGATTTAGTAGATCAACAAAACTAAGATCCCTGACATGTAGAGTTTCAAATCTAAAGAATTTTATTAATTGGAACATTGTAGTGCAAAGTGGCATAAGATCTTTATAGCTGGGATGATTGACGGTGACACACTACAAAGGAGCAAAACAGAATTTCAGGTTTCTGTGTGCTTACTGTAGCTTTTCTGAATTGGACATAGATAGTTGAAGAGAATAAACATTTCTGTAATATTCTTTAATAAGCACATTGGTGAGATGAATTCCCAGTAAAGAAGGTGACATAAAATGCGAGAAACAGATTCCGTTGTTCCAATGGTGGTCATGATGTAGCAGGAGATGAAAAATACAACAGAAAAATGCCTTTCTTTTTTAAAAAAGGGAGAGGGTGGAGGGGGTGTCTTTCCATTACGGCTTCTGTGCCTCCTCCCACTTGATTTATGTCATGACTGACAGCAGCGTATCTAAAACTGATGTGCAAACAAAACACCAACAGCTGTTTAAAAGAGACTTGTAGGCATCATTTTGATTCAGCTTTTTGCAGAGCAAGAAGATTTTGGGGTCCTTCTCCAAACTGAAAGTAATGGGAATTCTTGCACTCTTCCCCCCCCCCCCGCACTCTTTTTTGGCGATCTATGCAGCTTTATCTCCTATGTTTGATTTGCTTTATGTTTCAGTGACTTTTACTTTGTTGTTAGGCACTAAGAGTACTGAGACACACTAGCAGCATAAAATATGATGTATTATTATTTGAATATATATTGCCACACAACCCTTTCATCCAGGTTCGCCTTCCGAATGCATGGGGAGGTTTGGCCGTCCCCTGCTTTGTAGAGCTCTGGGAAAGCCCAGAACAGTAGGGCTCGTTATCAAGTACTTAACTTTCAAAATGTTTGGGAAGCTGACTGGTCAAGTGTGGGGGGAATATATGTAAACAAAGCTCTCACCTAATCAAACAGGGATGATTAGCTGGTTGAATTACAACAGAGTGTGTCAGGGGGAGAGAAAAGAATACAAACTGCTTAATTACAGAAGTGTCTGTCACTTACACCTGTATTCCTGATTCAAGTGAAAAGCAAACACTGACTGCCTTCCATATTGTGCCTTTCAGTATGCTAATGAGATTATATAGATGCCATTTAGGATCCCCAGCTTTGAGTAGTGTCAGGTTACTGCCTCCATTTGGCACCAAAGGGTATTCATGCAGTATGTTCTCTGCAGGACTGGATTTCAGCTGAGGTTAGCATAGTGATGCACTGTCTATGTTGGGTTTTTAAGCACAGATGCAATCCCCCAGTGTAGATGTCATTGGTTTGCACTGGTGCATTTACCCTCGTAATTTACCATACACAAATGCAAGCCTCATTTTGCACCTGTGCGGCGTGTTCACATCAGGGGGTTGCACTAACATAACTACAAATTTCCCTAATCTAGCCAAGCCCTTAATGTCAGTTTTTTTATCGGTGATAATGAGAGCTCTGTACCAAATCTTTATGTGCCACTTTGAAATCATAGAATCATAGAATACCAGGGCTGGAAGGGACCTCGGGAGGTCTTCTAGTCCAACCCCCTGCTCAAAGCAGGACCAATCCCCAATTTTTGCCCCAGATCCCAAATGGCCCCCTCAAGGATTGAACTCACAACCCTGGGTTTAGCAGGCCAATGCTCAAACCACTGAGCTATCCCTCCCCCCATCCCTAAAAATGAAAGTTTCTTAATTTGATTATTCAAGCAGGCTTGAAACTGGTTTGCAGTCTCTTACATCAAGGTCCCAAACATCTCCTGTCACAAATGATATGCTCAGTTATGCCCCATAGCCACTGCCAACAGGATCAGAAATGCTACTTTTAATTAAAAATGTTACTTCCAAATGCAGTCTGCAGTTCATATTCTTGGTGAGAAGTGCAGCTCACCTTGTGACCTTTCAGATTGCTGTGCTGCTGATCAAACACCGCAGCCTGCTCTGATGCCCTGTCTACACAGCCAAATGCAACAGAGTTCAACAACCCTGGTCTTCAATTTAGTTGTGGCTGAAACCTGCTATAACAGCCCTGATTCTCCCCTGCCTTGCACCTTATGTAGTCACTTACACCTGTGCCAAGTGGGTGTGAAATGTTGCCACAAGAACAGTCACATTTTACACCCACTTTGCACTTTTTCCATAGGTGTAAATGACTACACAAATTACAAAGAAGTGGAGGATCAGGTCCAAGTCAGGTTGGGCCAACACAAGTAGATGGGACTACACCATGACATAACCATGTTCAAAACATGCTTGAGCCCAAATAGGCTTGTCTACACTAGATCTTTTCTCCCCAAAACACACACATTCGGTAACAACAGCGAAAGAACTAGCATAAATAAGGTACCAGTGGCCACTGGCATGTTTCCAATGGGATCACATGGTATGTTTTCACTGCAGCGTTAACTCAGGTGTTGCCCCTAACTTGGCTCCCGCACACACACAAAACCCTCTGACCCAAGTTTAGCAGTGCTTTCAGTCCAGGCTAGCTGGTATGGCTGTTGCCAACTATCTCTCAGAAGTTTTATGATATTTGGTGTTTTTTTTAAATGCCCAGAACCTAGAGCCATGTGAATATGAGAGAATTTCAGTTTTCATAAAAAAAAAAAAAAAAAAGTAACCTCCTAGCCCCTGTGATTTCAGAGACAATCTTGATAGTGTGACCTGAATGAACCTAAAAAGGTTAAAAAACCAGAAGGCAAATAACAAGAATCTGACATTTGTTGTTTGGCTTACAAATCATGAGATTTTATAAACACATGATTTTGGGGGGGTCTGACTCATGATTTTCGAACACTTAGGGTTAGCATTATTGTGGTTCAGCCATAGCCTTATTTAACCAGTGTTAGACTACATAGGGGCCTTATTAAACCTGGCTCCTAAGTGCCACATACCACCAGTAACACACAACCCCTGAAATCACCACACACAAAATGTAGCTAAAACCTGCACTTTCCCTTTGTCCATGAATGTAACTTCTATTAGCTCTTCAAGTCAGCCTGTACTTTAAAACAAACAATAAGATGTTCACAAGCACAGCAGACCCTTCCCAGGAGCTGACTATCAATTTTCAAGAAACAGAAGGAAAGAGAAAGGACAAAAGCTGAAGAACTCAAATTGTCATCCCATCTGTATAGAGCTTTAAAAAAATCCTGCTCCCCCCACTTCCCTTTCTCCTCCTTTTATTTTTCATGGAGGTTTTCCCTGAAGTCTCAGCTCTTGCTCACTCTTCAGCTGTTGCTGTGTCTTTTATGGAGACTCTGTGGATTTAAACAGGGGTCCCATTGTGACTTAGACTATCTGACATTGGTAAAAAGAGAGAAAGCTTCCAAATGTTATTGTATGCTGCATTATTTCTCTCTTTTCTCATGTCTCATGTGGTGTTTTTTAACAGAGTTTTTTAAAAGCTTTTAACTTCTCAAGCTATTAATGAAGCACAGAGCAAATATTGCACTCTGACGGATCCTGAAGTAAAGGACAGAAGAAATTTTAAGAAATCAGGAACACACATGCATGCACAGAAAGACCAATGGGAGTTTTGCTGGAGTAAAGACTGTAGGATAGGGCCATCCAGGTAAATCGTTTTTGAAAATATACAATGCCTTTCCTGCAACTTTTGTTTCACAGTTCATAATTTCTGATCTTAGTAAATTGCCAGTGACAAGCAGAATGATATCACATGATCTGTTAGAGGAGAGGATAAATTTTGATTTATACACTTATATAATGGGGAACCAATATTTACAAACTTCAGCACACCTCCATGGGGTGGGTACTGCTTACGGTGACGGTTTCCCAAAGGGAAAACCGAAAACCCCACAGGTTAGCCCTCTGCCACCCTCTGCCCCCCCTGTGTGCAGGACAGCCCAAGTCCCCCTGCCACTCACCCATGTGCTAGGCTGGCCTGACCGGAGCTGCTCTTCTGAGCCCTCCTTCCTGCATGGGGCTCACACTGCCAACTGAAGATCAGTAATCATTTGGCAAGAGCAAATGGGACAAATGTACAGTTTTGTCAAAAAACTCAGGACAGCCGGGACAGAGCTTTAAAAAAAAAAAAAAGGGACTGTCCCAGCCAAAACAGGATGCATGATCACCTTACGGCTGCCTGTCAAACTCATTGTGGCCTGGGTCTATTACAGCAGCAGTTCTCAACCAGAGGTCCAGGGCCCCCTAGAGGCCGCAAGCAGGTTTCAGGGAGTCCGCCAAAATAAACCAGAGAGCAGAGCCGGCATTAGACTCGGTTGGGCCCAGGGCAGAAAGCCAAAGCCTGAGCCCTGTCGCCCGGGGCTGAAGCCAAAGTCTGAGAAACGTAGCTTTATGGGTCCCAGGGGAATTGCCGTGCTTGCTCCCCCCTACCACCAGCCCTGGCTTTTAATCTATTGGATATGCAGCTGTTGTGGTACAGATGGGCTGTGGAATTTTTACAGAATGTTGGGGGAGCCTCAGAAAGTAAAAGGTTGAGAACCCCTGTGTTATAGTACCCTAGTACTTTTCTTTCTTTCACCATCATATCATTTCTTTTCCTTCCTAATTTGCAGCTGTCTAGTCCACAAGCCTGAATTCATAAGATATCCTAGATTATTCACTGTTGCAATCAGATTTAAAAGAAATCACACGTATTATGGAAAGGATATTCCATTTATTCAGTCTAACTTGAAAGAGTAAAACACTAAAACCAATTGTCCTCCCCTAGGACAAAAATGAATAACCAAACAAGAGATTTGACTGACAACTTATGTAGGTTAAAACAAGAAATATACAAGGAATCCGGTGGCACCTTAAAGACTAACAGATTTATTTGGGCACAAGCTTTTGTGGGCTAGAACCCACTTCATCGGATGCATGGAGTGCAAAGGTGCCACCGGACTCCTTGTTGTTTTTGTGGATACAGACTAACACGGCTACCCCCTGATAAGAAATATACAGTTAATCAACGCTACAATGCATGGAACAGGAAACTGTATTTTTTTTATACCAAATTAAAAAAATAAGAGAACTAACAAAATCTTAAAAAATAAAACTTGACTCACAAAATCTGGAAAGAACCTGCCTCTTGTGTATTCCACTGGTGAGCTGCATGTGACATGTCTTCTCCCATTTGCCAGCAGGGGTTCCATTTGATAAGGTATTGTCCAAAGAGCAGCACTCTTTCAGAAGCTAACACTCTCTGTAGGTATGGAGACAATGTAAGAGCAATTCATACTTCTCAACATTATTCTGAAATACATATATAGGAATAAATTAAATTTCAAACCTTTTCTCTAGTGTATATTCTAATGTAGTAACTATTTACCGATTTTGTGTATCAGAATTAGTCACTATTCCTTTATGTGGCTCTCAGACTGAAGAACTACAGTATGGAGGAAAAAAACCCCTCTACTAAGGCCCTGACACTGCAATTCATTGCACACAGACAGATTGCTGCACAATCACAGAATTGGGGCCTTAGCTAGCAACATACATTGAAGAAAGGCTTGATTAGGAGACAAATGATTAGGAGAGAGTGCCCAGACACTCTGGCGATAAGCACTACAGAAAGGAAAGGCGTTAATAAATTTTTCTGCCTAAACTGGTTTTGAAAACCCCACAAGTGGAAAGTTTTTGAAACAGTGTCACAAGTGGTGCTACAAGTATGGCAAGAAAGACAAACATGAATTGCACTGATTTGATCAACTCTGTCATTAAGAGCATTATTGTCAGTCCAGTGGGAATGCTGCTCTGAAAGAAACGATAGCCAAAACACGTGTAAGGGCTGGTCTAAACTGAAAAGTTACATCAGCATAGTTACACAGGGGTGTGAAAAATCCATCCCGAGAGATGTAGTTAAGCTGACCTAACCCCCAGTGTAGACGGTGCTAACTGGATGGAAGAATTCTTCTGTCAAGCTAGCTATAGCCTTTCAGGGTGCTGGACTACCTGGGAAAACCCCTCCCAGGTCACACAGTGTCTACACTGAAGGAAGTCGGACAGCAGCACATGCAGCTGCACTGTGCCACTGTAGCTTTTTAAGGGCTAGTCTACACTGGCAACGCTAAAGTGCTGCCACAGCGGCGCTCTAACGTGGCTTGTGTGGTTGCGGCAGAGCGCTGGGAGAGAGCTCTCCCAGCGCTCTAAAACACCCACTTCCACAAGGGGCGTAACTACCAGTGCTGGTGCACTGTCTACACTGACACTTTACAGCGCTGAAACTTCCTGCGCTCAGGGGGGTGTTTTTTCACATCCCTGAGTGAGAAAGTCGCAGCGCTGTAAATTGCAAGTGTAGACAAGCCCTAAGTGTAGTCATACCCTTAGGCTATGTCTACACTGCAAACGCTACAGAGGCACAGCTGCAGTGCTGTAGTGTACACTACACTACAGCGACGGAAGAGGTTTATGTGTCACTGTAATTAATCCAACTACCGATGAGGAGGCAGCTAGATTGAGGGAAGAATCTTTCTGTTGAGCTAGCTGTATCTACAGTGGGGGTTAAGTCAACCTAACTACATCACACAGGGTGTTAATTTTTTTATAGCCCTGAGTAAGTAGCTAGGTCAACCTAAGTTTTAGGTGCCTAAGGGAGATGCCAATTAAACTGTCTGTTATCTGGATAAGCAGGATTTAGAGAAATTCAGTCACGACCTTTGGGTGGTAATGTCTGCTTTGGATCCCAATCTGAGACACACATTCTTTCCACCGAGCATTGCAGCTTTTCAGGTTCCCATTTGATCATTAAATAAAAATGCCAAATGCAGCACCAGCCTGTTCAATAAACTTGTTGGTGCAGTTGCTTTCAACCCTCTGCTACTGCAGAGGTGAGGCCAAAGTAGCCTGACCCTGTCTGACAATGAACCCCAGCAGCACTCAGTGCCATAATAAATAATGCAGGACAAATACAGAGAAGGCATGAGACGTGGGAAATGTGATATCTCAGTTTTGAGGCCCAGGTGGACCAAGCTGGCAGTCTTGGATAGAAACAGAATAAGTGTGAGAAATCACTCATCCTTAATAAATACTAGTTTCATAGACCTTGCTGGTTGTGAGAAGCATTCAGCTTCAGCAAGTCATTGAAAACAAAATGTGCATTTTTTCACTTCAGAGGATTTAGTAGTTGATTAAATACAAAAAGAGGGAGCTTGGTGGGTAAAAGAACTAGTCTTTCACTTCAGGGAATTCAGGTCGAGCCCTCCGTGAAACGAGTTCATGTCTCAGTTCAGTGTCTCTAGTGGATAATAGCTCACATCACAAAACCACTGTAAAGGATTTGGCACAGTATGGCATGATGGATGATCCCTGCTCAGACAGGAGAGTGGGAGGGGGCTAGCCTGGGACAGTATCATCGCTCAACTGCAGAAAGAGAGGCTCTCGAGGTCAAGGGAGTAAGGGAAGGAAATGGTAGAAGGCTGGCATCCTTTGCTTCGAATTACATCAGTTTCATGTCAAAATAGGCAATTCCAGGTTTCTTTTACATATTTAAAGCTAAATCTTGCCCCCTCCTCTACAATTGATATGATTCCACTAAAGAAAGGTGTGGGGAGCTGGTTTTAGAGACCCTACAGAGGGACCTGCATCCATTGAGGGCTATGGAGCTCTGCTCCACAGGGTCCCAACAGACGAGAGGAACAGACAGAAGTTAGGTGGGTCAGTCTGTTGCTATGCAGATCCACTGGTCATTTCTGTAAGTTCTATCTCCAACTAACTCCAGCTCCAATTGCTCCTACGTGACCAGTCTCTGAACTCTGATGTATAGAGATGCAGTAACCACACACAAGTTATCATAGCTCTTAAAACTCCATGCACCAAACTAAGCATCGTCAGTGGTGGGCTAGTCTCTCCTCCAAGAGGCCCTCTACTCTCTCTCTCAGCTTCCTCAGACAGTAGCATGCTAGTCTGCTGCTCCCAGTCTATATATGAGGGTTGCTGCAATTACACAAGAACAGATACTCTCATGATACTCTGGCAGTTTCACTTCTGAATTTTCACATGTTGTAATTAAAAATGGGGCCTGAAGATACTTATTCCCCTTTGCCCCATGACTGGCATTTGAGGGCTAGTCTACACAGACTTGCACCAAAGTATTTAAATTGGCTTTAATTCACATCTTTAGTTATTTTGGTGCAAGTCTGTGTGTGGACACACTTTTTTAGAATAAAAATGTCCTACACCAATAGTCTATAATTGCAGTGTATATGAGAATCTTCACTGAAGTTGGTTTGAAATTTCATTTAGATTCACAAAATGATTTATTGGCTGAACAGTTTTAATTTCCTTGCGTCTTCCATGTATTTAGTGCAGCCCATTATTCCAGGCCCTGATTTTAAACTGTGCTCATGCTCAGTTACCCCTCAAGATGCAGTTGCAATTTTTAATTTGTGGGTGCAGTTACCATGATTACATACACAAAGAGTATCTACATATAACTAGCAACTTTATGCATGCGAGTAGCTATTTTGACCATACAACCCAAGTAACTGCACACAAATGAAATTAGTCATACAATTACATAGGTTCACTTTTGTAATTCAGGCCTTAAACTGAAGTATAAAAGGTAGTAAATTTGGAGTATTATGTTATCAAATATAATAGGCCAGATCCTCAGCTCAAGAAAATCAGCATAAGTCCATTGTTTTTCTTTCTGTATGATACCCATTGTCTCACAGCTTTTATCTGTATCCTCCTCTCAAGATTTGCCACATCTGATTAAAACATTTCAACATATTATTCTGTTGAAAGAACCAAAACAGATTAAATCTGTTTTTAATGAAATTTTGCATGTTTGTGATGTACTTTGAATTCTGCACAAGACTCTACAACTCGGGTTGTAAACGCTTCATTAACTTTTTTGCCACCTGGTTTACATTACAATTGTGAGAACATTTGAATGCCCTCTAGTGGCTTATTTACACTGAAGTTTCTTGGTGCTGCTTTACTCTACAGAACACACCAGAGGCTATGAACTCCTTTATAGTGTGGTGTGCAGAGGAGCCAAATCATGGGAAATTAGGGGGCCAAATGGAAAGGAAAGGCAGATACAGAGCAGCATTCTCATTCTGTAACCTCCATTCTGGAGCTGCATCTCAATGGAAGCAGAGGACTAGGGTGAGGAATAGAGCCTGGGCAAGCAGCCACTCTGTGGGGCATGTTCCTCTTTTCAAGGCAGCGGAACACATGATAGAAAAAGTATCCTAAGTTATTTTTGCCTGGAGCAGATGTAACTCCCCCTTCAGGACTTTTAGAGATAACAGAGCAGGATTCTTTTCCCTGCAACTCTCAACTTTCCCGGAGAACTGGTGGCCCCACTTATTTTCAATTCCATTCCGCCATTGGCCTCATCTCTTAAAGCATCTGTGCATAAGTCTAACAAAGGCTGTGCAGCTCTGGGGGCCAGCCTTGGGGCATATGCGGGAAAGGTAGTATCCTAATGAATAAGGCTGGGTTTGATACAGAAGCCTATGGGCCTAATTCTGATCTTCCTTTAATATATCAGAAGTAACTTACCTGAATTCTATCTAGGTTCTTATAGAGCCCTCACGCAATACAGTTACAGTGCTATAAAACTGGTGTAAGCGAGATCAGAGTCAGACACTATCCTGCTTACCTTGTGTTTTCCTTTTAGTGCAACAAAGATTAATACATTTTAGTTATAATTAAAGGGTTCAGAATATGGAAAGATCTAAAGACTTAAAGCCATCTTTGACGCATACACCTTAATTCCTGCATTGAGCATATTTTATGCTATGTTTACACTACAAAGATAAGTTGACCTATGTTAGGTTGATTTACAGCCACCACATTAATTACTGCGGTGGCTGATTGCCACACTACCCTCCTTGGGTCAGTGGGGTGCATCCTCACCCGGAGCTCTTCCACCGACCTAAGAGGGGCAGTGTGGGCAGCTCCCTAACGGGATCCCAGCTGCCCCACAGACTCCCAGCAGGACTGCCCTCCTCCCCCGCTTCTCCCTGTTTCCGGTGTGCGGGGGTGGAGAGGAGAGGAGGAACCCGCTCAGGGCCTTCTTGCCTCCCTGTTCCCCGCCAGGAGCAAGGTCCAGCTCTCCAGGAAACAGGGGCAGCTGGGCTCTACCTGCCCGGCTTTCTTGTCAATTTCATGGCGGAGCCAACAGCCGGTGTAAGGGGCGCAGTGTCTACAAAGACACTACGTCACCCTAACTACACCAACACAAGCCCTATGCCTCTCATGGAGTTGGTTTTATTATGGTGTGAAACCTGGCATGGATTTCCAAGGGGAATCTATTTTGTTCCTTCCAGCTATTTAATGTTAAAGAGAAATTGAAAAATAAAAATTTAAAATGCAAGCAGGGGAGATACATCGGCGGGAGGAATATTTCACGGTATACACCTCCATTATTTTTGTCTGTGTAATGTAGACAAGGCCTTAGTTGGAGCCAATAATCATCTCCTTTTCTACTCACTCGTCTGCAAATTACCTAGCACACTTTTGGACCTAAACTAAATAAATATCCACATCAAAGCTGAAATGAAAACCTTTGAAGGTTTTTCTATCACTTTCTGTAACTTCAGTACTCAATCACAGTCCAAGAGGATTAAAAATGGCAAAATTTGGTAAAATATTCTAAATGGAGTCCTCACATGTAACAGACTGGTTACAAATATTCTGATCTGGAACAATCCGCCCCACTACATGTCTGAGGGGGGTCGCCTGACGTGGGGAATCAGTGAGGTGATGGGAAACGTGCGCTCGGGCCTGTAATCAGGACTGAACAACAAACACAGTTACAGGGCCCCAGCCCCTGGTTGGGGTGCGGCAGCAAAGAGTCTCTCGGTCAGGCCTGCACCCAGGCTGGGCAGCAAACAGTCAGTTAGCCTAGGCCCTTGATCAGGGCGGGGCAGTAGAAAGTCTGAGGGCTCAGGCCTGCACTCAGGCTGAGGACCAGTCGGGCTTCCTAGCTCTGGTGGAGGGCCGACTATCGCAGGCTTCTTGCCTAAGAGAGGGGGAGACTGCCACCCACGGATTAGGGTGGCAGGGGGGGGACGCAGGCCCACCCACTCCACTGCATCCCGGCCCAAGGCCCAAGCAGTGGCAGAGCGGTCTGCCTCTGGGTCAGCGGGGATCCTGACCGCAACATGCTGACTCAGTTGCTGTCAGCACTGCAGCCAGACAGGGGTCGGCTCCCCCTCTGGGTGTACCTGGCTCTGTAGAGGGTCGTCCTGGTCATCGGGGAAGAAGGCCTCTGTCAGCGCTCCCTTGGGGTCTGCAGCAGCTGCCCAGCTCGGGAGCTCACAGGAGGTGTCTGGCTCCTCTGGCGGCTGCTTCCCAACTGAGTTCTCCAGGCCACCTTTGTATTTCCAGTCCCACCCACTAACTTCCAGAGCATGGCATGGCTCTGCTCACCAGGGTTCAATGAGGGACTCCTCTCCCTCCGGGTCTGGGCGGCCAATCCGCCCTACTACACCCCCATAAAATTAACTGCAAAGCTGAACACAGATACAACAGCCAATACAAGCTAAATAAATATAAGACTTTTAAACTGAAAAGAGTGTCTACACAAAGGGATTGCTTCAACTGAACTAACTCAGTTTCCAAGATGATTTAGTTGAATTGGTACAATTTTCTCATGTAGGCAAAGCCTTATTGTTGTAACTAGCACCAGTTAAAAAATGGGTCTTTGTTTTCCTATGGAAAATTTTGATTTTATGTCAGAAAACTGAAAACCCAAAATGTTTTTGGGAATTTTTTGACCAGCCCAAGTTGTAATCCCATAGGGGTAGATACCCCTCACAGGGACATTACCAAAGAGCAGTTTCTCCTGCCCTGGTGGCGCCCAGCCTCTATACAGGATGCAAGGGTCAGTGAGAATGTCCCTTGCACTCTTCCCTCCTTGTTATGAGCTGAACGCAAGTTAAAAGAGGACTATACATTCTACTATAGACAAACCCTATGTGTTTGTGCAACTTCTAGCACAACAGTTGGGGCCTCTAAGAGCTGGTCTACACTAAAGCTGTAAATCAATCTAAGTTACACTAGTTCAGTTATGTAACTTAAGTCGATATAACTTAGGTTGACTTACAGCAGTGTCTACACTGCACTATGTTGACAAGAGACGCTCTCACATTGACTTAGCATGTCTTCACCAGACCTGCTAAACTGACACTGCTGCATCGATTGCAGCAGTGCCGATTTAGCCAGTAGTGTAGATGTGGCCTAAGTGTTACCACAGTATAAATAAGTCTAACAGAAGGGAAGAGTTAGATGAGCAGTATGGGAATTAGCTCACGATATTGATGTCACAGTGCATTTCTGTTTGCTATAGTACCATTATAGGCTCCAAATTGGTAATACAAAAATAAATTGCAAAAATATTCCCCCACATAAGCAATCAGCGTACACTTTGAGATTAAAGCTGAATAAACGTCTATGCTCCTACTATACTTACACCAGGTTATGGCCAGACATGCCAAACCTGTGAAAAAAATGCAGAAATTGGGCTTGTTTTTGGCTTAATTGGCTTGTGAGTTGCTTGTTGGCTAGTTTTTGGCTTGTAGCTTGTTTGGCTTGTAGCTTGTTGCTTCTTTTTTGATCAGCTCCCGGCAAGCAGGGGCAAGGAGGGGAGAGAGAGTCAGGAGCACAGTGGGCCCACCACAGTCCCAGACTGCATGCCATGGGGATCTAGTTACATAAAGTGTTGGGGTTCTTAGAGACTGGCTTGTTTTGGCCCTGTTTTGAAATGGGATTAGCTTGATTTTTGGCTTATTTTGAAGGTCAGGGTGCTTATTTAGCACGTTAAAGTTGGCAACTGTGGTTATGGCCCAGAGTCCACATCATTAGCAGTTTGCTCAAAGCATTCTAAATGCAGCCAGTGCAGAAGGGGGCCTACACGGATTTACCAGTCTCTCCCTCTCTTCCAGTAAAAGAATCATTACTGATGACCAACAGAAGGTCACATGCTACACTTGTGCGGGAGAGGGCCCCTAAGGTAATCAGATACTCAAGTGTTATGAAAGCAGACATCTTATAAATAATTATTAAAAAAATCTGTTCCATTCTTTTGCACTGACCCCAGATGGGCAAGTCAAGCCCTCAAAGATGGTTTTTTTTTTATGCTCAGTCATCAATGTTAAGAAACTTAGCATTTAACTAAGAATCTGTTTGCCTTTGCAAAATGCATTTTTAGTTTCTAATCAAAATTAGCTGCTTAATAAAGTATTTGTGAGCATAAGATCCAAGCCAATCACTAACAACTATCATACAAAAAGGTCATTAATTCTCCTTTAGTTCTCACTGTGCAATCAATGAGTCTTGCAGTAACAGATTATAAGGCCTGGTCTACACTTAAAATTTATGTCGACATAGCTACAGTGCTCAGAGGTGTGAAACATCCAAACCCCTTAGTGCTGTAGATATGCTGTAGCAACCCCCAGTGTAGAGGCAGTTATGTCAACAGAAGAATGCTTCTGCTGACCTAGCTACTATCACTCAGGGAGGTGGTGTTCCTACTGTGACAGCAAAACCCCTTCTGTCGCTGTATCTACACCATGGGCTTATGCCGTCACTAGCACACTAGTAGCTATGCCACAATAGTCCCTGGAGTATAGCAGATATGGCCTAAGATAAGAAAAGAAAGGGTGAATCACACTGTACGAATTACTACAAGCCAAGTGCATACAGAGTATGGTCATTAACAAAATCACTGAGGGCTAGATCCTGCAACTGAATCCCTGCCTGGGTGGTTCTATTTGCAGGATCCATCCCTGAGTATTTAGGATTTAATCCTGCAAAGTGCTGAGCACTCCTAACTGACAATGTAGTCAATGGAAATCCAGGTTGCTCAGCACTTAGCACGATGAACTCAGCAGCCTGTGGTATCAGGCCCTTAAAGGAAAAAGGCTCCCCAAATAGGTGGAAGGCATATTTTCTCACTTGGTATCAAAAGGACTGAGATCAGTTTTTCATTTCTGAATTTTGATTTGTATGTTTTTTAAAAGGTACATTCACCTCACATACCCTGCTGTGGTCTTGCTTTTAGAATCATAGAATCATAGAATATCAGGGTTGGAAGGGACCTCAGGAGGTCATCTAGTCCAACCCCCTGCTCAAAGCAGGACCAATCCCCAATTAAATCATCCCAGCCAGGGCTTTGTCAAGCCTGACCTTAAAAACTTCTAAGGAAGGAGATTCTACCACCTCCCTAGGTAACGCATTCCAGTGTTTCACCACCCTCCTAGTGAAAAAGTTTTTCCTAATATCCAACCTAAACCTCCCCCACTGCAACTTGAGACCATTACTCCTTGTCCTGTCATCTTCTACCACTGAGAATAGTCTAGAACCATCCTCTTTGGAACCACCTCTCAGGTAGTTGAAAGCAGCTATCAAATCCCCCCTCATTCTTCTCTTCTGCAGACTAAACAATCCCAGTTCCCTCAGCCTCTCCTCATAAGTCATGTGTTCCAGACCCCTAATCATTTTTGTTGCCCTTCGCTGGACTCTCTCCAATTTATCCACATCCTTCTTGTAGTGCGGGGCCCAAAACTGGACACAGTACTCCAGATGAGGCCTCACCAATGTCGAATAGAGGGGAACGATCACGTCCCTCGATCTGCTCGCTATGCCCCTACTTATACATCCCAAAATGCCATTGGCCTTCTTGGCAACAAGGGCACACTGCTGACTCATATCCAGCTTCTCGTCCACTGTAACCCCTAGGTCTTTTTCCGCAGAACTGCTGCCTAGCCATTCGGTCCCTAGTCTGTAGCTGTGCATTGGGTTCTTCCGTCCTAAGTGCAGGACCCTGCACTTATCCTTATTGAACCTCATCAGGTTTCTTTTGGCCCAATCCTCCAATTTGTCTAGGTCCCTCTGTATCCTATCTCTGCCCTCCAGCGTATCTACCACTCCTCCCAGTTTAGTATCATCCGCAAATTTGCTAAGAGTGCAATCCACACCATCCTCCAGATCATTTATGAAGTGTAGGATTCATAAAGGTTTATGCGCTTGGCAACATTCAGGGCACACCCGGAGTGTTGTGTAGGAGTAGTGCACACACAGCTCCTTTCAAGGGCATCAACCTTGGAATCTCGCCAAGATGATATGAACCATGGGAAGCCTCCCAGGACTGGGCTCAAGGCCCGAGAGCAAGGAATGCGGTAGATAGAAATTGGTAAATAAGAATGTTAAACAAAGCCAGTGTATTCCTTTTATCTGTTGGAGAATGTAATGCGCGGGGGGAGAGAGAGAGAATAAAGGGGAAGGTGGAAAGCTGACAGGCAGAAGCCCGTTAGCAGAGACCAGCCTGCTTGCTTGCTAAAAGCTGTGTTCTGTCTTGTCATTGAACCGCCACAATGAAGATATTGAACAAAACCGGCCCCACTCCACTTGACACCGGCTGCCAACTAGACATGTAGCCATTGATCACTACCCGTTGAGCCCGACAATCTAGCCAACTTTCTACGCACCTTATAGTACATTCATCCAGCCCATACTTCTTTAACTTGCTGACAAGAATACTGTGGGAGACCGTGTCAAAAGCTTTGCTAAAGTCAAGAAACAATACATCCACTGCTTTCCCTTCATCCACAGAACCAGTAATCTCATCATAGAAGGTGATTAGATTAGTCAGGCATGACCTTCCCTTGGTGAATCCATGCTGACTGTTCCTGATCACTTTACTCTCGTGTAAGTGCTTCAGGATTGATTCCTTGAGGACCTGCTCCATGATTTTTCCGGGGACTGAGGTGAGGCTGACTGGCCTGTAGTTCCCAGGATCCTCCTTCTTCCCTTTTTTAAAGATTGGCACTACATTAGCCTTTTTCCAGTCATCCGGGACTTCCCCCGTTCACCACGAGTTTTCAAAGATAATGGCCAATGGCTCTGCAATCACATCCGCCAATTCCTTTAGCACTCTCGGGTGCAACTCGTCCGGCCCCATGGACTTGTGCAGGTCTAGCTTTTCTAAATAGTCCCTAACCACCTCTTTCTCCACAGAGGGCTGGCCATCTACTCCCCATGTTGCGATGCCCAGCGCAGCAGTCTGGGAGCTGTCCTTGTTAGTGAAGACAGAGGCAAAAAAAGCATTGAGCACATTAGCTTTTTCCACATCCTCTGTCACTAGGTTGCCTCCCTCATTCAGTAAGGGGCCCACACTTTCCTTGGCTTTCTTCTTGTTGCTAACATACCTGAAGAAATCCTTCTTGTTACTCTTGACATCTCTTGCTAGCTGCAGCTCCAGGTGCGTTTTGGCCCTCCTGATTTCATTCCTACATGCCCAAGCAATATTTTTATACTCTTCCCTGGTCATATGTCCAACCTTCCACTTCTTGTAAGCTTCTTTTTTATGTTTAAGATCCGCTAGGATTTCACCATTAAGCCAAGCTGGTCACCTGCCATATTTACTATTCTTTCGACTCATCGGGATGGTTTGTCCCTGTAACCTCAACAGGGATTCCTTGAAATACAGCCAGCTCTCCTGGACTCCTTTCCCCTTCATGTTAGTCCCCCAGGGGATCCTACCCATCCCCTCCCTGAGGGAGTCGAAGTCTGCTTTCCTGAAGTCCAGGGTCCGTATCCTGCTGCTTACCTTTCTTCCCTGTGTCAGGATCCTGAACTCGACCATCTCATGGTCACTGCCTCCCAGATTCCCATCCACTTTTGCTTCCCCCACTAATTCTTCCCTGTTTGTGAGCAGCAGGTCAAGAAAAGCTCCCCCCCTAGTTGGCTCGTAGTAGCAATCCTAAACTTTATAGCTAGATTATAGCATTTATGCATTTAGTAGTAGCAATCCTAAACTTTATAGCTAGATTATAGCATTTATGCATTTGGGGAAGCAGGCATAATCTTTCAAGGGCTGCCCTGGAGAGCAAAACATTTAGGCTGCAATTGTGCAGTGGGCTCACATGGGCAGAAGCCTGAGCCTGCATGGAACCCTACTGAAGAATCAGGGTCTTAAACAATAAAGATGTCAGCCTCTTTCAGGAAGAAAGTTACTGAAGGCAAGAGCAAATCCAATGCATGGGATCTACTCAGCTCTGTCTTTCAACCTTGTGAAATTATACTATGGGACAGTTACGAAGCTTGGCTTTGTCAATCTCAAGCACTGCACTGGGCGTAAATGATCTCTTAGATTGACCCAACATAATTTCAGGTTTCATAGTGAAAACTTGATGTTCATTTGCTGCAGTGTGAGTGGCACCCCAAGTGCAAACTTTAGAGCACTTGTGTGGCATCGTTTCACACTAGCTGCAAGAACTCAGGAGTCTTTGAGAACACAGAACCACAAGTACCTTTTATTTGAGGAAAAAAAATTTGTAAACAATACTAGCAAGGCAAAGACACGTGGAAAATATTTGTTTTATTTATAACTTAGGGGTTTAAAAAAAAACAACAAATATAGCCCAGCACAGCCATTGTTTTATCACACCATGTCGTACTCACTCTTCTGCCTCTCAAGATGACAGTCCTGGGATCCAGATGCCAACCTGTGGAAGATGGATTTCCAGACAGAGCATCTGGCTCCTTTTGAGAGTCCTGAGGCGGTTGGTTGTGTTGGTGTCTGTGGAGTTGCCTCTGGCTTTGACATGTGGATGGGTTAGTCATTTGACGGGCTTTGTGGCTGTGTTGGCCTCTTGAATGCTGTCTGATTTTGATTCACCTTTCAATCTGTCAGTTTGCACTTTTTTAATGATTTTTTTATACATTGTTCTGTTTATGAAGAATTGTTTTTGCACATGGACACAGTAAAAGTGATAGTATAAGCAGCAGACAGCACCTGCCTAGCACAAGCTTTTTGCACACTGTGCTGTTCCTAAGCCTATCTTCTACAGAGGTTGTCTGTCTTTTTTTTTTTCTTCCGTTTTTGATTTGTGCAGGAAGCATTTGTGAATCATTTCTGCGTAACTGAGAGACCAGTTCCTGCAAACATTCACCCCATGTACCCTTCCCCCTGTGTGAAGTCCCACTGAAGTCAAAGGAACTACACGTGGATGTAAAGATAGATATGCAGTATGGAGCCAATGGGACTTACTTGTCTGAGTAAAGCGAGAAGGATTTGGCACGTGTAGTAACTGTCATTGCTAGTTAGGGTACAGCTCTGGGCAGGAGATGTTGTGATAACTGAGCCTACAAATTTACCCTAATTGTGAGCTCAACTGCAAAAAGTATGTAAGAGTTCATAAGGTGTCACAGTAACCTGTAACAACAAATATTGATAGGAAAAGGGAGACCAAAAAACTGAATTAGTCCAAACGAAAAGGCCTACTGATATAGCTGAAAGACTGTGTTAAAATCATGCTTAGTAAACAAAAAGAGTAATCCAAAAATCAGTAAACCAAAATTAATGTGTCAGAAATTAGGCCTAATGAGTAGACAATGTAATGAGGGGATGGGTTATTCCACCCATCATTTCCTTTGCACGTCTTTAAAGAAAAAGACTTTGGGGAAAACAACTGGCTACTGAAGCGAGCGTCACTATCATAGCAGCCACCCAGCCATCTGCTGGGACACTGGACTTTTTTCATCCTAATTCTGAGAGATGTCCTGACCAGTTTAGACCAGAGACAGAGACCCAGACGACATTACCACTTCTCCTGCCTCCAGCTGAATCCCAACCACCACCTGGGATGAAACCGGATCAGACTTTAATATCAACAGCTCCAGCCCATCTCAACTAACTTATCCGCTTTTCCCCAAAAGGACAGTTACCATCTTTGATACTATCTAAGAGACTGTCAAACAAGGGGGTTCTTCTTAAAATTCTCTCCAGTTAAAAACAAAAATAAAAAATGTTGTTAAAATGAGACACTTATGTACTATTTTACATTTCAAATGTAACATGTCTGGAAGTGTTGCGGATTAGGATAAATTGTATGATTCAGATTTCTTGTAACTGTGAATATTCTAAGGTACTTAATGAATAGTTGATAGATTAGATAGATAAACTAGATTAGATTGATAAAATTAGACAGACAGACAGGTGTGTGTGTGTGTGCATGCGTGTGCATGTGCGCGTGCATGCGTGTGTAAAATGGGTGAAATCCTGACTCAGTTGAAGGCAATGGCAATACTCCATTCATTTCAGTGGAGCCAGGATTTCACCCAATATCCTTTTTATTTTTGTTTTTGTTGTGGAGAAAAGATGGGTGAGGACTGTTGGAAAGGAATTATTGAGGGAGGGAGGAGAAAATACCATATATCATTTGTCAAATTCTTTATCATGAAAATATCCACAGATCTCAAGGTACACAGACTAGACAATAGGTACCATGGTAAAAGGTAAAGATAAAATGTACCAAGTATTCCTGAAAAAGGAAATTAGCATTTAATTCTCCCACCTCTGCCTCACCTCATACTTTGGAAGTGACTGGAACATTTATTTCAGGTTTCAGAGTAGCAGCCGTGTTAGTCTGTATCCACAAAAAGAACAGGAGTCCTTGTGACACCTTAGAGACTAACAAATTAAAGCTTATGCTCTAATACATTTGTTAGTCTCTAAGGTGCCACAAGTACTCCTGTTCTTTTTTTAGAAGATTTATTTGATCTGAGTCAGGAACCCACCTGAGCCAATCACCTCTACAGTAAGTAATGTCACAGACACAAGCAAAAGAGCAAAGTAACAGAGAGGGATACAGGTGGTGCTTAAGGCAAACTTATTGGTACTCTAAAAAAATAAAAATCAGCAGCAAGCTGTTGCAACACTGATTGGAAAAGTGACGGGGCGGGTGGGGGCAAAGAGATTGAGCATTCTCTGTGCACTCGCTGCCCACCCATCCACCCCCATTATCTCACATCCTTCCCATCCCAAGACCAGTCAAGAAGAGAAACAGGGCGAAGAACAGAAAGAGAAAGCGGGTAAAAACACAAAGATTCAGGGTGGGATTTTCCACAGCACACGTTGTTGACCTAAATGATTATTATCCCCCTGGCGAAGAATCACACTGGGGCTTAAGGGTGAGACAGGACAGGCATCAGATGCCCAGAGTTGTGCACATGTCCTGGGCTGAAATGTAGGCAGCTAGAGGAATTTTTACAGTGAAAATTTGGCATTGAGAAGGTCTAGGCACCTACAGGATTAGGCAGCAACCAAGCAGGGGTTTTGTGGATTGCAGTGGTGCCTAAATCTTGGGTTAGGCACCAAAGTCTGGGCTACTTTAGGCACCTAAGCCACCTCATGGATCTGGCCATAAATGTTTATATGCGTATAAATAAATAGGAGATTTGAAAAATCAAGATCTGTTCATGAACAATTCACAAATAGAAAGAGGGCTATATCTGTCACATTATTTGTGTGCAAGGAATAATTTGATACTTCTCCTTGATAAATACAGTATTGTGAACTATAAGTCTTCAAAAATCAGAGTCAGGCCCCTCAAATCATGAGATTGTCTTAAATATCATGAGATTTTCACATTTTCAAGCTCTTTTCCACAACCATCAGGGCTAGAAACTAATTTGTTTAAAAATAAAAGCTGAGAATCTCGTGTAATCATCTGACTCTGGGAGCAGGAACTCTAATATCTCGAGACTCACAATAACTTCACAAGAGCTGGCAACATTACAATCCAACCCCTAATTCCATTCATTTAAAGAACCTAACCCATTCTCCTAACAAAAAAATAAAATAAAATAAAATTAATGTAATTTAAAAGGAAAGAAAAAAATAGAACTAAAATGTACGCAAGAGACTGTCACACCCTCACCACAGAATGTCAGCTCAGTGAGTACAGTACATATCTATACATCAAAAATAAGCTCAAGATATGATCACTAATAAGGACCAGCACCTTATTTGTAAATGCAATCCATAAAAAGGGTTCCCAATATCCTCAAAAATATTCCTTCTGTTATTTGATCTGAATAATATTTCATAGGAAATGGGACCAGCATGTCTACAGCTCCATTGACTCAGGATGCCATGCTTTATTGCCAAGAGCCGCAATTATCCAATATTATTTATTATTATAATAATTATTGTTATTGCATGGCATTTTACAGAGATATAAAAAGACAAGTTTCCTGTGCCAAGTAATTTACAATCTAAGGCCTTGATCCTGAAAAGAGAATTATACAGGCAGACCTCCATGCCTGCGCAGTTAGTATCTAAATCAGACTAATACATAAATCAACCAAGTCTTTTCCTTCACAATCAAGACAGCAGTGTAAGAGTCATTATATAACAAGAGGTTTGGCTCTAAAGAGAGACTGTTTAAAACTGGTATCTTGATACTGTGCAAATCCGCTTCAATTTTGTATTACATATCAATTTTGTTTTACATTTGCATTGCCAAATCATGTGATTTTATTGCAAGTCTCAAAATATTAAAGTCCAACTTCCTGGAGTAAACTGATAATGTGAAGACTGCAGCTTTCATTAAAAATAATAATAAAAAAACCCCTAACCCTCAGCATGCTGAGAAAAAGCCTAAATACATGAGCCACTCACACCCTTAGAAATTAGAAGACATTGAAATTACCCAACTGTATTAAAATCTGATGATTTGGGGGCTTCACTCATGATTTTTAAATATTTGGGGTTGTTATTTTAGTAACAAAAATGGAGTTACTACTTTTCACTTTTCAGAAAGCCCAAGTGAGCCAATCCACCTTTGAGAGAGTGAAATAAGTTATCATACAGGGAAGGCCTGCAATTTCTTTCTCCTTGTTTTTGCCTCAGAAATATCAAAAATACTAAGTCCCAATTTTCGTTTGACATCTCATTTTCCATGACTGAAGTATTTATCTTCTGGGCCTTTAACCAGCATAACCGCAGGAAGAAACTGCACATTTGGAGAAAGAAGGAAAAATTTATTTATACAGTAAATTCTTTAGAAGGAAATATTTTTGTGGTAGTATAATTTCAAATATTAAGGTGGCTCTTTGAAACTGTGTAGAGATTTGGAATGTTATAAGAAGGCCCAGAGGAGATGGATTAGTGGCAGAGTGCAGGTGAGGCAGTCAAAGGTGCTCAATAAACGTCATCTTCCTGAAAGTTATCACTACCCCAGATGTGTGGCATGTATTTAGAGTTCCAGGTAAAATCCTGACCCCAATGAAATCAATCGGAGCTTTGCTATTTACTTCACTGGAGTCAGGATTTCATACATAAGGTTTTACTTCTCTAACTTACATTTATTAGCAGAAAATAATAACTCTCGAGTTTTTCAGATTGGGCTTGATCCAAAGCTTATTGATGTTAACGGGGATGTTCCCAATGTCCTAAAACAGCTTTGGATCATGCCCTGTGGGCTTGCTTAGTCTCCTATTGAAGTCAATGGCATAGCTTTCATTGGCTTCCCTGATGCAGGATCAAGCCCAAACAAGTAAATTCAATAGTGTTTCTTTAAAGATTCTGCACAAATAAATATACAGTGTAAAAAAGTCTGAGACTATTATGTTTTCAAGTAAAGTACCACTACCCATCATTTTTAAAGAGTGCCTCAGCCACATAATTTTTTAAAAGAAGAATCAGGCATATTCACACTCAGTAATATGATTGCATCTTGCACACCCTGGGTATTTTTGAACTTTTACTGAAAGAAGCCAGGTAATTTCCTATAATCACCAGTCCCAATTATTTCACTAGGATGCTGCATCTCTAGCGTGCCAAATCTTAACCTTTTCTGCTCTGATACCAGAAGTATTTAACTAGATGTTCATGGAGAGAGAGGAACAGTTTGAAAAGCAAACAGCAAAGAACAAAAATATAATAAAGGACAAAAAGATGACAAGTGTTTTGTGCAGAGGCTGAACTGCCTTCAAACCACGGATTGGTGTTAAATCCTGAACTTTAGTAAGCAGGAGATGAACTGGGTTCATCTAATACCAACAAACATGATACAGCTAGGGGGCATTTCACCCTGGTTAAATACCAGATGAATTAAAGGCCGTTGCCGGCAGCTGTGATGAATGTCACTCGGATGCGGTCTGATTGCTCGCTGAGTGCTATGAGTGAAGTATGTCGGCTCCTTCTTCGTTAAGGTCAGCATGTATTTCTAATGGTTCATCTGCAGGGCTTTGCTGGAGGCACCAATGAGAACACAGGTGCTGGAAAATGTCTCTTTCATGCAGCTAGTACTGGAACAAGCAGGATTGAATAGTGTCAGATGAAACTTAGCATCAACATGTTTGTGGTTTACAAGCGGGACTCTCAAATCCTGGCATTTGAGGAGGCGGCAAACTAACCTCAGAACAACAGACCTTATTTAACAGGCATAAGCAGATTATTGCCTTCTTCCTACCCCCAGCCACTCCTTTGCCCTCTCTGAAATTCAGCAAGGGTCACACAATTCTTAGATAAAGGTGTTAAAAATGTCTCTGTTTAAGAAAGCACCAAGGTTTGATTCTCTTCAGTGCAATGGCATTTGGGGAGGGAGATTCAGAAAGTGGGTTCTGCTCTTTTCTAGCCTGGTTCGTCCATTCCAGATCATTTCATAGATTAATCTCCGTGTTCATGTTCTGTTGTCCCTCATTTCTAAAGGCTCAAGTGAAGCTCAGCAATGTGGCATTGTGAAATGTCAGGTCACCCACTTTCCCACTTAGGACTCCCCACCCACTCTCAGCTCCTTTTCCCTCGTCCCATCTTTACACACTACTAACAGAAGAGCATTTTCCATATCTTGGTTGCAGTCGAAACAGTTATATAAGTAGGAACAGCAATGTACCTTATTTCCCCCAAACAAATAAATAACCAGCTTGAAGTGCTCAGTTCCCAGAACCTTTTCATCTACATAGTTATTTAAAGAGAAAAGGTAGTGCTTATGAAACATGCTGGATTGATCATACCACCGAATGAAGCCCTTTGTTTATCCTCAACAGGAATAGCATGCCCCCCATTAACGTACTAATAAGCCACAATCCTTTGGTTCAGGGACCACCGCTCCACAACGTGAAGGTGTGACTGTACCATGGGTAGGCATACCTGTGCTAGCTTTACCCTAGCTAGCCTGGGTAACAACACCAGTGTAAACATGGTGGCATGGGCTTCAGCAGAGACTAGCAACCACAATACGTTCCCAGCCTCCCTAGAGGGCTTGTACTTTGATTGCTAGTCCATGCTAAAACCCGTGCAACCACATCTACACTGCTCTTGTTACCCATGCTAGCTAGACTAAAGCTAACAAGGGCTATGCCTATCCATATTGCAATCACACTTTCACTTGCAATGTAGACATACCCTCAGGATAAGAGGATAATTGTCTATACTCTGGAATATCCCTGAGCCACAATCAGTGGCTAGCAACTGCTGTAGTGGCACCAGTGTTGGCCCCTAAGCGCAGACAAGAGCAAGCTGGGGTTTGCATTGGTTGAGGTAATCGAGGATCCATGCCACGTGAGTCCTTGACCTCTCTGGTGAGACTGTTAAAAAAGGGGCCAATTTTTGTGGCATGCACACTTGGCCATTAGAAACATTAGAATGAGATCCCTTAGCCCATTTAAAAATTAGCCATCAAGTAGCCATTATATGATAACAACTATAATCTTGTCCACAAATGGCTGCACTGGTGTAAACCCGTAGAATGGACAGGGCAATCCAATATAATCCACCACATAGATGGGTGAGCTCCACTGGGGCAATTAGCAACTTGGCCTGGCTACACTAGGCATTTGCATTTGTGCAGCAACACTGTTGGCTATAACCCCCAGTATAGACAAGACCTATCAGGATATATCTACTCTGCAATAAAACACCCGTGGCTGGCCTGGGTCAGCTGATTTGGGCTCGAGGGGCTATAAAATTGAGACTTTCAGGCTCAGGCTGGATCCAAGCTCTTGAATCCTCCCCCCCGCAGTGTCTCAGAGCCCAGGCTCCAGCCTGAGCCCAACTTCTACACTTCAGCTTTACAGTCCCATGGCCCAAGCCCCGTGAATCTGAGTCAGCAGACATGGGGACTTCAATAAGCATATCTACTGTCAACCTCAAATCCCAGATGGTCTTTATATGGGGCCAGCCAGCTGCTCTTCCACACATATTGCATCACAGGAAGCGGCATGGAGCTGCTTTCTGCTTATGTTTCCAATGTATTTTTTAATGCCTGTCTCACAATGAAAGCAAAAACCACAGCCATTCCCTGTGAGAAAATTAATCAAAATGGCTTCTTCTACACTTCCTGACCATTTAGTGTAGGCACAGCCAATCAAGGATCAAGAACCTATACCAAGTGACTATGTTGACACTGTAAATACTAGGAGCCCCATTCTCCCAGCTGACAACTCTCAATTAAATTCATCTACTGGTGCGGGAGCAGAATCCCAGGATAACAGGCATCTTAGAAATATCATAGACAGATGTTATCTGGCCTTGTCAAATACAATCTTGCCCCACTCATAACCATTCAGAATGTGGGTAAGAAGACCATTTTCCTAGCCCTGTTGCTTTGACTGTGCCACCCGTTTCTTTGCATCCCTCTGCCAGCTCCTCCTTCTTTACAGCATCAAACATAAGCTGCTTGTGTGTGCTTTCAAGGCCCTTCATGGCCTATTCCCACCCTACCTATCATTTGCTATTGAGATATTGATGCTTGCCTGCAATTGACCCATGATGAAACTCCCACTGCCCACTTCTTAAATTTTTAAACAAGCATTTTTGAGCTTTTTCCCATGCTGCCCCTCACACCTGCGAGGAGCTCCCCATAAAGATCTGCGAAGTTACCTCATTATCCACGTTCAAATCCCTACTCAAAACTCTCTTTTGACATGATGCCTACAAAATGTTGACAACAATTAGGCTGCTGGTATGCTAAGACCACTCCCTATCATGCTGACTCCTTATAATCCCCTGTCTGTCTATATCCATCTGTTGTCTCTTATCTTAGTCTCTACCCCAAGGAGCTCTAAGAATATCTTTTTGTTCTGTGTTTGTACATCGCCTAGCACAATGGGGTCCCAGTCCTGTTCCGACCACAATTTATTTCACAAAAAGTCACCATATTTATTTTTAAATTGCTCCAATTACACAAACGTTTTGTAAATTCAAAACTGGGCAAATTTAAATGGAAAAAAACGTAATGGCTCACTTTGTATTGAAAAGGGAACAAAAGGCGAGGCTAAAGTATATTCAGTTAGAAATTGATGACCCACTTTGTCCCCAGTTCACTAAGCTACTGAAGCATATGCCTAGCTTTATGTATGTGAGTAGTCCCATTGAAGTCAATTTAAATACCTTTCTGAATCAGGACCTTCCAGTGAGGAACTATTCCCACTGCATAAAGTTAAGCATGTACCCAAGTCGCAGGAGCAGAGCCCAAAGGCCCAAATCCTGCAGTCCTTACTCTAGTGAAGCTTTAACTAAAACCAGTGAAAGTTCAGAAAAGAAGTTGAGAGATGCGAAATTCACCTCATGATTCCCTAAGCCAGTCAGTCACCTTTTCTTTCCTAAATGTTGTGTGGCTTTAAAAAGATCATCTTACTTTCAATTTTTCTAATTTAGCACACAGTATCTATGATTTAAGTTTAACCAATTGACCTGGCTATGACAGGGAAATCACGTTAGTAGTTTCTGTAAATGTCTAATCATTTCGATTTCTTTTTCAGTGTTTAAAATGGGCATAACCCAGTGAACACAGAGCACGGACAAAAATATGCCTTAGTCACATTTTCAAAAGTGGTCTCGAATCTTCAATGTCTAAAGATTTTGGATGTCCAACTTTAGAAACCAGGGCTGGTTTTCAGAGGTGCTGATCACCCATAACTCCAATTCAAGTCAAAGGAAGCTGTGGCTGTTCCACATCCCTGTGTGTCAGGCCTCAGGTTTAGGCACTCTGAGTCTAGGCCCTGATCCAAGAAATTCATATATGTGCTGAACTTTAAGCAAGCGTGTATTGCCACTGACTTCAAATTTGACTCCTCACACACTTACTGTTAAACATGTGCTCAAATGCTCTCCTGGGTCAGCTCCAGAAGTGTGCACTCAGGATCAAGCCCATAGTGGGTAAAGCTAAGCACACACATAAGTCTTTGCAGTCTAGGGTCCTTTGTAAGTAACACTAGTGTAAACTACAGTGTTTTAGACCTTTATGGTGAAATACATTAGGCTTTAAAAATGAGCTGATATAAGATGCTCCAATCTTGTTCCACTCATATGAGCTCCATCTTGTGCAAAAACATTTTTTGTGCACAAACACAAGTTGGCAAAGTTACCATTTTCTCATTTCCTTGAATTAGGGTGACAAGGTGTCCTGTTTTCGACTGGAACACCCGGTTAAAAAGGGACCCTGGCTGCTCCGGTCAGCACTGCTGACTGGGCCATTAAAAGTCCTGTTGGCAGTGCTGCAGGCTAAGGCAGGCTAGTCCCTACCTGTCCTGGGGCATCGCACTGCGTCCCAGAAGTGGCCAGCAGGTCCAGCTCCTAGGCGAGGGGGGGCCATGGGGCTCCGCATGGTGCCCAAGCAACAGCTCTGCACTCCCATTGGACAGTTCCCGGCCAATGGGAGCTGGGGGGTGTTGCCTGCGGGCGAAAGCAGCATGCGCTGCGGAGCCTCCTGCCCCCCACCCCGCCTAGAAGCCGGACCTAGGGACCCCGCCTAGAAGCTTCCGGGGCACAGCATGGAGCCAAGACAGGCAAGCAGCCTGCCTTAGCCCTGCTGACTGTGAGGCGCCCAAGGTAAGCTCGCACCCCAACCCCCGGCCCAACCCCCTGCCTCAGCCCTGAGCCCCCTCAAACCCAGAGCCCCCTCCTGCACCCCAAACCCCTCATACCCAGCCCAAAGCCCCCTCCCACACCCCATCATCCCTGGCCCCATCCCAGAGCCAGGATGCCCCCTGCACCCCAACTCCCTGCCCCATCCTGGAGCCCCCTCTCACACCCTGAACCCCTCACCCGCATTTTGAGCCCTCACCCCTTCCCACACCCCAACCCCCTGCCCCAGCCCAGTGAAGGTGAGTGAGGGTGGGGGAGAGTGAGTCACCGAGGGAGGGGGAATGTAGTGAGCAGGGGCGGGGCCGAGAGGACGGGGCAGGGCTGGGGTGTTTGGTTTTGTGTGCTTAGAAAGTTGGCAACCCTACCTTGAATGGCAGGAGGGGGAAAATCACTTTTTATCTGGTGTCGGTTTGGCTGAGCAAAACTACAAATAGTTCATTACAATTAGACAGAGGAGACAAGATTGAAGTTCAAATAAAAGGTCCTGTAAGATGCTGGCTGGTGCTCAGATTGCTGGGCCTAAAATCTCCTGCAATCTTCATTCTTGATCTGAATCTTCCTTGTCTGCTAATCATTGTCAAAAAGGGAAGAGCTGGACAGGGGAAGTAGATCATAGTAATATCAATGAAATTGCCAGAAAGACTCTGGTTCATAAAGTTCCCATGGAACAAAGACCAAAGTTACCTGTTATTTAAGTCATTGTTAGCCACAGAATTATAGTTTCATTTTCTTTTCTCAGTACAGCTCTCTAGTCGCCTGAGTGTTGTAAAGAGAAATACATTAATGACTGTGAAGCACTCGGATAGTATAGTGATGGGGTCAGATAAGAAGATAGATTAGATAGATAAACTAGTTTAGATTAGATAGATAAGATTTGACAGACAGAGTCAGACGAGCGTGTAAAATGGGTGAAATCCTGGCTCAATTGAAGTCAATGGCAATACTCCCATTCATTTCAGTGGAGCCAGGATTTCACCCAATATCCTTTTTATCTTTGTTTTTGTTGTGGAGAAAAGGTGGGTGAGGACTGTTGGAAAGGAATTATTGAGGGAGGGAGTAAGGGAAGGGAGGAGAATATACAATACAATATAATTTGTCCAATTCTTTATCTTGAAAATATCCACAGATCTCAAGGTACACAGACTAGACAACGGGTACCACAGTAAAAGGTAAAGATTAAATGGACCAAGTATTCCTGAAAAAGGAAATTAGCATTTAATTCTCTCACTATATGCCTCGCCTCATACATTGGGAGTGAGTAGAAGATTTATCTTATCTGAGTCCGGAACCCACGTGAGCCAATCACCTCTACAGTAAGTAATGTCACAGACACAAGCAAAAGAGCAAGGTGACAGGGAGGGATACAAGTGGTGCTTGAGGCAAATTTATTGGTACTCTAAAGAAATAAAAATTAGCAGCAAGGTGGTGCAACACTGATTGGAAAAGGGACAGGGTGGATGGGGGCAAAGAGATTGAGCATTCTCTGTGCACCCGCTGCCCACCCATCCACCCCCATTATCTCACATCCTTCCCCTCCAAGATTAGTCAAAAGGAGAAACAGGACAAAGAACAGAAAGAGAAAGAAGGTAAAAACAAACGCTAAGAGATTCAGGGTGGGATTTTCCACAGCACACATTGGTGACTTACTTCTGTTCCCATTGAAGTTAATGGTAATACCCTCATTGACCTCAATGGAGCAAAGTTTGGCCAATCCTGAGCACTTTTGAAAACTCAGCCCTCAGAAGAAATCCAAGTAGAAGATAGCTTTGGTGGTATGATATTGAGAGTCAGAATTGGAAATAAGCTCAGAAAAAACACTAGTGGCTCAGTTTCCAGGAACTCGATGAGTTACTTGTGTCTTGTGGGGGAACAACTAGGCCCATGAAAGAAGCAGTGGAAGAGGAGGTTCACATTTATGTGGCACAGTTGCTAGGCAGCCTGAAAAGAGAACCACCACCTTTGCTCTGAGACTCTCCAGATTAAAAAGACACTTGCTGCTATCTGCTGATTGTTTTGAGACCGTGCTGCTGGAAGGATATACACTTCTTCTCATGAGGACACCTGCTCCAAGAAGCCATGTTAAATTAAACATGCATAACATAGAAGAAGCATTTGCAGAGTGTGAAGTAAACCACCCAAAAAGCAGTAAAAGAGAGATTGGAAGATGAAGAGGAAGGAAACAAGACAAAACAACTCAGGGCACACAGAAATTTGCCATACTGAACATACAGATCAATATTAAAACTAGTCAAACATTTTCTAACCAAAAATTTTCCCATCAGAAAAAGGCATTTAATTGAATTTTTCCACAGGTAAATGTCAATTTTAATGAAAATTTTCAATTTCCCAAGTGGGTGAATTGAAATGAAAAATTTTGCTGCAGATCAAGATTTCAAAATGAAACAAAGGTTTTCATTTGAAATGTCAAATTTTCATTTCGACTTGTGCAATAATTTCATTTCAATTGAAAATGCTGAAATTTTTCACTGTAACTTTTCCAGTTTGAAGCTTTTCTGAATTGTCCATGTCACAAAAAGATTTGCTATTTCAATTTTTCATCATAGCATCATATTCCACCAAGTCAGAACAGAAAGCAATTTTTTTCTGAAAAAGAAAACTTTTTTGGAATACCTCTAATCAGAGTGCTCCCTGTAGCAGTGATTAGTATCTGGTGCCTGAGCGAAATGCAGTAACACCTATAATGTAGCATGGCTAATGGTGCAATGTTATGATACAGATTTGGGGAGGCTTCAGAGATTTTATAGCCAATCATCTCACATCCTGAAACATGAGATTTAACCAAAGTTATGTACAGAGTGTTCATTTTCTTTGGAATACTTTGTGTGTCCCTTTCCTGTTTGTCACAGCCATAATTAATGTCAGTGGAAGTAGTCTGAGAAGTAAGAGCCCAACACTGTAAAGTGCTAATTATTTTGTGCAAGATACTGAGCATCCTCATCTTTCATTGATTTCAATGGGAATAGAGGGCAGTCAGCTCCTAGCAGGATTGGACTCTAATATTACACATGGGTCTATCTATGACACATGGTACAAACAACAAAGAAGCACAAAGAAGGGGTATACTGCACAAAGCTTCTTTGGCCATAACAAGAGTTATTTGTTCCCCATTTTTATGTGTACCATATTCATTCATTTCAAAAAATAATGTTTCCTTCACCCAACTCGAGGGCAGACAATCATTTTTACTGGCAGTGTGTTTGTACTTTGGTACGGGAGCTCTAGCCAAATGGCGTCTGCATCAGTCAATCCTCTTGTCTTTATAAACCACTGAAAGAAAACAGCCTCACACGCTAAGGTAAAAAAATTTCAAACTTGACACCGAAATTTAGAAACCAAAATCTACAGGGAGGAACCTAAATCAGGTCAGGTCTGGACTAGGAACTTTTGTAGATACAGCAACGTTGGGTATGGGGTTAATTTTTTGTGACATTTCTATGCCAGCAAAAACCCTAGTGTAGATGCAGTTGCATTGGCATAAAGTGCTCTTACCAGTATAGCTTATTTCACTTGGGGAACTGGTATAAGCTGTATTTGCACTTGGGGGTTTTCCCAGTAAAGCTCTACTGGCCGAACTTTTAAGTGTAGACTAGGTTTTGGGTCAGTGGCTTGATTGTTACCAGTACTTCTGAGCACTTAAAACTCCTCTTGAAGTCAAGGGATCTATGGGTAATACATACCTGTGGAAAATCATGCCACTTTTTAGATGCCAAAATATGGATTTTGGTGCCTAACTTTAGGCTCCCAAGGTTGAAAAATTTATCCTAAGCTCTTAGGACTTTAAGTTTATCCACAGTTTAAGTCGCTGGAAATATCTTCATTGTATTAAAATAAAGAGGACTAAGGTTGAACCTCCCCCCGTCCCCTTTTTTTTATTTTGGCTGAGATCCTTTTCCATGTAAGTGTGAAGGAAAGCTACCAACATACCACTTCACATAAATGTCACGTTAAACCCTATTGCTGTCAAGGCTAATTGAAATATACAGGCCTGATACTCCTTGTATTAACCAAAGAACTGTCAGGCTTCATTATTTCCAGAGAGGTCTGACAGTCCTCTCTTAACATTATAAAGTGTCAGCCTGTTTTCCCTTGATGACAAGAAAATAACATCTGCATTTCTCCACCACAAAAAGCTAGGGATGAGTGACTACTATTACTGTGGCCAGTATTTTACTGTTGTCAAGAATAGGAAGGTCTAGTCATTGTAGTGATCAAGAACCTTAAGAAGAAAAAAAGGAAGTAGGTCTGCATATCTTACAATAACTATCTTGAAGTTTAGCTTAACGAATGCTGCAATACCCCCTCAGTAGAAAATGTGTAACATTTCTGTTTAAATAGTGTCTAGAAGAGCCCTTCCTTTCTTCCTTCACAACTAACAGGAAGGGTTGGGGACAGTGGAAATCTGACTTAACAAATTAGTTTTCTTCTCCTGAGATCTAGGTTCAGCTAACAGAGTCGGAATGATGCAAAGGTGATCAACTAGAGGGGGAAAGGGTGAGATGTGGTGAGAGACACCAGAGCAGTGCTGGAGAGCCAGAGCATTGATGAAAGATGCTGGAGCCGTGTCGGAGAGCTGGAGTGGTGGTGAGAGATGCTGGAGCTGTATTTGGAGTTGATGGACTGTTGGGACTTGAAAGAATGAACATACTGGTTGGTCTATGCTGGGGAATTCAGAATTACAGCTGTTGTACTTTTTAATCCTGTAAAGGGCTATACTCTGAGATCTTGCATGGAGTTACTGAGGACTCCAAAAGGAGGGGAAACTGAGGCAGATGTATCAGCCATGCTGCGGTCTGCCACAGAAGGGTGCTCTACGTGGGGCCACTGCCTCACAGAGAGTATTACATATGCAAGTTAAACTCTGCCACATAGTAGTGAAATCCACAGCATGGTTTTATAATACTGTTGTCAGAAAAAAATACCTGTTCACGTTAACCAAGGAAGCCAGTCTAGAATAGTACAAGCAGCAGCCATGTTTAAACACAGTTTTTTTCCAGTACAATTTTAACTGTAGTGTGGAGTGACTTTATTAGGCTTCTATTTTCAACAACCTTTCACAGAGCTGAATTGAGGGGGCATAATTTCTAGGAGTCA
This sequence comes from Natator depressus, assembly GCF_965152275.1. NCBI lineage: Eukaryota > Metazoa > Chordata > Testudines > Cheloniidae > Natator > Natator depressus. Next base: position 192,457,103 of record NC_134235.1, on the reverse strand, counting down.
GACTCTACTTCCTGCCACTGATGCATGAAACTAAGAATACTGGAGGGTGAAACAACATACACATCTTAAAAGCAACCAACCCAAAATAAAATAAAACCTATGAAGTCTGAACAGACGTTTGCCCTTTTCTAACAATCAGACGCAGGAACTTTCACATTTGCTTCCTTCTTCCGTTTCCCCCTCTTGTTACTAGCTTCCTCAGCTCACAGCTCTCCTAAGGTTCTAGTTAAGTTGGGCAAGACACAAACTTCCTAGCAGTTTAGATTCAGCATAACAAGAGTTATTGTTAGCTCCAGAAAGTAGTACTCACCTTTAACTCTATGCTATGGCAAGGCAGATGGGGGCTAAACAGCCCATTCTATATCTCACTAATGTCAATTCTCTACACATTGTCTGTTGATGGTGTGTACACGAGCGACTGATCATTTAAGTAAGTACAGTATATGAAGGCCTCCAATACATGTACCTATGTGTGTGTAGAAAACATTACAATCCAGGGGGCCAATTTATCATCATTTAGTCAGATTACCTGCAATATCAGTTAGATGTAAGTTATTAATTATTAATATGTATTCCAGACTCTGATGCCTAGTTAGAAGTGTTAGTTTAAACATGAGTGGGGTTAGCAACTATTTTCACATTCAGCAGATCAATGACAAAAAGAATTATATTCACTTATGTAATCTTAGCCCAATAGAGCTCATGTCTGTGTTCATAAGCATTTAGAATGTCGATGCTTTCAAGTTTCAAACACTCAAAACTTTCTGAACCAGCAATGGATAAAGGTTCAAGGTAGGAAATTATAAATGATTTGGTGCATCTGAAGGAATATACATGGTGCTCAGCACCCTCCAACCTCATTAACCAGGAATGGAGGATGCTCAGCATCTTGCAGGATTAGGCTTTTAGTCTCTAAAAACCTAATCTAGCTCCCATCAAAATCAATGGCATAATTATTCCACTTTGCTGATGCTGCCTCCACTAGGACCTGGTCTGTACTCCAAAGTTAAGTCATCCTAAATTGAGTTGCTTCAGTGTAGTTGTTGTGTGTCTACACCATAATTTGTCTCCTGCCAATAAAGTCACCCCATTACAACAATGCAGTAAAACCACCTCCCTGAGTGACAGAATCACAGTCAACCTACTTAGGTTGACACAGTACAAGTGTAGATGCTGCATGACCTGCGTTGACCCTAACAATCCTCCAACAGCTGTCCCACAACTCTCCTGTCCCTACAAAAGTGGCCACTCCAGTCACAGTTTTGAACTCCATTTCCCAGGTCACAGAGACCAGAAGCCCATTCCCCTTTTAAAACCCATATGTGTTTCTGAAATGCCTTTTCCTGATTGCCCATCTTGGCAAGCACATCTACCAGGCTCACACACAAAGAGAGCTACTAGATACTCTCCTGGCTGGAGCAGGAAGGAAGTCTTTGATGTCCTTGGCCTGTGGGCTGGAGACTGTGCAAGAACAGCTACAGAACAGCCGTAGAAACATCAACATCTATGAGCAGTTTGCACAGGGGATGTTCTAACTATGGCACGACAGGGATCAGCAGCAGTGCTGCGCGAAAGTGAAGGAACTTCACCAGGGCTACCAGAAGGCAAGGTAGGGCAACAAGAAATCTGGTGTCCTGCCAACCTGATGCTTTTATGACAAACTGCATGCCATATTTCACAGGGACTCCACCAGCACCCATATCACTGTGGACTGAGGAGCCCGGGGCTTTACTGTATAGTATAGCAGTATAAGTCTACTGACAAAGCAGTCCTATTGTAGATGTGGTCTCAGTAACATCCATAATTCACACAACCAAATTTATAAGTGATATACACCATGCTCATTACTAAAGACAATAACTGGAGCTGCAGTGAACTGCCAGATGGTCAAATTCTGGTGAACAAAATTACTTAAAAGTTCTGGGCCTATATTTTTTGTCATCCAAAAGGCTTATAACCTCTAGCAAATCAGAACTTCCTTTTTGGTTGGTGAAAAACATTGCCAAGATAATCAAGCTCAGGAAATGCCACACTCACTCGACAGTCTCTGAACAGCTGAACGTTCCGCTCTGCTATGCCAAATCAGATTAGCTTGTTTCTTTTAAAAACCATCTTTGATAATAAAAATTATCAACATACAGATTTATGCACTAAGGGCCAGATCTGCATTACACTACAAACAGTCCAGTCATAGTCATACAAACATTGACAGTGGATACCTATAAGAGCTCCACTAAAACATTCATAATACCTAGCTCCTATCACTTTTCCTCAGTGATCTCAAAGCACTTTACAAACAGATCATGACGAAGTATCATTAACCCCATTTTTCTGATGGGGAAACTGAGGCATAGAATGATTGCGTGACCTGCACAAGATCGCTCAGCAGACCTGTGGCCGAGCCAGGAACAAAACACAGGTGTCCTGAGTCCCAGTCCAGTACGCTATCCAGTAGGCCACATTGCAGCACAAGAACATGTAACACAGATTACATTTCTTCAGCTCTTGGATGTTTGTTAGAGAGTTTATCACAGTCTCAACACTACATAAAGTAAGTCCAGGACTAGGCCAACACTGTCCTTATCCTTACAGACTTGAGGCTAGGACAAGATTTTGACAGCACAAGTAATTTCAGATAAAATATTAAATTTAAAGGGAGATTTCAATAAAATGAGAATGTTAGTCAAAAAAGGTCCTAAAGTTAAAAATAAAGGAAGTAAAAGTGTTAGAGGTAGCACAGATGCTACTTAAAAAACCAACACCAGTCTCAGAAGACTATTGAACTGATGAATAGAAAAGAAACAAGGGAGGCAAGGAGTCAACCAGTATGGCTAAACGGCAAGGCTCAAGAGGCTATCTGAGCCAAATACAAATCCTTCAGAACCTGGAAATCTGCTCTGAGTGAATCCAACAAATTAGACAAAAATATGTACATTATATAAGCATAAATTACAGAAGGCAATAAGTAAGAGGGAAATTAGAAGGGCCAAAACGGATTTTGAAGAGCAAATAGCTAAACATGTAACAACAGACAACAAGAGATTCTTTAAGTATATCAGAAGCAGAAAGGCAGTGAGAGAATTAGTGTCAGCTGGATCCCCAGGGGTTAAAGGGAGCAAATAAGGACTCTGCTGAGAAACTAAGGCCATGTTTGCACTACGGGTGCTACAGCGGCACAACTATGGTTCTATAGTTATACTGCTCTAGCATCAGTATAGATGCTTCCTACAGCAACAGCCGGAGATTTTCCTGTAGCTAGGTCAACAGAAGCATTCGCATCCCTGTCTTTACTGCCAAGGATGGTGTGGTGTTATGTACTCCAGTCCCGCTCTTTTCTGGAAATAAAGATGAGGTACTCTCAGTGAGTGAGGTACCAGAAGAAGAGGTGCTGAAGCAACTCCGATTATTTAAAAAACAACAAGATTGTATAAGCAATAAGTCACCAAGCTCAGATGGTACACACCCAAGAGTTCTGAAGATCAAGTATGCGGTGACTAAGCTGCTATATACAATCACTCATTAAAAACAGCCACTGTGGCTGCCTAAGGAATGGGATACATAATATTATAGAAGATATTATAATGCCATTATATAAATCAATGGTGTAGCCTCATCTGAAATACTGTCTGTAGTATCGGTCACCACATCTCAGAAAGGATATTGCAGAATTAGAGGGGAGTCATAAAAGGTTGATGAGAATGATCCAGAGTCTAGGCAAATCTCATATGAAGAGAGATTGAAAATATTGGAATTGTTTATTGTAGAAAGGACATGTATTTGAGGGGGCATGATAAAGGTATATAAAATAAAGAATGGAACAGAGAAGGTAGATCAGGAACTTGTGTTGTGGGATAAGGAGAACACAAGAATAAGAGGGACATTCAAAGAAATGAAAAGGTGGCAAGTTCAAAACTGATAAAAGGAGATTTTTTTTCACATAGCATGTGATTGGACTGTGGAACTCAATGGCCCAGAAGACACTAAGGCCAAGAATTTAGCAAGAGTCAAACAAGGATTAGACATTTATATGGATAACAAGAATATCCTGAGTTATTTCAAATTATTTTTAATAATGTTGGCAGGGACCTTAAACCTCATGCTTCAGGGAATAAAGCAATCTAACTATGAGAGATCAGGACGAGACCAAATAGGAGGGGTAGATTATACCCTTTCCACCAGGGTTCTTACATCTTCCTTTGAAACATATGTCTGGCACTGTGCACTGTACTTTGTACAGGATATAGAACTAGGTGGACTTTGAATCAATCGATTATGGCAATTCCCATGTTCCTAATGAAGTCAAAGATTAAAGGGACCCCCCTCCCTCAAACACATACAATTTATTTTACACCTGACTTTTCACCCTCTCAACAAATAATTTAAACCAATTCAAGTCATGTTGACTTCATGACATGGAATTTATACCACCCTTTGCATCACCTATGAATTTGGTCCTATTTTTTGACTGGCTATGGATCACCAATGATGTTATTGTAAAAGACAAATAATGACTGTGTGGCTAATGCCTATAATTCTGGGAAGACGTAGTTCCCTTGGAATGGATTGCAGGAGAACAGTTACTACGCCCATTGCAAAGCAACACTGTTTAACGACTTAATATAAAAAAGCAGTAAAAATCACCAACTGCCCTGCCAAGGTCTCCAACAGCAAAAAGACTGTACCTGTGCCTGTCTAACTCTTTAATCTTTCCTAGGCCCCCATCTTCCAAAATATATAACTTGCATCCTGGTGAAACGTTTAGAAGATCTGAAATGAAAAACCACACAGGTTTAGGCTGGCAACTTTATTTTGTAAAAAGCAAAAAGTCTAGGCAGAGGCTGAAGTCTATTTACACTTGAAACAACAGAACAACTGGTCTGGAAAATAGACCCTAATGTGTGATCTGGCAGCTGGCCAACAACCCTAGAAAGATGTTCATTTTCTCTGCTTGCAAACTTCCGAGTTTCTTCCTGCAGGCTACTGTTTACTATGACAGCAAAGGGCTACTCAGCCTAACCTCTCAACAGGTAAAGCTGTTTTGGTTAGGAAAGTGTCCTTAGCTTGGACTCCCCAGATAGGGAGTGCATGTCCTGTTTTTGACTGCAGAATAGTAAGATCTTTAATTATGGGAGCAAATTGGCTGTGAAACTGCATTTATGTGTCAGTTTTGCCTATCCACCTTCAGATGTCATCCTTTGTCTTGCCTTCACCCTCTTTCTTTTTCTCTCAGTGAAGTGTGTCCCCTCCTCCCCCACCTTTCCCATGCTTATGTTCTCTGACACTTGATTAGGATTTAAAACCTGATACTGTTCGTAGTATTTCTTTAGCAGTTAACCTGATCTGTGACCTAAGCTTTCCTAACTCCTATTCCTATGAATTTATAATGTGCTCACATTATCGTACATTTTCAGAGTGGTGGTAAACCTATTTGTCATATATATTGTACCTACACCTCTTCTGCTAATACCGCATCAAATTAACCTCCTCTTTTACACTATATCTTTTATGTCCCAGGGAGCTATTCATGAAAACTATGTACTGGACAACTAGGTTAACACGTATTTTCATTCCTGTGGAGTTAAGCTACTCGCCGCTCACAGTGAATTGGCTTCCACTAAAAGTAGAGCAAACATTTGCTGAACTCACCACTCTGAAGATGTTAATTTGAGTTCCAGTTGACCTGACCTGGCTAACACCAGCTGAACCCAATAAGCAGCTGCAAAGGGCTAAGATCTGTAGCATACTTTCCTAAAGGACAAGTGAGCATTTAAACACCAGATTATTCACCAGCTCCAGTGGTAGCTGATTACTAGAATAGGTGGTAGAGTTGTATGTGCCAGATTCTTTCCCTCTTCATCTCATCCTACAGTCTCATATTCTTCCTCTCATCACTCCCTTCATCCTTTTGGGTGGCCACATTTTCAAAGTGAAAGACAAGTACACGAGTGAGCATGGGAGGGGAAGGCTTTTTGTGGGGAGGGTTTTGGAGGTTCTCTCTCTCTTCCCATCCATCACCAATGCCCCCCCCCTTTCCATCCTTAACACCCAACCTGTCTCTCCCTAGCATCCAGTCAACCACATTCCCACTTGGGCATCTGCCCACACTTTCAGTCAAAGCTCATTCACTGAACATCAGGTAATGTGAATAAGAACAAGAAAATATACCAAAGAGAATGGGAGAGATTTTCTGCTCCTCCCTGCTCAGTGGTGCACAGAGAGTAGAGATCAAGTCTACTGCTGGTGATTCCTCCCACGAGGCAGCCCTTTGTGGGCCCACGGCCCACAGAGCCAGCTCCCTCTCTGCATCCCTCAGAATATAAGGAATGGAGAGGAGGAATTGCCATAATGTGATGCCCTCTGAAAATCCACAGCAGCTGGATAGTCCTTTGGAGACCGCTGCCAGTTGGGGCATGTTAGAGCAACCCCAGATTGTGCCAATCTGCACCCAGTGCCACACAGAGAATCACAGAACCATAATTGGCTCCCTGACAGGCTCCTGCTATCATCAACCATCTCATTCCCATCCCTTTCCATCAGGTGTCTAATGATATTTGATTAGCTCCAGGATTTATTTGGAAAGCTCTCCATTGACATTAACAAATCAAATAAAATCCTTGATTATTTTAATGTCTTTATTGGCTAAATTACTGCCACTTTTTCCTTTTACATAGGTGCCTGGGTTTATGCTGTCTTACATTAACACCATGCTGGCACAGTAGTCTCATGCTATCGAAAACTCCAACCAACATAGGAACAATGCCTCAGTACTACCACACAGGGGACCATCACTCCTGGGGAGTATGCATAGCACCAACACAAGCAGCCAAGTATGGACGCACATGAGCGATATACTAACTGTGGCAGCTTTATGCCAATGTAACTTGCATCGACCAAAGTTTGTAATGTAGACATGGCCTAAGTGACTTGTCCAAGATTGTAGAGGAAATCTGTGGCAACAGAGAAATTGAACCCAGGTCTTCTGAGTCTCAGCCCAGTGCCTTAACCAGAAGGCCTAACTTCCAATGATATAGCAGACCGCAGAACTGATCCCCAATCATGGGTAGAGGAGAGGGGCTGGTGAAGTGAGGGGACAGCTGGGAGGTGTTACAAAGCAGGAGCCAGAATGAATGTGTGTGCTAACTTTTTCTCTCTCCTAAGTTTTAAAATAAATCTCCTGGTAGTTTTGAAAGTATAAGTGATGTGGATGATTACAGGAGAGTCAATTGTATTCCCTGAATTGAAGGCTTCAAAATATGTTCTATTTAAATTGCTCTGTGATTGAGCCAGAGGTCTGTGGCCTGATCTAGTCAAACACCACCAGGTTAACAGAGAATGGAAGAATTATTCAGCTAAGCACTTGAGCACATGTTTTATTTGAAGCACATGAAGCTTACCATTTGAAGACAATCTGAATAGGCATGTGCTTAGCATTATGCAAGTGCTTTGCTGAATCAGGCTCTTAGTAAAGATTTTGATGTATTCAGTTACTGTTTTATTGCATTTTTTCACTAACTTCCCTAAATACTTGAGACATCAGCTCAAGTAGAGACCAGCAACACCTTTAAGTCCAACCGTTATTTAGCAGGAGATTATTTAAAAACATAGTATGTGTCTTGAAAGATCTATTGACAAGATGTTCCCCAGACAGCCTTACACTAACATCATGCTGGCATGGTAGCCTCATGCTATCGAGCGCTCCCACCAACATAGGAACAATACCTTAGTGCAACCATGCAGGAGGCTCTGGGGTGACCGTTGAGTGCACTCTGATTTTACAAACTGTCATATGGCGAGATAGTGGTGGGTTTCAATGCTGTCACCTATTCAGTCAGCCCAGATGAACTAGAATCACCATTTCAGTTATATCATAGCTCGGGGCGAGAACATGTCACCCTCTTTATTTCCAGCTCAGAACAAGCTGCTTAGGCAGATGCTAACTGTGGTCCTCCCTGCCATGTTCTGTAGAGTGGCCTTTGTCTGGGTTAATTGAGCCCCCACTCCATTTAATAGGCTGTTGAAGTCTTATTGAAACAGAGCTAGTGCCGCAGGTTAAATACATTGCAGTGCTCTTGTTAATCCCCTCATTAACAGAGCTGTAAAGCTTGTTGAGAGCTGTGAGTTTGCATATATTAACAGAGAGTTCTTCACTCAAGTGCTATCAATAAATTGACAAAGCCAGTTTGCAAATAGTGAAATCAACAGTGACACAAAGCTTGATACCATAAAAAATAAACAGCTTAATAACTGATAAATCTTATTTTCACACTTGGAGGATAAAAAAAAATAGGTTCGAGAGGATGTCTGTTATTGGATGAACTTAAAACATCCAAGCGTGATTTAAAAATTTTTTTTCAAGCAGACAGAGCAAAGCAAGAGCGAAAGGTATCACTTCTTCAGCAGAAGTTAAGGGCTGAGGCTGGGCTGTAGCTTTTTAGAATGATTTAATGAATCATGTAAGCTAGGCTGCAATTATGAGACCCAAAGAAAACAAATGAATCAAAAACCAAAATAAGATATGAACTTAGATATGAAATACTATGGCTCCTACCGAAAGAGCATAGCATGGGCTCCAAGGAAAATAAAGCAAAGTGGGCCATGGAAAAGAAAAGTGCATGGCTACAAAAGGGATCACCTACATCATGGCTTTAACACACCAGCCAGGAGGGGGAGCATAAGAAAGATTTCCTCCAACATGTGCAGAGTAAAAGCTGCCTGGATCTATGGAGCAAGAAAATAGGGAAGGGGAGATCAGGAGAACATACAGGGGGAACTCAAAGAATAGCCCCAAATGAAAATAGAGTCTGTGGAGTCCTAATGGGAGGACCACTTACTAGCCGTAGGGTAAGGGCAAAGCAGGTTTGGGGCCACCCGGTTACCATTAAAGTCAAAGGGAATTTTGCCATCAACTTCATTGGGTCCAGGATTCAGTTTCAAGAGCAGATTTTTATTATAGATGAACTCAAACAACAAGCAGTCTCTATTACTATATAAGGAAGATACAACTACAAGAAAAGTATTTTGGTTGTGTGCATTTATTTTTAATTTTAAATCTGTATATAAATTTTTTTCATGTTAGTTTGGCCCGCATACTATGGTGACAAATGCCACAGAGAAGCGCACAAATAAAAATAACCTACAAAAAAAACCCAAATTAAACTGAAGTCCTGGCAAGCTACTAATGTGGCTCTCTGTGGTATAGAATTGGGGGTGGGGATGTGGAAGATTAACAGAAATTTCCCTCTCTGACTCTGAGTAATATCATCATCTTGCATCTTCTCCACCCCCTCGGGTGTTTTAATTTAAGAGAAAAACAAATTAAAGTTTTGAATGGTTTCAAAGTGCAAAAGTCTGAATAAAGTATTGTTCTCCAGAAATGTTTGGTCACTGATGAGAAATAAAATTCCTGATGTCTTTCTCCTGCTCATAGAACTATTTGAATTGGAAGGGACACTTCTCATGACAACATGGACTTTAATTTCCTTCTAACCCATCTCTGATAGATGGGTGTGCATAGCTTAGAGAATCTCCAGTGAGGATGATTTACAAATTTAATAATTAGTTTAATTGCCGAAGTTGTTACACATGGTTTTCCCAATGTGTAACTTGAGTTTTCCCTGTTAGATGAGCTGGTCCATGCTCTCTTCATAACATCGCTTTGTTTAGGGTTGCCACCTATCTGGGTTTTACCTGGACAGTCCGGTTTCTGGCTTCTGTGTCCGGGTGCCATGTGTAGCCAGTTATGTTTCTGTTTAGTCCTCTTCTCTCTAGTCTGAATGTGCCCATTTAAAAAAACAAACAAACAAACAACAAAACAACACTTTACTACATAGGTCTTTTCCTCTAAACTCCAACCCATTACTCATTTTTGTGGCTGCTCCCTGAATTCTCTCCAGTTTGGCTACGTCTTTTTTAAAATGACCTACCCAAAATTAAGCCAACTGAAAAGTGTTCTCTAAAGTGAATGTCTCACCAGTCTTAGAAGCTGTCCATGTTCCTGAATCTTGCACCTTATGCAGCATCATGGTATGTAAAAACAAGCTGTCCAGATGTACGTGTCTTACTGAGCCACCATGTTATCCTATTATTGTTACCCCTTTCTTTCTCCTTATTTCCTCTTTTCTGTTTAGGATCCTACTTGGGCATGTTGTGTTAAATTTAGACTTTGACTATACTGCTGATTTGCCATGATTAGTCTTCTGTAGCCAGCCAGAGGTTTAGATGCACTTTTGCAACCCCTAGCGTACACAAACAGTCACTATTTATACCATTTGAACTCGCCCCGGCTTGAAACCATGATAAATCCCACCTATGCAAATAGAGGCTTTACCTGCCTACATTGGAAGTTTGCAGCAATGCAGCTAGTGGCTGGACATTAATGGCTATAATTGAGGCAAATTCCCAATCTATACAAGGCCTTAGGGCAAGGACCACCTCTTGATTTGTTTTGTGAAGTACATAACACATTTCTGGACACTTAAAGCACAATAAATAACACAGTTATACAATTAATAACAATTACAATTTACTTCTTTCAAATGAGGCCAACATTTTCATGAGCAAGTAGTGATTTTGGATGCCTCAATTTGTGGTTGCCAACCTGAAATACTTTGAACAGTCCTGATTTCCAGAAAGCCCTGAGCTCCCTTTCTGAAAATCAGACCCCTCTAAGGTGTTTCAGGTTGGACACCTAAAACCTGAGGTACCCGAAAAATCACTGGTCATTTTTGCGAATCTTAGTCTGAAAGTTTTTCTGAGGCATGGATCCATGGGAATGGATGCCATATCCTTTGTGATCACATGTGTAGCTAAAAGATTTATATGATTATTTTATTCTAGTTTGAGTTTGAAGTTCTTTTTATGTTTGGAAACTACTAAAAGTATTTTCTGGACAGTATGTGAAATGAATATTTTTTCAAGCTATTCTCATTATAGTGGTGGTTATAAGCTGACAGTTATCTTACACCGTTATGCTATAGTATGCTGTGTCCAGAGATTGGCAGAAAGTGGTTTCTTTAGCTGTATCTATTTCAGTTCTTCCCTCTTGAATGCCACAGATTGTCTTTACTGTGGTTTTTATTTCCCTTATCTTTAAAGGTACCCTTATAGCAGTGTGAAAAGGAAAAACTTGAGGGTGGAAGTTGGAAGACACTGACCTTTATATTTATTTATTTCTCATCCCGGAGAGGTACCAGAGCCAAATAATGCTTAGCTCAGGCTAAGGGCATGTCTATGCTTGAGAGCTTACAGCAGCTCAGCAGTACCGATGCAGATGCACCACTGTAAGCTCTCTAGTGTAGTTGCTATATGTCGATGGAAGAGTGTGACTGGATCCCTGGGGTGCAGCCTGGGACTGTGGGACTGCTGTGCTCTCTTAACTCTCCAGCCTGGCTGTCTCTCACAATGCTTTGCTAGTGACAAGCAGCAAACCTCTCCAGGCGCTGTTATCACTCAGCACAACCGCATGTGGAGCTAGATGGCATGAATGCTCCCAGAGCCACTCATGAATCACACAGAGGAAGGCACCAGCCACATCCTCCGAGCTCCCAGCCTTGTACTTCAGGAATATACTGTCTTGCGCTGCTCAAGAGCTTTTCTTTAATTGGTTCACCACTTCATCAATGGAAAGTGGATATATACCAGCCTTTGTAAACTTAAGCAGATTTACCAAGCACTTCAGGCAAACTCAGTGGTAAAGTTAAACAGTAAAACAAGTTTATTGATTACAAAAGATAGATTTTAAGTGATTATAAGTGATAGGCAAAAAGTCAGAGTGATTACCAAAATAAAATAAAATATAAGCACTCAGTCGAACCCTTAACCCTTATCACACTAGACAGTATTGAGCTGAAGCAATGTTCTCACCCCACTGGATCTTAGAGTCTTTAATATACAGGTTTGTCTCTTAAACCTGGGTCAGTTTCCTCTGTTGGAGCGTTCAGTCTTCTGAGCATTCTTGTTGCTTGCAGCGTAGGTGGGGGGAGGAGAAAAGAGCAAGGAGGGGGTCACTGTGTTCTGTTTTACACCCTTAGTCCATGTGCTTGGAGAACACAAGTCCAGGCATGTCTGGTGGGCATTGCTGAGTCACCAGGCAAGGTTGAGCAATTCCCCTGGTATGGCCTTGTGCAAGTGAGTCATTGAATTTATAACTCCCTTGCTGGACAATAGCTGTTGATGGTTGTTCGACACCCACCCGAGCGTTGGTTACCTCCCTTCTTGTTGCCTTGGGGGAGCTAGTATCAGGCACTTCCCAAACCCATAGCATATTTTAGTGACAACCATAAAACACAATTCTCATAACTTCATATGCATTCATGATATACATATTTAGATGGAACAATGGGTTTTAGCAGATCATAACCTTTTCCATGATATCTTACATGGCATGGTTTATATGCAATGTCACAATTATACACAAATGATGAATATGGGGATTACAGGGTGTTCCCCTGGGGTGTAGAGTGTCACAGAGAGCTCCCATCGACATAACGAACCCACCCCCAATGAATGGCGGTAGCTATCTTGGTGGGAGAAGCTCTCCTGCCAACATATCACTGTCCACACTGGCACTTATGGCGGTGTAACTTATGTCTCTCAGAGGGATTTTTTTTCACACCCCCGAGCAGCATAAGTCATCCTGACATTAGTGGTAGTGTAGACAGACACCCATTAACTGTAGTGGGTTTTGGATCACACCTATAAAGGCAAAAGAGATTTTAATATACTGGGTGACTTGGACTGGTGTAATTTATCACAAACAGTTCCTAGGGTGGAGATTCAGAAATACGGATGTATTATTTTCTAATCGGATTGCAACATTATATGTGCTATAGATTCTACTGTGAGGGTTTTTTTTCAGTCAAAGTATCAAAAAGTTGCCTGTGTCTTCTAGCATCCAGTTGTTTGTGCCCTTCCCTACAGAGGCTCCTCCCTACTTCGTATGTAGTTTTGACGCTGAGGCTTTGGTCAATTGCTTTTCTTAACTGCAGGTGCCTTTTCCATTAAATGAATACCTTGAGGCAGACTCTAGCATAATGCTTTCCCATTTAAATCCAAGCTTCTAGCTCTGTCTCGGGCTGTGAAGGAAGCTTGACACATGAAACAAAATTGGCACAACATTGTCCATTTATGCCAGTTTCACACAAGAGCTTAAAGTAATCACATTTTTTTACTTCACTTGTAGCAACAACAAAAACAGTAATTTCCCTCCTCCGCAACCAGCTCTGAGCTTATGTTCCCCTCAATATTTTTATAATCTCATTTATTGTGTCACAGCTAAAATGCAGACTAAGCTCTTTGGGGTATGTTTTCCCTGAAGCATGTAAGATGCTTTGTGGAGCAATAAAGTAAGAAATAATATAATCTCTTTGGGGAAAGGATGCTTTTTTGTTATATGTGTACACAGTGCCTAGCACAATGGGCTCCTGACAGCTGACTAAGGCCACATCCAGAGTGCACTGTTTTTTAATAGAAAAAAAATCAACCATCTCTCTGCTTATATGTTGCATCCCCTTCTCCCACCCTTTATCTGTCTTGTCTGATTAGTCTGTAGGCACTTAGGAGCACATACATCTCATACTGTGTATTTCTAAAGTGCCTAGCACAATGGGTCCCCAATTACATTTGGAGCCTCAAGGCAGAAATGTAATACAAATAATCAATTAATAAAATAATATCAGTCCAACATCAATTCACTCCTCCATATACTCCCTCATTATCAACCTAGCACAAGGCAAATAAATTCATAAAATCATCAAGGATATAATCCTACCACTTCAAAAGCACATAATGGGAGTTGTTTCTATTAAGTGCCTTTGATTATGCACTATCAACACAAAGTAAAAATCAGTTCTCCATATAAACTCCAACCATACAAAGCAAAACAACGGGATAATTAATAAAAGGTTATATAAAACACAAAGAGAAATCCACCACCAAACAGCTGTAAATAACCCCTAATGAAAAACAAAAGCCAACATTTAGTTCAATGATCCACCTACAATTCATCTATGTCAGTTTGGAATCATGTGTGTGTGTGTGAGTGAGAGAGAGAAACATGGGCGTGCTGGCTACCACCAGCACCAGCAGACCTTCAGAGCTAGTAGCATGAGTCTCTACTGCACGAGCTGAAGAGCCAGGATTTATAGCTGAGAGCTGTAACAGACTAACATCCTCTATGGATCAGGCACAGAGGGGAGTTTGAGTTTCTGCACTGGGCAGCATGCCAACTGCAGGCAGTGCCAATATAAGTAACAGCCTCAGATGCAGCAGCTTGTCTATCTGTCTACACATGTGTTGCTGCTAGTCCTACTGCATTAAAGGGCTGATTATCATTTACACTACAGGTCTCTTTAAGGCCCCTTTATATGGACAGAATGGTGTAAAGTGTGTACACATTACCTCACCTTGCTTTTATAGAGATTATACAAAATTCATAGGATCATAGAAGATTCAGGTTGGAAGAGACCTCAGGAGGTCATCTAGTCCAACCCCCTGCTCAAAGCAGGACCAACACCAACTAAATCATCCCAGCCAGGGCTTTGCCAAGTTGGGCCTTAAAAACTGATAAGGATGGAGAGTCGACCACCTCCCTAGGTAACCTATTCTAATGCTTCATCACCTTCCTAGTTAAAGAGTTTTTCCTAATATCCAACCTAGACCTCCCCCACTACAATTTGAGATCATTGGTCCTTGTTCTCTCATCTGCCACCACTGAGAACAGCCAAGCTCCATCCTCTTTGGAACCCCGCTTCAGGTAGTTGAAGGCTGCTATCAAATCCCCCCTTACTCTTCTCTTCTGCAGACTAAATAACCCCAGTTCCCTCAGCCTCTCCTCATAAGTCATGTGCCCCAGCCCCCTAATAATTTTTGTTGCCCTCCGCTGGACTCTCTCCAATTTGTCCACATCCTTTCTGTAGTGGGGGGCCCAAAACTGGACACAATACTCCAGATGTGGCCTCACCAGTGCTGAATAGAGGGGAATAATCACTACCCTCGATCTGCTGGCAATGGTTCTACTAATGCAGCCCAATATGCTGTTAGCCTTCTTGACAACAAGGACACACTGTTGACTCATATCCGACTTCTTGTCCATTGTAATCTCCAGGTGTTTTCTGCTGAACTGCCACTTAGCCAGTCAGTCCCCAGGCTGTAGCAGTACATGGGATTCTTCCATCCTAAGTGCAGGACTCTGCACTTGTCCTTGTTGAACCTCATCAGATTTCTTTTGGCCCAATCCTTCAATATGTCTAGGTCACTCTGGACCCTATTCCTACCCTTCAGCATATCTACCTCTCCCCACAGCTTAGGGGCATCTGCAAACTTGCTGAGGGTGCAATGCACCCCATCATCCAGATAATTAATGAAGATGTTGAACAAAACTGGCCCCAGGACCGATCCCTGGGCACTCCGCTTGATACCAGCTGCCAGCTAGACATCGAGCCATTGATCACTACCCGTTGAGCCTGATGATCTAGCCAGCTTTCTATCCACCTTATAGTCCATTCATCCAATCCATACTTCTTTAACTTGCTGGCCAGAATACTGTGGGAGACCATATCAAAAGCTTTGCTAAAGTCAAGGTATATATATTTTCCCCATATCCACAGAGCTAGTTATCTCATCAGAGAAGGCAATCAATCAGATTGGTCAGGCATGACTTGCCTTTGGTGAATCCATGTTGACTGTTCCTGATCACCTTCCTCTCCTCCAAGTGCTTCAAAATAGATTCCTTGAGGACCTGCTCTATGATTTTTCCAGGGCCTGAGGTGAGGCTGACTGGTCTATAGTTCTCCTTCTTCCCTTTTTAAAAAATGGGTACTATATTAGCCTTTTTTCAATCGTCTGGGACCTCTCCCAGTTGCCAGGAGTTTTCAAAGATAATGGCAAATGGCTCTGCAATCACATCAGCCAACTCCCTCAGCACCCTCGGATGCATTGCATCTGGCCCCATAGACTTGTGTATGTCCAGCTTTTCTAAATAGTCCTTAACCTGTTCTTTAACCACTGAGGGCTGCTCACCTCCTCCCCATATTGTGCTGCCCAGTGCAGCAGTCTAGGAGCTGACCTTGTCTGTGAAGACTGAGGCAAAAAAAGCATTGAGTACTTCAGCTTTTTCCACATCATCTGTCACTAGGTTGCCTCCCCCATTCAGTAAGGGTCCCACACTTTCCCTGACCACCTTCTTGTTGCTAACATACCCATAGAAACCTCTCGTGTTACCCTTCACATCCTTTGCTAGCTGCAACTCCAATTGTGCTTTAGGCTTCCTGATTACAACCCTGCATGCTTAAGCAATATATTTATACTCCTCCCTAGTCATCTGTCCAAGTTTTCACTTCTTGTAAGCTTCCTTTTTGTGTTTAAGCTCACTGAAGATTTCTCTGTTAAGCCAAGCTGGTTGCCTGCCATATTTGCTATTCTTTCTGCACATCAGGATGGTTTATTCCTGCACCCTCAATAAGGCTTCTTTGAAATACAGCCAGCTGTCCTGGACTCCTTTCTCCCTCATATTAGCCTCCCAGGGGATCCTGCCCATCAGTTCCCTGAGGGAGGCAAATTCTGATTTTCTGAAGTCCAGGGTCCATATTCTGCTGCTCTCCTTTCTTCCTTTTGTCAGGATCCTGAACTCGACAATCTCATGGTCACTGCTGCCCAGGTTGCCACCCACTTCTACTTCCCCTACCAATTCTTCCCTGTTCGTGAGCAGCAGGTCAAGGGGAGCACGGCCCCCAGTTGGTTCCTCCAGTCCTTGCACCAGGAAGTTGTCCGCAACACACTCCAAAAACTTCCTGGATTGTCTGTGCACTGCTGTATTGCTCTCCCAGCAGATATCAGAGTGATTGAAGTCCCGCATAAGAACCAGGGTCTGAGATCTGGAAACTTCTGTTAGTTGTCCGAAGAAAGCCTCATTTACCTCATCCTCCTGGTCTGGTGGTCTATAGCAGAGCTTGTTGCTCTTGCCTCTAATCTTAACCCAAAGACTCTTAACAGACTTTTCTTCAGTTTCATACTGGAGGTCTGAGCAATCATACTGCTCTCTTACAGTGCAACTCCTCCACCTTTTCTCCCCCGCCTTTCCTTCCTGAACAGTTTATACCCATCCATGACAGTGCTCCAGTCATGCGAGTTACCCCACCATGTCTCTGTTATTCCAATTACATCATAGTTCCTTGATTGTGCCAGGACTTCCAATTCTTCCTCCTCGTTTCCCAGGCTTTTTGCGTTCATGTACAGGCACCTAAGATAACTAGCAGATTGCCCTACTTTCTCAGTATGAATCAGGAGGCCTCCCCCGTTGCACCCCTCTCCTTGTGTTTCCTCCTGGTATCCCACTTCCCCACTTACCTCAGGGCTTAGGTCTCCATCCCCCAGCGAACCTAACTTAAACCCTCCTCACTAGGTTAGAAAGCCTGCCTGCGAAGATGCTCTTCCCTCTCTTCGTTAGGTGGATCCCATCTCCTCCTAACAATCCTTCTTCCTAGAACAACATCCCATGGTCGAAGAATCCAAAGCCCTCTCTCTGACACCACCTGCGCAATCACACATTTACCTCCACAATTCGATGGTCCCTACCTGGACTTTTTCCTTCAACAAGGAGGATGGATGAGAACATGACTTGCACCTCAAACTCTTTTATCCTTCTTCCCAGAGCCATGTAATCTGCAGTGACCTGCTCAAGGTCATTCTTGGCCACGTGGAGAAGTAGGAAGGGGTAGCGGTCCGAGGGCCTGATCAGTCTCGGCAGACACCTCTGTCACATCCTTAATTCTAGCTTCAAGCAAGCAGCACACTTTGAGTTTCCCAGATGGATGACTCCGTCCCCCTTAGGAGGGAGTCCCTGACCATCACCACCCATCTCCTCCTCTTGGGAGTGGTGGTCGTGAAACCCCATCCCTAGGACAATGCATCCCATGCCTTCTGGTCAATGGGGTCTCCTTCTGATCCCTTCCCTCAGATGACTCTTCCAAACCATTCTCCGCTATAGTACCTTGCAGAGAGCATGAAAACGGTTTCTTACCTTTATCTGCATTGGGGATACATGGGTTCTCCTCTTTCTTCTTCTGGAGGTCACATACTGCCAATTTTCTTCCCCATTCTGTACGGCCCTCTCTGATTCTTCAGCATGCTGTGCCTACAGTACCAAACGCTGACTTCTATCCAGAAAGTCTTCCTTTTCTCTGATGCAACATAGGGTTGATACTTGGGTCTCTAGTCCTTTAACCTTCCCTTCCAATACGGAGACCAGCTTGCACTTCGAACAGACGAAGTTGATCCTATCCTCTGGGTGAAAGACAAATTCAGCAGGCAAATACTGTAATTGTTATATGAATCACTGAACTGTCACTGTGAGTCAACAGATAAGGAACATTCCACCCAGGGACCATCACAGTCAGGTACTGCAAGGAACTTGTAAATCCACAAGCGTGAGGTACAGGACTATGGCAGCAAAACACTAGTAGCTAATGGTCTCTGACTCTTCATAAGCACCACCAATACACCGTCCACAACTTCAGAGATCACACAGCTGCTTTTCTAAAGCTGCAGCAAAAGAATGAGAAAGTATATACTATTTACTTGTGTCATACTGTCTGGAGTGGCTCACAACTGTGAGTGCCTACCTCAGGGCAGACTGTCAGAAAACAGGGCAGACACCCCAAGCTGGTGGTGTGTTCTATAATTCGATTTCACCAAGCCACTGACAAATGTGAACTGGATCACTATACCAGTCTTACCATAGAGTCACAGACAGTCCCCTTAGACTCTTCAGTCTATCTTGCCACTGAGACAAACTGGACTTTGTGATAAAAGGTCACTTAAACCAAAAATCACACCACATCAGGTTGCTCCCAGTCCCAAGAGACCAGTCACTCACCTCAGATCAATTGGTACTCTAGATCTTACACCAAAGACAATGCTGGTAGCCAATTTTATTGTAAACTAACTAAAGGTTTATTAGCAAAGAAAAGGAAGTGAAAGTTATTGAGAGGTTAAAGCAGGTAAACTATATGTACAGGTGAGTCTCAGTTGGTAGTTCCAAATGGTGGGAATAATGTTAATAAGCTGCCAGTTTCCCAAAAGTCTTTTCAGGGACTCAGGTTGTCTCTGGGGATCTCCGCTTTGCATCTTGTACACTTCCTTGTAAGAATCCAAATAGTCCAGAGATCCAGGATCTTTCCTTGAATCTATACTTATAGCTTTTTCTTACAGAAAACAAGCTGACAGGGTCACTACCCATGTGGGATTTTCCTTTGACAGAGAGTGAGGAATGCATTTTGAGTCTTTGAACTCCGATCACCACACACAATGACCACTTGTCAAGGTTGATTCCCCACTCTGGCACTTTGAGTGCAGAAGGTGGGGGCCTGCAAGAATTCTAAAAATTAATAATGGCCACTCCAGGCTTGTATTAAACTCCCAAGGTTACAGTTTCTCTCTGACCTTGGCTGGGTAGATGCTGCCACCACCCAAATGGAAAACCCCTTGGAACCCAGGAAGGCACACTTGGGAATTCCTTCCTATGGGGCACCCTCAAGCCCTTTCACACACACACCCCCACCCTGGGGAAGACCTGAGAAAGGAAAACAAAGAAATTAGCAGTTGCCACCAGTTAATTAAAAAAATATGTGCACAAACCTCTTAGAACACCAAAAATCCAATCCTGTTCTTAAATAAAAACCAAAAAAAAGGTAAATTTTATTAAAAACAAAAAGAAAGAAAACACATCTGGAACTTAGGCTTTTTGTTAGATCTTAAAAATATATATATATTACAAAAATTAAGCATCAAGATAGCTCTCTTGAGGTTCAGCTTAAAGGTTACAAGCAAACAAAAACATCTGGCGTTAGCACAGAGAAGTTCACAAGCCAATAAGAAATAAAAGAAATAACCCTAATTATGTCTTCCTAGACATTCCCTGATTTACTTACATATCTGGGGTTTCAGATAGGTATGTTTGAGGTATGATTTGATGCTTTTTCATACCTGGTTTTAAAGCTTTTTACAGTATAGCTCCAGTCCTGTCCTGCTCTGTCCCCTCTCTCCGGAGAACAACAACAAACACAAAAGGAAAGTGTTTTCCCATTTTAAAAAAGTTCTAGCCTTCCCATTGGCTCTTTTGGTCAGGTGCCCACTCCCTTCTTTTACCTGTGGACTTTAACCCTTTACAGGTAAACCAAGCAGAGAACAGCCACCAACAGGGATTTCATAGCTAACTGGTCGGCTGGGTGACCATAAAAGGGAGCTACCCCCACTTCATTTATCACACAACTTGCTTCAGAATTAGCACTTTTCTGTTAATGTTCTTCATTTGCATTCCACAAGGCTTGTTTCTCATTTGATGGGTTATTTAGTTACAGGGGTATACACAATGTACATGTTTTCTACTACATTATAAGGGGCTACAGATAAGTGAAAACAATGCAAGTAACACCAAGTACACTCTTATACATTTAACAATCACTTTGATCTATACTAATACACAAGTGAATTGGCGTGGGGCTCTGACATAAGTTGGCAGCTGGACTGCTAGTGTCATATCTGGCTGGAATAAAAATGCTTTCCAGAGGCTAATATTTTAGTAACCTTCTGCAAGAAGCCCCTAAAAGTAGTTTCATTTTAAGGTATAAAAAATCCACATGTTATGGATTCAAAGCTTTTGAGGCCAGAAGGGATCTCTATGATCATCTGGCCCTCAGCCACCAGCCAGAGTGTGGAGGAGCTGTTGGTTTCCCTCCATATCAGCACAACTGCTCTTCTGCCCTACCTCAGGAGCAGACTTTCTGATTTGCCCAGTGGTGCTTGACCCACACTCCACCCCAGGCCCTGTGCCACTCCACCCCTTCCCCCAAGGCCCCACGCCCCTCTGCCCCATCTCTTCCCACCCAGTTCCCTCCATCCCCGAACGCGCTCCACTCACTCCGCCTCTTCCTGCCCCTGCTCCTCCCCCTAGCACCTCCTGCCTGCTGCTGAACAGCTGATCAGTGGTGGGCGGGAGGGGGAGGAGATGATTGACAGGGCCCCCTGGTGAGTGCTGTGCACTCACTTTTTTTCCCCTATGGGTGCTTCAGCACCGGAGCACCCACTGAGTCAGTACCTATGCTTTTTTTACCTTAATAAAACAGGCTTGCACATTGCACTGAAAGAACTGTGTGGTACTTATAACTGTTGACAATCACTCTGCTACCAGACTCTGATGAGAATGCAAGTAAACATACTTGGACAACAAGTCTTTGCAAGGAATAACACAGTGAAGGCAAGGAGTTGGGCAGCCTGGAAATATCCCGGTCAGAAGGGAGTGAGACTTGGGTCTCCACATGAGAAAGGCATCTGCTAGAGAGATGGAGGCCTTAGAGTGGTGCCCTTGCTGGAGCACTGAGGGGCAATACAGGTGCAGTTGCCCTGGACTGTGACAGAGAGTCCTTTGGTGGATTTTGCTGATCAGAACACTCAGGAAAGTAAAAACCCCAGGAGAGGAACTCTGCCAATCTGGTATTTGAGATATTTATTCAGATAAAATTTGAGCAAGATGAACTTTTTAATTATCATTTGCTCACTACCTGACAAACTGACCTGAGATTTTATCGGAAGAGGCATATGTCTTAATCAATTTTAATCAATCAGTTTTAATCAATACATCAGAATAACCTGTTCTACAAGCAACTTGCCACTGAGGCTACGGGCAAGCAAATAACACTGTCTGTTCAGCTTTATCTAAGCTACATTGCCTTTCCGGTCTAGAAAAGCTCATGTGAGATGCTATCACTTGAGTATTATGTTCTGCTGTCATACATAGATGCTTTATTGCTCAGCTTCTACTCACTCACCCAGTTAGCCATTGAACACAGTTTCCATAATCTCACAGGTAGACACAGTGCAGCTACATGCACCGCAGTGCTGTCAGCTCAATAATACTCATTAACTAAGCAACAGGAGGCATGTCGTTAGGAGGAAAGGGGCATTTGATCCTTTTTTTTTTTCTTCTTTCAAAGAGCTTAGTAAGCCTCAAAGCCAAGTGAAACCTTTACTAGAAAGAATCGGACTGCAGGAAAATAAATCAACACTTCATTCTATACTTCCCAAATGTAGCCTTTTCAACATCTTTATTCATCTCCTTTTTGGTAGCTCCCTAATTTTCAGCACTACTTCTGTTACCCTAGACTTAACTATTATTTCCATTGTAGCAAACCAGGACTACTAGGTCTCATGTAGCTCCCTCACCTCTGAATTTTCAGCAAGTTTCTCCCTAGTGAATATTGGTGCCCTACCTCACCTTCAGCCCGAGATACATATCTGTCCCAGAGCTGGCTTCACCCTATTCATCTCCTGCACTAGAACGGATTGAACAAAAATTCTGTATAAAAGTTGTGGTGGTGGTGGTGGTGGTGGGCAGGGTTCAATTAAAACTTGAAATATTTTTTCAGGAAAATTATTTCTGATTTTCAACTGGCTTCAGCCAAAATTTGATTCACTTCCATGTGTTTAAGAGGGAGTCCCACTTACATGCTCAGACACAAGCCCAGAGAGTGAGGGTTTGGATTCATTGTCTTTGGAACCTGGGACGTACCATGGGAGTAAATAGTTCCACTGCTACAGTATTTGTCTAGTCTGTTTTATTCTTCATGGGGCTTTTTTTTCTTCTTCCAGTTTTGAAGATCATTTGCTTTGAAGAATTGTAAATTGGCTCCAATGCTGACAAAGGCAATGTCATTGTAGGGGTCCAGAGAGCCTCTCCCACACATCAGAGGGAGAGAAAATCCTGTGTTTTATTGAAATTTGCCTCTGCTGTTTATTAAAAAAAAATATCTACAGCATCAGCACTGTGATCATTAAAAAACAAACAAACGTGGAATAACCTTAATGTAAACCTTTGAAGTTAGAGCAGAGTTACTTCCATAGCTGTCCAGGTACAGCTAAAAGAACATATAGCTCTTTTCAAAATGAGTCGGGGATACCCTTAGTGTCTTGTCCTAAATTCCCTCCTTCAAGAAAAAAAAAAAGTTCTCATATCCATAGCTGTGTGTGAGCTGAGCACGTGGACTGGGATTTTAGAGGAGACTTAGGTGTCCAGATCTCATTGTCTAACTCCTTTGAAATTCCCTTGCCGAACCAGTCCTGGTAATTATTTGCTTTCAAAGCCCTTTAAGTTACTGAAAAGAAATACAGGAAACTCTCTCTTCTCTGATATGAAAAGTACATGATTCACAAAGTACATTTTTTCATTTAAATTTTCCCTGAATAGCACTAACAAAGGAAACTCACAAATGTGGGTAGGAAAAGGTTTTTCTGGTGGTATTCACAGAGTAAATTCCCATAAATCTTTGTCCAGGGTGAAGAGGAGATGAGGCTCAGAAGGAGAACCATTCATTAACACATTGTGCCCTCAGACCAATGCTCTTGTGCTCGTCATCTCCGATCTCTCCATAAAGTCACCAAAGAGTTTTCGCTGGTAAACATTGAAAAGAACAGCTGAAAACAAAATGAAGCAAAGAGAATTAGTGAAGCACCAGGCCTTCACTTCTGATATGCTAGTCACTGACTCTGAAGTACAATCTATGTTGACCACACATACACAGGAGAAGGTCATTGCAAAATTATTTTCCTTGTCACTTTTTGAAGAAGCCATAAAATGATCCATAGTGATTGCAGTGCACCAAAAAGGGATAATAAAGTTGGGATTTTAGCTGACAATCCCAGGCTTCTGCCCCTCTTCTGAGAACTGCTGCTGAGTATGTGATTTGACGGTTCTAATAGCCCATGGCCAGGTTCCACTCCAGAAGCCCGTGGGCTCCAGCAGACACTGTTGCATCAGTTTGATGCAAAACATGACAACGCCTCAACCCCTCGTCTCTCCATTTCACTTGAGCAAATGTGTTAATAGATCTAACGCCATCTTATTTTCTCACTTTGGTTCGATAAAAGGTGACCAGGCACAAGTGTGAGGCTGCTTTGGAATGAGGAAGATATTGCTGAGGTGAGGGTGACTGAAGAGGCAAGGTGCAGAAGTTCAGGAACTCGCCTGCTGGGAAAACTGAAGTTCACGTTCTGCTTTGTATATTTTGATAAGTTTCTACTAGTGAGTTATGCCTCCACTTTTCAAAGCTATCATCTCTCCCCAGGTCCATGTACAATAGTGGAGTTTTCTTATATTGGATGACCAAAGTTTGCAGCGATATCCTTAGTTATGTTGAGTGGTGGCAGAAATGTATGACAGAGGTGCCAAATGTCACCAGTGCTGTCTTTACTTTTAATACATAGGGCCAACTGAGTGCTCACTGCAGCTGAGGAGGCAGGATGCTCAAATGCCCTTTACACTGTCACAATCCTGGTGTTGCTCTGTGCTGGGCTGATCGTCTGTCTCGGGCTCAAGCAGCTAGAAATCGCTCTAACCTGCACCAGCTGCTGACAGCCCCAAGAAGCCAATGCAGCTGCTGGATATGAGTCATGCTCCCTAAGCCAGGAGCAGTTTGGAGTGCACTGAAGACACTATAGCAGTTCTGTGCCACCTGCGATCCTCCAGGGGCTAGATCTGTTTGTTCCAGGATAGCCTTTCAGCAGTGAAGAAGTTCAAAATGGCCATAGTACAGGCCAGGCTTGAGGCCATGCATTCACAAACTATCATTTTGCATCATCCCAAATGCTATATTTGCATAAAACTGTTTTTTCATCTTATTCCTTGCAGTTTTGCTTAATACACCTTGTTTGCCATTATTTTGGGACCCAGAGGTCCTGCATGGAGGAGTGTGTGCACTGACGTGGTGGGATGGCCGCAGTTCACCTCCACCCACCTCCTCCAGGAAAGAGCTCTACAACTCTATTTCGCACCTTAGCTGAGATGACAAACCAAACTCTCAACTGGAATTAAACTTTGTGGCTATGCAAATATACACCAGCTGAGGATTTGCCCCTCTTATCTTATTTAAGTCTAAATATTCTTGCAAGCAAGGAGGGGGTCATGAGGGCAGTGCCCAGCCTCCATGAATTAACACCTTGCTATCCCATATGCAGGGGCAGCAAGATAATATCTGCCTTTTTGTGAAAATGGGAGTGCCACAGAGGTAGAAGTTCAGATCCTCTGTTTGTGTAAACTGGCATAATTTCACTGAAGTCAATAGAGCCCTGCTGATTTACATTATCTGAAGATCTCTCCCAGAGCGCTTAGTCCTTCTAGTGTGGAAGAGGTGAAATGGGTATGTTAGGTTGCTCCCAGTGATCTTTGCTGGATGCAAGAAGCATGTACTGACAAGCTGTAGGAGACATGGTTATGAGCCTCCACTGAAAGAAAGCTTGCTATTATGGGAACATAGACAGTTAGGAACAGGATGTAGAAAATTGATTAGACCCCTATTTGGAAGGGAGGATTATAAAAATTTCCATGATTGTGCGTTTCAAAGTACTCCATTGGATACACATTCTCTGGGGGCACAACTACTGACTTCAGTAAAGTTATGCAGCAGAAAACTTTGCCCTAAAATTTCAGTTTCTGTTGCTAGTAGTAGCCTAAGTGCAGTCCATCTGTTATAAAACTAGTGTCGCAGGGAACAGAGGAGTACCTGAGAATCACCAGAAAAGATTACTGTTCAGAGAAACATATCAATGGACTGACTTTTCTCTCACACCAGCGTAAACCAGGAAGTCAACATACACATGGGTAAGAAGAGAATAGGCCTAAAGCATTCATTTTTACATTAGTTAGATGCTACTAATACAAAGATAGAACTACATGTTTCTACAGATAATCATACAAGAGTGGTAGATGGTACATCTGTCAGACAGAATATATCATCTTCTTGTCTAGGATGACCAAATCAGCCTCTGTAGTGGAGCGATAAAGGATGGGAAATGTGGTACCTACGTGTAATAAAGGTGATAGGAGTGATCCAGGCAATTACAGACAAGTATCTGGGAAATTGCTGAAATGAGAGTTTAAAATGGAATTATAAAGCACCTAGAAGATCATACTATGATGGAGCCTAGTCACCACAGCTTCTGCAAAGGACAATTGTACCTTGCTAATCTGTTAGAATTCTCTGAATGTGTCAATAAAATAGTAGATAGGAGAACCAGTTGACATAATTTATCCTGACTTTCAAAACGACTTTGTCAAAGTACCTCACAAGCAGCTACTAAAGACACTAGTCATGAGGTAAGAGGTAAAGTATTCACATAGATCAGAAACTGGCTAGGAGACAACACAAAGAGCATGGGAAAAGAGTAAATTTTCATCATGGCAAGAGGTTAACAGTTGTGTGCCTGTGACAGGGCACCATGCTGCTCTGATCTTCTGCTCTGCCCACACAGACTCAGAGACCTTGTTAAACACGCCAGTGCAATTTATTTACACTTGCTCTTCCCCACATCTTACTGACCCATACACTATAATTATTTACAGCTTCAGGTTCTCCTCAGTTCTCTGCCAAGGAAAGGAGAGGGAAAAGCTCTCTCTACCCAGAGAGCCTTCCTGATTCCAGGTTTGCTAGCTTGCCTTTTTGTCCTCTGCACTCCCTTCCTGTGCCTTCTCATACTAAAGGGCCAATTTGCTGATTAGTCCTCCCCCAGCCCATTCTAATCCACCAAGTAGGCCCCATCATATCCATGCTGGGGGGAATTAATTGGTGTTTAAGTGACCAGAGTGCTGGCTCAGGTGTTGGTCCCCAGCACTCTGTCACATACCTCCCCCCTCTTGCCTACTGGTCCTATTTTTGATTTCCTTTGGCTCTTCCTCCCTTGCTGGAGGGGTTACTCTGTCTGTGTCTCTCCTTACCCCCAGGACGGTTAACTAAGGTCCACCATTCTCCACCCACAGAAATCATATTTGGTGGGCAGAGGTCGCTCTCACAATTCTGTTTCTGCCCACAGGCTACCTAGGGTTCTAGTTTCCCTACCCTAGACCCCTTTGTTGTGGGGTCTGGAGCCTCCTCTCCGCCGCCTGGTCCTCCTAACCCTCCAGACTGTGTCTGGGCTCTTTCCCATTGGTGTTCAGGGGTGAGGGGGGGGCCTGATGACCCCTCAACCCCAGGTAGGCTCAGGGAATTTACATCTTATTTTCCTTTTCCTCCCCCGCCCCCACCCTTGATGGCTTGTTGTCCTTGGTCCAGTGTATACCAACTATTTCCTCCCCATGGGTTTTGTTTCCTCCTGCATGGGTTTCATGTCCCACTACTTGGCCACCTCGGCACTATACTGCTTCCCAAATGGGAATGGGCTTCAATCTGTGCTAATACAATGGAGTGGGGCAGCCTGTCTATTACCCAAGTTGTTTCCACCCACACCTCCTTTGGACCGCCAGGGGTTGGTCACTTCTTAGCCCCATGTATATACTCCAGTTTTACCTCCCTCCTGGAATCATCCAGTGGGATTTCAGCAGCTCCTGTCAGACAAGTTAGCAGGCCAAGGCTATGTCCACAAGGCCTCTTGACCTCCTCCCCTTCACTGTTACAGGCATGGTTGACAGTTTTTTTTCCTTTCTCTGACCAAGAGGCGTAGAACTTGGCCCAGTCACATTCCATGTATAGGCACTCTTATTATATGCCCCTGATGCCCACACTAGTAGCAGGAACTGGCCCGAGCCCATGCCGTCATTCTCCTGGGCTCTTCCTTTTATCTCCACCAGGCCTTTTCCGACAGCAAGTTCCCCTGATCTGACTCCCTAAATTGTCAGTCCTCTTTCCTGGGGAGGTCTGGCCCTATGCATTCTTCCATTTAATAGCTGTGTGCGGTGTGGCAGGCCTATGTTGCCTGACCCATACTCAGGTGTTCTCATAGAGGCTCTGTAGACAATGTTCAAGGATCACAAAGTGCACAATCTCCTGCACACTCTGGGTGTCTGACTTTAGCCAGTAGTTGGTCCAGTCCACCAATGTCTGGGCAAAAGCCAGGGGCCAGATTCCTACAGTCCATCTTGCAGTTCAAAATTTCTGTTTATATTCTTTCGTGGATAGCCCCACTGATCCAGGGTTGCCATCTTTACCAACTCAATCTCTTGCTTGCTCGTTTGTTAGAGCCTGTACCAAAGTTACTTGGAGGGACAAGCAGCCTAGTAGTTGGTGCGCCTGACCTCCAGCCCCTTGCTTCCCTGATCGAGGTGACTCAGTCTTTTAGGCGATGGGGTCCTGGGCTCTCCATCTCCACCAGGTTCCAGCCCAAGGCTCTGTCTGAGTCAACCCCTGGACAGCAGGGAGTCTAAATCCCCTGCCCTGGGATATTTCCTACCACTGTCCCTTCAGTTTGGGGCATGGTCCCTATAGTACAGTTTGTTTGGATGGCTTGCCTCCTGTAGAGCATCCTGCCACAGTCCCAGGCTTCTTTGTGCAGGACATAAGTTTGGTGAGGTCGAACCCCACAATGTCCCTGGGCTTCAGTCACCCAGTTACCGGAGGCTCCTAGGTCTCCTCTGCAACATCCCTTTGCTGAAAAGACAGAGCTTACTCCCAGGTGGTTGCCTTGGTTGGCAGGCTAGTGACTTCCCCCCTGGTAGGGAGGCAGCTAGCTCCAGCCTCCTAACCAGTCAGCCTCAAACTGAGCCAGGCGCTCTCCTTTTCTCCCCCCTCCAGGCCTGGTATTGGCTGCAGGTATAACTTTGGGCTAGCTGGGCCCAGTTGCTCTCTTTAACCCCTGATGTGGTGGTGGGCAGTTTCTCTGCTTCATCACAGAGCTACATAGGCCACCTGCACATCTCCAGTCAAATAAAGTGCTAGATGCAGGGCCCAAGTCTCATTGTCCCAGCCCACAACTACAGCTATGCTTTCACAGGAGCCTAGAACATGTCTGGGTCATCCACAGGGCACATCTTACACAGACCCATTTCCTGTGCCTGGTTACCATTCCCTGTCATGGGAATTGCCATACTTTGGAGTAGCTACTGCTGCATGCACAATTGCTCCTTTATAAAGTACTATAGTCTCTTTTGTTGCTTGGCCTGCCAGGTGAGCAAAGACTGTCTTTCTAGGAGGTGGGCCTGCTGAAAGGCTTGTATAGGGTGACCATACATCCTGTTTTGGCCGGGAAAGTCCCTTTTTTTAAAGCCCTGTCCCAGCAATCCTGACATTTTTGGCAAAAGTGGGCATTTGTCCTGTTGTCTCTTGCCAATTTGATCAGTCGACAAGAGCAAATGGGACAAATGCCCACTTTTGTCAAAAAGGTGGGATGTGGTGCAGTCGGAGGCATGTGCGGGTTGTGTGTGTGAGTGTGAGCGTGAGCAGAGATGCTAGCCCCCTGTGAGGGGAGAGGCAGGCAGGGCTCGAGCAAGCAGCAATGCCAGCCTCAGCCTTTGGGAAATATGGTCACCCTATCTAGTATGTGCATTGCTGCTTGCCCGAGCCCTGCCTGCTCCTTTTGTGGGGAGAAGGGCTCAGTTGAGTGGCTTAGGCCAGCCCTGTGGGAGGGCGGGGGCTCAGGCCAGCCTGGCGTGGTGTCCCGTTTTCTCTTTGGGAATCATGGTCACCACAAGCTTGTAGGGCCTTTTGCATTACTTTCTGTTGCTCAACCAGCTGTTGAAGGGTCTCCCCTATGGTCCAAGCCACCTAACCTTCACAGACTCCTTCGTGAGATCTTCTGTTTGCACAGATAAAGGCAGCTCCTGGACAACACCCACATGTGACAGGGCAGTATCCCACTCTGGTTTTCTGCTCTGTCTACACAGCCTTGGAGACCTTCAGTTGTTAAACACCCCAGGGCAGTTTATTTACGTTTGATCTCCCCCCACCACCACCACCTTACTGACACATGCACCATAATTATTTACAGCTTCAGTTTCTCCTCAGTTGTCTGCCTAGGAAAGGAAAGGGAAGAGATGTCTCTACCCAGAGATATTTCCTGGTTCTAGCTCTAGAGCCTGCTTCTTTCTCCCCATCTGTGTTAATGGGCCAGTTTGCTCGTTAGTCTTCCCCCAGTCTATTCTAATCCAGTAATTAAGCCCGTCAGTTCACCCTGGGGGGAATTAACTGGTGTTTAAGTGACCAGAGTGTTGGCTCAGCTGTTGGTCCCCAGCACTCTGTCACAGTACCACAAGGGTATATGTTGTTTAATAACTTTCTTAATGATCTGGAGAAGAGGGAAGGTAGATCTGCAGATGACACTGAATGATCTGAGCTAGTCAACATCAGACAAGACTACGTGAATGGACAACATGATGGCTGATTAAACTAATTGTTGACAATTGGAAAGTAATATACATTGCAGGGAATAAAGTGAACTATTCAGACACTTCACTGGGTTTTAATTTAACTGTCAATTCAAGAAAGAGCTGAACTTCACCATGGCCAGCTCAGTTGAGACCTCTACTCAATGTGCAGCATTAATTATAAAAAAACTAACAAAATGTGAGGATGCCTATGTGACATTCTATACCTTGGGAGAGCATCCTGTAACCCCCACATTCCTCATTTTTATATGATCTGGATCTTACATATAAAATATGTGTTGTAAGGTAGCCGGGGAAAGGTTATGATATACTGAAAGTAATTTCTTTATCCATATATGTATGTATATGAAATTATGAGAGCTGTGTTGTATGGTTGTCACTAAAACATGCAGTAAGTTGGGGAATCAGCCAGATATTAGCTCCCAAGAGGCAACAGCAAGGAAAGTAACCAACACCCAAGCGGGGTGTCAATCAACCCATCAACAACCACCATCATCCAGCAAGGGAGCTACAATGCAATGACTCACCTGCATGAGGCCACACCAGAGGACTTGCTCAACCTTGCCTGGAGACTCAGCAATGCCCACCCAGACATGCCTGAACTTGTGTTTTCCAAGTACATGGACTAAGGATATAAAACTGAACACAGGGGGCCCATGCTGGGCCTTTCTCCTTCACCCGCCTACACTGCAAGCAACAAGGACACGCTGAAGACTCCAACTGAGGGGACTGGCCCAGATTTCAAGGGTGAAATCTGTGTACTATGAACTGCAATATGCAGTAGGGTGAGAACAACTGCTTAATCTAGATATCGCCCAGTCTAATAGGGTTGAAAGCTTAGACTGCTTGCTTATATATTTTATTTTGGTAACTAACTCTGACTTTTTGCCTATCACTTAAAATATACCTTTCGTAGTCAATAAATTTGCTTTACTGCTTACCTTTAACAATCAGTCTGTGTGAAGTGTGTGTGACAAATCTGCTCAGGTTTTGCAAAGGCTGGCGTTCCACGTTCCATTGATGAAGTGGTGAACCAAATAATAAATTTTCACTGCCCATCCTGAGCAGTGCAAGATGGTATATTCCTGAGGTGCAAGGCTGGGAGCTGTGGAGATTGGGCTGGTGCCTTTCCCTGGATGATTCATGAGTGGCTCTAGGAGCATTCATGCAATATAGCTGGGTATGGGGCTCCATACGCTGTTGTGCTGAATGATAACAGCACCTGGAGGGGTTTGCTGCTGCTCACTAGCAAGGCATTGAGAGAGAGAGAGCGCCCAGGCTGGAGAGTGTTCAGGGAGGCAAAGCAGTCCCACAGTCCCAGGCTGCACTTCGGGGATCCTGCCACAGCCTAAGAAATGGGATGGAGAATAGTTACAGAAAATATTGTAATTCATTATGCAAATCAACGGCATGCCCTAACCTGGAATACTACTCATCCCGTGTCAAAATTGAATAGCAGAATTAGAGACGACTTGGAGACAGGTGACAAAAATGATTGGCGCATTGAAAGACTCATGTGACAAGAGATAGGGACTGTTACCTTAGAGGGGAGTTGAACAAGAGGGAATATGATAAAAGTATGCAAAATAATGAATGTCATATTTATCCTCTCTCATAGTACAAGAGCAAGGAGACATTCAATGACACTGAAAATTTAGTGGTAAATTCAGAAGTGATAAGAGGAAATACTTTCCAGAAAAAGCAAAATTTGCCCATGGAACTCACTGTCACAAGATGGATTAAAAAAGGATTAGACACGTATATGGATAATAAGATTATGTAGCATTATAATAGCAAATATTAAAAATAGATGAGTGTTTTAGAAGCCTAAAGCAACCTATAACTATTGGGTTTAGAAGTATACCCTTCCCTAAGGGCAGGTCATTCCATAGTTGCCTAATGCACTGTTTCTCGAACTTTTCTCTGAGTTATGTATTCTGGCCCCTGTTGAGGCCAGATATTGAACTAGACGGACCACCGTTCTGATTCAGTTTGACAACCCCTATGGCCAATCAATGGAAATAATACAAATGTATTTACATAGTGGCAATATATATATTGAACTTTCTCCATTATCACCCACTTATTGAAACACCACTTTAATACTTAGGACAGCTTGTTTATAGCCATCTTCTACTAAAAACAGAAAACATGGAAATTGGTGGCATAAAACTCCCTCCTCCACTCTCACGTTCCTCCTCCACTGTAGGACAAGTACATTAAAAATTATTTCAAGTGTTCCCACAACTAGCTTTTATGCTGCTGTTGCTGCTCTATAGAAGAGCAGTAATCTCTCTCATTAGGCTACTGACTGCAGAACTTGCGGGGATGGCTCCACCCACTGAGTGAATGGTGCTGTCCAAGGGCTATATCCTTAGCCTGTAATTCTGCATTGGTTTGGTTCTCCAGTATGATTTGTTTTATTTCAGTAATTGAGGAGGATTTCTGAGCAGGAATATTTCTCATTAAAATCTTAATTATATCACTTCCAAACGGCTAGCTAAAGACATAGGTCCCAATTCCGCGATGGCATAAAGCAGATAACCCCACTGACTTCACTGAAGGTGGGTTTGCCTCTGGCAGGGCTGAATTTGACTCAGTGTCTCTAGGCAGCACCATTTTTTTCACTGTACATCAGAAAATGAGCCCAGAATGTATGCCGAGTTATACTGCAGGCACTGTCATTGCTTAGCTCTGGCAGTTCATTCAGCATACTTATGTGAGTCACTATTAGCTCAGTATGGACCCGATTCAACTCCCATTGAAATCAATTTGCAATAATTTAACAGAAGTTGAATTAGGCCCTATGGTCTAAATTCTCTGCTGTGCCTCTTCAGAGATGTAACACAGAAAACAGACCAAGGAGACGGGGAAAATGCGGCTTTATGCGATCTTTGTGCTCTTCAGATTCTGAGCTACTGCAGAGGGTGAAAGGGACCTTGGCATGAATTGCAGTAGCCCTGGAGGCAGTTCCAATTTATAGCTGTTGCTCTGGGGCTGCCCATGGGCTGTGCAGCAGCAGCCTATAATGCCTGTAGATATTAGAACTGAAGTCATACCCCCTTTAGCCCCTTCCCACTGCCAGCCCTAACCCTGGCATGCCCCTATACTAAGACTTGTGAGTAGGGGCAGCATAAGCCACTTCTGTTGGCTGTGCTCTGTAGCTGCATGGGGGGGTAATTCTCCCCAGCCTCTTGTTGCCCTCATATGGTCCATATACACTGATGAAGTGCTATAAGGGCCTGTAATTGTTGGGATTTCTATGGGCCATTGTATACTAAACAATTTTAAGTCAATTTTCATTCCATGTGGCTACAACATCATTTAAGGAATATCTGTCACATTATATAGTAGATTTTTTTATTGCAGTATTTGTGGAATTCAGGAACAACTCATTAATTGAGAATCTTCCACTCTTGTAAATTTCCACATACTCTAATTCCTTCCAACCATTTGGAGTACAGGATTGCCATACTACAGCACATCAGACCAAGCCCAAGATCCTGCTCCCAGTAATGGCAAGTTCCAAAATATTTTGTCACCACGCAGAAGCCCTGGGATTTTTGAGGGTCAAATCCCACAGTGCTTTTGCATTCAAAACTCCCATTGACTTTAATGAGAGTGTTTTCTCTGAATGAAGACTTCAGGATATGAACCCAGATGTGAAGACAGCAGCCAAAACTGCCTCCAAACCAGCAGAGACACTGGATTTGCATCTCAAAAGCATAAGGCCTGCTGAGGGAAAGGGAACTACTACAGGGTGCTGTACTGTATTGTGTGAAAAGGTTTGGGTTTGACCTGATCTAGCTGAAGATTTAGGCTAAACTTCAGGCCATTTCTTATTCTTCCCATATCACTGCACTCATTTTTAGCATCTGGCTATGGCTGAAGCTGCAAAAGAAAAGGATCAGAGGGGCAGCCGTGTTAGTCTGGATCTGTAAAAGCGGCAAAGAGTCCTGTGGTATCTTATAGACTAACACACATATTGGAGCATAAGCTTTCGTGGGTGAATACCCACTTTGTTGGATGCATGTAGTGGAAATTTCCAGAGGCAGGTATAAATATGCAAGCAAGAATCAGGCTAGGGAAAATGAGGTTCGTTCAATCAGGGAGGATGAGGCCCTCTTCTAGCAGTTGAGGTGTGAACACCAAGGGAGGAGAAACTGCTTTTGTAGTTGGCTAGCCATTCACAGAAAAGGAGTCACCCTTCCTCACAAAATATAAAAACTTAATCTGCATATTGATATCTGAAAAGAATTGAAACTGCAGAAAATGGCTCTTAGAACAAGGCACGTCTGTTTCAAGTGACCTGGCTAAATTATTTATGCAAAGTTTTGTTAATGTTGTATCTTTCAAATTTGTGATTCTGGCAATCCTACCAAAATAGACTGTTGTCCAGTATGTACTCTCGTATCCAAGGGGTCACCTCA
The DNA here is from genome assembly GCF_965152275.1 of Natator depressus. Lineage (NCBI taxonomy): Eukaryota > Metazoa > Chordata > Testudines > Cheloniidae > Natator > Natator depressus. The sequence goes on along the minus strand of NC_134235.1, from coordinate 192,422,537 downwards.
CATATACATTTAGAGATCACACTGCACTTCTTTGGAAGAACAGTGTAAACTGATAGCAGTCAAGCCACGCTTGGACATGGAACATACCAACTGTCCAATATTTGGTCATCTCCTTGCTCCATAAATATAGTTGTGCATTACAAAAACAGAAGTCATACTGAAATAAATTAAAATCACTAGCCTTGGTCAAAAATTAAGTTGCCATTTTATTATCTTTTGTCTGTTCCCAGGCTCTCCACACTGCAATTCACCAACTGACAAAGGGCCCAATCTCCAGTGTCCTTCACCTTGTGAAGTCACCTACACCTGTGCAAAGTGACTGCAAATCAGCCTTCTCCATTCACTTACACTCCTGGTAGAATTTTACATCCAGTTTACTCAGGTGTAAATGACTACACAAGACACGAAGCAGTGGAGAATCAGGCCCAAGGTCTCTCTCTTAGCCCACAGGTAGCCACAGAAGTTCACCCTACCTACTTGACTGTACAAAGCATGTATCTAGTTCATTGTTATAACATGCACATGTACTCCAGTGAAGACAAATGTAATGTTACAGCTTTAAACCCACTAATAGCTCCCCCTTTTGTGAACAAGCTACAAGAGTGAAGAAAAAGAACCAAAACAAATATTTAAAAGCCAGGAATATACTCTAGATGTATTTGAGGAGAAAATCCCAGAAACATGCAAGGACTCAATGAAGCAATTGTCTGGGTCCATCAGGCAGCAGGAGACCTAGTGGTCCCCTTTAGGAAATCTACAGATAGTGGGGAAGAATCAGGGGCCTGCAAGTTTGCAGGTGAAGAAGAGAGTGATGGAATCTGCTGAAGTTGCAGACAGGGAAGGACTAGAAATCAGCTAAGGCTGCATGGGAGAGAGAATGCAGGTGTTCTTCTGTGGTCATGTAGAGGGGAAGACTGAAGGACCTGTTGAGGCTGCAGGGACAAGAGAGAGGAAAGGATGCACATCTAAATATCTTTGGCATTTGGGTTCCAGAACAGAGATTCTGACCTTTGTTCTAATTTGGTATTTATTATCTGGAATCAGGATGTGCCGCTCTAGGGATTTAGAACTCATGGGCAGGAGGAATGTGTGAGTTAGACAGAAACAGAGGCATTCTCAGGATTCCAGTAAAGAGGTTGAAGGTGAAGTGGTGACCAAAAAAGATACACAATATTAGTAGAAGAAATTTGTACCTATAAGATTTCCTGTGCCATGTGAAAATCTGAAGATGTACATATATCAGACTAGCTAATGGGAATCTTTCCTAAGGCACTTGAAAACTGAGAGGAAGAAAAAACTCTCTCTTCACACACACACACACACACAGTGGTAGACTTTCACTCCAACTGTGATGCAGTTAATGTCTCCAAATAATCTTTTGACGTAATATTTGAGATGAGACCTATAAAGTCAGAGGCTAAATTGTACAGCACCCATGCAACACAAATACTTGCAAATGATTTTTTCACTTTCTTCCTACCCTCCCCCGGGTTGCAAACACTGTGGCCCTGCTGTTCTTTTAATTCCTAGTGAATAACTCGAAGAAATCAAACCCGAAGGGCACATTTTCTCTTTACCAATGGCTGCTTTAACCAGTGGGTGCCACTGTGCTCCAGACATAAGTACTAAAAAGCAAATAAAAAGAACAAACTGAGAAAAGAGAACAGTAGAAAAAAAAATCTAACCTAGCTAGGTAAAATGTATATTTTTATTCTGTTAAATAAACGTTTCAAACTTTTTTTAAAAAAAAGTTAAATCTTTTCTCAGCATCTCTGACAAACAGTGGTCAGCAATCTGTGGGCGCTAAACTGTTAGACATTTCAAATGAACACTCCCCACCCATTTCCATTTAAGTATTTTCTTTCATTGGACACCTAGAAAATCAAAACACAGATACACTCATGTGTTTGCTCTGCAGATTTTAATAAGCTCCAGTGCAGATCATGTCAAATAAGGACATAATTCAAAGAGTGAAAAAATGTCACATTTGATCAGGACTACCAGGAAAGTAGTGTGGGGGTGGGGGTATGCTGCTCAAAAGTTGTTGGAACAAAATTACATGTACATGTACATGCACGTGGTTTTAAAAGGCCAGATTATGATCTCAGTTGAACTGGTATAAATCCAGAGCAATTCCATGGACTTTAATCTAGAGAAACTGAAATCAAAATCTGCCCAAGTTCTTTTTTGTAATTTGTAGGGGATCATTAGTTGCAGTTAGTTACTTAGGGTATGTCTACACTGCAATTATACAGTTGTGACAAAGGGCTGTTTAACTGCAGTATAGATTCAGGCTCTAGGACCCTGCGAGGTGGGAGGGTCCCAGAGCTCGGGCTACAGCGCAAGTCCAAATGTCTACACCACAATTAAACAGCCCCGAGAGCCTGAGCCCCATGAGACCAAGTCAGCTAGCATGAGCCAGCCCTGAGTTTTTAATTGCAGTGTAGATAGACCGTTAGGGACAGATTCTGGTGTCAGATACACTGCGAAAAAATCAGGGAATAAATCCATTTGCTTCAGTGGAATTATTATTTAGACCCATGTAAATGAGATCAGAATGCTGTTCTTAGAATTACAAACATATCTGCCAAAACTCTTTGGCTGGCAGTGAAATGGAGTCTGATTCATCAAGGTCAGATTCTGACCTCAATTGCAATAGGATAAATCTGGAATAACTCCACTCAAATCCGTAGAATTAGTCCAAATTTACAATAGTGTAATTGAGATCAGATGCAGGCTTTCAGCATTTCCCAGAGCACATTAGCATCAAAAAGATATACTTACATTTTAACTTTAAAGGGCAGTCCTACAATGGTCTAAGCTCGGAACAGTGCATCCTATGCCATCCACATCCCAGGCACGGGTGCAGTAGGTGTGGTCAAAGCATCAGTATATTCAGATAGTTCCCAGCTATCCAAATGACCCCTTAGCATAAAAAAAGAGAACATTCAGGCTATGGCCTCCAGCTGCCTCTGGGATCAGGAAAGCATAAAGGTGTCTTGGAGTCACTTCTGTTCCCCACACACCTCTCCCCCTACCCCCACCGATGCTACACTGAGCACAAACCCTCAAATCACAGAATCTGACCCTTTATCTTTATATGTTTAAATCAAGGAAATATCTGCTGATTTAAAGAGTTTATTGTCCATCTACAACAACCTATTCAAAAATTGCTCTCCACAACTTTAACAAGGTGACTGGAATACATATGAATAAATCTGCACATGTAACTATGTAAACCCACTGAAAATACTATTATTGGTTCAGTATGCAGTATAGTTGTAACTGTCAGTCCCAGGATATTGGAGACACATGGTGGGTGAGGTAATATCTTTCAGTGGACCAGCTTCTGACTGTTGGGGAGAGAGACAAGCTTTTGAGCCACACAGAGCTTGTCTCTTGCACCAACAGTCAGAAATTGGTCCACTGAAAGATACTATTTCATTCACCTTGTCTCTCTAATCATCAGTATGGCAAAGGTAAAGTAATTCATTCTTCCACCCCTAATTTCATTACAATAAGGGAACACTACGTCAAAGCAGTCATCAACTTCTAACATTAAATTTCTGTTTTTCCTATTTTCATTCATGCCATAGATGTACCGACTAACAAGTGTCTAAACTTGGGCTCCTAGTGGCATTTAATTTTCTTGGCTTACTGGTCAGCTGCATCAAAACTATGGTAAAACCATCTTTCACTAGTTACTGCTTTCAGTGGGATTCCATCCATCATATCATTAAAGAATTGAATAGGATCTAATTAAATCAAACTAACCCAGAGATAGAACTTGTTTCTCTCGGATGACTCCAAACTCATGTTTTAAGCAACAACAGAACGGATACATCCACTGATACTTCCTTAAAATCCCTGAATATACTTCATTACCTAGAAAAGTAAAGTTATATCCTACTGTTTAACGGTGAACTCTTCTGAACTGTCCTCTGTCTTTGACACCTTTTTCTTTTATACAAATAAGCAGCTTTTCCCTATTTTTATTTTAAAAAGTAGCTGTGATTATGACTACTGATATCTTTCCCAAGCTGCACATTGAGATTTAGAGCATTTCGTCACACTTCTAAAGTCTGTAGGGCATATCCTTATCAATAAGTAATCTCATCCATTTGGTCCTGGAGCAGACAGAGACCTTGCTCTGCTTACCACATTGGAACCCCAGTCCACGTGGATTCTTCTACAATAAAATCACATGGACATCTATTTTCTACACCTGGGTTGTGAGTTTGATTTTCTCTGCTTTTTATAGTCTCTCAAGGGTACTTCTGTTCCTGTATCACTTTTTTCTTCCCCTTAAATATTTCACCATAGTTTTCCTGTAGCGAGGAAAGTGTGGCTCAGGGCCTCTCTTTTTTGTATCATCTTCATACATACAAACATCTTCTTAGAGATCTTAATCTCTCTGCTATATCTACAAAATGAACTCAGATTTGTTCATCAGCCATCTTTATTCCATTGCTTCTGATCCAGCCTCACCCACAGGTGGCTGTATAGCATTGCATCTCCTCACTTCAGCATTTAAACACTATGTTACAATATCATGTGGAACATTTGTTCACCCATCTATACTTTAATTGAATTGTTTTTCATTTATATTAGCTGGAATGCCCTAACAGTAACATTTAAACTAGTTTGTAAATCCAATCACACATTAAAAGTGCTTTCTTTGCTTTTTATTATAGTTCTGGTCTTTTATTGTCACAAAGAGAGAAGTACCACAAACAATTTTTAACACATAAAGATGTAGGGGTTTTTTTTTGTTGTTGATTTGTTTTCACATTATGAGCGGATGTAATTTATTCCCAGGTAGGTGTTTAAAGCCAGACTGCAAATAATAAATACAGTCTCAGGGGCTGATTCTCCTTTGGCTTTCACCTTGTTAAATCCTTTACCGTAGTGCGAAATGGAGGCAGTTAGAATTCCCCAAGCTATCAACCACTCAGGACACCTCCACCATGCAAGACTTTGGGGGAACTCTGATAAGGATAAAGAAATCCTTCTTTATCTCCAACACAACAATGGCACATGATCTTAAAAAACTGAATGCCACAATTGGTCAGACTCAGCATGAGATTCCTGTCCATTGTTGACTTTCTGAAGTCCTTGTTTATACTTGTGCTATCATTGATATAACTTTTGATCATGGTTTCCTAGATAAATTCTTGCAGAAGAAAGGATTTTAATCTGTATTAAACATATCCGGTGTACAGAGACTATGAATGATAACTGTCATCCTGATAGTAAAATGAAACCTAATGAAACCAATTTCTCTATAAAGTCAGTATTACATCTCTGATTGCTCACCCTTTGACACTCTGCACCTTCTCCCCAGCACTGCTGTTCCTTTCATTTGTCTGAGTCATAAGTTGTGGGCGATGCTTTGCATACAAAAGTACCTTCAGTATCACAGCATCTACAACATGAAACCACAAATATGCCCCCCAAACTTCCCCCTGGTTAATTTTTACTTGGTGCATATTGGTCTATGTGACAAAATCTGAGGGAACATAAAGCCGGGTAATTTTACAGTGCTTTAGCACATTTATAAAATAATACTGTCTTTCAGCTGTAATGAGTCTTTTAAAATTCCTTTTATTTTCTATCAGGTTTTGTACTTGTCAATGATGTTAAAGAACATTCATGTAGTTCTCCACTTACCAAGCATCAATGGCATGCAATAGGTAGTAGTTAAATAAGGAACCAAGCAAAGAAAAAAGTTCTTGGCATATCCAACTGAAAAGCATTTCCTTTGAGCCGCTTCTAATTTAGAAGAAGGCCAAGCACAAATTATGAAGGACTAACTGAATCTGAATGTCAACAACATGTATTACAGCTAAGGAGGAGTTTAATGTCTCGCTAATGCAAGATGCTATCACATTTGTGACCAGGAGGTAACAGAGGCTGACTCCCCACTTGGGTCACATCCACCACACCACATGGCAAATGCACATTTTCAAACCAGGTGGATTTACCATGTGCCAGCCTTTCTAGTAAGAAAGTCATAAATATCTAGCCCACATCATATAGTCAAAAGCTTTTCTCATGCCTTCCCAAATGACGGGGATGACAGGAGGAAAGCTCAATGCCTAAAACAGATGCAGGGTCTCACTGCTGCATAATTCAGTGAGGCAAGGTAGAGGGATACACACTTCTACATCAGGAGCCATCTTCTTTTTGGGCACCATGTCATACCTCCGTATCTCTCAGGAAGATTTCTGAGCTCTTCCACTTCTAGGAAATTAAGCATGATCATTAATAAACTCAGAGGATGCAGCACTGAACCACCAAACAGATCATCCCTGGAAAAGTCCACACTGTGGAGACACTGGGATTGGTATGAAATATCCTTAAGCTTATGTGGCACAGTAGCAGGGAGGGTCTTGACAACCCACAACCCTATGAGCCAGCAGCTGAGGCAGTATAGTACAGCTTGCCCCGATTTCCCCAGAATGCATGAATACCAAACAGGGCTGTCTGGCACAGGCAGCGTGGACAGCCATGCACAGCTGACGCAAGGCTGTGATAGGTGTAACACCCTAAAGCATATTTGCTACAAGTAGGCCAGATGAGTGTGTCAGAACGCAGGCTTTCACCTGTATTGTAGAGACTACTAAAGAAAAGTAATTCAAAAACATTTTCTACACATACATGGCTGGATGTGGCTATGAAGTCCCACTTTTATTAATGGACGGATCAGTGGTGAAATCCTGCAACCAATGAAATCAATTTGCTATGGACTTCAAAGGAGCCAACATTTCACCTGAGAATATTTTCTTTCTTGAAAGTTTTGTTGAAATCCAAGTACAGCAGAGGTTTTTAGGCCCAAGCTCGCTCTCTCAAAACTTTGTTTCTGTTCTGCAATAAGTTAGACCTGGTCTTGTGAAGAATTGCAGCCGAGGCATGCTGTTGGCAGCCTCACACTGCAATTTCTCACTCTGTTCCACTGATAATCTAAAGAGACCAATTCAATAAAACATTGCTCAACAATTACATAGGTTTCTAAGGAATTTACTTGGAAAAGGTGTGAATTGCACAAACAACAAGTCAAGATCATGGCTGTGCTATTCACAAACGTCTTTCCCATGTGCTGGCTCTGCTTCATTCTGTATTGCATTAGCAAAAGAGAAATTAATCTTCACTGCACTGTTTTCTAAATATAAACTTGCCCTATATCCTTTCATTTTAATTTATGTCTGTGGAACTTGCACTACAACAAGGCAGCAAGGCAATGCAGTCAGAGAAATATGAGGCTCTTTTTCCATTTGCAAGGTGAATCCAAATATGCAGTTTTCTGATATTAATTTTATCTTAATGGGACACTCAATGATTTTAGAACTTTATTTATATAGAATACTTTATGTTAGCAGGATCACTTTTTCAGGAAATGATGTCAGCATCTTTTTGGTGTCCTTGTGTCAAGAACATGGAATATATATATATATTTAAATCCTGTGATCTCTTGTGTGAGCACACTGCTGTTTTTATGTAATGTGAATCCACATAATAAATAAATAAATAAATAATAATAATAATAATAATAATAATAAAGAATTACATTGCACTCAGCAATTATACAATGCTTTATATTTTGAAAGTGCTATGCAAACGTTAATTTGGGCTGTATGATCATCAGATTTTTCACAAGTTAAGCAGGGTCATGGCCGGTGAGTACTTGGAAGGAAAGGAAAATCCAGAGGAAAACCTAGATTGCAGCAGTAAGTTATTTTGGTGATTCAAAAGATGGCACTGGTTTAAAAAAAAAAAAAAAAAAAAAAAAAAAAAAGGGAAAAGGGGGGAAAAATGATCTCTCAAAAACTTCAAAATTTCAAAGATATTTTCATTAGGGCTTGGAATGGATCCTATTTTCCCCATTTTTCACAATATTTTTATCATATTTTTGAAGTCTTTACTGAAATATTTAGTTTACAAAATAAAACATGTTTTCTCACTGAAAACTGGGGTTTCAGTACATGAAACAGTTCAATAATTTTGAAAATGATTGATAAAAAGTTCATAAAATATTGATCAAAATGGGGAAAATGGAAAAATCAATAATGTCAAAAAAAGTTGTGAAAAATTACTTTCCACAAAAACGGCAATTTGAATGAAAAATGAAAAAACTTTTAATGTAAAATACTTTGACAAGCTCTAGGTCGGACTCAGTAATGAACTGGAGCTGTGCTGCTGGAGGCTCCATCTGTGTATCATCTTTCATATGAGATACAAAACCAACATCCTAACCACTTGGGGATCCCAGAGCAATTATTGATGTGAATAGTAACACTGATTCAGGTACCTTGTACCTACCTAAATTCCTCTGCAGCTTCAAGTAGATACACAAAACACAGGTTAAACTGGGGGACAGAAAAAATAGTGATACTTTTGCTATGTCTGCCCACAAAACAAGGTTTGCTTTAATGACACCAAAACAAGGTATCACCCACAGTAAATTTCACAGATTTTTATACTATGGTCATCCTTCAGCTTCTTGCAGTAACTGCAGTATAGTGACATGTTGATTAATACCCACTTAATCATATGTGCTTTGATCAACAATGAAATAGTTAATAATGTTGACATTTAAGTTATTGTCATTAGACTTCAGAGTTAATACTACACTGAGATTAATAGAGACAACTCACCTCTCAGAGCTGTTGTTTCAGGCTCTCAACAGACTCAGGGTAACATCAGTGCAGTGGCTGATATTTGGTTTATATTTTGGTTCACAGATGCTAGTTGTGTAGTCAATACACAGATGCTAGTCAATACACTTCTGGAAGGTTCTCAGAAACTATGTTGATGAGGGTCACACAAGAACCTGAACAACAACATAAACTAACAGCCCTTTGGGTCAGACCAATTGTCCATTTAACCCAGTATCCTGTCTTCCAACAGTGGCCAGTGCCAGACATTTCAGAGGGAATGAACAGAACAGGGCAATTTATTGAGTGATCCACCCCCTGTCATCCAGTCCCAGCATCTGGCAGTCAGAGGTTTAAGGACATCCAGAGCATGGGACTGTATTCCTGACCATGTTGGCTAACAACCACTGATGAACCTATCCTCCATGAACTTATAAAATTCTTTTTTTAACCCAATTATGCTTTCGGCCTTCACAATATCCCCTGGCAATGAGTTCCACAGGTTGATTGTATGTTGTGTAAAAAGTACTTCCTTATGTTTATTTTAAACCTGTTGCCTATTAATTTCATTGGGTGATCCCTGATTCATGTGTTATGTGAATGCACAAATAACACTTCCTTGTTCACTTTCTACACACCATTCATGATTTTAATAGACCTCAGTCATATCCCCCAGTCATGGGTCACACCACTCCACATTAGACTGGTGCCGTCTCTTGGATTTAGCTTGAGGCCAACGTTTGCACACCATCATTCTGTCTCTGCTGTATACCTGCAGGCCCTCTCGCAGCCTCAGGATCCGCAGCATCCTCTGCGTGGCTTGGTCCTCCAGCCGTGTCACTGTCTGTGTTCCCCTCTTCCAGCAGATGTTTAACTCCTCAATAGTCCTAGGTAGCCTTCCCACTCACTGTCCCTGTGCCACTCACCCAGTGGCTGGTAGGGGAACCCGGATCCACCCTCTTCTCCAGGTTCCAGCCCAGGGACCCTCAGCTCAGCAGTCTGGGCCTTCTCTCTCTGGTGTCACTGCTCTATCCCTAGGCTTCTTCCTACCACTATTTCCCCTTTTCTTCCTGGACCTACCAGTTCCTAAAGCCTCCTCCCTCTTTCCAGGAAGCGGCTGCAGTCTCCACTCACGCCTCCCTGTCTCCTGGGAATGTCTGCCTATTCCCAGCCACCCTTTCTCCTTGCAGCTCCTGTGCTTTATAGTCCCCACCTATTCCTGCCTAGCTGAGCCTCCTTAATCAGCTGCCTAATGGCTTAATTGGCCCATCTGGCTTGCATTAAACCCTGCAGTGTGAATGGGGGTAGTCACCCCATCACACACCCCTTAGTCATCTCTTTTCTAAAATGAACAGTCCCAGTCTTTTTAATCTCTCCTTTTGTGGAAGATGTTCCATACTCCTAATAATTTCTGTTGCCCTTTTCTGTACTTTTTCCAGTTCTAATGTAATCTTATTTGAGATGGGGAGACTAGAACTACATGCAGTATTCAAGGTATGAGTGTACCATGGATGTATATAGTGGCATTATGGTATTTTCTGTGTTATTATCTCTCTCTTTCCTAATGATTCCTAACATTTTTGGCTTTTCTGACTGCTGCTACATGCTGAGCAGATGTTTCCAGAGAACTATCCACAATGACTCCAAGATTTCTTTCTTGGATGGTAACAGCTAATTCAGACCCCATCATTTTGTATGTATAGTTGGGATTATGTTTTCCAATATGCATTACTTTGCATTTATCAACACTGAACTTTATCTGCCATTTTCTTGCTCAGTCACCCAGTTTTGTGAGATCCCTTTGTAACTCTTCACAGTCTGCTTTGGTCTTAACTATCTTAAGTAGTTTTGTATCATCTCCAGACTTTCCCATCTCACTGCTTACCCCTTTTTCCAGATTATTTATGAGTATGTTGAACAGCACTGGTCCCAGTACATATCCTTGGGGGTTGGCTATTTACCTCTCTTTACTCTGAAAACTGACCGTTTATTCCTACCCATTGTTTCTTATCTTTTAACCAGTTACTGATCCATGAGAAGACCTTCCCTCTTATCCCATGACTGCTTACTTTGCTTAAGAGCCTTGGGTGAAGGACCTTGTCAAAGGCTTTCTGGAAGTTCAAGTACACTATAACCACTAGATCATCCTTGTCTATATGTTTGTTGATCCCCTCAAACAATTCTAACAGATTGGTGAGGCAAGAGTTTCCTTTACAAAAGCTGTGTTGTCTCTTCCCCAGCAAATCGTGTTCATTTATGTGTCTGATAATTCCTTTCTTTACTATACTTTTAACCAATTTGCCTAGTACTGAAGTTAGGTTTACCAGCCTGTAATTGCCAGGATCGCCTCTGGAATGTTTTTTAAAATCAGCATTATGTTAGTTATCTGTCAGTCACCTGATATGGGGCTGATTTAAGTGATAGGTTACATACCATGGTTAGTAGCTCTGCAATTTCATATCTAAGTTCCTTCAGAACACTTGGGTGAGTACCATCTGGTCCTGGTGACTTATTACTGTTCAATTTAGAAAAGAATTTCAAAGGTTCCTTTTACAACTATAGAAGCTATAAATGTAAGGTCTCTTTATTTCATTCTATAAGTGTAAAGGGACCTTATTGAAAATGAGAATTAGGCCTTGAGGATTGGCTTTTATTTCAAAGAAAGCTTAAATTCTGGAGCACAGATGGCAACTTAAAAAAAGTACCAGTTTGCCAATCAACTTCCAGCCCGCCCATTTCAATTCTTGGAAACAGTCATTTTAAACTGTTTTCTAGTGTTGCTGTGTACTGTTAACAGCTGCTACGTTCCACATGAGAGGTGGCTGAATTTCGTTTTGTGCACTGTGTATAATTTTCAAAATGCCCTGAGATTCTTCAGGATGAAAGATGCTATATAAATATAAACTATTATGCCTGGAGTGTCCTAGATGTTGCAGGTTTTATTTGGTTAAGTATGTGGCTGCTGCAAGGACCAAAAGAACATCCTACAACATGAAGGATGCTCCCTAGTAAATAGCTTAGGGGTGTAAAATCCTTGAGAGCGTCCCTTTAATTTCATTTATATAATTTTATATTGTCACACTATTAAAAACAAAGCGGCACTAAAGGAATATACAAATTATTCACCTCCTTCGAAAATCTGAAATAAGAAATGCCAAATTCTACAATCCTTATTCTATTGTTACCCATTCAATACTCTCAAAGCTCAGTTTTTGCCTTGCTTCAAAAAGCCTGACTTGTCTGAATCACTTGCAGTCATTAAGTTTTCTAACATGGATCTCTGGGAAACTAAAGTGCTTTTAACAGCTGTGTCCCAAGCTAAGAACATAGGTCTCTGCATACCCTCTCAGCCCTGAGGAGGGAACCAGGGGCCTCAACATTTTGGCTAGATTTTATATTGTTTGTCTTTTACTGTCACAGAGGCGGCTGCTGCTGTTGCTAAGGATGACATCTGATGTTGACATCAGACATAGGGGAGATAGATATTGAAAGTCTCTTCTGTGTTCCGTCAGTGGGAGAAAAAGCAGTGATAAGAACCCTCACAAATGGCAATAAACTACACCTCAAACAATGGAAAAATCTTTAGAAGAGGGCATGCAATTCAGTACCTGAAGGAGGTTATAATGAATGATCCCTCCCACCCTACCTTTAATTCCTCCATACTCTACTTTACATGAGATGCTTGACAAACAAACCAGGTTATGTAAGAAAATAACTTAAAGTCTGCAAGAAATATCTATTGTAGTCCTTGTAAGGACCTCTGTTGAGACTTGCCTCTGGCAGCCACATGGCAATTTCTCATTCTGTCCCACTGACAAGCCATCCCACAAGAATACAATGTCCCTTAAAACCTTGTCAGTTTTAACTAAGTTAAGTAGATGGCTACCTCTATATTTCCTTGTACTCCCCTACACTTCTTATAGGAAATGCCTATAGTATGTCTCCAACAAATTCTGGAGTTACCTAGCTTCACACACTTACCGAGAGCCTCACTCTTCAATCCTTACTCATGCTGAATAGTACCTACTCAGATGAGTAGCCCAAATGAGGGCTAGAGGCTACTTGCATGACTGCTGTTCAACATAAAGGTGGCTGATTTAATTGATCTGTTATCCCTTAATAAGTCAAGGCAATCAGCAAGTTTTTCTAAAGAACAATCATTGTAAAATGCCTGCTTTAATTTACTAAATATTATTTACGTAATTAGATTTAAAATGACAAAAAGATGCATCTCTTTAGGCGCCCTGCACTTTCCTTGAGTATACAACATAATGAGATCCCAGCAGCATTGCAATAATCATCCTAACAGGAACTAAGCCAGTTGGACACCCACAGAAACTCATTTCTACTCCTTTATCATTATGGGAAGCATACCCGCAGCAATCTCCAAAGACCCTTAATATGGGCTACTTGGCAAAGATAAGCCGCTGCTGGCTGAGCTTTTATTTGGATTTCAAAGTTATGTCAGTGGCATCCATAAACTGGGATAGGTAATATTTTTATGGACATAAATTGAAACAAAGTAGTATATCAATATTTTAAATTACCAAACTTTCCCCATCTTTATAAAGGGTTAGACGAGTTTCAGCAATGAGCAAATGTTCAAGTCTGGTCAGATTTTGTCCAAACTAATCCATCTCTCAGTCAGCAATGGCACATATATTGTTGTTCAAGTCTGGTACACAAGAGCCTGATGATGTTGAGTTTTCTAGGCAGACAAGGTCAATTTTTTCTGAGGCATCTCCACTGTTTTTCAGAAAGTGCAGGAATGAAAGGGGAGTCCACTAATCTCCCTTCACAATTAGTTCAGCGCTTGAGTTACTATAGCACTTTCACTTTCCCACTCCTACTCCAATCACTCAAATCTGAGTCATAACAACATACCTAACCTTCTGTGCACCTGAGTGGGAGGTTGTTTTGGTTGGAGTCAAAGCACTGCTACTGTGTGACACATAGTGCCTTTGTGGTGACATCTACATGTCTTTTAAAGCTGTATTTACACCATTTGTTAATATTATGTAATAACAGAAGACGACAAGATTGTGAACCTTGTGTTATTCAATGTTCATAGTATCATACCAATTAGAGAGAGAAAAGTCTATCAAATTTCTAACCTAATCTTCTGCCAATGCTGACTTGTTCCTTACGGTTTCTTTTTCCGGAGCTCCATCCATAAATTAAAATATTATTATAACAGAGTGGCCAATCCTTGGAGTCCTGAATCCTTGGAGTAAGGTCATCTGTTGAGACGCTTGAATCCTGCATGAGGACACTGTAGAGTTAGAGCTGAATCATGCTAGCAAGTGGATTCAGTTAGCGCCAAATTGGATATAAAAAGGGTCAGAGACATTCTCAGGAATGAAGGGAACTAGAATCCAGGCCAGAGAGTTTCTGTAGGGATAAATCTAGGAATCCCAAGTTTGTGAAGAAAGTTTAGTCTGAAGTTTATGTTTGCTTGTAATTTAACTTACCAGTAAATCCAAAACCCAGGAGAGGGAAAATCTGGATGATCTATGATATGTTCTGCTCAGAGTGGGGGGGGGGGGGGGGGAATGACACCTGTGGATTTCAGCCTAGGGAAAAAAAGGGACATTTAACCCTTTCACAATCCAAACTTCTTATGGACTTATTAGGCATATGCAGTCATATCATTTATTTTCCACACAGGTAGAGAGCTCATCAAGCAATTTTGAACCTTTAGAAAGCTCCTGTTCAAGAAATGGGCTAAGATGCTGTAGGGAGAAGAAATCTTGTTTTCCAAAACTGGAATACCCATCCTGTTGAGTAAGATGCTAAGCATGGTAAAATTAGGAAATAAACAGGAGGCATTATTCCACCTTATTCTGTTCTACCTTCTCATTTATGGAAAATTGGTCATTAACTAATTGGAAGATCTTCTAACACAGCTGCTATTTTTAAATTTCTTTGGAATCTGTACCAACAATCCTCTTGAAAATAGTTCACACCTGGTTTGTTCGCTAATGTACCAAGCTGAGACCAATTATTGCTTATGTAGTTATCTATTAAATACACTAGTTTATATTAAAACATAATTCTAAAATCATGTTTTCTAAACCCATAAATTTATTGTTTCCTTTTACTAGCATCGTCTCAAAGCAAGTGCAACATTTGTAACTTGAGTAATTAGAACCAGGGCAGTTCTCTCTAAATTGTAAGTGAATATCTCTGTGCCATCCTTTTGCTTTGCATCCAATTAATGCTAATGCATACTGTCCTACAAGAATCTGCAAGCTGTACTGAGAAAAAATGCAGTGTTAGTTTTGTAATTTAGTGCACAGAGTACATTTGTGCAAAAGCTTTGTAAACTGGGCCCGTGGTCAAAAGGAGCAATTAGCACTTTGTTAGTATGCAATGATGTACTAATCTGCACAGTCCCCAAAAGCAATTGTCTATTCCATTTTGCCCTCATGTGCAAATTTTCTACAGTATGTACAGTGCTGCTTCCAAAATAACCCGTCACAGTGTTATAAATTGGGTTCCCTATGATTAGTACCTACATATCAATTAGAAATTATTTGTTGGAAAAACTCACACTGTACTGTTAACCCTTCTGAGTGGGTCAGGATGTGGGGAGAAGAGACCTTATTCATAGTTTACTGAAAATGGTAAGCAACTCTAACTCTTCTGTCAGGTGTTTCAGTGAGTAATGAAGGTTAAGTTCAGGTGACATAATATTCCCTTCTGATCAACCTTTAAAGATACCTCCTCGCTACATTTTAAAATAGACCCTTGCAAGCAGTGACAAGGTGGGTGAGGTAATATCTTCTACCGGACAGAGAGACAAGCTTTGGAGCTTAGATAGAGCTCTTCTTCAGGTCCTTGCAAGTAGTGTCCTCCAAGAAAATAAGAGAGCCTAGGTCACTGTATGGGTACTTCCCAATTCTATAAGTCATGGACCCCATGTTAAATGCGGTCTTATAATAAAAATCAGAGGGTTTACCAATAAGAGTGACAATTATAAGAAATAGTGCACATACAACATACTGTTCCATGCTGGGAGTGGATGGGTCACTGCAAAAACTAATTTCCCCCTGCTTATACTCACACCTTCTTGTCAACTGTTTGAAATGGGCCACCTTGATTACATTGGCCTCATTAGCACTATAAAAGTGATTTTTCCTCCCTTGGGATTCACCCCTTCTTGTCAACTGTTGAGAATAGCCCACTTCCACCTTAATTGAATTGGCTCATTAGCACTGACCCCCCACTCGGTAAGGCAACTCCCATCTTTTCATGAGTTGTGTATTTTTACCTGCCTACTATATTTTCCACTTCATGCATCTGATGAAGTGGGTTTTTGCCCAAGAAAGCTTATGCCCAAATAAATGTGTTAGTATCTAAGGTGCCACAAGGTGCCCTCATTGTTTTTGCTGATACAAACTAACACGGCTACCACTCTAAAACCTGTGCCATGCATATTACACATCCCCCTCTAGTGGCCGGTCCACAGAGGATGAGAGTCTAATACAACTACTAAACAGTAGAGTAACTCCTTTAACTTAAGTGGTAGAGATTCATGCTTTTAGTGCTGGAGGTCTTGGGTTCAGTCCATAGTGATGATCAAAGGTGGGGATTGTTACACATGGAAACGATTAAAAGAGGGATACAGTCAAACATATAACCAGTATTTTCAAAAGTGACTAGTGTGTGTGGCTCTCAAACTTGAGTCACCTTGCTGAAAAACTGGCCCCTTAAAAGGTGTCTCAGGTTGAGCACCCAAAAACTGAGGTACTCACAATCACTAGCAAATTTTGAAAATCTTGGCAGTGGAGCCAGGTTGTGGTTGGCTCTCTGCATGTTCATAAAGTTAGGGAAGGTACAAGCAGCTCTCTCTCCTATGCCTTCTGTCAAAGGGTCAACCATAGTTGCAGACTTGTGCTCCCCCAGAACAAGGGTTGTTTAGCATTATACCCCTTGTCAAGGATTGGCATTTCCAAAAGGGGTATGAAGGATAATGGAGTGGCACAGTGGCTGCCCCACCTCAGAGTTTACAGAGACATTCTTCCTAACTGATGCCTTCTGGAACTCCCACTGGGGAAAAGCAGCTCTGCAATATCGCCTTAATGGCAAAACCTGGATAATATTCACCAGGAACTCCAAAGCTGTAATCCAGTTGGATACTATAAAAATCCAATCCCTGGAAAAAAGAAAGTCCCTTCAGTTGACAGTATAGTTGGTGAATGTGATGAAACTATCTTTCATGGGGTCCTTTGAATAGAAAGACTGTTGTTTATAGTTGCTGCCCTCGTAACTGTCTCTAACAGTGAGCAAGACAAATTCACCCCACCAGGGTACAGACAGGATCTGGATGTTGGCAGTAGCAACTGGGAAACAATGAAAGAAGGTGGGTGCAGCGGTAAGAATCTGACAGCACAAGATGCTCCTCTCCTCTCCTCTCCAGTTTACATCTGCGACTGGCACAGTAGATGGCTAATTTTTTAGTGTAGTGGGAGGATGCAGTTGTTGGAAGAGGTGGAGGCAGTGCACCAAACAGGACCCTTTCCCTTTCTGCAAGAGCCAACTGAAAAGTGGAAAATCCTTTTCATTAAAATCTTCAAAGTCATTTTTATTCCACACGTTTCAAAAATGAACAATTGCTTTTAATAAAAAATGTCGACAAAAGTTTGATCAGAACTTTTCATTTCCCCTCCTCCCCATTTAGCCAGCTCACAGTGTAAGGAATTTCAATCTGGCCTCTTTGTGGAATAGAAGAGCAATAGGCCTTAAAATAGTTCTTGTCGCTTCCAATTTAAAGGGAGCTACCAAACACATGGCCCCAAGATGGACTTTTAGTTTTTTGTTGCTCCTGCCATTGTAATTTTTGAAACCTTTATGTTTCTCAGTATCTGCCATTTTAGTGACAGCGACTGAACACTGACTACTGTTATTCAACAGCAAACCTACTCTGACAAGCTGTTAAAAACACTGTTTAACTACTTTCAACTGTTTAACTGCTTTTCTCTAATTTTCTCTTCTTTTCATAATGTGGTAAATTATAAACAGAGCAATAAACAGAGCTGGTGTGATGACTGCTTGGCTGGCTGAAAGCAAGGAATGGAAGATGGTAGTTGGAGAGGAGCTGAGCTCCTTATAACTGTGCATGTAAATATTTGGATCTATGGTTTCTGTGTATGTACTCCCTAATAGTTTTATTACTAATAATGGCTCTTGTGGCATAGCAATATGAATCTGCAGAGGCAATTCCACCTACTTGCTCTCCTCATCCACTTCCTTACACAAGCAGGAATACTTAATTCAGTTGCTTGCCTCCATCTGTCTTTCCATTTTCCTTATTCATCTACCCAGGGCATCACATTTTGCAAAGAACACTTTAAATGTGTTCTGAAAGGAACACAGAGTTGCTTGGATGCTACCCAACATGGTAAGACACATACAGCGTTTGAGAGCGTATTTGCCTGGTTTGTAGTTAGCTTATAGTAACGTGGATGTAGCTGTCTGAAGTATTTGTAAAGATACTTGGTTACCTCTCAGATAGTTCATTTAGATTTAACTGTCAATGAATTCTGTACACAGAGCTGTGGTAGGTGATCAGTGGCTAATATGCTAACAGGAAGGCTGTTTCTGTCCCTACTTAGTCTTAGCACCTGCCACTTGGGAATCCCTCCAAGATTTGCTTTCTGTTATTGAGACTATGAAAAGTGACCAAGAAATTTTATGGTAACTCTAGGTTTGCCTATCTATGCTTACATTTTCAGACTTTGCAAATGAATAAGCCACAAAATAAGTGCATACAAACTGTAAAATGTTGTGAGATATTATCCAAACTAGACGGATATAGTGTCCCAAAGATACAGGATTTCAGCAGAATATTCAATATTTGTCTATTGTATAAGATTAACAGCTGAAAGATTTTTTTTCCAAAAAAGAGCTTAAATATTACTTAGCTGAAAATTATAAACTACGGATATGTTATTTTAACCTAAAAGGATCCATTTATGCATATTTTAAAATATACGTTGCTGTCATGTTGCTATAAACATTGGCAATGATTAGCACTGAAAAAATATTCAAAATGTAAACTGTTTCACCATCTGTGCTGTTTGTTTATTTTTCACATTTCACTTAAGTTGGACAGTGAAACTAGATTAGTCTGTTTAGCTCTCATGCACTAGCCCAAGGATGCAGCGTTTCTGTGGCAAGCATCGCTGGGGAACATTTACATCCAACCCTCCCATCCCTTGTCACTGTGTTTTCACTGAAACATTATTTAAAATTACTTATTTTTTAAAAAAATAAAACCTAAATAACTTGCCCTTGTAAAAATTATTGGATAATTATTCCATGCTCACAATTTCAGATGTTAATTATTCCCTTGGCCATAACACTGTCATACCCTGGACTTTACTCTGCTGAGGATGAACCCTGTTAAGTTTGACAAATGTGCACCTTGCAGTAAAAATATATTGATCACCAGCTAGCATAAAAGATGCCTGAAATACCTTGGTAAGGAGCACTCAGCTCTGGGTAATGCAGTTGATGCTACTTTTATGCTGTAGGCTAGGGACAAGTGTGTATATTTTTTATAGGTCATCCTCACATAGAAAGTCTTGTCCACTTGACTCTCTAAATTTACAAGCATCAAAGTTCAAAGTAATTGAAGATGACATTGAGGATGGATTGTATGATTTAGTTTCACCTTTGAAGATGTTAGATCCATCTGCATGATCTGGTTAGAATTCTGGGAATCCTTGATGCTTCTTTCTTCTGTATTAAAAAGGAAGAAAGATCTGAAGCAACTGAGTTGTAAGGTATGGAAATAGTCTTCTAACTCGAGATATTTGGGATTGCTTTCTATTCCTAACAGAGAGTTCTGGAGCTGGGTATATCCCAAGGTGATTTGGTCTCTCAGTATTTGACAGTAGGGGCATCCTCACTATTGGGACACTCAGATTAGCGCTTCAACACCAAGAATAAAAGTTTGGTTTGCACCACCAGAGCCCTTGGAACGGACACCTCATTTGTTCCATTGAGGGGATATTTGTAGGTACTAGAGGAAGAACTGACCTAGGGCTCAGTGTAATCTGCAGGTCTGAGTAAATCCTAGGTAATTCTCTAATTAGAGGGCTTTGGAGAGAGCTAATATAAGCAACGTATTTATTGGCTCCAAGTCAGATCTACAAATCTGATAGTCTTCAGATCTGAATGACAAAGATGCCTTAGCTCCAGTCCTGAGATCCATATTTCTTCTCCCAGCAAACTTCCATCAAATAAGGAACAACTTCAGCCAAGGCTGCTAAATTTCCTTACCTCTTGGTGGCGACTGCTCCTAGCAGTGGATTCCCACATTCTAGGCCACCGCTCCCACTAGTGCTCACTTTCTGTGTTTCTTCTGATATTCCAGGGCACACAAAATGTTCACTATTTGGTGAAAGGGTAGTTCAAAAAAAGAAGAGCGCTAAAACAATTATCTCCACATCACCGCTCCTTTTCTAAATTCTTAGCAATTTGCCCTCTGCTAACCAGAGTGTGGCACATGAACAAGATGCATCAGGAAGTCAAAGAATGAGAGAAAATGGATGAGAGAAGATAAGGATGAAGACAGTTAGCAAGCAGCGGTGGTGCTGGGTAACATTCTTTGTGAGAAGTTTTGTTTTGAAATAACACTGGTGAATGGCAAGAAGGGAAAATTGCAGAAACAGGTTATTATAGAAGTATTTTGATAATGCCACTAGGAGAGCTGAGCAGAGAAAGAAAGAGCTCAGAAAGAAAATAGCTCAGGAACAAAGAAAAAAATCAGCAAATCAGAATGAAAGTGTTAAAGGTCTTGCAGAAAAATAGAGAATTGGTGAGGTTTGGAGGGAAAGGAGATAAAAGTCATAAAACCTGAGACATTTTTTCATATGAAAAAATGGAGAATATATATAAGCAAATGGGGTTTGTCCACCATAGAAGCCTGACCAGATAGATTTGTTGTTTTTATTTTCCTTTTTATTTGTCCTCTAATTTTGTCAAGCATTCCCTTACATGCAAACTGCCTCTCATTTGACGTGGCTGTGATACAATATACATGACAGTCATCTTCAACAGTAGTTCTCCATTCTTATTTTTCAAGTATAAAAATGTCACACTTGTTGGAGACATAATTTTCTTATTCATTTTCTCATATAGGATTAAAATGTTAAGTCCTTTATTCTGTAACTTTGAATCGGGAATGGATTGTGAATGTGATATCACAAATTGGCAGAACGATCACATTTTGTCTGAATTTTTACATCAGTCACTCTCAAAGACAGACTAATCAAGCCTGTCAATCTTATGAAGACTGACATGGCCAACAAGTGTGCCACTCCACTGTAACCGGTCAGACTTTATAGAATCATAGAAGATTAGGATTGGAAGAGACCTCAGGAGGTCATCTAGTCCAACCCCCTCCTCAAAGCAGGACCAACACCAACTAAATCATCCCAGCCAGGGCTTTGTCAAGCCGGGCCTTAAAAACCTCTAAGGATGGAGATTTCACCACCTCCCTAGGTAACCCATTCCAGTGCTTCACCACACTCCTAGTGAAATAGTGTTTCCTAATATCCAAACTAGACCTTCCCTACTGCAACTTGAGATCATTGCTCCTTGTTCTGTCATCTGCTACCACTGAGAACAGCCAAGCTCCATCCTCTTTGGAACCCCCCTTCAGGTAGTTCAATGCTGCTATCAAATCCCCCCCTCACTCTTCTCTTCTGCAAACTAAACAAGCCCAGTTCCCCCAGCCTCTCCCCATAAGTCATGTGCCCCAACCCCCTGATCATTTTTGTTGCCCTCCGCTGGACTCTCCAATTTGTCCACATCCTTTCTGTAGTGGGGGCCCCAAAACTGGATGCAATACTCCAGATGTGGCCTCACCAGTGCTGAATAGAGGGGAATAATCACTTCCCTCGATCTGCTGGCAATGCTCCTATTAAGGCAGCCATATATGCCATTAGCCTTCTTGGCAATAAGGGCACACTGCTGACACACATCCAGCTTCTCATCCACTGTAATCCTCAGGTCCTTTTCTGCAGAACTGATGCTTAGCCAGTTGGTCCCCAACCTGTAGCGGTGAATGGAATTTTTCCGTCCTAAGTGCAGGACTCTGCACTTGTTGAACCTCACCAGATTTCTTTTGCCCCAATCCACCAATTTGTCTAAGTCACTCAGGACCCTATCCCTACCCTCCAGCATATCTACCTCTCCCCCCAGCTTGGTTTCATCTGCAAACTTGCTGAGGGTGAAATCTATCCCATCGTCCAGATCAGTAATAAAGATGTTGAACAAAACCGGCCCTAGGACCAACCCCTGGGGCACTCCGCTTGATATCGCCTGCCAACTAGACATCGAGACTTAGCAACTCCTACCATAAAAGCATTTGGAAATTTGGATTTTGTATTGATCCCAATTTGGCTTTGCTACACAATGACTTCTGTAGCTGCACTGCATCAATACTTCACGGAGAAAGGTTACCCTGCATGAGTCGATCATGTAAAATTTACAGATACGTTGACATGACAATATGTGAATTATTTGAAACTTTATTGCTATCAATGGTAAGTGATGCATTTGCTGATGTCAAGGCTGCTCTGAAAGTGCTGAGGTACAAGTAAAGGTGGAAGCCATTTATCTATCTTTCTACAACAGCTTTTGAATAACATTTTCATTCCCAGGGGGCAGTCCCTTATGCTTAAAAGGTCACATTTCTGCCTAACTCCTCCATTTTTGGTGACTGATATTTACAAAAACAATGATTTAATATTCTGAAAATTAATACTACAAAAGGAGTGATGTTTTTCCCTTCATCTGCACAGGGACTCCTTATAACCTTATGCAACCCTGACAAAGTGGCCAACATCTCTCAGCCCTAATGATCCAAGACAATAAGCTCTTAGAAATGGCTTTCACCCAGTGTCTTTCATTCTGGCCCACCTGTTTTGTTCCTTGTGGATCCCCTATTCTCCCTCCTCTCTGTGAATGTTGCACTCCAACTATGGAGCTTCTGCCCACGATACAGCTAGTCATCTGTATGGCAAATCATCTTTCTGATCCCTTCACTCTGGGACTAACGGGGAGATTTTTAAAGGAGCCTAAGGGAGTTAGTCACCCAAGTCTCACTGGAATTCAATAGGACTTGGGCCCCTAAGTCCCTTATCCCCTCTGAAAATCACAGCCTCCAGGCCAAATCCTAAAATCCTTACTCTGAAAATACTCCTGTTAATCTCATTGGGAGTTTTGCCTCAGTAAGGACTGCAGGACTGGGCCTTTAATGTTTCAGCCTTACTTATATCCAAGGTGTATCAGACTTGTTCAAAGGTCTTTTTTATTACATGCTACTTTCCAATTATAGCTAAACCGTGATAAATGCTGCTGTGAAAGGTAAACATCTTTAATGGCACAGAGGCTCATGAAGTGCCTTTGCGTATGAAGGCTATAACAACATTCAAAAGCTGAAGGTTTGACTCAGTCTGGTCAAGTGCCTCAAAAACAAAAACAAAAAGATCCCTCTTTTTTTCCCTCAGCTGTGGTGCAGCACCTGCCATTAGCTGTGGTGGTTCCTATTTTCATATTGTCTGACAGTAGCAGTTGGACTGAGCCAGAGCCAGTGAGGCTGAGCGGCAGACTCCCTGCTTCCACAAAGCTGAATTTAATAAGATGAGAACAGTATGCCAAGATGGTGAGCTCCCTCCCTAGCACTTATCATGACACTAGTCACTCAGCAGGGCCCTTATTGCAGCAGTAATCTGGGTGAGCCTGGCAGAGCGTCCTGCTTACAAGTTCAATATAATAGAACAGCAGGGCACTGGGGGTCTGGCAGAAAAGCTTAGCAAAGTTAAAGCCTATTACTCTATTCTTGAAAAAAAAAATGGCTCTCAAAATATTATATGCCGA
Source organism: Natator depressus (assembly GCF_965152275.1). Taxonomy (NCBI): domain Eukaryota; kingdom Metazoa; phylum Chordata; order Testudines; family Cheloniidae; genus Natator; species Natator depressus. The sequence continues at coordinate 192,398,988 of NC_134235.1, read as the reverse complement.
GTACAAAACCAAGCCAAGTCAAGTGCAGTGATATGCTCAGCCTTATCCATAATGGTGCATTCTTTAGTCTATAGACACAGGAAACATGGGTTTAAATATCCATAATTCTGATGGAAATGTATATGCAAATTTGTAATGTTCTTTTGCTCTATTTACCTATTAAATACAATGCTACCACATAATATATAGATAGCTAAAAGAAATAACTTTAATCTGCTTTTAGGTGTATGAATTGGTGAGAGGTTGGAAAAATCTATCACTTTCATTGTATTCCTTTCCTCTCCCGCATCCTTGTATTTTTCCAAGTGACAAGAATCAATTGGAGCAATAGCACAGCTTATTGTCCTTTCCCTGTAGGTGAACATACCTATCTAGGCCTAGCCTTTGACAAGGATGGTAGCACAAAAGTTGGTAAGGTTTAGCTTGTAAGAATTAACAGTCAAGGAAAGGGAAGCTTTAATTCTGGCCTACCTACAATAATCTAAGATATCTTTAAAAAAAGTTGGATTTTCTTCATATGGATAATTAGTTATCTGAGTTGAACATCTTAAAAATACACTTTCCTCCCCTCCACACATCAAGCTTCAGCAGGCATCTCTTATTGTGTGGACTTGAGTTCAAAACAGTAGTGTGCTCATTTTCCATAAAACAGCATCGGTTACTGCTATGACCAGCAATTTTGAAGGCACATTTTACCTGTTGGCCACTGTCAGCAAAGCCTTTCCTATCCATTTGGGAGGCCACAATGTTAGATTTCTTGGAAGATAATCCTAAAATCATAGATCAGGTAACAGGACATATGGAAGAAAAAAAGAGAAGCAGCAATCTTCCCTATTTCACTGAATATGCTACACTTATTGTGTGTCTAGATGTCACCTGGATGGATGCCAGAGTCAGCTTTTGACTGTGTGCTTTAGGACAGCGGTTCTCAACCAGGGGTACACATACCCCTGGGGGTATGCACGCAGAGGTCTTCCAGGGGGTACAGCAACTCATCTAGATCAGTGTTTCTCAACATGGGGGTTGCGGGATGGGTTTAGGAGGGATCACTAGTGGAGGGCTGGCATTAGGGTGTGGCAAGCAGGACAATTGTCAGGGGCCCTATGTCACAGGGGCCCAGCAAAGCTAAGTTACATGCTTCAGACCCAGATGGTGGGGCTCGGGCTTCAGACAAGGCTCACAAGTGAAATTTAAGTACAATATTTATATTCCAATTGATTAATGTTATAATTATATGGTAAAAAGAAGAAAGTAAACAATTTTTCAGTAATAGTGTGCTGTGACACTTCTGTATTTCTATGTCTGATTTTGTAAGCAAGTAGTTTTTAAGTGAGGTGAAACGGGGCGTACACAAGACAAATCAGACTCCTGAAAGGGATACAGTAGTCTGGAAAGGTTGAGAACCACTGCTTTTTTGTTTTTGTTTGTTGGTGTGTGTGTGTGATGTGTTTCTGATCTCCTCCTACTGGTCTGTAGCATTTCAGTGACAATCCCAACTCAACTTGATCGAAACTCAAACACTGAATTCTCCATTCTCTTGTCTCTGTGGACAGGCCTAGATACTTTTGACACCTGTTTTGTTCTGGGAAGAAAAGTCTTTCTGTGTAAATAAAAGCGCATCCAACTTTCTGTTCAAAGCTCATCCAACAAAATCAAGCTGAAAAAAGTCATAGTTGTGACACAAACCCATTAAAACAAAGGGAATACATTTAAATATAACCAGCACCTAGTGTGTAGCAGAAAGCTGTGAATGTTAAAGTGACACCCCACTTTAAATGGATATAGAGGGTTTAGTCCAATTATGTTGACTTTTGAATTTGTCTTATAATTATAAGGTTCTTTAAATGTACAGGGTCAAATTCTGCTCTGATTTACCTCCAGTTCAACTCCATTGATTTCACTGGGATTGCACTGATTGTAAAATGACGCACAATCTGGCCCAAATTTTTTCATTAATTTCATTATTTTGTTATCTATAGAAAACTCATCACAGTTCATTCAAGAATGTCCTTAAGGAAATATCTGTGCTTCTATATAAAGCTAGTATTATTAATTTTGAAGTGCCATGGCTTTGCATGGCACTTTACAAACAAAAGGCCTGATTCTTCTAGATACTATGCATCTTCAGGAGTTGAGGGTGCTGCTCAGGTCTTCCTGGATCAGTAGCAAACAAAGACAGCTACCTGTCCTGAGGACCTTACACTCAGAGGATCCAACCGATTATATGCTGAGCCCTCATTGTGAAACAGTGAGAGCTCTTGAACAAAGTTGAGGGTTATGAGCCACTATCAGTGATGAATAAATGTGGGAACCTTTTAGAGACCTAAACTGGTTTAGTTTCAGTACTTCTCCAGAGCTTACATGAATTTTTCAAGCTCTTTGGTATGGAAATTGTGCTAAGAAATCTTATGGGAAAAGGCTTTTCTTTGAGATTTATTGTACTTCCTGGGTCCATTCTGGCCACCAATCCCATGAGCATGGCTCTTATGCAATTGCAGTACTGATACTTCACAGGAAGGACAGAAAAAAATAAAAGTGAAAATGAACGCTGAATTTACAGAAACATTTATTTTGTGTTAGGGGAAGGATGGACTTGTGGTTACAACACAGGCCTAGGACTTAAGAGATCTTCCCTTTCTCTACCTGAGCTGTGCCATAGACCTTAGGCTAGCAACTCAATCTCTCTGACTCAATTTCCACATCTGTAAAATGGCAATAATACATAGATACCTAACAGGGATGATGTGAGGCTTAATTTGGAAGTACAAAGTATTATATTATTATTTATTGAGCAACAGCAGTGCTTTTCAAAACTAAAGCTGGTCCTTCTTCCAAGGAAATTACAATTAGTCTGAATTTCAAGCTTTGGGACTGACTCTTATTTTATCCAGTTCAATTCATCCATCTCTTGCCATAATCCTGATGTTTTCAAGTTGCACCAAAGAGAAATTGGAGAAACTATTAGCAGATTTCACACTTACCACTTCAGACAGTTGAAAAGTCAATGACTTATAATAATTGTACTTAGACAGCTCCTTATTGGCCACACAATGCAGGGTCACATGCACAACTTATTGTGGGGCAGACTGGCCGTAATTTATACTAACTATATTGGCTTCAAAACAAATCCATCGTGTCTTCCCCAATCAGTAGAATATGAATGTATTAATTTTGCTAAATCTTACTACTTTTAATCTATTCACTGCCCTCTTTGGAGATGTGCCATCACAAATGTGGGACTGTTTTGCAGGAAAGAAGAATACCACTCAATCAACAGATAAATGTGGAGCACCCCTTCAAATTCTGGAGGCCAGCAATTGAGAATTGAAGGCAGAATTAAACTGCTCAACCAAAAAAGAGAGCCAAAAATCAAAAGTGGCCTGAATAACCTAGGCATGATAAAGTGCTGAGGATCCCAAGAAGCATACAGCACCACGCTTATTCAGTATCGTCTAAAAATTAAGAAGCAAGCTCTACTGCTAGCCCAGAATAAGAAAAGATACACCATCTTAGTAGGGGTATCATAAAATGTGACAAGGAAAACTTAAAAAGTGTTAACTGAGTGACCCTGAATCCCATTATCAGTGAGGTCCATTGGAGCTGGTGATATGGGACTATTTAAAAACTGGAACCTAATGTCTCTACAGTGCCTAACGTGATGAGGTCCAAAAGAAAAAATAATCAATCTGTCAATGATGTCAACTAGTTGGGTTGGTGAAATGTGGAAGCTCAAATGCATTTATTAAGAGTCAGACAGCAGGAAAAAGAAATAAAAAAGCCAGAGGCAAATCAGCTACAGCATCAGCCAAAAGTACAAGACAAGTGGAAACTTTTCTGAAGTTAAAAACGTTGGCACCCTAGGAGGCCAACTGGAATCCATTCACTTGAGCATGTCTCATCAGTTCACACCAACATTTTAGCATAAATAAACGTAGACAGAGTTTTCTCCTCACAAAGGGAAAATTTGTCACTGATTTGTCACATATATAATGATCACAAAGGACTTTCCTCCAGTGGAAGAGTTTTTGCAACCAAAAACAAAATTCTGACAAATTAAAAGTTTATTCCTTCCCTCACAGTGTGTGCAGTAACTGCAAGCCAAACACAACAAATAAATTGGTAGCTAGCACTTTAGATGATGTGAAGGTTGGCCATATGGTTCCCACAAAAGAGAAGAGTAGTGAGTTAGTGGTAGTCCCCCCCCCCCCCCCCGGGTCAGTGGGAGGCCTCTCCGCCTCACTACGTCACTGGGTGTCACCCACAGTTTGGGTATTAGCTGAGCAACACACAGCCTGTGGCTTTGGCCAACAGTCCGGGCAGAGCAGTAGTTAGCTAGGGGCTCTAGCCTGCATTCAGGGCAGTGGAGCAGACAGTTATGGGTCCAGGCCCGCAGTCAGGGTGGGGCAGTAAAGAGTCTGTGGCCCAGGCCTGTACTCAGGGCAGAGCATCAAACAAACAGTTATTAAGCCAAGCCCTTGGTCAGGGTGGGGCACTCAAGGGGCTATGGCTCAGGCCTATATTCAGGGCCAAGCAGCAAGAGGGTCGGGCATCCTAGCTCTGGTGGATGGCTGACAAACGCTGGCTCCGTGGCCTAGAGAGGGAGGACTGCCACCCCAGGGATGGGATGGCAGTGGTAGGGGGATGCGGACCCTCCCAACTTCACCATGTCCCAGCCCAGGGCCCTAACAGCGGTGAAGTATTGCACAACTGGGTCAGTGGAGAATCCAGCCACAACACGCTGACCGGGTCTCCGGCAGTGACACAGCCAGACTAAGGTCAGTTGCCCCTGAGCCACTTCATACCTTCCCCCTCAGGTAATAGCGATATAAAATTATCCAAAGATGAGACATTGTTCTTAGTATAGTTGTAGACTCTCCTTTGGTAAAATTTGACAATATTTACTTGATCTCTTACTTTTCATCTCACTCAGCTCTTGGGATGCTTGCAGGATGCCATCAGCAGTAACTGTGCTTTCTTCACCAAATATTTAACCAGGAACAACAATGACAACTAACCGTGTCACTTCACTGTTTTGTGGTGGATTCCATTACTCATTCCTCAGGTCCATTCAAGCTGTGCTCAGAACCAAACTTGGGGAGAGGTGTGGCAAGCCATTTTTCTGCCCCTCCAATTCTCTGTGATGGTTCAGCCACCAGTATAAAATAATACTCACTACATCAGAGAAGCCAGCATGAGGTGACACAGAACAGGCACTACAATGGTAGAGGATTCTCCTGTGCTTGGATAGAAATGTTGTGCATGTTACAGTTATGCTTTGAACTCCATGACATATGTGAAGTTGAGCTTCCTGTGGGGACCAAAGGCCTGTATTTGAAAGTGGTGACAATGAACTCCCCATCTGAGTGTGGAGCATCCATCACCAGTGTCTTGGTAGGTAGAGGTACAGCAAAAAGTAGTTCACTGCACATATGAAGTGGGTTCTTCCACCAATCTAATGAGGAGAGGACTTCTTGCAGGTCCTTCATCTTCTTGTCTTGCTTGGTGGATATACTGATTTCAACACCCTTGCATGGAGCACAGGTGAAGTCTGACATGCTGAGTGACATAGGTGCAGTAGGCCATGTGATCCAAGAATCTGAGACATGAGACATCTCTGGATGAGCTTGCAGATGACTGATGAGACTCATTATGGCCTGGAACCTCTTCTGTGGTAGATAAGACCTTATTGACCTTGAATCTAACACAGCTGCTATGAATCCTATATTCAGAAATGGCAAAAGTGTGGATTTTTTTCTCTGTTGATCTTGAATCCCAGTGGTGTAAAGAGCTGTAGATCACTTGAATCAAGCTGGTCATCTGTTGAGGAGATTTCACCTGGAGCAGGCAGTTGGATATACCTCAAGGACAATGCTGTGTCCTCTTAAGTGGGCTCCTAAAGCAGTCTGTAGCGATATTCAGGCTACTAACTGTCCTTCAGATACTATAGGTTTTAGCTAAGTTCCTGTGAGAGCTTTTCTATACATTATGACACCTTATCCCAGTTGCGATAGTCATATTTCAGCAGAAGCACCTGATAATTTGAAATGCGCATCTGGAGACTCTCAGACGAATAAATATTTCTGCCAAACAAGTCAAGCTTTTTAGGGTTCTTCTCCATTGGCACCATCTTTGGAGGCCCTTGTTATTTGGATCTTTCATGCCCTTCTGCCACCACTGGTAATTCTTGGAGTGATTGGGTGTAGAAATATTCAAATCCCTTTAAGGGAATTTGAATATTGTCTATTCGCTTTCTTAGATGTGGATGCCACAGACGCTGGAGTCTGCCACAGAATTTTAACCAGTTCAAACAACTTCTCATTGATAGTTCAAGAAATATCCTTGTAGGCTCACCACACTTATCTCCATTGGAATTTCCAAGGTATCTGTCATGCAACATAAAAAGTCTTGGAAAATCCTACCATCATCCTGCTGGCTAGAAGCAGAAGGGATGATTCCTTGTTGCGTGAGGAGGAAGAGACTGCTGCTGGAATAAATCAATCTTCCCTTTCCTGCAGATGGACATTCTTGCCATCGTGCTCTTGCAGATGCAGGCTCAGAGACTCTAGACACTGACCCTTTTGAACATGCACATGATATCTATGATGTCTTCTAGGAGAGCGGATATAATTCAAGGGGGAGGGGGCAGTAGAGAAAGTTTTCTAGGTGGTTGCATACCCCAGGTCACCCAATAAGCCACGATTTTATCTTGTTAAGGTAATGGGCTTAAGCTACGAGGGCACTATCAGACCACTATTGCTCACAGGAGTAAGAGTGAGGGGAATGGATGGGGAATGCTGCTATGTTCAGCATAGAAGGAAAAAAAATAATAAACTTCATCCAACATGGGAACCACCCTGTCTATTGAGCCAGGGAAGCCGTTCTCAGGCTTCATTACACTGCGATCCCCTTCTGACAACAAAAATTACTACACAACCCCAGGAGAGGGGACCAAAGCCAAAGCCTGAGCCTCACTGCCCTGGGGGAGGGAGGGGTCAAAGCCAAAGTCCAAGGGCTTCAGCCCTGGGGCTTCGGCTTTGGCCCCGGGCGGTGGGGCTCAGGCTTTGGCTTTGGCCCTGGGCCCCAGCAAGTCTAACGCCAGCCCTGGCCACCCCATTAAAACGGGGTCACAGCCCCCTTTGGGGTCCTGACCCACAGTTTGAGAACCGCTGAGCTAGGGCACTGTCAAATCCCATATACACTTGAGCAAAGAGCTCACTGGTACTGAGGCAGAAGCACCTCTAGCAACAGACGAGGAGAGCTAGGGTGACACTGGTTGTGTGGTCACTGTGAGATCACTCAGTACTGAGAATTTCTTGAGTAACAAGAAACTTGGTGCCACAAATGTCTGCACCATGGATGTCACTATTGGAGTCATGGGCACCAAGGTTATCTGCACCAAGTGCGCCGGAGCTGACACAGCACCAAGAAGTCAGTACCAGGGGAAGTACAGACTGCAGTTTAAGGCAATACCACTGGCCAGTGACCAGCCAGTCTGGGGCACCACAGGGACCAAATCTGGGCCATAGCCTACCTTTCAGCTGAGGCACATAAGCTGATACAGAGGCATGATGAAACTTTTGTCTCATTTTACTAAACACTGGAGAGGGTGGCTTATGCATAAGCTCATCCTGGGAACAATGCTTCTTCCTACCCCCTTCTGATGACTGGGTGGAAGAGGTCTTGAGTGCTCTGCCTGACTCAGAAGTCAAAGGGTTCAATCTCTTCAAAGAAGAATGAGTTTAGAATAGGACCACTGCTTACTGGAGCACTAGCCAAAAGTGATAGTTCAGGCTTGGCAGGATCTTTTGTCTTGGGCTCTGAAGAAGCCCTTATTGAGCACTCCAGAAGAGCTTTCTATGTCCTCTTGGAGACGGAGCAACAGATCAAGCATCTGTCAGGGATGTGCCCCTCATCAAAGCAAAAAGGCACCTGGAGTGATCATCACTGAGCCGCTACCAGCCTCACAAAAGGAGCAAGTTTTAAATCCTGGGGACATAGATTCAGCCAAAGGAGCTTGGGTGCTGGTAGTGGGGACATCCCCAACCTATTAAAAAGTTGGTTAGTTTGTTTGCCAGTGGACTACCTATACTAACCTCACTAATTATATTCACTACTACTACTAACTATCCTAAGAAGAGCTGCACTGTGCACACACAGTAAGCAGACATTGCAGAGGTTCTGTCTCGCAGAGATAGGCGAGAAGAAGGAATTGAAGGATGGTTGGGTGGGCCTGCTCTGCCTGTTATGCCACCAAAGGGTGGGGAGGGAGGAAGGGATGCAAGGACATCTATGGCACAGACACAGCCCAAATGGACATTGCTGACCAAAAAGAATCTGATCTCGTGCACAAGGGCCACATGTGTACCAAAAGTGGAATCCACGTGAGAAATCACTCCAAGAATAACTCTGAATTTCCTAGGTTTAATATTCTTAGTTTTGGGATACTTGTAACATCCCTATAATATTTTGTACCAGTAAGTCACCGATACATGTTCTCAACTATGACTAGATTTCAATGCATTTTCTTTGTCTTAGAATATATATGTATTATATTTGGCTTTTTTCTAGTATGGAACAAGGCAGATAGTTGATAGACCTCATGCCTGTGGAGTAGAAGATTATTGGTTCAAGACCTACCCTAACATCTGGACTAATACACAGTGTTGACAGTTTTGGGGGTAGGGAGTATATTACACTTTTAAAGGTAATGTCTTTCAAGTGAGACTGTAAGCCAAGATACCTTCTTTCCACCGCCAACTGATGCCAAGGAATAAGGTGGCAATACGATGGCCCCTTGCAAAAAGAACAGACTAACAAGCTCCATATGCTGGCAACAGTCCCCTCTTTGTGAAATACAAGGAGTTGCACCAGCATAAAAGTGGAGTAATGAGCAGGCCTCTGGACGTAACATTTTCAGTGTGGATAGAAATCGTTCCCCATTCCATTCTCCTTCTAGACACACTACACTCATATCCCTCCAAGATATATCACCTACACACATCTTCTATGGCCCTGTGAAAGTCTGCACAAGGCAAGCCCTGCATTGGTGGGCCTCTGAAGACTGAATGGAACATGGCTCCCTGCTATGCATCTTATATATCTTACAGAGCTGGGAGAAACACAGAACTACCCAAACAAAAAAGTATTGAAGAGCTGAAAGTTCATTTCAACAGAGACCAGCAGACACCTCAAAAAATTACTGTCTTTAAAAGCATCCTGCTCCATTACAAATCCAAACATTAAAAGTCTGGGAATAAACAGAAAAGGATCCAGCTAGTTGCCTATTGTTATAATAGTCTTTATCACCTACTATCACACGATACAACCAAACTCAATTTAGGCCCCAATCCTGCACACATGTACGCATGTACTTAACTTCACTATCTTGAATGTCCTAGTGCAGGGTCAGGGCCCGAGTCACTTAAAAATGTCAAAAATATATGCCAAAGTAAAACAAATTGATTAGGAGATTAGAAAATTCAATTTCTAATGCAGTGGGTCCATTTCCAAACCATGGGCAATATTAACTGATACACTCTGCCTGTTTATGAGAACAATACTAGTGAAAAATAGGCAGCTTTACAAACATTAAAAAAATCCAACTTTTAAAAAAATTATTATTTTGCCTACAAACTTTGGATTTGGAAATTGAAATTTGGCAGGGGGATAAACCCTGGAGTCAGAACCAAATTCACCCAGATTTGGAATAGTTATAACCCTTTGAGAATCAGCAGCAATACATGCACATCATGTTAGAGGCTTGCAGATAAAATCTCTGAACATTCGATCTGCACAGTGTATACTCCAGTCTTACACAATACGTACATTTGAGTTTATAACTGAGTTTATATCGCTGTGTGTTAGTCCTTCATTTTAAATATAACAGTAATAAATGCATATCTCTGATAGTACTATACTGCCTCTAAAAATCCCACTGTACCTTCAGAGATAAATATATCAAATAGAAATTTAGGTCCAAATTCTGTTCTTACAATCTGACTGATGTTCATAGGAGATGTGCAGCTACATTAGGGCAGAATTTGACTCATAAATAAGAGTACAAATTGTAACATGTAATTGTATTTTTATTATATTTCTATGTATCTGTGTTTGACTCTGATATAAATCTGATTAATCTCTGACCTTTATTTCACAGACTTGAGAGGAATGTCTGTCAACATAGATCATAAAATGTAAAACCAGGTAAACAGCTAATGGCCCTTGGTAGAATGACTACTGGTTCCTGGGTACATGGGGCTATAGCAGCTGCCTGAGCCAATTTACCCATTTGCTCATTTTTTTCACATAGCAGGTTTACGCTGGAAAAGCTCTTGAGTAAAAGTTTAATATATAAAGAAACCAGTACCCAGAAAAATTCCATCAATCTGTTTGCCCTCTCATATACAAGAAAGACTGATGAGTATGAAAAGCTTGGTGTTGACAGCCTGGAAAAAACAAGGTCAAATTAGGCTGAGGTCAAATTGAAGACCTGAGCATGAAAATTTATTACAATTGTAACATTATGCTTTTAGAATGAAAAATATTGAATATTTAATACTGCAAATTAGTAGTGATGTAGAATTATGCCTGAGGGCTCTCTTGCTATGTTGGGCGGAATTTAATTTAGAAGGGCTGATGAAATTGTATAGAGGAAATACTTCTTCCAGATTTTCAACCAGTTGTTGTTACTGTCGTTGTAACGAGGCAAAATGGATAATGGATCTAAGAGAATCTGAGCACAATAGTTTTATAAAATGCATACACACAAATATATAATAATACAGACAAGGCAGACTTAATCTCCTCAGTTTAGAGAAGGACCCTTGACCATATATTTGTTATGCCTACCCAAAACAGAAATTGTTTCTCAATACACCTGTGAAAGAAAAAGAAAACAACAAAAATAATCTTTGATTTAATCTTCTTCACTAATTTTGTGTGCTTTTATTACACTTGACAACTAAAACCACAGTACAGAATTTTGGGATTCCACAGAAGTCCCAATCAATGTAGAAGCTTTCAGGAAGCCAGCTGTTTCAGCCAACCTTTGCTATTTTTAGTTGTTACTGTACTTGAACTTGGCACCACTGAGAGGGCACAAATCCTTTTAGCGTCCATCTATGCAACAGTAATGCACTAAAGCTAAATGTTTGGGCTGCAGGACATAAGGAACAAATTTTCAAGTATTCCTTCACAAAAAGATGTTGTGTCATGTTTGCACACCATGGATTATTTTGCTTATATAATCATACACTCTACATATGTATTAAAATTAGTACAGCGTGAGACTTGTGCCAAACCCAATTGTTGGGTTTTTTAAAAACTCTTCTCAAAAGATTTGTACTACTTTAAATCTTACCACATATGTTTAAAGGAACGCTTATGCAGAACTGGACTGCCAACATAAATTGGTTTTGCTGTGGGTCTCCCACTCCATGTAATTAATATGGGGTTAAATAACTTCTGGGTGTTCAAATGACCACTCACTTAACTTCACTTAAAATCCCTTTGCCTCAATTACTCAAACAGCAAAATGGGGAGAATTAATTTTTCTGAGGCCACAGGGATATTGTAAGGGATAATTAGTTTGTACAGCACTTTTGAAATGCAAAGTTAAATGCTAAGTATCTGTATTAATTCAGACAAAAATAAGGAACCTAACACAATATGCAATTTATTATGTGCTTAATCAACACTGGTCCATTGGTGTCAATCTATATAAATAGACTTTCTGTCTACACTTGCATGATATCTGTTTAGGCATCAGAGACAGACAGAAAGGAATAGTGATATACTTTAAGCTACCCACCTATTGTATATCTAGAAATTTCAGCAATATAGGGCATATTTAAAAATGGTATTTCTCTTAAGTAAATTTTAAATGTCATACTTTATTTCACTTTTATGTAGCTGATTTTTATAAGTCCTTAAATGTCTCTTATTGGTGACATATTAATGCAATGTTTCACTGTATGCAATTAGATACTTACACCATTATGCCAAATACCTGAGGCCTGATGAAATGCTGTGTATTCTCTATTGTGTGGCATAGACCCTTGGGCATTTTCCTCTAGATTTATAGTGAAACTTTGTTATGGAGGTGAATTGCATATATGATTTGAATGGGCTTGAGGCAGATGCTCAAATTTATCCTGAAAACATAAAGGCTTCAGGAAAACATCATCCCCTGGTGATCATAAAAGCACTATTAGCATGTTTCCACATGGAATAGCCTTAGAACCTTGTTCAAAAAGCTCAGAGAGAACTGAGAAGCAAAGCTGAGTGGTTCTAGTGCCCAAAGGATTTCTGAGATAATACTCATAATCAAGAGGGCCATGTTCTCTGCATACAAAGAACTGTGTTATAAATAAAGGGGGACATCTAACTACTTTTCAAGGCTAGACAATGCTCAGATCTAGGGTTTCAGTGTGGCCCATAAGTATTAAGGCCAGCCATACAATTCACATGTGGCTCTGTGTTTGAATTGTAAAGCCTCAAAGAGTTGGGTGTCTTCAAGTCAAGGACTTTGATTCAGGCTCATCTCTATTTAAGAGTTATATGTGCTTTTGAGGAAAACAAATGCATTTAGCTATGAAAACAAAAGGCTATATTTATTTTAAAAATAGTAATAGGTGGTGTAATGCATAGTTATGCTTGTAAATTTGGAACACAGAGTTTGTTGTTGTTTTGTGGAGGAAATGTAGTGTTCGACAAAATTATTTATCATCAATCATCATCATCTAACATCTATTAGTAAGAGGATATCATCATATCTATCATGACCATAACAGAATGTATTAAACATAGGGAAATGCAAGCAGATTTATTTTTTAAAAATTTTTAGTTGTGCTCAGAATGAGGGGTTAGGGAGACAGCTCCAGCTAAACCAGTTTCTAACACTTACTAGCTTTTGTACATAGACCAAGTTGCGATAGAGCCAGGCTTAAAAACCCTGTTCTTGTCTTGATCTTTAGCCAATGTATCCAGGACCCACAAGTTCCCTTATTCAACATACTTCCATTGATGAAGTCCAATGTCCTGCTTTGTGGTTAGCTGGATGTTTCCTATGCACTTAGATTACATTAAGTTTTTAATTATCTATTAAGATTTCTGTCTTTTAACACTTCATAGCTCAGCAATGGATGGATTCTGTCTGGCCTTCAAATTTGTCAGTCCTGAGATGGTCTCAATTTTAGATCCATTGTTTTGACAGGATTTTGATTTTCTTTCTTCTTCCCTTTTCCTCCCTGAAGATGTATGTCTGTTTCTAACAATCTTCATTTGTAATCACAGAGGCAAAGAATTCATGACAGTTTTATTAAAGTTCATCTGTCATTAAATGTATCCTCCTTATCTCTTGGAGGTCAGCTTCACTGAGCTTCCCCCTTCCTACACCCCACATTGCTAAGCACTTTGAAGCTATCTAAATACACTCAAATATTTGTATTCATCATGAGAAGTCCATGAGTTCTCCTCTGTGTATATTATTATATAATATGCATTCCCTTTTCCTATTTTCTTTGTCATACTTCTTAACTGGCACTTTAAAAACATTCCCTGCATGTGACCTTCCAATTGTTTGTGGCTCTAGCCTTATTTCATGAGTTTTTTCCTTTACATTCTTCTTTTTCTGTAGGTATGATGCATGTTTCAATACTTAATATTATTTTCCCGTCTACCCATCTGCTTATTTTAGCTGATTCTTCCTCTCTGATAAAGTTCCCATCCCCCCATCCACTCCTTTAAACTCTCCCCCATAGCTCTGTCTATCCTCTCAGTCAGTGCATTTGTGACCCTTCTGTTCAGATGGAACCTATCCCACCTATATAGGCTCCATCTGTTCTAAAACATCCCACAAACCTAAAAGGGGACAGAGGAAATTCTCTCTACAGAATTGACGTCACTAGGTGGAATTCTCCTGGGGTTTTTGCCCTGGAGAATAAGTAGCATGTAAGAAAAATAAGAGACATCTCACTGAAAGCAATTCCTGTTAATATTGTTACCAGAACATTTACCTGTTTGCTCCCTTGCACAACGTAGTCACTTGGGGCTTGATCGAAAGTCCATATAAGGCAGTGGGAATCTTTCCATTGACTCAATGGACTTTGCATCAGGCCCTCATTATGTCTGTACAGGAGAGAAGTTTTCAGAGGACAGATTTAAAAATTGAGAATCTTCTCCCAAGATGGAGACGTTTAATAACTCTAGAACATTTTTGTTTACTCAAGAGCATGGCACATCTAGGAAATAAACATGCTTCACAGACACTTCAGTGTAAAATCACTTTGAACAAATATATCTATACTTGTGATCAGTGGGATAAAATTCTCTAATATCTCATGCAGCCTGCTGCTAAAGAAAGGACTTTTTTTTCCATTCTCAAAATGTACATCAAGATCTGAAGAATTTAAAGTAGTAAAATATGTTTGTGATTTGCTTCAAGGGACAAGAAGCAAATAAAAGCAAAACACTCCCTAAAATAAGACCTACTTTCAGCCTTGAGAAAAACTTCGCCGTAGATTTTTTTTTCTTTATAGCCTAAGGAGAAAAGTTCTATTAGTTTAGACTGTGAGGCAAATACTTTGTGTAAAAAAAAAAAAATGGCTGCTAAATATAATTTACATGTGTATATTTAATCTCACTGAACAAATAATACAATTGGGAAGGAAAAGGTTGAAATCAATTCTTGACAATTATTTCTCTTTTAGATATCTAAAACAATGATTTAAAGTATTTCAAAATGCTAACAGGCAAGTCATAGAACAGCTGAATACTTTATCTGTAAATAAGACTCCTTCGTATGATGGTCTCTCCCAGCTTTTTGCAAGGTACAGTAGCTGCAGCTTTGTTTATCTGGCCCCTACACAATATTGTCAGGATGAATTTCCATTTTCCAAGTGACTGCTGCCACTGTGCCACAATCTGTGCTCATTTCTCGAGCAGCTAAACCCTTTGACACTGTGGTTTTTAATTAAAATTACATTAAAGTTAATCAGCCAGAAAGAGGCTGCTGTAGAAGGCAGGTTTGATTGCAACCTGCAAAGGGCACTGGCGCTGCCAACTTGCTAAAGATGTGCCGGCAGATGCTAAGCTGCTTGTGTGAGCCCCATGGTTACAGAAATGCTAGAAGAGGTCAGTTCTGTCTTCACTTTTTCTAGCACTTTCTCAAAACTATAATATACAATGATGGTTGATAAAGCTCAAAGAAGAGCAACACAATTTTAATGCACTCAATGCAATTTTTAAAAATCAGGGTTATTGCAGAAGTGTGTTTCAGAAACAGCTTTATGCTTGATTCTGAAAATATTAAACTAGATGGGATTACCTGCATGTCTGTGATTGAGGCATAAACGATGGTTTGCAATTTTGGGTCTTGTGACTTTAAACAGCCCATGATATCCTCAAGGATTCCCTTGCAGTTACTCAGTCCAACACCACCACCCCAACAACAACAAAAACGTGAGGAATAAATGAGTGTTAGATTGCCAGAACTTCTTTGAAGAACTAAATTAGGTGATGACTTCATTGTCTACATGAGTGAAGCCAGCTTCCACAAATGGAAGTAAAGATTGAGGTACATGACTTGCAACACCAAATTTAGCCTTTATTATATAATTTAATGGGAAAGTCATGAGGACACAAAGAAACTATGGAGCTTTTTAAACTTGGCAGGGTATTAAGATTGCTAAAATACTCCCAACCCAGCTACACCTGTCAGTGAGAGGAAACTGTACATAAAATAGTGTTGGGTTTGCACCAAGATACAAACAGATGTAAAAACCAAAAATGTCCCAAACAATATAAAGTCCAAGAGAAGCTGTCACTGTATTACATTTGCTCCAAACTGGATTGAGTTAAGGTCTCTATGTGTAACAAGTATCACCTGAACTCCGCATTTCACTGTTTTCCAACAGCTGAGTTTGGGATTTGAAACTCACATTCAGAAAGAGCATGCTGATGCCAAGACAGCACTGTTTGCCTGCAACTTTACCTCCACCTTAATAAAGCTTTTCATGTTGGAATTCTGTTGCATCTAATTTACCTGTGTGGATTAAAAAAAAACAAAACAGGAAATTTGAAAATTCTGAATTTCAACTTATGAACTGCTCACTGATTATCCTAGAAGGGATTTAGTGGAATGCCCTCGGGGGAACAAAGCAGATCTATCACCTCAAAAAGCTATGTTAAAGACAGGGGAAGTGCTCTCCATTACATAGGAAACTTCCACACACCCTGAGCTGCACAGATGAGGGGACAGAGAAAGAATATTCCATTGACCTCCTTCCCTTTTAGCACTGCTCCCTTATAAACTGTGTTGTCATGGGATCCCCACAGTCACCTCCAAATCCCCCAAGAACAGATGGTCATGCAACAGGTTTGCACACAAGAGAATACTATGAAGAATGACCATTCGCTGCCTTCAGCCCCCTTTGCTTCAACTACACGCCATGAAACCCACAGACAAGGCTGTTAAGGGCTTTAGCGGAGGAAGGATGTCCTAAAATCATTCCATGTTTCCGTTATTCCATGTTTCCTTGCCAGAGCTGAAGCTTGTGCAGCTCTGGCTCTTCTACATGCAGAGGGTGATCCAGTTATTTTTTGATTTTTTGTTGCGAGGATTTGCTTTTCTTTATATATTAGGGTAGCTGTATTTATGATGCTTAATCTACTGAAAGGAGACAGAATTAGTTTAATAATTGTAAATGATGGTGAGAATACAGTATTTCATACACAAATACCAGCTGATGAGCACCACCACTGTTTGTCTGGAATTATATTTAATGAAACCTGGAAAAACAAAAACAATTTGTGCTCAGTGATGGAGGAAAGATAATTTTAAGAGCTAAGGAGTAGGAATGAAATCTACAAAAGCCTAGTACTGTATATGATTAGCAAGGCAGAGACAACTTAAAAAAAAAAAAAGAAGAAGAATGTTTAACATTAGAAAATGTGTTTTCCAGAGTGAGAGGGGGAGAAGCACACAGAATATGTGAAGAATTCAGAAAAGTCAGGTTTTCACTTCATATGAAAAATCACTCATTTTAAATTGTTCATTTACCATTTTGAATCAATATTTTGATATTTACCCTTGCGGATACTTATATTCTTGAATGCTGACCTCCTTATTCCTATGTTTACAGCCTGCTCAAACATATCTATGTCAACTAGCCTTCCATGTTACCACCTCTGTGTTTTTTTTCATATGCAGAGTTTTTTTGTTATTGAATGTATTTGTTTTTTTAACTTTAGTAATACTTTTGTTTAATCTCTTCCCTGTTTTTGCTGGTCATCTCCTTGAAGGATCCTGGGAGCTGGAGTTACCAATCTTGGAGTACAGTATGTTTTCCAGGAGAAAAAAAAAGGTCTAAAAGCAAGCGGGGGAGACAAATTTCTTCCCTTTTTAAGTCACAATTAAAGACCTTGCTCTAGATCACACAAGATGGCTGTGGCAGAAGTAGGACTAGAACTCCTGATCGATTTTACATATATCTTCTTTTGCAATAGTGAAGCACAGCAGTATTTAAAAATAAAAAGACATATCAGAAACAATTCTGATTTATTAATTTGCCTATTTGCCATACTCTTAAAGTTATCTGAGTGTAAGTTTTGTGAGTTTATGTGAATAAATATCAGATAGTGATTGAATAGGTTTATAACTAGGGTGATGTACAGTACATAGCAAGCAAACTATACTGAGTATAGTATGTTACTGACCTCCCTTCCCCCTAGGAGAAATGAGGGACGGAGAGTGATGTGCAATATATGATGGGATAAAGATGGCACACATGGATAAGGGGAATTTGATACAGGGAATTTCTACCTCCTGTATAATTAGGAAACCTTGGAGGTGTGACTGAATGAAGACAGAGGTGATGGATATAACAAATGATGGCTTCTTAAACTAATGTGTAGGGAACTCTGCCAGGAATGGTTCATGTCTAGATCTTGTTAACCAATAACCAGGCAGTAGAAGCAAATTAGAGTTGAGTCCCTGGGGGGGTCAAGTGACCATAATCTGATTAAATTTATTATAATGTAGAAACCAAAACCAATTAAACCAAATATAAGAAGTATGATTTCCGACTGACCAGTTCTGGAGCCCTGGTGAAAGAAAAGGACCCAAGTTAAATGTACACAGGCACTGCAGAAGGCCCGTCAGCTCAGGAGAACTGATATAAACCTATACTATTAGGAATGTGTAAGACAAAGTTATATTTTGCCCTGTTTAAACATAAAAGCAGTATTTCAAAAGAGGGATAATTAATACTCTTTTCAAGAAATAACAGCCTCGACAATTTTATATTTATTACATGCAAAGTTACAAATAAAGGCAAAGGCAGAAGCTTATATGCACATTAACTGCCTTCATTTTAAAGATGTGGAAGATATCCAAACCTAAGAAGTTTCAGATGAGGTGGATAATAATATAATTTATTTGGATTAATAATATATGAATATAAGCAATCCAAAGCAAATAACAATATGATAGGGAAACAAATTATAAATGGCATTAGACTATATCTGTAGAGTATGGTCCATTTTGGGCAGGCAATGCCCAAAATGCAATAGAAGCACAATGCTTCCTCTGCATGGGACACACACAATAACCCTCTATGTGACAGAATGGCTCTATGAAAGACTACGGCGAGTGTTGTGGGTGTGCTGCAGCAGAATCCATGCATAGCCAAGCCTGTGGGACAAGGATAAAGGGGGCCATAGTGGTCACTCTTGCCCACAGGCTATTAGTACCTACATCCAAGTGTATGATGTCTCATGCCCTACATTTAGGTTGGTAAGAGAATTCTTTTACTCATGACCACCTTTTCTCTTTAGCTTTGCACAGGTGACCAGGATTTGGCCCTATAAAACAATTCAAATAGAGAAGTATCACGGTGTTGGATGAACATATGGGTAACAGACATCTAAAGTTCAGCAATGTAATGTAATGCTGGCTTTTAAGGTTACCAGACTTGGTGCTTCAATAGAAAGACGTTTAAAATTTAAGTTGTAGTTTTAAAATGACGGTTTCTCCTTAAAATTTGTGATCTATTTCAATTGCAATAATTTTCAATAGGGGCAATCCCCTTTTACACTATAGCATTGTAATAAATGTCATTTTCTGAGATTTTCATTGGGAGTAGGAGAAAAACAACCAATTTTTCACTTTTTATCCATAAATACTATGGTAATGGGTGCCCTAGGGCTATTCAACTGGCTTCACAATAGCCTAATATATGCTGTTCCTAAGACTTTGCTTCTAAACACCAGAATTAGTTATCTCACTATTAAAACGCACCCCCTCCTCCCCAGTACCTTTGGGTCAGTGAAGACAAAGCCTTTGTAACTTGATCACAACTTTCATAAGACTACATTCTGCCTTTCTTTCTATATGTGCTTAGTACCTTACTAGATGAGTAATCCCATTGATTTCAGTGGAATTTGAGGACAGAATAATGCACTGGTCAGTGTAAGTAAGGGTAGCAGCATCTGGCCCTGATATTCTTGAGTAGTAACACTCCAGTGGCTGGCTGGTCTTTTGACAACCCTTTCCAAGTCAACAGGAAGCAAAGAACACATGATGATCACATGTTCTTCTCTGTACACATTGGTGCAGATTTCTTATTTCTTAGATTTAGAAAGTTAGCGATATAGGCCTAGGCATAAGTAACTTGTCATAAGTGACTTGCCTCATGTTTTAGTGGGCATGTTTGGGAAGGTACATGAATCAATAGGCTAGAGACAGAATGTCTGTACTATCTGAGATAAGGGGGAACACTCTGACAGTAGGGACAATGAACAAGATAAACTTGAAATATGAACAGCGCATGGACAGAGCATGCTGTACAGGGATTGGTTCCTGAAAAATAACCAAGCCAAAAATGAAGCGTGTGATATAATGCATAGTTAGGAATGCACATATTCTTAGTGTTGGTAAAAATGTATGCAAGGAAAAGTTTTGCCATGTAACTTTGGATGTGGGGTACACCTATAGCCACTGCTGATGTTTGACTTTGATCAACTCAGAACTTTGCTGTATGCCAAATAAAGGAACCTAAAAGATGAGATTGGAGTTGAACTGAGTTCTTAGGGAATCAAGTGGAAGAGGTTTTTGGGGAACCCCAACAAAAGATAGAATCCCAATAGCAGAAATATCCTGCCCGGAAGTTAAAATGTAAGATACCAGGTATCACAAAACAAACTGAACTAATGGATACTGCAGAAAAAAGTACAGAAAATGCTTAAAGTCTGATGATAGCTTGTATTTCTTCACCTTTCCTATCTTATTATTTAAATATGTATCCCTACTTGGTCTCATGGTTTTGAGCTCTTTCTTTTAAACCTGGTAAGTGCCATGATCTGAGAGTAGGTATGGGATTACGTTCGATGTAGGAGTTGTCTCAGAATATATATTTTGAGGTTTTCTGACAGTGTAGAAATAGTGAAAAGAACTAGATAGAACATGAGAAATATTTACTGTTACCTTCTGGAATTTTATTCCTCTATTTGTGGGAAGTTAAAGCTGCTGACAAGAAGAAAAATTAAGCTTCTGAAATGTGGTGCTGTCAAATACCTTTGTTGTGCATCTCCAGGATGGAAAAAAAGACATGCTTATATTGGAAATATTATTGGAGAGAAACAGACCCTGATGTCCAAAATCAAAAGATGCTAATTTACATACTTTGGTTCCATAAGTGTAGAGATGGACATAACCTTGAGAATGTTATTATGGAGGGAATGGTAGAGAGTAATTGTAACACTGGACAACCACAAAAGAGATGGATGGATAGTATGCGGCAGACCACTGGAATGTCACTGCTGAGTGCTCAAAGTTAGCAATTTATGGTGAAGACTTCCAAAAATTCTGCTATGATGTAACTAATATTAAAATATGTACTTATTTCAGTTTAAATTGTTCTAATCTTTTCCCTGACTGCTCTTTTGCTTTTGTATTATAAAAGGTCTTATTTTTCAAGTGTTTTAAGTGGCTATAGTTATGCACTTAAAATGTTGTGTTTAACCTTTAAATACCCAGAGACATCTTTTGCATCCAACAAAGGAACACTTGTCTGCACCTATGACTGTACTCTATATATCACCACCGATTAGGAAGCATGAGGGTCTATATTACCAGACATGTCCCTGGCAGCACTGGGTCATTGGACTCAAAGGGTTAACTGATGGCATTTATTGTACTTATCTGGGTAAAGAGTTTCAAGGCTGGAAAATACTTCCCCTCGTATTACCACTTGGTCAATTAGCAACCTTTAGGCCACAAATTTATGTGCATATTCTGTTGTTATCCTGTCAGCATTCCTTACTCATTCACCAGTAATGGAGTCCTGTGACTAAAACCTTTTTTGGCCAGGGTAGCTGAAAGACCAGCGTCTGATTCCTCACAGAAACTCTCCTATAGGCAATCAAACAGCAGTTATATCGCAACTGCTCAAATGGCAAATGTGAAGTGACTGCTCTAGTATAAGATGCTGTCTGAAAAAAAAGATGGGGGTAGCTCATTTGACAGAGCTGTTCACACTTTCTCTGCACAGCTGGGAGACATTAGCTTGATTTCCCAAGATTGGTGTGTTTTCCAGCACAGTGAGTTAAAAAAAAACCAAACAGCCTCCAAGATAAACTGGGGTTCTACCATATATGTTTCAAAGCTCAGTCACCAAGAGCCACTTTTAAACTCATGGAAAGCTGGATGTTTTTGTGAGGTCAATAGTTCAATTAAAGTAAACCAAGAAAAAAGAAGAAATACAAAACCCTCCCCAACCTTTTGTAGCCCACCTTTCCCATAAAGCTGCCCTCACCAGCTGAAAATTATAGGCATGATTTTAAAGAGACTGGGCCAAATTAATCCCTGGTGTCATTCCAGTGAAATCAACAAAGATACACACAGAATGAAAAGGCTTTTTATATTAAAACAGGTGGGAGAGTTACAACAATCTACTTTATTGGAATTGGAAATCAACGGAGATTTGGGGGATAAATTCTTTAAAAAGAGGTGTCTAAAGGTAAACTTCTAACTTTGTCTGAAGACACTTAAGTAAGTGATCTGATTTTCAAAAGTGCTCAGCAACCAGCAGCTACCATTTACTTCAGTGGAGGCTGCTGGCTGGTCAGCACTTCTGAAAATCAGGTAATTTATTTAGGTGCCTAAATATGGATTTAGGACCCTAACCCTAGGCATCCATTTTTTGAAAATCTTGGCCAAAGAGCTTTAAAGAACGAATGCATTTTACTAACCTCCATCCTCCCAAACTAGTGGATGATCCTTATTAAACTAAAATAAACTAAAGGAAATTATGGATTTTTCAGGTAGTATCAGAGGTATTTAAACAGGGTGCTCTCTATTTCAGGACATTTACTGGGCTTATTATATTAATTTATAACATCTCAGTCTCCTTCAAAGAAGGTGGAAAGGAGAGATGGCATCTGGTTGGAGAGGTTGGTGGACTTATGATCTGGATAATGTTGCTCGGGGCTTGGGAAGTTGTGGGATGTATTTTTCTTTAAGATTTATGGGTGTAGTTCTTCTTTGGGCTTCTTGTGTATAGCCTGAAAGTCTATGATTTATTTATAGGCTATATTTTTTCTAGCTCTTATCTGTTTGCACTGCAGTTACTAATTAATACCCTAACAGTCTAATATTTGATGATGAGTGGATGCAATTGCAGTTAAAAAAGTATTTCCAGAAATATTTTGACTTGTTAGCTGTTTATCTGACCATGATGCTCACTTTTAATTCTAACTAGACAAGCTGTCCCCTGATTTATGCTACGCTATGATTTACTACTGTCTGGCCTTTTTTTCTCTAAAGGCATCTTTACCACTTGGCTGCTATAAAAGTATGGTTATGCATGGGGCCTGAGGTTCTTTTCAAATGATGTGCTGGATTCTATTCAGATTTTATTTATTTAAGACTTTGGCACAGCAAGAGAATCTCACGAGATATAACACCTCACCTCACCTCACTTCCTTGATGAGCCTAGGGGAGGGCAGGCAATTCATACACAGTAAATATCATTTACACTATTTTAACAGATTTGTATGATTCTTCACTCTCAAAAAAACTTACTGATATCTTCTCTAACAATTTCAAAATAGATTAAAATCATCAAAATGTTCTGATGATTTGATAAACCTGGAAGAACTGAATTTAATGCCTATTTACATACGTAGGCAAGATCTTCATTTTTTAATAATTGTTCTCAGACTATTATAAAAAAAGGATAGACTTAAGTATATTATATATAAATGGGTCTTTTAAATTACTGATTACCCTAATCCTTCCAGGAGCAGTTTGTAGGCATTAACATCAGTGGGGCTGTGCATGCATGCAGGAGTCCACTGTACAGAGCTCCTTGGATGATTGAGGCCTAGTACAGTGCCATCATAGATGTCCAGATTTGCGCATAGTATACTCTGGCTCTCAGGCTGGTAGAAGCTTAAGTTGAAGAATGGAGTAACAAGGGCGGGGGCTGTAACACGTGGAAAACATCACTGCTGGCCAGTCTTCTTATGACACTTTCTAAGTCTGGTCCAAAGTAAGGTTCTGATTCAGTTGAGTACTTAGATACGTGCCTAATCTGAAGCACACGAACAGTCCCATTGAAACCAAGCACCGCTGAAGTCTCTCTATAGACCCATTGAAACCAGGGGAACCACTCATGTTTTTAAAGTTAATTATGAAAAGCAACAAATGAATGTATGTGTAAGCCTCTCTCTCTCTTAATGGAGATATCCCACTGCAAACATTTGCAATCAACAATATTACACGGATTTGGGACACACGATGGAGGATTTTAACTTCCATGTGAAATGCTGGCAGCTTGTGGCAGACAGGTATTATTACATTAGATTAATTGATATTAGAGACTGTGTAATAATTCTGCTCCCAGATATTTAATGCAGTTTAAAGAGGAAATATTTTCCTTGGATCCACATGCTGAAAATTCAAAAGATAAGTCACTCTCAGCCTGAACAAACAACAACAAAAAAACCAACCACCATAATAATAGAATATCACAGATTTTTTAAGAGTTTCCCATCCTAAGGTAAAATCCTGATGTCACTGCAGTGCTTCAGTGGGGCTAAGATTTCACCCCTTGTGGATAGACTCATAGACTTTAAAGTCAGATGGGACCATTATGATCGTCTAGTCTGACCTCCTGCACAATGCAGGCCACAGAATCTCACCCACCCACTCCTGTAATAAACCCCTAACCTATGTCTGAGCTATTGAAGTCCTCAAATCATGGTTTAAAGACTTCAAGGTGCAGAGAATCCTCCAGCAAGTGACCTGTGCCCCACGCTGCAGAGGAAGGCGAAAAACCCCCAGGGCCTCTGTCAATCTGCCCTGGAGGAAAATTGCTTCCTGACCCCAGATATGGTGATCAGCTAACCCCTGAACATGTGGGCAAGACTCACCAGCTAGACATCCAGGAAAGAATTCTCTGTAGTAACTCAGATCCCACCCTATCTAACATCCCATCATAGGCCATTGGGCGTATTCACTGCTAATAGTCAAAGATCAATTTATTGCCAAAATTAGGCTATCCCATCATACCATCCCCTCCATAAACTTATAAAGCTTAGTCTTGAAGCCAGATAGATCTTTTGCCCCCACTTCTCCCCTTGGAAGGCTGTTTCAGAACTTCACTCCTCTGATGGTTAGAAACCTTCATCTAATTTCAAGTCTAAACTTCCCAATGACCAGTTTATATCCATTTGTTCCTGTGTCCACATTGGTACTGAGTTTAAATAACTCCTCTCCCTCCCTGGTATTATCCCTCTGATATATTCATAAAGAGCTATCATATCTCCCCTCAGCCTTCTTTTGGTTAGGCTAAACATGCCAAGCTCTTTGAGTATCCTTTCATAACACAGGTTTTCCATTCCTCAGATCATCCTAGCAGCCCTTCTCTGTACCTGTTCCAGTTTGAATTCATCCTTCTTAAACATGGGAGACCAGAACTGCACACAGTATTCCAGATGAGGTCTCACCAGTGCCTTGTATAATGGTACTAACACCTCCTTATCTCTACTGGAAATACCTCGCCTGATGCATCCCAAGACCGCATTAGCTTTTTTCATGGCCATATCTCATTGGCGGCTCATAGTCATCCTGTGATCAACCAATACTCCAAGGTCCTTCTCCTCCTCTGTTACTTTCAACTGATGAGTCCCCAGTTTATAACAAAAATTCTTGTTATTAATCCCTAAATGCATGACCTTGCACTTTTCACTATTAAATTTCATCCTATTACTATTACTCCAGTTTACAAGGTCATCCAGATCTTCCTGTATGATATCCCAGTCCTTCTCTGTATTGGCAATACCTCCCAGCTTTGTGTCATCCGCAAACTTTATTAACACACCCACTTTTTGTGCCAAGGTCCGTAATAAAAAGATTAAATAAGATTGGTCCCAAAACCGATCCCTGAGGAACTCCACTGGTAACCTCCCTCCAGCCTGACAGTTCACCTTTCAGTATGACTCGTTGTAGTCTCCCCTTTAACCAGTTCCTTATCCACCTTTCAATTTTCATATTGATCCCCATCTTTTCCAATTTAACTAATAATTCCCCATGTGGAACTGTATCAGATGCCTTACTGAAATTGAGGTAAATTAGATCCACTGCGTTTTCTTTGTCTAAAAAATCTGTTTCCTTCTCAAAGAAAGAGATCAGGTTGGTTTGGCATGATCTACCTTTTGTAAAACCATGTTGTATTTTGTCTCAATTACCACCGACCTCGATGTTCTTAACTACTTTCTCCTTCAAAATTTTTTCCAAGACCTTGCATACTACAGATGTCAAACTAACAGGCCTCTAGTTACCCGGGTCAATTTTTTTCCCTTTCTTAAAAATTGGAACTGTGTTAGCAATTCTCCAGTCATACGGTACAACCCCTGAGTTTACAGATTCATTAAAAATTCTTGCTAATGGGCTTGCAATTTCATGTGCCAGTTCCTTTAATATTCTTGGATGAAGTTTATCTGGGTCCCCCAGTTTAGTCCCATTAAGCTGTTCGAGTTTGGCTTCTACCTCGGATGTGGTAATATCTACCTCCATATCCTCATTCTCATTTGTCATCCTGCCATTACCCCGAATGCCATTATCCTGCCATTATCCCATTTGTCATCCTGCCATTATCCTCATTCACCTCATTAAAGACTGAGGCAAAGTATTTGTTTAGATATTGGGCCATGCCTAGATTATCCTTAACCTCCACTCCATCCTCAGTGTTTAGCGGTCCCACTTCTTCTTTCTTTGTTTTCTTCTTATTTATATGGCTATAGAACCTTTTACTATTGGTTTTAATTCCCTTTGCAAGGTCCAACTCTACATGGCTTTTGGCCTTTCTCACTTTATCCCTACATGTTCTGACCTCAATAAGGTAGCTTTCCTTGCTGATCCCTCCAATCTTCCACTCCTTGTAGGCTTTCTGCTTTTTTCTGAATCACCTCTCTGAGATGCTTGCTCATCCAGCTTGGTCTACAACTCCTGCCTATGAATTTTTTCATAACAATTGAGGATATTGACACCCTATTAAGGGAAATATTAGCTGAAATAAATGGTCAAAAGATGAAAGAGCTTTCGACTGATATCAAAGCATCTCAGAAAATAATATCTGCTATCATGAGATTATAGATGGGGCACACTGCAGGAATTAAAATCATCAGAGAGAAGTCTAAGATGTATCCACTCTGCAAGATGTGTCAGGAGCAGGCTTTAACAGTTGCCCATGCTTTTGAATGTAATATCATAAGGAAAGGGATGCTTTTCAGATTGGACACCTTGTATCAAGCTCTTGCAGAGGCCCCAGTACGAACTGTCGAATTCATTCTTGAACTCCATGGCCTAATATGATAATCGCGAGACAAGACAACAACAACATAAATCTGGCATAAATCTGCTTCACTGGAGCTATTTAGGATTTGTACTGTTGTAACAGTAGCAAATGGGATCTTATTTGCTGATTTTAACACTTAAAAATTAATATAGTTATATATCATAAGTCTGGGATAAATGCTCCTTTCACTTACATTTGTGCAATTTTTTTTACTGTGGTCATAAACAAACAATTAAACTGAGATCGCATATGAGAAAAAGAAAATATCAAGGTAATGTGTGTGTGTGTGTGTGTGTGAGAGAGTGAAAGAGAGGTGGCTCACAAACAAACAGTATAATGTAAAACATCATCATATAAAACAAATGGGAATTCATAGGATCTTAACAGAGTGCTGACTTTTTAATCCCACTACACGTTCAAATATCCATCATATGACTTATTCTTATGGCTAGTCTCTTTTTCCAAGTCAATACGGTTGAGCCAGTGCAACAGAGATGAATGTGACCCACTCTTTGTACAGGGCCACATTTTGCCACCCTAACATTGGTTTCAATTGGATTATTTGGGTAATAAAGAGGAAGAAACATGACCAAGTGAGTTGTTTGCATATTGAACAATATAAATTACAGCAATTTAAAAAAAAAAGTGTGTGGGGGGGAGGAATCAAAAATTGTTTCAACAGAAAACAGGGAGAAAAAAAGGACATACATTTCTGGAGAAAAGTAATTTAATTTTTTTCAACCAGTATAAATAGATATAAATACACCTACACTCACACACACTGCCCTCAGTAAATCTGTATAGCCTCAAAGCCTTCACTGGGTGTCAGCAAGGGCACAATTTGGCCAACAATGTCATATTTCAAATAAAATACATTTAATCGATTCGCATTTACATCCATTTGGGTGTAGAGTAATTGATACTCAAATTTCCTATTTTATTTTTCCAGCTTTCAAGTAATTTTATAGTGCATACAAAGTTATTGTCTGTGTTTATATTTAACAAATTATGTTGTTTGTCTTTGAAGCCTATCGCCTGGGGAAAAGAGTTGGTCAACAACAGAAAATTACAACAAAGTACTGCAATTACTTTAGGAGAAAATAGAAGCTGACTAGATTCATCTACTGAATACTTTACTCAAGTTCATTAAAAACAGATATGCACATATGTACAGAAAAAAAAATTCCATAAAGAGTCAATAGGAGATGCAGGCTTTTAAACATTTCAAGTGCTTATTTAAAGCCAGCCTTTGTTTTACTGAGAAACTCTGCAGTGAACAGTGATACCAAGTTAGTGACAATGGTGATCACAGCAGGAAGTAAGTTTAAAAAGGAAATAACAATGAAAAGCCCTCTCTCCCAATCAATATGGCTGATAATGCAGGCCTATATTTTTTTCATATTGACTGAAAGCTCTGAGCATGCTGACCTGGGTCTGAACCCAATGCCCTGCAAACTAAATGTATCATTTACTGAGCGCTAATTGGTTCATGGACTTATGCATGGAGAGGTGAAACATCTTGCAATGCTCAGTCACAGCAGGATAAGGCCACAAGAAGACATTTACAGTAACAGAGGAGGAAGACTACACGAGAACAAGAGTGAAATAGTGTGTTTCTCTTGGGGGCACAAAGGATGAGAAAGACTGAGTAAGCAAGAACCACTTTCCCAGCTCTGCTATGGAGAAGCATAGTCTTTGTATCCCACACGCCCATAACAAAAACATGCTCCATTTTTGAATTTGTTATATGGAATACAGACCACGTTAATTCTCTATCCTGGTGCTTCACATGACATTGACAAGCACAGTAAAAATTCAGAGAGAGAGAGAGATCGATCATCTCCTCTTGCCAAATGCCTTGATGCTTGTCATACTTCCCCAATTTTTCTTTCATTTCACATTGATTTAAAGATACATCGGTATTTTAACACAATTATATAGCACATACAGTATTTGCAACTGTTTGAATTTTTAACAGCAAAATTTTACCAAACTCCTAAATTCTTGCAGTTTCAGCAAGATGCCCAAAAGTTGTTCTTACCTCACCTAGCTCCTGTGCTAGATTTCATGATTAAGGACCAGATTCTGCCACTCTTGCTCCTGTTGAGTAGTACCTTCCTCATTGAACACAGTTCCTCCTGTTAAAATAGATACATTTGATTAATCCAGTGGAACTTATACATTCAATTCATTTTTTCCTGAGAAAATATTACTCAAAAGCAGAGTTCCACAATAATGGGAATGGCAATTTGCACAATTAAACCATTCAGGAATTTCATTCTATTTTTTGAAGTGTTTGCAGTCATGGTGCAAGCTGCTTTGGTTGAAGGTACAAATCCACAATTGGACAATTCAGTTCTTAGCTAGGCATGCTTCTGGATTCCTCATGACAGTAAGCTCTCACACAGCAGTATCCGTGAGTAATGCTTTCTATCATCTCATGCTAGCTAGGAGACTCCATCCCATTCTAATGAACAATGACCTGGCTTCAGTTATTCATGTCTTTATTACCTCTTGGCTGGTTTATAGCAATGCAATATTCCTAGGCACAAAGTCTTCAGCATTTAGGTAACTCCAGCTAGCACATAATATGGCAGCATGTCTCTTCAGTAATGCTGGGTACTGTGAGCCATACTGGGTTTACAAAGGTGTCAATGGCCCCAGCGCCAGGACTGTGGCCCCGCCCCCCATTCTGCCTGCACTCCGCCCCAAGGCCCCGCCCCCACTTGGCCTCTTTTCCCCAAGGCCCTACCTTCTTCTCCACCCTCTTTCTCCTGTGTGAGTGGCAGGTAGGGCCTTGGGGGGAAGAGGCTGGGCGGGGGGTGGGGGCGGCGTTGGGGCAGGGTGCGGGTGGGGCCACAGTCTGGGCACCAGGGCCCACAAAAGATTAATCCGGCACTGACTGTGATCACATCAAATCTGTCCTCCACTCCCTACACTGACTTTGAATCAAGTTCAGAATCTTGGTTCTTATCTTCAAGGCACTCAAACAGCCTGGATTCAAGATCTCTGAAAATTTAATAAAGCTCCAGGTCAACTACATTGCTCTTCTGGCACAATG
This sequence comes from Natator depressus, assembly GCF_965152275.1. Taxonomy (NCBI): domain Eukaryota; kingdom Metazoa; phylum Chordata; order Testudines; family Cheloniidae; genus Natator; species Natator depressus. The sequence continues at coordinate 192,369,069 of NC_134235.1, read as the reverse complement.
GGACTTTCTACAATAAGGCTAAAGTTTGTCTGTGCAGGAGATGGATCTTTCTCGGGGGTCAGCTTAAAACTGTGGAATGAAGTCAAGTATCTAAGGAACAAAGGACCACCACAAACCTCACCACCTAAGTGCAAGGTGCATTTCTTTGACCTTGCCTTCTCTAACAAATATATACACAGACATGTTAATTATATATATAAAACATTCCACTGCACACATTTCTTCCCCTGGGGAGAGGATGACAGAACAAACATGTGACAGATGTTAGTCACATTGCTTAATGCAGTACTGGAAGGTGCTCAGATACTGTGGTAATGAGCACAGTACAAAAACCTCAACAGAACAGAGTAGAACAGAATATAGTAGTTCAGTATAGATTTTCACTATGAATGAGCTGGAAGTGGGTTAATACTGTGCAAGGTGAAGACAGAGGAAAAGATAAATTCAAACCCTCAGTGTTGTGCACAGTAGAGAACAGAAAGAAAAGGAGTACTTGTGGCACCTTAGAGACTAACCAATTTATTTGAGCATAAGCTTTTGTGAGCTACAGCTCACTTCATCGGATGCATTCAGTGGAAAATACAGTGAGGAGATTTATATACACACAGAACATGAAAACAGAGAACAGATTAATGTAAAGCACAGTCAGTCACTGAAATAGAAAGTGGTGATAGTTCCTGTAATACTTGTGAACTTTTCACGTAACCATTAAAAGCAATACAATGCAATACACACTGCTTTTGAAAAAGAGGTGAAGCACTTTAGAAACGTAAAAAAAAAAAAATTAAAATCAGCAGTAATGATGAATTTTCCCGTTTTACAGTTAAAAATGAAAGAGAAATGTCAACCTGGAGAAGATTGTGCAAAGGTGGAGCCTAATTAGAAAAAGCTACAAAACTGAGGCAATAAGAAGGAAGTTATTAGTGTCACCCCATGGATTCCAAGGACTCTTACTAAAAGAACAGAGAATAAAGAAAAGGAGGACTTGTGGCACCTTAGAGACTAACAAATTTATTTGAGCATAAGCTTTCGTGAGCTACAGCTCACTTCATCGGAAGCTCACGAAAGCTTATGCTCAAATAAATTTGTTAGGTGCCACAAGTCCTCCTTTTCTTTTTGCGGATGCAGACTAACATGGCTGCTACTCTGAGAACAGAATATGTAAACTTTAAGCAGGCCTCCTGAAAGCAACACTGAATGTGAAAAGACACAGTTTAGGTTACTCCACACAGAAGTACCAATGAAAGCACATACTGTAAAACATGCAGAATATTTATGCACAGACATGAGTTCAGGTTGGTAATCACACTTCATGTGTATTCTAAGAACTACGATGCCTACCATAATCCTTCGCTTTGTTAATCTAACTGGATTGTTTCTTGTGTATTGTGTGGATTCTGATGTTGACTACATTAAAAATAAAACAGTCCTCAGAGAATTTCATTTTGAGATGATCTGTTGGATTGCATAACCCCTAAAATAGGAGCACCACTCAGGAAGGGGAGTATTTCAGAGGAGGTCTGCACAGCCCCTGATGAGAGGGATCATCTTGCATTACTTTGCCATGATCGCTTGGCTGAGCTAAGCAGAGGCACTGATGGTTCTGATGTGAATTCCATACAGCCCTCAATATACAAAGATCACAGCAATGTGAACCCTTAAAGAGGGTGTGGGGGAAATATTAAGTCCTCTGAGTATGAGTGGTGATAGAAGGAATTGGGCTATTGGTAAGGTGGGTATCTTAATATTCAGAAACTTCACACCTCAGGAGGAGTGAAGCTAGCACCCAAACTAACAGAGTAGGAATGTTAAAGATTTCCCACTGGCTTAACCACTTCCAGCACTGTGGTGTTAAAAATATCTCACAACTCTGCTGGCAGACATTTCAGATGATCTCTGGCTGTGAGAAAGGCAACTTTTCTAATAGGGTATCAGGTAAAAAAAGAACCACCAACACATCACAACAACAAACAGTTGGTAAAACCATAACGTAAAATTAACCAATTTATTTTGATAAAGGGGTTGGGGGTTGTGAGAAAAGAGTTTTTCCAAATTCTGCAGTTAGCCGTCTGGATTGAAGAGAAGCTCTTCCAAAAGAAGGAAAAGGGAGTGAAAAATGAAAGTACATTAACAGCAGCTTAAAACCACAATGGGCTCATTTTGTTATTGAATGAGAAGGAAAGTTCTAAGATTTCTTGCTTTTTGAGATTCACTACAGTGTAATCAGTAGTGTAGCATTTCATCGCACTGTGTTAGCTCTGTGCAGAGGATAGCTTAGGACAAGGAAATTTGTTTTATATATTTCACTACTTTTTGTAGCAATTCTACAAGACCAGATTTTATCCTTATCCCAGCTCTTTCTTCATTGTCATTTTTAAATGTGGTGTTGCGGTCTAAAGTCAGTGGGCAAGTATTTAAGTTCATTACACCAAACCTACCTCTCTGAACTAGCATATACACCTAAGCTAAAATAACTACCAATAGCTGTGTAATCTGATATGCTGATACATTTTTGTTTTGTATCTCAGCTATGTCTCATCTTACCAACTCATTGCCATAGGCTACAAACAAATCTCATTCCCAGATATGTCATACATAATTACAACATGGAAAATTATGGAAAAGAAAGCTCCCCATAGCCATTGGACAGGCCATTCTACTTTGCTCCCTATCCTACTCTGTTTTGTAATGTTGATGTGAATAGTGTCATCCCAAAAGTAGCTGCGTTTCAGTGATACCTGAAATGTTTCTTGTACACAGAAAGTGAGATTTTCAAACTACTGGATGCACAAATATGAAGGTGAAATGCAGTTGAATTTGCTTCTCTAAATTGCAAATATATTCCGTCAGGTGGATGTGCAATTGACAATTACCAACCTACACCATCAATTGAACAAGTAGTTGCAGTAAATGCATACTCATTTAAAGCATTCAGATGCATGCACATTTTTGCAAACTTGTTCATGGAACAATCTGAAAATCTGTCTCATTTTTGTAAATCACTACAGTATCCATAGGCAGGGATGGCACAATATGCACCTAAGATACATTATTATTATTATTAATAATTTAATGCTCCTATTTTCATAGGAGCTATGTCAGATGGAGTCATCAACCAAACCTAAGTTGGAGAAAACAGCCCATCAGAATAACACCTTCTGTCCAGCAGCATTGTGTTTAATATACGGGGCTACTCTTGTAAGTGAGATTAACACACATACTTGACTATTTTCAGAGTTGGGCCCATAGTCTGCTTGAACACCATTCGAGCTCCACCTTGCATTGGGGTGTGATGTAGGAATCAGTGTCTCTAGCACCAACTGCAAGTAGTCTGTGTCTGTGTGCAATTCAGCCCTCCAGCTGAGACGTGTTTCAGGCCACATCTATACTACGGGGACTAGAATATCATAGCTACAGAGCCATAGACACACCACTGTAAACCTGCAGTGTCAACACAGACTACAGCAATGGAAAGGGTTTTCATTACTGTTGGAACTCCATCTTTCCAAGCAACGGTAGCTGGGATGATGGAAGCATTATTATGTTGATCTAGCTGCATCTACAACAGGGATTAGGTCAGCATAGTTATGGCACTCAGTGGTGTGGATTTTTCATTCCCCTAGGTGCCATAGCTATGTCATTTTAAGATTTAAGTGTAGGCCTGGCCTAGAGTCCAACCTCTTTCAGGGCAACAAAAGCTCAAAACTAGTAATCAGAGTCTCTCAACAAATCTACCCTTCTCTGGGCTCTGTCTTTAACCTCCTTCGTCAGCTACTCTGGAGTCTTCTCCCCTGCTGGGCATTGAGCACTAGCCCCTCAGCATGAGTGTCTGAGCTGTTCACTCTCCTGCGTACACAGGAGTCCCTCTGCTCCCTATGGTTCTCCCTTTCAGACTGAACTCTCCTGTCCTTTCACGAGACCAAGGTGTCCATTAAGTTATCCCCTTATGCCTTGCCATCCTTCCCTTCCAGCTGAGAAGCACCTGATTAGGTACCTCGTTTGCACCAGTGCTGTAATTAGGTAATTAACCTTTTCCAACCTGTGATAGGTTTTCATTGCACCACAGACCCTCTGCCTCTTCCTCCTCCACTTAACTAATGGTTAAAAGATCAGGACCCAGAGATACTGTAGAACTACTAACAAGGGCTGGTACTACTTGTGCCTATCTGATACCAATGCAAAAATAATTTTCTACCCAGGAGTGGAGAAGAGAATCTGATTCAAAATCATGGGGAGAGGGGTGAAAATTATGGTTCAAGCTCAAGCACTGAGTCTGCTATGCAGGTTGATTGTAATTAATGCTAAAGACACGGAAAAGTCTCCCTCTCTCTTTGTGAAATACCCTGTGGATAACCACCTCCCTCCGCGACAAGGATAAATCTGTCTCCTCGATGGTTAGTTAGAAAATAAAGCTCCGTTGCTTCCCAGTTGCTCCTTCTCAGGTGTGTTGGGAGATAAATCCAGAACTGAGCTCTCAGAATCATTGTTATCTGCTCCCTTCTCTTTTGTTTTTGTTTCTTCATTTTTGTTGCCTTACTGACACTTTTCCGCTGGTTCTGAACACTGATGAAACAAAACTTATTGCCATCCCTTGGCACCATTAGAAGAGTCTAAATTCAGGAAGTGAAAACCCAGTTCATACTTTGAGCACCAGCTAGGTAAAGTTATCTAACTCGCTGAAGATATCTTACAGGTGACAGTGTGTGCTAGACAGTTTAGATTATTTTTAATAAGTGAAACTGGATTTGCCAATGCAGTAGACTCATCATTGAACAAACCTAGGGAGAGCGAAGCCTCACAAAACACTGAGGCAGAAGTTCAGCATTTCCAAGAGACACTCCCAGCCATTGTGGAAGCTAATAGTGCTTCTCTGGATTCTGTATTAGCCAGCAGAAGACCATACGACAGACCAAAAGGAGCCTACTCTCCAACAAGAGACCTTAAAGGAAACTGATTCCAGTTAGAAGGAAAAGGAGCAGCACTATCTAAGGTGTTCACACACAGTCCGTCTCTGCTGTTCACACACAGTTAGAAATCACATTCTATCTCTGCAGAATGACTTGTGTTTTGTCTTCTTTCGGTGAAATTCCAAATGAATACACAATGGACAGGGCATGGTAGCTGAATTTTAATAGTACTGTACAGAATATTAATGGCATTGTTTCACTGGAAAAAAGTAGGCAATTTCTAACTGTTTTGGGAATTCTCCTCTACAGTCGACAAGGGAAGGGCTTTACTGGAAGCTCAGCAGGGCTGTGGCCACACTATACAGTGGCAACCTATTCTTTTTTTTGCAAAATATTACTGTCTCAGATAAATTGCTAAATTGGGAAAAGAATTAAAGTAATCAACTGATTACACACTCTCAATGTAATTTTTAATTAAAAATTAATGAAAAAATCAAAAAAAAGAAAGAAAGCCCATGCTTCAAAATCAGAGCAAAGTTAGTAATTCTTGACTTGCATTTATTCCAGTCCAAGTTCAGGTAAAATCCAAGCAGAAACAATTGGATGTTTCTATAACTATCACTCATTTTCATTTATTTTACAGAAACAAATGATCATACGTAGTCCAGGGTAAAAATGATCATTGGACTGATTGTTCTTTTTTAGCTTACAATAGAAACAGCAAAAAAGGCAAACAGTCTTGAGAACCAAATTTATCAGTTTCCTCCATTAATACAGTTCCACTTTCCACATCAGAATGGATTCTCATCTCTTTATTGACAGCAGGTATTTAAGCTGAAATCATAGAATCATAGAATATTAGGCTTTGAAGAGACCTCAGGAGGTTGTCTAGTCCAACCGCCTGCTCAGAGCCGGACCAACAACTAAATCATCCCAACCAGGGCTTGTCAAGCTGGGCCTTAAAAACCTATAAAGATGGAGTGAATCATTATTCCTTTGGTGTGTGAGGTACCATGCTGCATTACACCACTGACAAGGTTCGTTGGCTGGGATGATTTAGTTGGGGATTGGTCCTGCTTTGAGCAGGGGGTTGGACTAGATGACCTCCTGAGGTCCCTTCCAACCCTGATATTCTATGATTCTATGATTCCTTCCCCACTCTGAACTGTAGGGTACAGATGTGGGGACCAGCATGAAAGACCCCCTAAGCTTATTCTTACCAGCTTAGGTTAAAAACTTCCCCAAGGTACAAACTTAGCCTTGTCCTTGAACACTATGCTGCCACCACCAAGCGTTTTAAACAAAGAACAGGGAAAGAGACCACTTGGAGACATCTTCCCCCAAAATGTCCCCCCCAAGCCCTACACCCGTTTTCCTGGAGAAGGCTTGATAATAATCCTCACCAATTGGTACAGGTGAACACAGACCCAAACCCTTGGATCTTAAGAACAATGAAAAATCAATCAGATTCTTAAAAGAAGAATTTTAATTAAAGAAAAGGTAAAAGAATCACCTCTGTAAAATCAGGATGGTAAATACCTTACAGGGTAATCAGATTCAAAACATAGAGAATCCTTCTAGGCAAAACCTTAAGTTACAAAAAGACACAAAAACAGGAATATACGTTGCCTCCAACACAGCTTATTTTACCAGCCATTAAACCAAAGAAAATCTAATGCATTTTCAAACTAGATTACTTGCTAACTTAACAGGAATTGGAAGGCTGCATTCCTGATCTGTTCCTGGCAAAAGCATCACACAGACAGACAAACCCTTTGTTCCCCCCAGTCCAGATATGAAAGTATCTTGTCCCCTCATTGGTCATTTTTGGGTCAGGTGCCAGCAAGGTTACCTTAGCTTCTTAACCCTTTACAGGTGAAAGGGTTTTGCCTGTGGCCAGGAGGGATTTTATAGCACTGTATACAGAAAGGTGGTTACCCTTCCCTTTATATTTATGACATGCCCCCCAAATCACAAATAGGGTGAAACACTGGCTATGATTTCTTTCTGGAGCTCTAGGAGAAAACAGAGTTAATAAGACACTTGCATCTCTAAATATACTACTAACTGTATAAAGACTAACAATATTTCCCACATCTTAAGGACGATTTGGACAAGTTGATTCTGGGAAACTTTCACGGGAGAGTGCATCAGCCACTTTGTTAGAAGCTCCTGAGATGTGTTGTATGTTGAAATCAAAATCTTGGAGAGCTAAACTCCACTGAATAAGTTTTTTGTTATTTCCCTTGGCGGTATGAAGCCACTGTAGCACAGCATGGTTGGTTTGCAGGTGGAAATGCCGTCCCCAAACGTATGGGGGTAGCTTTTCCAGAGCATAGACAATGGCATAACATTCCTTTTACTGATTGACCAGTGGCTTTCCCTCTCAGACAGCTTCTTGCTGAGAAACACGACAGGATGGAACTCTTGATTTGGTCCTTCTTGCATTAAGACTGCTCCCACACCACGCTCGGACGCATCTGTGGTTACTAGGAACGGTTTGTCAAAGTCTGGGGCCCTTAGCACAGGGTCAGACATGAGTGTTGCTTTAAGCTGGTTAAAGGCCTTCTGACACTCTTCAGTCCACTGAACTGCATTTAGCTGTTTCTTTTTGGTTAGGTTTCTTTTTGGTTAGTGGGGCGGCAATTTGGCTGTATTGCGGTACAAATCGCCTGTAATATCCGGCCAAGCCTAAGAAGGATTGGACCTGTTTCTTTGACTTTGGGACAGGCCACTTTTGGATAGCATCCACTTTGGCCTGTAGGGGGTTGATAGACCCACCTGGTGTCCAAGGTAAGTCAGTTACACCTGCCTCCCTTATGAGCTCAAAGACTTTTTGTAGATGTTCCAGGTGTTCTGCCCAGGAATCCGAAAATATGGCCACATCGTCAAGGTAGGGGTCTGCATATTCTCCCAGTCCCACTAGGAGACCATCTACTAGTTTTTGGAAGGTGGCGGGTGCATTCCGCAGCTCAAAAGGGAGCACATTAAATTAATACAGCCCGACATGTGTGACGAAGGCTGATCTTTCCTTGGCGGATTCATCTAGCGGTACCTGCCAGTACCCCTTGGTAAAGTCCAAGGTAGAGATGAACTGGGCCCGTCCCAGTTTCTCCAATAGTTCATCTGTGAGTGGCATTGGATAGTTGTCTGGGCGAGTTACAGCATTTAGCTTACGGTAGTCCATGCAAAAACGTATCTCCCCATCTGGTTTGGGAACTAGAACCACTGGAGATGCCCAGGCACTGCCAGAGGGGTGGATTACACCCATCTGTAGCATATCCTGGATCTCCCATTCTATAGCAGTTTTAGCTTGAGGAGGTTGGGCTCTAATTGGGTGAGCATTACCTGTGTCAATGGAGTGGTATGCCCGTTCAGTCAGCCCTGGGGTGGCTGAAAACGTTGGCGCATAGTTAGTGCACAACTCCTTGATCTGCTGTCGTTGCATACGCCCAAGGGTTATGGAGAGGTTCACCTCTTCCACGACACCAGCACTTTTTCCTTTTTAGTAGACACCTTCAGGCCACTCAGCGTCATCTTCTCCCTGGGCTGTAAACTGATAAACCTTTAATTCTCTGGAATAAAAGGGCTTCAGAGAATTAATATGGTACACCTCAGGCTTTCGGTTTGAGGTGGGGAATGCTCTGGGATAATTAACAGCTCCCAAGCACTCTTGGACCATGAATGGCCCTTCCCACGACGCTTCCATTTTATGGGCCTGGAGCGCCTTTAAGACCATGACCTGGTCCCCTACTTTGAAGGAACACTCTCTGGCATGTTTATCATACCAGGCTTTTTGCTCTTTTTTGAGCATCTTTTAGGTTTTCTTTAGCAAGGGCTAAAGAGGTTTGGAGGGTGGTTTGTAGGTTGGTTACAAAGTCCAGAATGTTAGTTCCTGGAGAAGGTGTAAATCGCTCCCTTTGGTGCTTTACCAACTGTAATGGCCCTTAACCTCGCAGCCATATACAAGTTCAAATGGTGAAAACCCTAAACAGAGATGGGGTACAGCTCTGTAGGCAGAGAGCAATTGCTGCAACACTAGGTCCCAATCATTGGAGTGCTCATTTACGAATTTTCGTGTCATGGCCCCCAAAGTTCCATTTAACTTCTCCACCAGGCTATTTGTTTGATGGTGGTAAGGGGTGGCAACCAAGTGGTTCACCCCATGAGCTTCCCAAAGGCTTTCCATAGTTCCTGCCAGGAAATTAGTTCCTGCATCTTTGAGGATGTCGGAGGTAAAATGTCTGGCAAAAATGTCTGTTAGTGCCTGGCACACACTTTTAACCCTGGTGTTGCTTAGAGCAACTGCTTCTGGCCATCGGGTGACAAAATCCATGAAAGTCAGCATGTACTGCTTTCCTCTGGGTGTCTTTTTCGGAAAAGGACCCAGAATATCCACAGCTACTTGCTGAAATGGAACCTCAATGATGGGGAGTGGCTGGAGTGGGGCTTTGACCTGGTCTTGAGGTTTTCCCACTCTTTGGCACACATCACAAGACCGGACATAGGTAGAAACATCCTTGCCCATTCCCTCCCAGTGGAATGACTTTCCCAAATGGTCTTTGGTTCTGTTCACCCCAGCATGGCCACTAGGATGATCGTGGGCTAAGCTCAAGAGCTTGGCCCAGTATTTAGTTGGAACTACCAACTGTCTCTGAGGATGCCAGTCTTCCTGGTGTCCACCAGAAAGAGTTTCCTTGTATAAAAGTCCTCTTTCTACAACAAACCTGGATCGATTGGAAGAGCTGAGAGGTGGTGGGTTGCTCCGTGCCGCCGTCCAAGCTCTCTGGAGGCTTTCATCTGCTTCCTGTTCGGTCTGGAACTGTTCCCTTGATGCTGGAGACATCAGTTCCTCATTGGATTGTGGACCTGGGCTTGGTCCCTCTGGAAGCGATGCAGGTGATGGGGCTGTTTCCACTGACTGTGAACTGCTCTCCGCTAGTGCACTATGTTGGGGTTCAGGCTCTGGCTGAGCCTCTTGCGTAGGGTTATCTGCTGCTGCCAGTGCAGGGTTGGTGGGGCCCTCCGGTGTTGGGGTTGCAAGTACTGGATTCAGTGTTGGCAATGGGTCTGGTGCTGGTTGTTCTGCCGGTTCCGGTTCTGGGACTGGTTCTGTCTGGGTCTCTGGGACTGGATCCACTACTGCTGTTGCACACATTGGCATGGGGTCTGGTTCCATCACCCCTGACTGGGTCCTAGTAGAAGTTTCCAGAACAGAGCTAGGTGTGACAGCTTGTTTAGCCTGGCTGCGGGTGACCATTCCCACCCTCTTGGCTAGCTTCGCATGATTGGCCAAGTCTTCCCCCAACAGCATGGGGATGGGATAATCATCATAGACTGCAAAAGTCCACATTCCTGACCAGCCCTTGTACGGGACTGGCAACTTGGCTGTAGGCAAGTCAAAAGAGTTTGACTTGAAGGGTTGAATCGTCACTTGGACCTCTGGGTCAATTAAATTGGGGTCCACTAAGGAAGTATGGATAGCTGACACTTGTGTTCCGGTGTCCCTCCACGCTGTGACCTTCTTCCCACCCACACTCACAGTTTCTCTCCGCTCTGAGGATATCTGGGAGGCATCTGGGCCTGAGGACCTATGGTGTGATCCCAGTGCAATGAACTGTAATCTGTTGGGGTTTTTGGGGAAGTTGGCCTTTACATGCCTGGGCTCATTACATTTAAAACATCGTCCAGCTGACAGGTCACTGGGGCAAGGTGGGTTGCTGGAGAACAGTGTGGAGGGACAATAAGGTGTCTGGAGTGTTCCTTGGGGTGTAGCTGGGGCTTTGGGCTGCCCCTGGTAGTAGGGTGTGGTCTGAGGGTGTCCCTTCTGGTATCCGCTCCAACTGCGACCAGAGTTGTTCCTCTCGCCTCCCTCCACTCATTTTGTTCTGGCTTGCCCCGCCTCTCTGGAGGTTTGGGACTGCTCATATTGATCAGCATAAGAAGCAAGACTTCCTGCTGAGTCCATTTTCTTATCCCGTAAACACTGTTTTATATCCTCCTTGGACATATTCAGGAATTGCTCCTGAATATCATCAAATCCCGCATTCCTCCAAAGCCCATCCGTTGAGCCATTTATCAAACAGATCTGTCATCTGGTTTACATAAACCACATTACTTAGTCCAGGTCCTCTCTCGTGGGTTCTAAATTTTACTCTGTAAGTTTCAGGTGTAACTTTAAATTGTTTTAAAACCAAATCCTTGAATTTATTATAGTCAGAAGCCTCCTCAATAGGCATCTTATTGAATATGTCCAGAGCTCTTCCAGTCAATTTTGCGACCAATGTGATTATCTTGTGAGCTTCAGGAATTTGATGGAATGTGCACAGTCTCTCAAAGGTGAGAAAATATTCAGCAATATCACTGGATTCATCATACTATGGACATAGTCGCTCCCATTTGTGGATCGTTGTGGATCGTGTTAGGGTTATTCGGTATATTCTGCTGAGTCTTTGCCTTTTCCATCTCCAGAGCATGCTTCCTCTCTTTTTCCTTCTCCTCCATTTCTTTAGCCTTTGCCTCCTCAGCATGCTTCCTCTCTTTTGCCTTCTCCTCCTTTTCTTTTTCCTTTGTCTCCATTTCTCTCCTCCACTTCTTTTTCTTTTGCCTCCATTTCTTTTTCCTTCTCCTCCATAGCTCTCTGGTGGGCAGCCTCCTGGGCTTTTTCTACCTCTTTCGCTGCCTCCATAGCTCTCTGGTGTGAAGCCTCCATTTCTTTTTCTTTGGCTGCTTGTGCATCCATCTCCATCTGTCTGAGTTCTACCTGTCTTTCATGTTCCTTTTGTCTTTGCCTCAAACCTGGCTAATTCCAGCTTCTGTTGAACATTGCAGTCTGTCATCCTAACCTCTCTATTTTTAACTAACTTTACACCCGAGAGTTAGAAAGAAAAAAAAAATTGGCTTGTAAAATTTTGCTGTGCTGTAACCTGATGTAACCCTTTGTCTCTGACAGCTGTTCTCAGCCTACAGAAAAATCCTTTTGTTATGCCTGCTGCTCTGTCCCCCAGACAGAGAAACAGAATCTACAGCTGCAATCACCTTTTAAAATCCTGCTGTGCTTCTGGTTCAAAATGGTCTCTGGTTCAAAATGATCCCACCGCTCTGCCACCATGTCAAGGTTCCTTCCCCACTCTGAATTCTAGGGTTCAGATGTGGAGACCCACATGAAAGACCCCCTAAACTTATTCTTACCAGCTTAGGTTAAAAATTTCCCCAAGGTACAAACTTAGCCTTGTCCTTGAACACTATGCTGCCACCACCAAGCGTTTTAAACAAAGATCAGGGAAAGAGACCACTTGGAGACGTCTTCCCCCAAAATGTCCCCCCCAAGCCTACACCCGCTTTCCTGGAGAAGGCTTGATAATAATCCTCACCAATTGGTACAGGTGAACACAGACCCAAACCCTTGGATCTTAAGAACAATGAAAAATCAATCAGGTTCTTAAAAGAAGAATTTTAATTAAAGAAAAGGTAAAAGAATCACCTCTGTAAAATCAGGATGGTAAATACCTTACAGGGTAATCAGATTCAAAACATAGAGAATCCCTCTAGACAAAACCTTAAGTTACAAAAAGACACAAAAACAGGAATATACATTGCCTCCAGCACAGCTTATTTTACCAGCCATTAAACCAAAGAAAATCTAATGCATTTTCTAACTAGATTACTTGCTAACTTAACAGGAGTTGTAAGGCTGCATTCCTGATCAGTTCCTGGCAAAAGCACAACACAGACAAACCCTTTTTTCCCCTCCTCCCCGCTCTAGATTAGAAAGTATCTTGTCCCCTCATTGGTCATTTTGGGTCAAGTGCCAGCGAGGTTACTTTAGCTTCTTAACCCTTTACAGGTGAAAGGGTTTTGCCTGTGGCCAGGAGGGATTTTATAGCACTGTATACGGAAAGGTGGTTACCCTTCCCTTTATATTTATGACAGCCACCATGTCAGCTAAGATGAAGGAAGGGAACAAGATGTGATGTGACAGAAAACATACTACAATGTAGCATAAAACATAAAACACAGCTTGCAATGGGGTACATCACAATTAAATACCCAACTTAACAAAGATGTAGCTGCTGAAAAAGCAAGTTTAAAACTGACTGAGGATTGTATCAGTAACAGACTACACTTGTATTTTAGAATTTCTTCACTGCATGACTCAGAAGACAGCTTCTACCTGTACCTAACAGTTGCATTCCATACTATTGATACACTAAAATATATCCCTGATTAAGAGACTATGCACTGGCAAAAGTAGAAAAGGGAATAGAATGATGTAAAATGAATTATTGTTCCCTCTGTGGGGAGAAAAGGGATTGAAAAATGATTCCAGCACAGCCTCCTACAATATGTGCCAATCTTTACTCCAAGAAATCTAACTAGGACAAAGAGCATAGCATTTCAACAAAAGAAAAGTTGTAGTATAGTTTGTACAATTTTTTTTGCTAGCTTTGATTTAAGGCTCTCTTGCCAACACAAAACATAAAAAGCAAAGGAATAAGCTTTCAATATATTTAACGTGCCATCTATACTTTTCTCATCAATTTTGCTACTCAACCACCTCCTTTGCAACACCTACAGCACAGATATCTTCTCCCTCATCCTGAATAACCAACATGCAGGTAAATATAATACCCCAGTACACATACATATGCAGCTGATGAGTGGGGAACAGAGCTGGTCACTCCCTGGGAAGAGGGAGGAGTGTTTAAGGGCTACTGCTGGGAAAGGCTGCAAGGAGGTAGGTTGCAGTCATTTCCTGAGTGGAGGGAGTTGGAGGCTAGCAAACCCAGAGAGGTTGGGAGCCAGTGATACAGGAAGAAGCCCATGGAAACAGCAGCAAGGTATAGGTCTGCACAGGGACTATGGCCGCTTGTTATAGGGTCTCTAAGCTGGAGTGTAAGGACTGGCCTGGGTTCCCCTACCAGCCACTGAAGAACGACAAAAGGCGTTGGAGACACCAGACATACAGCAGTCCCTGGAATGGGACAACTTTAGTCACCTGGCTGGAGAGCCAAGCCATGATAAGGAGACTGCAGATCTGGGAGTGAGCAGGGCTGCAGAATGAGAAAGGTTGGAGAAAGGCATCACCAGAGGATGTCTAGGTAAAAAGCTGTGTAAAAAGCTGTCTAGGTGTAAAAGCTGGCAGTATTAATCCCCAGGATGACTGGCAGAAGGTGCTGCAAGCGGTGAGTGCACCCTGTCACATAGAGAACAAACAGCTGAATTACTTGGAGGAGCTACATTAAGCTATTCAGTGTTGTGGTACCATATTGGGTCATCTTAGCAACAATAAAGGTAGAAAATCTTGTAGTCAGTGAGATAAAAGGGCCAAGGAAACTAGAGTCGTGGCTGCAGACCAAGCATGGAGACAGTTATGAAAAATTAGTGCCAAGAGAATACTCTCCTGTCTGTGGGACACCTGTGGACGAATCTTCCAACACAATGAAAGCTGCTGGCTAGTTGGCAGTCAAGTTAAAACATCTGAGCACTAGATATGTGTATTTTGCTGGTCCACCTGCAGTATGCATCATATGCCAGCTTCTTTACTTAAGGTGAAGAGAAAAGAAACTAAGCGTACACTACATTTAGGAAACGTTTTCAAAGAGATGTATCGAGCGTTTTGTTACCTGTCTTATTCCAGCCAAAATGAACTGGTCTTAGATAGAGTCAAATTATGGCACGGAGATTTAAAAATCTATGAAAGATCATACAGTTTCATGTAAGGGAAGAAGAGGTCTTCAAATTACCATACATATGAATTAGCAGTTAGTAGTAAATTACATGTCCATTACAGCCTGCTGGATTATCTGCCAGTTTGATATTCCTAACTTGCCTAGCTCTAAAATCAGGACTAACAATACAGTACTCTGTGGAAAAGGATCTCCATCTGATGTGGAAACAGTTACAGTGGAGAGTGGCTTAGAGCCATTTCTCTGAGTCCTCTGTTTTATTTTAATGAGACAATGATGCCAATATATATACATAGAGAGAAAAATCACCATTATTATACACAGCACTGATGATACACTGATTAAATTCATTTACACGTGACATAACTCAAGAGAGCAGGGATACTGAAAATTCACTGAATATAGCTAATTCTGGACAGACACAGTAGCACTACAAAGACTCTTCATTTAGTGAAATGATGTAGCTC
This sequence comes from Natator depressus, assembly GCF_965152275.1. Taxonomy (NCBI): domain Eukaryota; kingdom Metazoa; phylum Chordata; order Testudines; family Cheloniidae; genus Natator; species Natator depressus. The sequence goes on along the minus strand of NC_134235.1, from coordinate 192,354,006 downwards.
ATGTATGTCATGACCAGGTTGAGGGCAGCCAGACCTAGTAGTCAGAGCCCCAGTCAGGAGTCAGCATACTAGCAAGACAGAAGCAGGAGACAAACTATAGCTAATAACCACGAGTCAGGCCAGGTCAGGATACCAGGGGGTCAGAGTCAGGAGACCACCAATTAGACTGGAGGGACAGAGCCTCAAACCGAGGCTGGGCTTCCTGGGTACTAGGTGAGCCAGCACTAGCAGGCTGCCAAATAGAGGGCTGGAGTATGGCTGCTCCTAGAAACCCTAAAGCTCCATGTTTGAGACCTGTGGGTTGTGACAACGTAGTTGTTAATACCATTCACTAACTTCTTTTGTCCAGCTCCAGAGAGCAGGTCAGACAAATGCATAAAGCATTATATATTTCTCATAGGTCTTTGATGTTATTTTATTGTTGGTTGCCTGCAATCAATTGCAGCTACAACAGCAAAAGAAGTAGTAACAGCATCAAAGTTCCCCAAAGCTAGTGGCTCATCTGGGTGACACAGTTAAGGACATCAGTTTCATAGCCAATAGTATACAAGGGAGTGCTGTGCCCAGCATCAAGTCTGACCACCTTTGACTGCCCTAACCCAATGGATCAGGTACCCATTGTGCAGCAGGGTAAACTAGAGGTGATTTTTAGTGTGAGATCACACAACACTCAAACCCACAACCTTGGTTATTATAATCAAACACCTTAACCACTCAGCCACCACACCTCAAGCAAGAGCATTACAAGCAGCAAAAATATTGTTAGGCAAGTGGCACCAAGTCCTGAAGTTACACACAGCATTTCAAGTTCTTAGCGTGTGAACATATTTTTAGACTTGGAAGACATACTGTTGATATTAATTTTTATGTAGGAGAAGCTGTGTGAGGAGCAGGAGAGTTTGTTCTCTGCCTTGGTGTCTGATTAGTTCCTGAGGCAGAGTTTTTCTGTGGGAGTCCAACACTGGTGTTGAGCTGAGATTCCTGAAAGAATGGACTGCCTTCCATGCTGTTTGAACACCTTGTTCCAGGACTGGTGTACGTGTGTAAATAAAGCAAGTTACATTTAGAATATACCCATATGCCACAACTTTGATTTCTCCTCCACTGGGATTACAGGGTTGCCAACTTTCTAATGGCACAAAACCGAACACCCTTGCCCTGCCTCTTCCCCGAGGCTTCACTCCCCCACTCGTTGCATCCCCCTTCCCTCTGTGCTCACTCTCCCCAACTCTCACTCACTTGCTCATTTTCATCAGGCTGGGGTAGGGGGTTGAGGTGTGGGAAGGGGAGAGGGCTCCGGCTGGGAGTGTGGGCTTCAGGGTGGGTCCAAAAATGAGGGGTTCAAGGTGTGTGAGGGGGCACCAGGATGGGTGGGGGATTGAGGTGCGGGGGGACAAGGTGAAGGCTCTGGCTGCAGGTGTGGGCTCTGGGCCAGGGATGAGGAGTTCAGAGTGTAGAAGGGGGCTCAGGGCTGGGGCAGGGCTTTGGGGTTCTGGAGGGTGTTTGGGGTGTAGGCTCCAGGAGGGAGTTTGGGTGTGGGAGGGGGCTCAGGATTGGGGCAGAGGGTTGGGGTGCGGGAGGGGATTCAGGTTGCAGGCTCCGGATGGCACTTACCTCGGGCAGCTCCCTGGAAGGACAACATGTCCCTCGGCTCCTAGGCATAGGGGCAGCCAGGCAACTCTGCGCACTGCCTCCACCCAAAGGTGGTGCCCCCACAGCTCCCACTGGCCACAGTTCCCGGCCAATGGGAGCTGCGGAGCTGGTGCTCGGGGCGGGGACAGTGCGTGGAGCCCCCTGGCCGCACCTATGCCTAGGAGCTGAGGGACATGTCACCGCTTCCTGGGAGCCGTGCGGAGCCACGTACGGAGCCTGCCAGGCCTGCGCCAACCAGACTTTTAATGGCCCGATCAGTGGTGCTGACCGGAGCCACCCGGATCCCTTTTCAACTGAGTGTTCCAGTCAAAAACCGGACACATGGCAACCCTGACTGGGAAGCTGACTTGAAAAGCCCAAGACATCTGTCAGACTACTCACAGAAGGGCAACATCAGAATCAGAACAAGACACTGGTGTTGAATGAAAGCATAACAATATGCTGGTGCAATTATGTAGGCTGAAATGTTGATTCATATGCAAGGAGGACACCACAAACTTTCAGTCTGAATGATTTCTTTTAGACTCAGAGGAAACAAGCCGAAAACAAACAAAGGTAATGAGAGAACACTCTATAACAGTGTATCCAAACAGAACACAAAATGGCAGATGCCTCTAGCAGACTTCTAGAAATTTAAAAGCACTGTATGCAAAAAATCTTCATAGCCATAACATAGCTAAATATATTTCATTTTGTCATCTCTCCAGAGCACGATTACATTATATCAGCAATGTCAGTCTGTATTCACATTAGTCGAAGAATATTCCAAGTTGGAAGGTCTACAGGTATAAGAAAAGACCTTGTAATGTATTTAGGATTGACAAGTGGGCTGCATATAGCACAGGGGAGTGCAGGGGTATGTGTGTGTGTGTGTGTGTGTGTGTGTGTGTGTGTGTGTGTGAAATGTCTACACCAGTCATACTGAACCCAGGCTTTTAATGTTTCATCCCAAAGCATCCACATACAGTAAACTTTATGACAGTTTCAGTCTTGTTAGTCTTTTCAGTCTTTCAGTCCAGTCAGTCGTGTTAGTCTGTATCCACAAAAAGAAAAGGAGTACTTGTGGCACCTTAGCGACTAACCAATTTATTTGAGCATAAGCTTTCATGAGCTACAGCTCACTTCATCGGATGCATTCAGTGGAAAATATAGTGGGGAGATTTCTATACACAGAGAACATGAAACAACAGTGTGTATGGTACAGTGTGTTACCATACACACTGTAACCAGAGTGATCACTTAAGGTGAGCTATTACAGCAGGAGAGCAGGGGGGAAAAAACCTTTTGTAGTGATAATCAAGGTGGGCCATTTCCAGCAGTTGACAAGAACATCTGAGGAACAGTGGGGCGCGGGGGGGGGGAATAAACATGGGGAAATAGTTTTACTTTGTGTAGTGACCCATCCACTCCCAGTCTCCCTACAAGCCTAAGTTAATTGTATCCAGTTTGCAAATTAATTCCAATTCAGCAGTCTCTCCTTGGAGTCTGTTTTTGAAGTTTTTTTGTTGAAGAATTGCCACTTTTAGGTCTGTAATCGAGTGACCAAAGAGACTGAAGTGTTCTCCAACTGGTTTTTGAATGTTATAATTCTTGACATCTGATTTATGTCAATTTACTATTTTACGTAGAGACTGTCCAGTTTGGACAATGTACATGGCAGAGGGGCATTGCTGGCACATGATGGCATATATCACATTGGTAGATGTGCAGGTGAACGAGCCTCTGATAGTGTGGCTGATGTGATTAGGCCCTATGATGGTGTCCCCTGAATAGATATGTGGACAGAGTTGGCAATGGGCTTTGTTGCAAGGATAGGTTCCTGGGTTAGTGGTTCTGTTGTGTGGTGTGTGGTTGCTGGTGAGTATTTGCTTCAGGATGGGGGGCTGTCTGTAAGCAAGGACTGGCCTGTCTCCCAAGATCTGTGAGAGTGATGGGTCATCCTTCAGGATAGGTTGTAGATCCTTGATGATGTGTTGGAGAGGTTTTAGTTGGGGGCTGAAGGTGATGGTTAGTGGCGTTCTGTTATTTTCTTTGTTGGGCCTGCCCTAATGCCCCTACTCTACTTGCACTACATTGACGACATCTTCATCATCTGGACCCATGGAAAAGAAGCCCTTGAGGAATTCCACCATGATTTCAACAATTTCCATCCCACCATCAACCTCAGCCTGGACCAATCCACACAAGAGGTCCACTTCCTGGACACTACGGTGCTAATAAGCGATGGTCACATAAACACCACCCTATACCGGAAACCTACTGACCACTATACTTACCTACATGCCTCCAGCTTTCATCCAGACCACAATACACAATCCATTGTTTATAGCCAAGCTCTACGATACAACCGCATTTGCTCCAACCCCTCAGACAGAGACAAACACCTACAAGATCTCTATCAAGTGTTCTTACAACTACAATACCCACCAGCTGAAGTGAAGAAACAGAGTGACAGAGCCAGAAGAGTACCCAGAAGTTACCTACTACTGGACAGGCCCAACAAAGAAAATAACAGAATGCCACAAGCCATCACCTTCAGCCCCCAACTAAAACCTCTCCAAAGCATCATCAGGGATCTACAGCCTATCCTGATGGACGACCCATCACAAGGTGCCAAAAGTACTCCTTTCCTATCAGAGGCTCGTTCACCTGCACATCTATCAATGTGATATATGCCATCATGTGCCACCAATGTCCCTCTGCCATGTACATTGGCCAAACTGGACAGTCTCTACGTAAAAGAATAAATGGACACAAATCAGACATCAAGAATTATAACAGTCAAAAACCAGTCAGAGAACACTTCAATCTCTTTGGTCACTCGATTACAGACCTAAAAGTGGCAATTCTTCAACAAAAAAACTTCAAAAACAGACTCCAAGGAGAGACTGCTGAATTGGAATTAATTTGCAAACTGGATACAATTAACTTAGGCTTGTAGGGAGACTGGGAGTGGATGGGTCATTACACAAAGTAAAACTATTTCCCCATGTTTATTCCCCCCCACTGTTCCTCAGACGTTCTTGTCAACTGCTGGAAATGGCCCACCTTGATCATCACTACAAAAGGTCCCCCCCCCCCCCCCCCCCCGCTCTCCTGCTGGTATTAGCTCATCTTAAGTGATCACTCTCCTTACAGTGTGTCTGGTAACATCCATTGTTTCATGTTCTCTGTGTATATAAATCTCCCCATTCTATTTTTCACTGAATGCATCCGATGAAGTGAGCTGTAGCTCACGAAAGCTTATGCTCAAATAAATTTGTTAGTCTCTAAGGTGCCACAAGTACTCGTTTTATTTTTGAGTAAACTTTATGAAACTCAATTTCTCTGTTACAGAAGAAGTTGAACTAGAGTCTAGGCATCACATATTAGACATGTGAACTAAGGTATCTGTACGTAAGTCCCATAGCAGAGTCATCTGTACTACATACCAATTTCTTGACAAATAGTGGGTGAGGTAGGGGATCCAAAATATGGTAGGAGAGAAAATTCACATGGTTAAGGACTAGAAACTTGATTCAAAGCTTATCAAAGTTTGACAGAACAAGAAGCAATGATTTCAAGTTGCAGTGGGGGAGGTCTAGGTTGGCTATTAGGAAAAACTATTTCACTAGGAAGGTGGTGAAGCACTAGAATGGGTTACCTAGGGAGGTGGTGTACTTTCCATCCTTACAGGTTTTTAAGGTCTGGCTTGACAAAGCCCTGGCTGGGATGATTTAGTTGGGGTTGGTCCTGCTTTGAGCAGGGGATTGAACTAGATGACCTCCTGAGGTCTCTTCCAACCCTAATCATCTATGATTCTATGAAAGTTAACAAGACTATTTTCATTGATTTCTATAGGCTTTGGATCAGGCCCTACGTTTTTCTTCTGTCTATCCTTTTATCTTCTCTCCCTTTCAGGTTTTTTTTTCTTCCCTCCTTTATTTCTTACAAGAGCAGTAGTGACTGCTGAATCAGACAATGCTTGGCTGACAGTTTTTCTCAGATAATTAGACTGAGTCTCAAACACCTGCCCTGCACATCTCTGGATACCAACCAGACCAAAGTACCCAATTACTCAGGAGTATTCAGGGGAAGGGTGGGAGGAGGAGCAAATGATTTGACTCTTGAACTCCTATCTGGCTGATGCTGTACATGCTGCTTCTTTCCCCCAGCTTTTAAGACCCAATGAGAGATCAAAGGACAAATCCTGTCTGAGCTAGCACACAATTTCTTCATACTGCTTGAAATCGTTGACCTTTAGAAAGTCTGCAGCATTCATAATTATATCTAAAGCAGGTCTGATGGTGTCCCCTTCTATAAAGGATTCAGAGACATGAATAAAACTCCTTAATTTTCAAGTATTACTTTTTTCTTTCAGATATTAATTTTAAGAAAGAATCTTGCTAAGAAAAAAATTTTTTTTAGGGTTTTAGCGCTTGAATAGGAGGATATAGTTTGGTGGCTCTCTTGTTAAAAATGTTCTAGTACCCATCTGATGCCCACTTATTTATGGATTTTAGACTAAAAGCTCTTTTTTGCCAGTTTTCTTCACAAGCACTTATCTCAACATCCTCATTAGATGGTTTTTCTCTTTTCTTTTTTTCAAGGCCTATCCATGCCCTTGGTACTTTCCTTTGTTCCATTCTGCAAAAGGAATGGTTTTAAAGGATCTCTCTCCAGCAGTTCCAACTTTTTTTTTCTTTTGTAATTAGCCTTATTTGAGGACTAGGAAAGTAGAAGACTTGGGAGGAGGGGAAGGGAAATTATCTGTTGAACAAAGGAAATGTTCTTCACTTCAGCCATATGCTGTACAGCCTGGGTCAGATAACTTGCATATCTGCTTTTAAAATTGTTTTTGAAAGAATCTGAGTCTCACAGCAGCCACATAGATGTAAATGGGGATGGAGGAAATTCTACAGCTAAGGGAGAGAAATATTTTATACAATTGTTAAATAATTCCAAAATAGTAATAGCTAACAATTTTAATTAAATAATATTTTGAATTATTTCTGATAGTGGTATTTTTCTTGACGTGAAAGACTTTATGAACAGCTGCTATGAAAGAAAATATTAACAGTATTAACTGATGTGTGTATAAATATGGATATTTACAAACAGACTGGAAAACTGGCAGAGATGGCACCAAGCTGTGTATTATTTCAACAACACAGTTTCACTTCCTCATATCATTACTCCCTCTAATGTTAATTTTTGACAAAAAATAGTTGGTAAAATGTTTAACTTTTATATTTTCTTTGTTATTTAATTTTAAATGAAGATAAACATCCAGAAAATACTGGAGGTCCTGAAGGATCCTAAAACCTGTAAGTTTTTACAGCACACCTGCAGCTTCTATGGAGACAGCATGTATCTGAAGCGGAGATGGCACAGGGAGTTGCTTTAATGGTGAATTACAAAGGAAGAAAAATACTTTTGTGCCCTCCTTTGCTGATGTTTTATTCATTATGGAAGTTTGTTTATTTGTCTTTACATTTTTCTGGCTTTTTTATTTACCTTACTCAATCTTGCCTTCCTCTTTTTGCTGAAGGACTGCTTGGAGGACGAGAGCACGGGCAGAGGGAGAATTCTCTACCATCAACTGAAGGGTGTTTGGTACTTTGGCAGCACTTTTCTACCAAATGTTTGTCAAATACTTGAACTAAATAGGTTTAAATAATTTTACACAGATCCTGTCTTCTTACTAATCGCGGTCTAGATTTCAGAAATTCTTAACTTTTTCTGTCAAATGTTTAAAGGATATTTGACTACTAGTGTCACTATAATTAAATGCATTAAAAATATTTTGACTGCAGCCAACAAGTATATGCAACTTCCACATATTGAAAGATGAGATTGAAGATTGTGGACCAAATTCATGCCTTCAGGAAAGTCACTGAGTTGAGTGTTTAAATTGAACTGAATGGAATTAAATCAGAGGTGAATTTCCCCCATATTTTATACTCTTCTCAAATATATACTGTAGGGAGAATCTTGCACAGATATGGAATGGACCAGATTATTTATTTTGTGTTTACATTTCTAATTTTTATGATGCTATCCAAAACTAGGAAATAATAGTGACAGACGCTTCTCAGAAAATTCTGCTGTTCAGTTCAGTTAAACACTCAGGAGCTAAGGCATTTCTGTAAACTTCATTCAACCTGCATAAACCTCTTGGATCTACAAAACTGGATTGAAATCTTTATGGGAACAGGCACTCTAACAAGACTGCAAGTAGTTCCTGCTTCTGTTCAAGTCAGACATATTACAAGAACAGCCTTGCTTCCACTTCCAATCCTGACCAGATCTAAGAAAAGTTATATGAAATTAAAAGTTTAATTTTAAAAGATTGGCATATATTTTTTGAACCTCAAAATTTTTTGGTTCAGGTTTACTTTTCATTTTGGGCAAGGATTTCAGACGTGTTATCTACATAGGTTCATCTTTCCCTGCTCTTCATACCATAAACCCAATCAACCCACTGATTTTATGCATCCTCAGGATGAGCAGTTCCATACTTCTAAAATGTGGGCTGATTTATCAGTGTGTGCGCTGTTTCACACGCAAAGTCTAAGGTGGCTAAACCTCACATAGATTTATCTCTGTAACACAGTCAGATATCTTCCTGTGGTCTCTGCTCATTTACAAAACTGTTTGCTTCAGTTTATGCATTATGTAATCCATTTGCATAGAAAAACTCTCAGATTTAGAAGTTTGTGGCTTCTATTGTTGAAGAAAACATGTACATTACAATGTAGTAGTTACATCAAATATATATTTATTAAATGCTTTTCAGCAAAAACCAAAAATCAAGGACGTTTTTAAAGCTGTCCACCACAACAACAAAAAGAATGCACCATAAATTAACAAAAACCTCAGTCATAAGACAGGAAAAGCATTCTAGAGAACAGAGCTGTTCAGATCTCAAAGTTTAATGTGAAAAGGTCAAGTTTGGATAAAATTAAATTAAAATGAATTCCTGAAGGAGAGGTTTCCTTGGAAAGAAAGGGAAAAAAGGAATTAAGGCTATATGATATTTATTCAAATTAGGCAATTTTGTCTCATTTGTTTATTGGGAAAGGACATTATTTAAATGGAGACAGATGTTCAAAACCGATACACTGGGTGCAAAGATTTTTATATGGCAGATGAATCATGGAAAAGACATTTGCATTGGGAAGACAACTTAAGAACATACAACCATAGAACTGGCTATGTCAGAACAAGTCAACAAATAGTGTATTTCTGACATTAGCTAATAATCAATGCTTAAGACACCTGATTGCACAATACTATAGCAAGTAAAACACTTCCTTCCTTGCCCTATATGGATAATGAGGGAGTTAATAATAAAAAATATTATAGCTATTGTATGTGCCTCAGTTTACCTGCTCAATTTTGTACAGCTATCTATCCACACTTAAAGGGTTAAATCAGACCCGAACTGGGTCTGGCCATATGCAGGAAGTGCAGACAATGAGCTTAGATAAGACCAATCATTATATTGTAAATACAATACACATGTGAATTCTTTTGAAGTTCACCTCCAGCTGAAGTCTGGCAGACAACCGGAGGGGCTATGGAAAATCCCTCTAAGGCAGAGGAATAAACCAGTTCTGCCCAGACCAAAAGCAAACCACAGGACTTGAAGGGTGGAGTCTTGGAAATAAGGAACAAATGTTTGAACTGAATAAAAGGTGGGTCCCTGGCACATGGGAAAAAGAGAGACTCAGAGGGATACAGAGAACATGCTGCAGGAGAGCAGTCTGCATTGCCCGCTCAGAGATGGAGGTAACCGGTCTGAGTGGGAGTCAATAAAGCTGGCAAAGAAACATTAAGGTTCAAAGGAAGAGGAAATATGTGTACAGACCTTTATTGTTTTTACCTGTTGCTCTGTGTGCTATGTACCTTTGTGTGAATAAGTAACACTTTGTTTTGAAGAAGCTGTGTTTAAGCCACTTCAATCATCTCACTGGTCACAGATACCAGCAGGAAAAGGGTTTTCAGGTGCCAAATCCAGTTCGGTCTGTCGCATTAGCATGGTTGGTAAACTGGGGGGCTGCAGCCCAGAGATGCAGTCAAAGAGTGGGAGGACCACATGGTCTACCCAGAGAAGGTTAAAGGTAGTGAAACCTTTCCCCAAAATGTGCGCTCAGGAGACACAAAAAGAAAAGGAGTACTTGTGGCACCTTAGAGAGTAACCAATTTATTTGAGCATAAGCTTTCGTGAGCTACAGCTCACTTCAGTAACCATAACCATAGCACTGTATTATCTTATATTTTGAAGTATGAGGTTTAGCTAGAGCATTGTAAATTTATCCTGGAAACATAACAGGATAGGACTTATTCCCATGACTGTGTAATTTAAGTCACTTCAGTTATATGCCACAAATAAACATCCTGTGGTAATGAATTTGTTCCCCTACTTAATATGTTGCATAAAAAGTATTTTTATTCATTTTATTAATTGACTTGCTTCTAGTTTCTTTCAATGGTGAGTTGCCTTTTGTATAATGGAAGAGGGGAAACACCAGATCAACCTTTCTAACAACATCTTTATACCACTATCGCATCGTTCTTACTCGCCTCCTTTCCAAACTCTAGTTCTAGTTTTCCTTCAGATATATAATTAGGACATTGGAGAGAGCAAGTAAAAAGCAGTATCAAAAATCAATTGCTTGGTAAACTACGATACTTCAAAGTACTCAATAAAAATCAGTTACATGGGAAAGGTTTAGGTGAAAGCATTTTATAATCAGAATCTGAAGACATTTGCTCAGTAACATACAACTTCAATTTGTGCACATATTCATATGCTATATAAAAGCATTCAGAGGTTATATTATACACCATCTAAGAAACAGAATAGATTTCATAAATAACCTAAATTGTCCTGAGTGTACAACGAATCAACACCACTATTATACACTCTCTGGAGCTGAGCATATTTAAAGGAGTTTGGATTAAGAAATCATGCAGCTATTGCAGCTATTTGACAAAAACAAGATCAACACACTCCCTGTTTGAAATTTAGTAGGATTTAATAATAATTCCATGCTAAAAAACTAGTGTCAGTGCACAGAGATCCCACTCAAGCTGCCAAGGGTTGGACACTGGGGATAGGATTTGCTTCTTGATGAAGCAAGAAACCAAAGTTATCTTTTTGTTTCTTTTTTTCAATGTAGAATAGAAAGCACTCATTCTGCACACCCTATCAACTATTTAAAATATCAAAGAAAAAATGTAATCATCCTTTCTAGCCAGCACCAGCACATAATCAAATACTTATCAAGCTAGACCAACATTCCTAGTTGTTTATATTATTTATAAATACGTAGTATTTAATGTGTAAAAATGTAGATGTGGACCGTAAAGAAGCAGGGAAGATAGAATTCTGCTCCTCAGTTTTGTTGTGGGGCTGACTGAGAAGAGGTGGAGGGCTATTCATTGCCCAGTACAGTCAGTGCCTATCAGTTTCAACTTCAGCCATGGGTGTTAGGTACCATTGGTTCTGAGTACTATATATATTACTGAGAAATCCTTAATGCCAGCTACGTTGTCATTATCAAGAAACTGGAATGGAGTAAACCATGTGCAAGAAGGTTGAGATGAAGATGGCCATTACCAATTGAAGCTCACCCCAACTTTACAAACCTGGTAGGCATTTAAAAGGTTTACCTCAAATCTTCCTCCCAGTAAATAAAATATTTGTTAAAAGGGTTTTGGGGATCCTCAGGGCATTCCAGTATTGCTAGTAAGATGCTTTATCCTACCTAGTAGAGAAATACATAACAATGTTCTTTAAAAATTAAAAATTTAACAGAATCTGAATATATGCACCCTGTTGATCCTCTAGGATGGCATCATGTTAGTCTCGGGTGCACCATCAGAGTGAATTCATTTTGAAATGTCTACATAGCCTGTGGAAAAGTTATTTGTGTGTACAAGGTACAGCACATAATGAAGATTACACTTGCTTTTCATTTGTCCTGGGGAAGACACCCTTTTAGAATTAGTGTATCTGTCAGTGTTACTAGTCAGAGTATGCAGCCAAGTAGCTAATGACTTCATCTCCTATTCTAAGGCTAGAACAAAGATTTGAATTAAAAAGGGATACTGTCAAAGTTGATGGGCCCAAATTTTAGTCATCCATCCCCATACAAAGTATTTGTTAAATCTGTTCTTCAGATAAAGGAATTAACAGGTTAACCACTGTTTTTATTCCAGTTGCAGACCAGGACAAACCATAAACTCAGGTTTTTATTCTATTTTGAGTACATGCATATGTCATGTCCTATTCTCCCTTGCCGCTCTGACCTTATGAGCCAATGGGGATCAAGCTGAGAGGGATCCAGTTTTCTGAAGCACTCAAAGAGCCAAACTGAGTTACATCAGTTACATATCTGCAACATGGAATTTCTAACTGAGGGTTGAATTTAGCTGAAAGAGAGCAAGAGTCTTGTCTATTTCAATACCTTATGGTTCTTAAGAATAGAAGAAGCAAAGAAAATGGAAGCATGACACAATTTACATGCATATTGTAATGCAATTTTCATAAGCATGTGTGAACTACAATTTTCAGAAACTTATTATGTGATCAACGTTGGGTGAATATTTTTACAGGCACAACACATCCCTGGTGACAGGGTGATCCCCCTGCCAAATTTCAAGTCCCTGCTCCAAAATATGGAGGCACTGGAACTTAGTGAAACAGCAGTAAAGATTTTTTTTAACATGGACAAAACATTTTTTTCTCTCTAACCTCATTCTAGAACAGCTAGACTGGTTTTGCTAACATTTTAAAAATAAATAAATAAAAATCAGCCTGAGGCAGGCACCCGGCACAGAAAATTTCAGCAGGAATGGTTTAAGTTTGGCAAATTTATAAACAACTGAAAACAAAGTCTTATAATACAAACTGTCAGGCAACCTTAACCATAGACATCACTATCAGTGTAAACAGTGTACAGCACGTAGCATAATAGAGCCACAATGGAACCTCTTGGCACCATTGTATTATAAATAACAATGACAAGAACTTCAAAGACCGGATAGAGAATACTACAATTCAGATTCAATATGGAAAAATACCAAGTTATTTTTGGGGACAAGAGTGTAGCCATTTAAAATGTGAATGCATTCTATCAGATCCATTGTCCCCTTCTTCAGTATGGTCAGCCTCCCAATGTAGATGTGTCATGAATTTGTTCCCAGTGGGACATAGATTCAAATAGATTTTAAGGTCAGAAGGCACTATTTTGATCATCTAGTCTGACCTCCTCCATGATATGTGCCCCAAGTATGCTCTAGTTCAAACAGGAATTATTTTGGGTAAGTTCTATGGCCTGTGTTATACAGCAGGTCAGATTAGATGACCACAGTGGTCCCTTCTGGCCTCAGAATCTATAACACAGGCCATAACACAGGTTGAGCTGGAGAATATTGCCTAGAAAGACTTACAGTTTTGATTTAAATACCAAGGCTATGTTTATACCACAAGCACTACAGTGGCGGAGCTGTAGCGTAGATGCTTTCTACATCCACAGAAGGGGGTTTTCTGTAGATGCAGATTGGGGAGGGCAAACTATGGCCCGCAGGCCGGATCTGGCCTGTCAGGGCTTTGAATTGGGCCCATGGGATTGCCAGCCCCGTGGCGCAGCAGGGCTAAGGCAGGTTCCCCGCCTGCCCTGGCCCTGTGCCGCTCCCGGAAGCGGCTGGCACCACGTCCCTGCAGACCCAGGGCCGGCGGGGGGAGAGGGCTCCATGCACTGCCCTCATCTGCAGGCACCATCCCCTGCAGCTCCCATTGGCCAGTAACGGGGAACCGCGGACAATGGGAGCTTCGGGGGTGGTACTACAGGCAAGGGCAGCATGCAGCGGAGCTGCCTGTCCCACCCCATCCCCAGGAGCCACTGCCGGACATGTTGGCCACTTCCGGGAGTGGTGCGGGGCCAGGGCAGGCAGGGAGCCTGCCTTAGCCCCGCTGCATGCCACAGCCACCCCAGAGCCACTCGAGGTAAATGGTGCCAGGCCAGAGCCCACACCCTGAACTCCTCCTGCACCCCACACCCCAACCCCCTGCCCTGAGCCCCCAATCCCCTGCCTTGAGCCCCCTGACACACCCCTCCTGCACCCCAACCCCTTGCCAAGCCCCCCCACACTTAGCACCCCCTCTGCACCCCAACCCTCTGCCCTGAGCCCCCTGTCGCACCCCACATCCTTCCTGCACACCGCACCCCGTCCCACACCCCGCACTCCCTCCCGCACCCCAACCCTATATTCATGGCCCTGCATACAGTTCCCCACTCAGATGTGACCCTCGGGCCAAAAAGTTTGCCCACCCCAATGTAAATAGTCCATCTCTCCGAGAAGCAGGAGCTAGGTTAATGGAAGAAAGCGGCCTTCTACCCCAGGGATCGTTCAGCCTAACCATGGCACATTCTTCACAGTCCTGAGCAACATTGCTAATTAATCTAATTTTTAAATGTAGACAAGCCCTAAGTGATGGGAAAAAAGACCACTTTCCTTGGTAAATTGTTCCAGTAATTAGTTACCCTTACTATTAAAATGTGAGCCTTATTTCCAGTTTAAATTTGTCCAGTTTCAACTTACAGTCACTGGATCTTGTTCTGCATGTATCTGCTAAGGTAACAAGCTCTCTCGCATCAGATGCTTTCTCCCCACATAGGCATGTACAAGCCATGATCAAATCACCTGTTACCTCTTCTTTTGATAAACTAAACTGATTGAGCTTCTTAAGACTCTCATTGTAAAGCAAGTTTTCCTCACCTCAATTCATTCCTGTGACTCTATCCAATTTTTCAACAATCTTTTAAAAGCAGTGACACCAGAACTGGACACAGTATTCTCGTAATGCTCTCAGCAATACCAAGAACACCACTTCCCTACTCCTACTAAATATTCCCTGTTTAAACATCATTGAAGGATTATGTTAGACAACCCATGTGAACTCATATTCAGTTGCTTATCCACCATGATCCCTAAATCCATTTTAGATTCAGGAGTAAGGATTGTAGGATTTGCCTCAATGTGATTTTCTAACTGGATTGCTATGGTAGCAGAGATATTGGGCCAGATTCTGATTCCTGCTCCATCCTCTATTTGCCACCCTGGTTTTAAAATTAAGGCAGGGAAATATAACCCATGAAATTCCTTCCACTCTTTACTTCTATGAATATATTATCTTGATCTATTTATTTCAAGCTTTTACTTTTTGCTCCCCCCCGTTTTGTGACTGCTTCTTAGCAGACAGTGAGCAGGAGGAGAAGGTTTCCCAGAACTCAGGATAAAACTGACGAGAGATCAAAATTTCCCCATATATCTTCATGCAGCAATCTGGCTGTATAATGTATGCTTTATTCAGAAACACAACTTTTCAGGTGATATTTTCCTTCTTAACATGCTTTGACATAAAAATCAGAAGCAACACTCAAGAGTCAGTATAAGAGTTACAGAGCGTTTTAAAAATGGGTTATAAACATTCCAAAAAGTGTAAGAGGTTTTGAATAAAGAATGTTATCTTTAAATAATCCCCAGCTCATAACTTTATCATCTTGATGTTGCTGTTTGCAGTGTTAATACTAGTTCCATAAAAGGGATAATTCCAAACTGAGGGGCAGGAAGTAGGGAGGGAGAGGAAACTACTTTTCATGAGCCAAATGATCCTCTCCGATTTTGTGGGAAGAGCGAATGAAATCCCAGAGAGACCTGTGCTGGGGAACTGCAAAAGAACATTGTTCCACTAGTTTTGGAACAATGGAGTCAAACTCCCATCTTGTAATTCCTCTGCAAGGGACGAAATTGAAGTAATTATCAAGGGTATGTCTACACTATGAAATTAGGTTGATTTTATAGAAGCTGATTTTTAGAAATTGATTTCATACAGTCGATTGTGTATGTCCCCACTAAGCGCATTCAGTCAGCGGAGTGCGTCCTCACTACCGTGGCTAGCATCGACTCACAGATCGGTGCACTATGGGAAGCTATCCCACAGTTCCTGCAGTCTCCGCTGCACATTGGAATTCTGGGTTAAGCTCCCAATGCCTGATGGGGCAAAAACATTGTCGCAGGTGGTTTTGGGTACATATTGTCAGTCTCCCTTCCCTCCATGAAAGCAACTCCAGACAATCATTTTGCACCTTTTTTCCTAGGTTACCTGTGCAGATGCCATAGCAGGGCAAGCATGGAGCCCGCTCAGCTCTCCGCTGCTGTTGCGAGCATTGTAAACACCTCGCACATTATACTGCAGTATGTTCAGAACCTGACTAAGAGACGGCAGCATGAGGATGACTGTGAGGAGGACATGAACACAGACATTCCTGAAAGCACAGGATGTGGCAATTGGGACATCATGGTGGCAGTAGGGCTGGCTGATACAGTGGAATGCCGATTTTGGGACCGGCAAACAAGCACAGACTGGTGGGACTGCATAGTGTTGCGGGTATGGGATGATTCCCAATGGCTGCAAAACTTTTGCATGCGTAAGGCCGCTTTCCTGGAACTCTGTGAGTTGCTTTCTCCTGCCCTGAAGCGCAGGAATACCAAGATGAGAGCTGCCCTGACAGTTGAGAAGCAAGTGGCAATAGCCCTGTGGAAGCTTGCAACGCCTGACTGCTACCAGTCAGTCAGGAACCAATTTGGAGTGGGCAAATCTACTGTGGGGACTGCTGTGATTCAAGTAGCCAGTGCAATCACTGACCTTCTGCTATCAACGGTAGTGACTCTGGGAAATGTGCAGGTCATAGTGGATGGCTTTGCTGCAATGGGTTTCCCTAACTGTGGTGGGATGATAGAACCCATATCCTTATCTTGGCACCAGACCACCTTGCCAACCAGTACATAAACCGCAAGGGGTACTTCTCAATGGTGCTGGTGGATCACAAGGGACGTTTCACCGACATCAACGTGGGATGGCCAGGAAAGGTGCATGACACTTGCATCTTTAGCAACTCCAGGCTGTTTGAGCAGCTGCAAGAAGGGACTTACTTCCCAGACCAGAAAATTACTGTTGGGGATGTTGGAATGCCAATAGTTATCCTTGGAGACCCAGCCTAGCCCTTGCTCCCATGGCTCATGAATCCATACCCAGGCAGCCTGGACAGTAGTAAGGAGCAGCTCAATTATAGGCTGAGCAAGTGCAGAATGCTGGTAGAATGGGCCTTTGGACGTTGAAAAGCTTGCTGGCGCTGTTTGCAGACTAGATTAGACATCAGCGCGAACAATACTCCCATTGTTATTACTGCTTGCTGTGTGCTCCGTAATATCTGTGAGAGGAAGGGGGAGACGTTTATGGCAGGGTGGAAGGTTGAGGCAAATTGCCTGGCTGCCAATTTTGAACAGCCAGACACCAGGGCGATTAGAAGAGCACAGGTAGCGCACTATGCATCAGAGAGGCTTTGAAAACCAGTTTCATGACTGGCCAGGCTACGGTGTGACAGTTGTGTGTGTTTCTCCTTGATCCAAACCCGGATCCTTTGTTGATTTTAATTCCCTGTAAGCCAACCACATTCCCCCCTTCAATCACAGCTGGCAAAGGAAATAAAGTCACTGTTTTGAAACCATGCATTCTTTCTTTATTAATTAAAAAAAAAGGGAGATAACTGATGAGGTAGCCTGGGTGGGGTAGGGGAGGAGGGAAGGACAAGGGCACATTGCTTATTGTAGCCACACTACAAATGAGAACGGTTTGAATGCCAGCCTTCTGTTGCTTGGGCCATCCTCTGGGTGGAGTGGCTGGGTGCCCGGAGCCTCCCCACCACGTTTTTGGACATCTGGGTGAGGAGGCTATGGAGCCTGGGGAGGAGGGCAGGTGGTTGTACAGTGGCTGCAGAGGCGGTCTGTGCTCTTGTTGGCTTTCCTGCAGCTCCACCAGATGCCTGAGCATGCCCGTTTGCTCCCCCATTTGCCTCAGCATTGCATCCTACCTCTTCTCATCGCACTCACTTAATGCT
The DNA here is from genome assembly GCF_965152275.1 of Natator depressus. Lineage (NCBI taxonomy): Eukaryota > Metazoa > Chordata > Testudines > Cheloniidae > Natator > Natator depressus. The sequence goes on along the minus strand of NC_134235.1, from coordinate 192,336,400 downwards.
TTCCTGGACTCTGCCACTGAATGCCTCCATGAATTCAGCTGTGCCCTATCAGTGCAGAAGGACTGCATGAGCTCGGAAAACATATCATCGCGAGTGCATTTTTTTGCCTTCTAATCTGCAATAACCTCAGGGACAGAGATGATAGGGGGAGCATAGAAGCATTTGCACCTGCAGGGGGATAAAAAAAGGGAGAGTAAAATTTAAGATGATACATTTCTGAGAACAAAGGGAGACTCTTTCATAGTGAATCAAGCAATTCACAGCAGACAGCACATGTGCTTTAGGTACAAGGTTGCATTTTGCTTTTTTTATTGAGTGCCTGCTGGTATGGTGACACATCACACACGGCTGGGCAACAGAATTCGGTTTCCATGCAGCCATGGTAAGCCAAAGGTTACGCGGGTTTGGCTTCTAACGCCTTCATAACATGTGGGAATGTTTTCAAACTGCAGCGTCCTCCTTTGCCATAGCAAGCAATACTGGTTGGGTTTGCCATTTAAAAGGAGGGGCTGTGGTTTTCAGGTGGATGTGCAGCACACACCTCCCCCCACCGCTCTGCGTGGCTATTTGGGATGATCCCTTCACCCCTCCCCCTGCCACATGGCTATGGGATGATCCCTTTTAGCCAAGAGCAAACAGCCCAGCATGAACGGGGTCCTTTTACTGCTCCCTTACAAAAATTCCCTTATTTCAACCAGGTGACCATGAATGATACCACTCTCCTGAGGCTAACACAGAAAGATAAAGACCAAATGTTGCTTGAATGCGATCAAAACCCAGGACCATTCGCTGCCATGCTTTGTGCTGCAATGGATTCCAGACTATTTGCTACTGGCTTAGTGTGGTAAAGTGTCCTACCGTGGAGGACGAAATAAGGCAGCCCTCCCGAGAAACCTTCTGCAAAGGCTTTCAGAGTACCTCCAGGAGAGCTTCATGGAGATGTCCCTGGAGGATTCCCGCTCCATCCCCAGACACATTAACAGACTTTTCCAGTAGCTGTACTGGCCGTGAATCCATCCCAAGTCTTCGGGGCAAATCAAACATTGAACACTATTGCTTACAGTACAGGGTTTAAAGTTACACATGTATACTCACCAGAGGTGCCTTCTCCCCCTTCAGGGTCAGGGGTCCCACCTTGGGAGGGTATTGGCTCCAGGGTGATGGAGCTGCCGGGGAGAACGGATTCACTGCTTGCCTGCTGTGCATTCTCCTCCTCATCCAAAAAATCCTCCTCCGTGTTGCATGAGACTCCCCCCTTGCAGGTTTCCATGGACAGTGGTGGGGTAGTGGTAGAGTCCCCCCCAAGAATGCCATGAAGCTGATCATAGACGAAGCATGTATGGGGCTCTGAGCCAGAGCGACCATTTGCCTCCTTTGTCTTTTGGTAGGCTTGCCTGAGCTCCTTGACTTTCACGCGGCACTGCTGTGTCCCCTTGTTGTAGCCTCTGTCCATCATGCCCTGTTTGATTTTGGCATATATATTAGCATTTCTTCTTTGATCGGAGTTCTGTCTGCACAGATTCTTCTCCCCGTACAGCAATCAGATCCGGTGTCTCCTGTTCGCTCCATGCTGGAGCTTGTTTGCGATTTTGGGGGGACTGCCTGGTCACCTGTGCTGCTGAGTTCGCCACGCTGACCAAACAGGAAATGAAATTCAAAAGTTCCTGGGGCTTTTCCTGTGTACCTGGCTAGTGCATCGGAGTTGAAAGAGCTGTACAGAGCAGTCACATTGGAGCACTCCAGGATAGCTCCCGGAGGCCAATAACATCAATTTGTGTTCGCAGTACCCCAAATTCGACCCAGCAAGGTCAATTTTAGCGCTACTCCCCTCACCGGGGAGGAGTACAGAAGTCAATTTTAAGAGCCCTTTAGGTCGACGGAACGGGGTTGCTTGTGTAGACGCATTCATTACAAAAGCGACCTAACGCGGCTAAATTTGACCTAACCCTGTAGTGTAGACCAGGGCTCAGTCATCATCAGGTCTAAGTCTATGAGCCTGATTCTGAGCTCACTTACACCAGCGTAACTCCAATGACTTCAGTGGAATAACTCCTGGTTCACACTTGTGAGAGAGAAGAATCAGGCCAAAAGTGATTAAATGTTAGCATATGCACACTCACCCATGCACATTTTATAAATCTGGAATTCCTCCTAGAGTACTTTATGAGTAAAAGTTAGTGTTTTTGGGGTTATTCCCATGCAAGGGAGAGCTGAGACCCGAGAAAAGACCTCAAGATTTAGAACCAATTCAAGAGAGTACTTATGCCTGTGCTTGATTTGGACAAGGCTGCTGAGACCGCTGCCTGTCACGCTAACCAATACTGTCTCATTTTGTTGCACACTCTCCCATCTGTCTGACTCTATCCATTTCTTGTGTCCTGTCTTATACTTAGAGGGTAAGCTCTTTAGGGAAGGGACTATCTTTTTGTTCTGTGATTGTAGAGCACCTAGGACAACGGGGTCCTAGGCACTATGGTAACACAAATAGTAAATGATAATAAATAAATAATAATAATAGTAGTACTTAAGTACATGCTTAAGCAGTGTCCTGAACAGGGATTCTTTCTTGAATCAGGGCATCTGTTCCCAGACAGTAAAGCCAGCAGTTGAAAAAGTTGATAGACTTAAGAGCAGATTTAAACAAAATTTCAGAATGTTTTTTTAAAAAACAACAAAATTCAAGTTTAATTATCCACTTTGGGGGGGAGAATAGTCTGAAAAACCAGTGTAGCTCAATATATTTGGAACTTCATGCAGCCAGAAGAAAACTTGAGACAATACCTCTTCCTGAGCTTATAAAAAGTGAAGGGTTAACGTCTGATTTTGAACTATAGCTATATACTTTAGCAGATCTGAGGACATGGCTTGATAAACTGGAATATTTATCCAGACTAAAATAGTCACTCATCTGTGCTTTAGTGCCATTTTCTGTCGCACCAGCATGACAGCACTAAGTGTTTAGTTCAAATAAGTGGTTCCATGTCCTCTGATAATACAACATAGTTCCAGCATTCTGTTCACTACAATTTCAGCTCCATTGGGGTGGCATAAGGCAGCTCAGTATTCCCAGAGATTTTCAAACCATAGTGCATGTGTTCTATTATGCACTCAACCCATTTGGACTGGATTCACCAGGGAATACAATTTGCTGGTCATTTTATTTACACACTGTAGCCTGCCAATTGGTTTTGAGTCTCAATTATTTTGATTCCCCCCCACCCTTCCTGTGATTTAAAATTATTTCTAATTTGGTATTTAGCTACAGTCTGGATTTTTTGCACTTCACACTCGTGTATAATATAGCCGACAGTCTCAATATGAGTCTTCAACAATTAGATTCTTAAAATAATTGCAAGTTATTTACTGAACAAGAAAAAGCCCATTTTCATTACAAACGAGCCGTGAATCATGGCCTTCATATTATCCTCTGAAAATACAAATAAAGAATGTGGAATGAAATAATAGTGGGGTTCTGCTGCTGTAACAGAGAGCAGCATGTGACCCAGTGTGTTTGTCATTTTGGGACATAAGGCTAATGATTCAAAGAACAGTTTAGAAAGCAACTTGTCCCAGAACGGTTCAACATTTATAATAAGGCTCAGCATGCATCATAGAACCTCTTTTGATCTTGACCACACTTAAAGTATGTGGGCACAGTAATATTTCACATCAAGAACTGTGGATGAATACAGCCACGTGACATACACAAAGGTCATCCTTGTTAAATGCCATATATTTTAAACAATTGTAAACCTAAAACAACATTTTGTGCCTATCAAGATTGAGACACAAATATTATCAGTCTTAGCATGCTGGATGTCATCTGTTTCCAGTGCCTTCATTATTTGTGGTATACTCTCACAAGCTTTTTGTCCTTCCTCATTTATTTTTCCTTGAGAAAAGTTTACTGGTTGAGAGTCTATGAAAAGATGTTTTCTGTCTGAATTTCACCCTTAGTTGGTTGGTACAATAAGGTACTGTAAACAAATTCACTCACCCCTATGCAGCACCCTCCTCACACACGCACCTCTTGGTGGCCAGGTATGGTATAGCCCAGGAGTGGGCAAACAACAGCCCGTGGGCCAAATCTGGCCCACCAGATCTTTTAAGCTGGCCCTCAAGCTCCCAGTGGGAAGCAGGATCTGGGGCTTGCCCCGCTCCAACACTCCAGCTGGGGCTCAAGGGCCACTCCATGCAGCTCCCAGAAGCTGCGGGCATGGCCCCCTGCCAGTGCTCCAGCCAGGGAGCAGGGTTGGGGGCTGCTCCACGCAGCTCCTGGAAGCAGCAGCATGGCCCCCCTCCAATGGCCCCCTCTGGTGCTTCCATGGGAAATGTAGGGGCGATGCCTGCGGATGGAGCAGTGTGCAGCGCCATCTGGCCACACCTCCGCATGGGAGCCAGAGAAGGGACACTTCTGGGAGCTGCTAGAGGTAAGCTCTGCCTAGAGCCTGCACCCCTGAGCCTCTCCACACGCCTCAACCCCCTGCCCCAGCCCTGATCCCCCTCCTGCCCTCCAAACCCCTCAATACCAGCCTGGAGCATCCTCCTGCATCCCAAACCCCTTATCTCCAGCCCCACCCCGGAGCCTGCACCCCAACGCGCTGCCTCAGCCCTGATCCCCCTCCCGCCTTTTGAACCCCTCAGTCCCAGTCCAGAGCACCCTCCTACACCCCTAACTCCTCATCCCCAGCCCCACCCCAGAGCCCGCACCCCCAGCCAGAGCCCTCACCCCCACACACACCTCTGCCCCAGCCCAGAGCCCCCTCCCACACCCTGAACTCCTCATTCCTGTCCCCACCCCAGAGCTCGCATCTGCAGCCAGAGCCCTCACCCCCTCCCCCAACCTCAATTCTGTGAGCATTCAGGGCCCGCCATACAATTTCTATTCCCAGATGTGGCCCTTGGGCCACAAAGTCTTCCCATGCCTTGTGTAGCAGTTTTTGGTGGCTAGTGCCCCCTGTTGACAGTCACTCCGGAGGTTCCTCTTCCAGTGACTCAGCCCTCCAGCTGAGTCACCATCTTAAATCCACCACTTCCAGGGTCACCATTATCTAAACTCAAAATCCCCAAAATATCTTTAACACAAATAAAAATCTTCCCCCTGTTCTGGGGCTCTTCCTCAACCTGTCTTAGGTTCAGCCTCTACCTCCCTTACTGGGCTTGATAACCCTTGTGGTGGGTTTGTATGCCCCCTTCCTTGGGGTTGGAAAGGAAACCCAGTCCCACCCACTCCTACTCTGGGTGCTGGCCCAGGGCCCATACTGAACAGCTATGCTGCAGTTTTCCCTGGGCAGCCCTATCCAGCCTCATAAGTTCCCCTCTGGGTCTCTCCATCTCTTCCCAGTATTAGACAGGGTCTCTCCCAGGCCTCTCTGCCTGCAGAGGTTTTCAATCTCCTCTCCACTTAGACAGGGACTCTCTCTCAGGCCCCACTGCCTGGAGATCTTTCCTTCCAGGTTCTCTCTCCAGCTCTTTCCCCAGCTGGGTTTTCTCACCACTTAAACCAGGCTCTCCCTCTTCACTGCGGCCACCTTCTGCTCTTTATGGGAAATTACCTGATGCCTCTCAACTGGGATTTATTCTGTAATCAGGTTGGCTTAGCATCAGGCTCTTCAGCTGTCAGGGCAACCTGCCCTGTTACAGGTATCGTCAATGTTCCCCACTTGGAAGGTATATTTCACAAGGATAAAGGCCCAGAGGCAATGGGTGAGGGAGTATGCGGGGTTATGTCATTCCCTCCCGATCTGCTTCTTGGCTTGTACTGAGCATGCTCACAAGGACTGAGCATGGTCAGTAACATCTGCTGAGTTTGCTGTTCTCACTCTGCCTGCTCCCACCCCAAGCTATCTGCAGGCACAGGTCATCTCTGGCCCATCTCTTCATAAGAGTAATGAGACACACATCAGGAAAAACTGTGTGTGTTCCCATAAGAGAGGTTTTTTTCTCCTGTGTTGTTTTCAGCATAAGGAGTCTGGTTTACTAATAATCTTCCTAATTAACCTGATTGTATTTATCCAAAATAGCCTACCTCTGCGCAAGTCCATAAAATACATTTTAAACAACCCTCCTGCCAAAAGTCCCTCCAAGCAGCTTTGCTAGTTAATTAATTCTGTGCTATTTAATTAGATTTTGATAAGGTGGTCGGATGCCTTTGGCCATATGAGACTGAGCAATACAACTTATTAAAATTATATTATTAATTACTATGTAGTACATTGCAAAAAAGAGGGACTGATCACATGCACTACGTCCTTCATAACTCTGAATACCTCAGGGAAGAGCCGTCTTACTCTCTTCTTTTGCAGGTTAAATCATCCAAATTTCTGAATCTTTCATAATAGCTAAACCCAGCCATATCTCTGACAAATTTTATTGCCTTTTTCTGGACCTTTTTATTCTCAGATACAGGCCCAGCTTAAAGAATTTTGGGGCCCAGTGCACTATGGAAATTACAGCCTCTCCTCACTGTCCTTAAATCACCCCCTCTGCACAGAGACCCCCAAATGCCCTTTCCATCCTGCATATATCCCAACAACCCTCCACCAGCCCCACCACTCACCCTGACAGCCTCCACACACATCCCAGCAGCCCTGACATATATCCCACTCACTGCAGCCCCCAACATCCCCATTCCCCCTCAGCCCCTCCAACTCACTCCACCCCATCTCCCACTTACCCCCATATCCTCCCCTTGTAGCCCAATGTTCCCCGCTCACCCCATAGTCCACCAACAATGCACCCTCAGGCCCTCATCCATTACTCCCAGGATCTTCCTGGCTACTCACTGATGCCCAATGCTCCACTCCCATCCTGAGCTAGGTCAGTTCCTCCCTATCCCAGCCACCCATCTCCAATCTCTCCCAGTACCCACCCTGTACGTATACAGCCCCACATCACTCAGGTTTGGTTCAGCCACCCTGCTATCATGACAGAGGGGCAGGCACACCGAAGTTTAGTGACATTGTGACCTGCTGCACAGGGTTACAGCACCACCACCCAGTTTTGTTTTGTTTTTTTTCTGGTGGTTGGGGGCCTCCCTTGAGATCGGGGCCCCTCTGTACATGCACAGAGTGCTCAGATATTTTTTGTTAAGGCAAGAAAATCAATTTTACATGATACTCTAAACTAAGGTATACCTTCACTCCATATAGGATCCTAGGAATTGCCATACTGGATCAGAGCAGTGGACCATCTAGCCCAGTATCCTGATGCAGCAATACCAGTTGCTTCAAAGGAGCATGCAACAAACCCTGCAGCAGGCAGTTATGTTATAACCTGCCCACAGAAAATGTTTCTTCCTAACCCCCATTAGTGAGAGAGTCTCCTGTTTTTTGCCCTGAATCATGGGGGTTTATAGAACTTCCAAATCTCTAGTTTTAATATCTTTACTATAACTCTGGATACTCATTAGCCATAGAAGTGTCCAATCCTTTAAATCTTCTAAACTCATGGACCCAGCCCCCTCCCTCTCTGCACGTATATGGCCCCCAACCCCCTCCTCCTGTGCTGCCTACCTCTGGTCCTTGTAGGCCCCTCTCCCCCTGCTACTATTCTCCCCATGTCCTGCAAATGTTATTCCTCACCTGTGCATATTCAAATCACGCTGCTTCGCCACCTCCTCCTACTCACCCATGAGGCCTGGGAGACCCATGTGGGGTCACTGAAACAGCAGGGGAAAAAGTCAACCTGCTCTCAGTTCGTATGCCTGTCAGCACAGCAGCCATTGGCAACTTGGAAGAGCAATTACTGGGAAACATCTATTCAGTCCCTGCAGCTCCAGGAAGGAGTATGCATGCTCATTGCAGATGGACTCTGGAGAATTTAGCTGCCAAATTCTAACAAGTCTCTATTAAGCATGTGCGAACTGAGATTTTTCAGCTGCTCAAAACTTGGCCAAGTTTGAGAAAATTTTCACAGGGATGGTAAACCACAGTTGCCTTACACGTAGGTGAACTTCTGTTATTGGTAAAGTCTCTGTTCCAGAGAATGGAGGTGCTAGAGCCTCATTTTCTTAAGAAAATAGTTTTAATATTTGTTTTACATGGGCAAAAATGTATTTCCCCCTAATCTTATTCTCAGAAGCGGCTAAACCACTTCCACTGGAACTTTCCCAAAACAATTCAGCCTGAGGTAGACAACTGGCATGGAAAATTTTTGCAAATTTAAAGATTTTAAAATTTTAAAAATTTAAAGTTTTGCAAAGATACTCAGATCAGGGTTTTATAATGGAAAGTGTTGAGCAACCTTAACATAGCAACACTACCATCTCCGCCTATGACACAGGCTAGGATTTTTAAAACAGGCTGAAGCAGTCAGTCAAAGCCCATTACAAGTTCCTTGAAAATTCTAGCTATATACAATAATGTCATCCCAGTACTTTTTGTATAATTCTTTCCATTTTTAAATGCATCCAGTCTTTAGCTGCTGCTGTACACTGATAAATCTCTCCAGTGAGCTAACCACTATAGGTATGTCTACATTGCAATTGGAGGTGTGATTGCAGCATGTGTAGACATACCTAAGCACTTTAATCTAGCTAGCACAAGCAGCAACAGCAGCAAAGCTGCAACAGGTTTCAGTGCAGGCTCTAAGCCCACCAGCATTCTGGGTACTTACTCAAGCAGCTAGCCTGCTCTAAAGTCAGCGCTGCTGCAGCTTCACTGCTATTGGTACTAACACTAGCTGAGGTATGTCTATGCATGCTGCAAGAGCACCTCAGATTGCACTCTAGATATAGCCTGTAACTCTTAAGGATGAAATCCTGGCTTCATTGAAGTCAGTGGCAAAACTTCCAGTGACTTCAATGAGGCGAGGAGATTTCATCCTTAGTCTTTTTTTTTTCTCTTTTTTTTTTTAAAAAACAAAAACAAAAACAAGAATCCTGCAGATTCAGAGCCCACCAATGTATAGGAGATAATTAACCTATTTTTACAATGTGAAGTAATTACTTGCAACTTAGTCAAGTTGAACTGCCACCAAGTTGTCTTAACGCAATTTTAAATCCATCTGGAGAGTCTTACAAGTTTCCATAAAATTTTTTTTAACCAAAATATTGTATAAGATTTACAATTCAATAAGAGACAGTACCATTTTCTAGTAATATTAAGATATCAAAAATTTTAGTATGTAAAAATCAAGATCCTTCTTTGAAAATACATGTTTTCCAAAATTGGGCTCATCCTGTGAAATCAAGGCTGGGCAGGAATAAGAGGCAGTTCTTTGAATATTTTTATATTACTGGATGATTACTCAAAAATGTCTTATTACTGAGTATTCTTGTTTCAGATTTATACAGTTTTGTGCATATCCAAAGGACACTTGTTATCTTTTCTGTGTGATTGGGTTTCCTACAAGAATATTTTGCTGCCTCTCTTTACTTCTATTTTTATGTCTGACATTGGTGACCTCAATTTTAAAATTCCAGGAGTCCAACTGATCAGTTTCTTACTGAAATAGTACAGGAAATACCTTCTTTATAGGGCTTCTCTTAGAAATACTAAGCAAAACAAAAAACAAAACAAAAAAAACAAAACCAAAAAGCCTCCAAACCCTTGAATTAACTTTAAAATATTCTTCTATCACCTATTGGAAAATTAAAGCAATAGGGCATTTCTGATACTTGATACTTAGGGTGACCAGATGTCCCAATTTTATAGGGACAGTCCCTATTTTGGGGTCTTTCTTATATAGGCTCCTATTACCCCCCACCCCCAGTCCCGATTTTTCACACTAGATGTCTAGTCACCCTTTTGATACTCAAACAAGCATAGGTAAAATTACCTAAGTTTGTCCCTACATAACAAGAGTACTCTTTAACCTCAATTCATTATCAATACCAACATAAGAAAAGACCAAAAACTGGGCAGTCAAACAGAGAATCTGTGATAGGCCCACAGAAATTGGAGTAGTGACCTGTGTTAGAGGGGGAAAAAGGACTGAAAGACAAAGGAGGAGTAAGTGTGTTAAGATAAGAGACCCCTGTGCTTTCTGTCTCCCTAGGTTCGACCTCCCTATCCAGCGTCTGTCATCTGGTAGGATCCCTTCCCTTGCAAAGAAGACCCCTCCCACCCTGAATAAAGGTAAAATCAAATAAAGTGTATTGAAGGGTTTATAACAAAGAGTGGAGCAAATAAGAAGGGGAATAAACAACAAATGATGCAATAGAGTGATTACCCCCAAACTCAACCCTATAAAACATTATATATATTATATATAAAAACCTTCTTCCCAGATCAAAACTACGGCAGATGCTTGGGACCTCAATCCTCTGGCTAATGGTAAGCCTTTGGAGAGGATCTCCAAGGAATCCCTTGACGTTTCCTCGAGACCATGGGCGAAGCAGATGTTGCGTCCAGGAGAACGGCGGCGGATGGTACTTCTCCTTCTCTCCTTCTTGCAGGTGAGGAAGCTGTTGGAGGAAAATCCCTATCCCTTCTCTCACTAAAATGGATAGATGCCTGCAGGTCAGACCCATGGCCCGTGACCGTCCCTAGCTGCCACTCAGATGGACAGCAGCTGAGCCATACTCAGGGCAGACTTATATAATCTGGCCCGAGAAACCCCATAGAAGGAGCAGAAAACCCCTTCTGGGAAAACCTGTGGAAAAGGCGGTAAAAACCAGTTCTATCCAGAAGTTGTTTACCACTTCTGAGGAGAAATAAAAGAGCGGGAAAATAAATCTATAGCTCACATGGGCATAAAACTCCATTTTGGAACCAACATGGCTTCCTGTGATTACAGAACATATGAAAGCAAATCCAACCTAACACCTGCTTTCACATGAAATGCATGAAGAATCTCTCCCAGAGGCCCAAAAGTCTTATGTGGCCTCTTGACTAATCACCACAACACCAGAAGAATGCTACAGAATGGAAAGAACTAAAGAAACTTATTTTAAAGAAGTACTGTGCATGTTTACATATAGCACAAGACTATCACATGATCAGATATCAAATCAAATTTGTTGAAATCGTTGATGGAAAAGCTGAGAACAGTAAGAAAAGCTAGGTGGGAGGAGAGCTCATGCCAAGGCAACATTGGCAGAGCACTGCAGTACTCTAGTTACAATAATTCTGGAGTTCTAATCAGAAGAGACTACAGTTTGGAGGGGAGAGGGAGGGTTTCTCATGCAGATAAAAGCCGGTCAGAACTAGAGACCACCAATTTCATTTTCTCTTGTCACCCTGTTGGGGACACTGGGCATGGCCACTAGGTAACTCAAGGGGATGGAAGACCACGAGTGTCGATAAAGCCCCCCTCGCACTAGGCCCAAGTGACCTTGGGCCCCCCCCCCCCACCTGGAGGCACTCGCAGCAGTTATGCTGAGGTTCTGCAACAATATGTTGTGAAGTCAGGCTGCCTGAAACTAAACAAGGCCAAACAGGGCAGATATGGCAGAACAATGCTGAACAAAGCAGCTTTATATCTATAGTTTAATGGATAGTACAGAGAACAAGGGAACTAGCTGGTATCTGGATTAGCTGGCTATATGGATACTTAGGGCAGCTTGCTATTGGATAAGTATGCTGAAGAAAGGATGTATAAAAGCCTGTGTAACTTCCTGCTCTGTGTGCAGGATTTGAGATTCTATTCTCCCTGTACCTTCTTTGAAGCTTCAAATAAACTTTTCCGCTTCTCCACCCCGTTGTGTTTATTGGGTGACGCACACCAGGCAACGAACCCCTGCTGTTGCTTGCCTCTGGCACTGGGTGCCGGCAACAACCCTAATGAGGGCAGAAATTCAGGTCTGCAGAAATAAAACTAAACTAGTGTACCATCTCGCTCTTCCCCTGATGAGGGTCTTACAGACACATTTCCTAGTTCAAGTTATTTTACCACAGCATAACCTTTACCCCGTTATGAGCTGTGACAAACATGTAGTTGTAAAATAAAATAACTTTCTTATTTTTTCCCCCATTAGCAGACTAACTCCTGCCCAGAATCAGAAGGAACGTGTGACAGGTTGGACCCCCCTTCCAGAGTGCTATCTGATGTGCTGGGGTCCCACTGAGCCCGCCTGTGTCCACCAGCCTGGGTTCCCCTTACTCTGTGCTGCTGTGACAGGCTCTCAAGCCCCCTTCCAGCACACACACACAACTAGGGACACACAGAGCTGTAGAATCCCACAGAGTCTGCAATCAGCTCTGTGTGAGAGGACTCAGCTCAGTGATTGCCCAGCACTCTGATGCACACACCCTCTGGAGGGTAAACCCAAAATTATATTGTCTTGTGTTGTATAGAAATCTATACAGTGCAAGCTCATGAAATTCACCCCCTCCCTCAATGTGGAGGGAGATATGCACAGCTTTTTGCCAGCCCCAGTATGAAACAAAAAACAAGTTTATTAACTACAAAAGGTAAATTTTAAGTGATTATACGCGATAGCAAACAGAACACAGCAGATTACTATTTGTAGCCAATTTCTTTAAGGTATTCAGCCTAGTTTGCATGTTTGCTCAGTAATTTCTCACCCTAAATGTTGTTTTATTTTGGTTGCAGAGTTTTTTGAAGGTAAACTGCACTGCTTGCAGCATAAATCTCCAGGTATACCCTTCATAGGCTGACCTTTCTTGCCTGGGCTCAGCCCCTGCCTCCCTCAGCTTAGTTCCTTTTTTCTTCAGGTGTTTTCAGCAGTCTTCCTTCTTGGGTGGAGAGGCAGTGGAGAAGAGCCTGTGTTAACTCACTCCCTAGGGCCTTAAATAGGATTTGCATATGGCGGGAATCCTTTGTTTCCCAGTTTGACCCCCACCCTCTTCCCATGGAAAAGTACCAGAATTTCAAGATAGTATCCTGTACCAGGTGACACGATCACATAACCCTACTGTGTCAAAGCAGCATCCCAGGAAACTTCTCAGGAAGGAGGGAGATTAGTATCTTCAAAGTCCTATTGTCCTTCCTAATGGCCCATCCAGGAAGATTGCATATTGTCTGGTAGTGTGACAAAGTTCCTGCTCTACCTTGGTGGGTCTTGTGCTTATTCGTGCATTTGCTTGTCTTGGAGTTTCACAGCAGCCCTCAGGGTGGCCATTTTTCTGAATTCACAGTCCAGGTCGACTCCTCCTGTGTCTGACCAGGAGTTGGGAGGATTTGGGGGGAACCCGGGCCCGCCCTCTACTCTGGGTTCCAGCCCACGGCCCTGTGGAATTCAGCTGTCTAGAGTGCCTCCTGGAACAGCTGTGCGACAGCTACAACTCCCTGGGCTACTTCCCCACGGCCTCCTCCCAACACCTTCTTTATCCTCACCATAGGATCTTCCTCCTGGTACCTGATAATGCTTGTACACCTCAGTCCTCCAACAGTCCACATTCTCATTCTCACTCTCAGCTCCTCACTCACTCACTCACTCACTCACTCACACTCACACACACACACACACACACCACAAACTGAAGTGAGTTCCTTTCTAAAACCCAGGTGCCCTGATTAGCCTGCCTTAATTGATTCTAGCAGCTTCTTGATTGGCTGCAGGTGTTCTAATCAGCCTGTCTTAATTGTCTCCAGAAGGTTCCTGATTGTTCTCGAACCTTCCCTGTTAGGAGACGGAATCGTTTCTTCGCTCGCTCCTGAGCTATCTGCTTTCCTTTCTTTCCTGAAGCCCCCTGGCCCAGATTTTTCACACTTTTCCTTTCGCTTAGTTTCCCCCCCCGCGTTTGGGCCGGACGCTTTGTTTTTTTGGTTTCGTTTTCTCCCGTTTTCTGAGTTGCGTCAGTGTGCTGGCCGGTCGCCAGCACCCCCCCCCAGACGCCTGCTTTTGGACTTTGCTCTTTGCTTAATTGAAATCCCCAGAGGAGGGGGGGAGGACTGCCGACCCGCTGTCCAGAGAGGGGAGTGGACGCCCCCAGACCCAGCCGTCTTGTTTTTTGCCTGGACTTTTTTCTTATCATTACAACATTCCTAGCTGCCGAGAGCCTTGGGACAGAGCCAACAGCTGCAACAGATGCCAGAGGCCGGAGAACTCGCCCGAACAGCTATGAATCATCGTGGAGAGAGGCCGTAAGACTGAGGGATTTTCTTTGAATTATACCCTCGGGGGGGGGAGTTGACTGCGTCCCAGCTGCGTCTGTAGCGGCACAGGGGTGTAGCAGGGAGCTACCCCCAGATCCACCGGTGCCCCCAACCCCCCCCCCACTACTACGACTATCACGGCCCCCGCTGCCTCGTCCCTGCTGGCAATCTGCCATCTGCCTTCGGATCCAGCTGTTTGCTTTGGACTTTGCCTTTCGGACCGGACATAACAACCAACCAAACGAGACTCTTTGGACAATTGTGGTGGGTCGTCCTCCCTCCACCCCCACCCCCCGGATTGTTTATCCCATAGTTTACCCCTACTACCGGACCCCGATTTTCCCCCCCCCCCTTCTTCCGGTGTCTCCCTGTCTCTCCCTGCTTACAATGGCAGAGATGGAGAGACGCAAGGCCCCTCCAACGAAATTGGTTGTCCCTTCCCCATCTACCCCCCTGCCCACCCCTCAAGATCTCCCCACCGCCTCCATTGTTAGAACCCCTGCCCCCGCCCCCGCCCCCGCTGGGGCCTCGGCAGTGGGAGGCACTGGGGCAATTACTACTGCTGCTTTGGTTCTTGCCCCATTAGATTCTAGGAACCCCCCCCCAGTTAGACGGAAAGGTCGGGGCGGGCCGAAAGGAAAGGGCCCCACTCATGCCGCTGGGCCCTCCATGGCAGAGGCCGCCCCCACCACTATGGCCTCATCATCGATCGTGGCACCCCTCCCAGCTGTTCCCTCCACCAGCTCTGCGACCGTCCCTCCCCCGGCCCCCAGGACGTATGCCCGGGCGGCGGCAGGCTCCCCCTTGCCTGCCGCCTCCTCATCTCGCCCACCCACTACCTCCGCTACCATCACTAGCGCCCGGGGCCCTCTCCCCGCCCTGACCAGGAAGCACGGTGTCCGTTGCCTCCTGGTGCCCGCCTCGCCCCACGTGGAGGCATACGTGCAGGCGTTGGCGAAGGTGGTAGGACCCATGGCCATTGTGGCGGCCTCCAAGATGTATGGGAAGGTCGTTTTCTTTTTGGCTTCGGAGACTGCCGCCCAGGAGGCGGTGGAGAAGGGCCTAGTGGTAGGAGGGGTGTTTATCCCCCTAGAACCGCTAGAAGATCTGGGCGTTCGCCTCGTCCTCACCTCCGTTCCTCCCTTTTTACCTAACGTTGCCCTGTTACCCGCTCTTTCTGCCCTGGGAAAACTTGTCTCTGCTATCAGCCCTCTCCCGTTAGGCTGCAAGGACCCCGCCCTCCGTCACGTCCTTTCGTTCCGCCGGCAAGTGCAGATTTCACTGCCGGCGGGGGTGCGTGACGGAGAGGCGCTCGAGGGGTCCTTCCTAGTCCCCTACCAGGGAGCCCGCTATAGGGTCTTTTATTCCACCGGAGAGGCCCGGTGCTACCTCTGCCGCTCGGCGGGGCATGTCCGTAGGGACTGCCCTTTGGCCCGGGGGAGAGGGGCACCTGAGACCCCCGAGACCCGGCAGGATATCGGCCCTGTTGTTGCCGACACCCCTGGCCACCCGGCACCTGAAACCACCCCTCCTCCCACCCGATCCAACGCTGCCCCCGTCCGGGCCCAAGAGGTACCTTTCCAACAACGCCCGGGCGACCACGGGAGTCCCACTCTTGCTGTAACCACCTCGGCAGAGCCTCTGGAGGAGAGTGTGGCACAGCTATTACCAGGTGCAGGAGAGGGCTCGCCCCAAGGAGAACCCCCCGCCCCTCCTGCTGCCTCACCGCTATCCCCCCGAACCCCTGAACCTTTGCCTCCGCGCCCCGCTCCGCCCCCTGCTATTCAACCCCCAGATGACGCTATGGAGGGCTGGACTGTAGTCCAGGGGAAGCGAGGCAAGCGGAGGGCTCGAGCCCCGCTGCATCCATCTGACGCGGAAGCCCCCCGGAAGACCAGGAAGGGAGGTACTGACCTTGAGCCTCCCGCTTCGGCCACGAGTGAGATCCATTCGCTGGTGTCGGGAGGTGAAGATAGACTGGCATTGGAGGGAGGAATCCCCCCTCCGCGGGGGACCCTCCCCTCCGAAGCCCCAGAGGAAGCCCCTTCTAACCGGATACCACCTAAACTCCCTACGAACCCCGACGTGACCGTTGAGGCGGGCCCTAGCGGAGAGGCCCCCAGGGTAGTAGGAGTCGGCCTCTCCTCTGTGTATGCAGAGATTGAGGCCCTAGATTTGACCCCGGTCACCCAGGGAGGGGATGATTTACTGCCGGCCAGCCTCGTTTTAGGCAATCTCACCCCAGGCCCCCTTTCCCCATGTTCTCTCCCCCTGACTGCCTTTCCGGGTGAGCACCCCACGGAAAGTGGTTTACCACCTGATGCCATGGCTGCCACGACCACCCCGGAGCCAGCATCTAGCATTACTCGGAGCCCCCTCCCTTGCCCCTTAACCCCCGACCCTGCTCAGGAGGCACCTTCTTTTTGCTGCTCGCCTCCTGAAGCCCAGGGCCTTACCTCTGCCCCTGCCCCCACCCCTGTCCCGGTTCAATTTCCCTCCTCCTGCAAGGCTACTGCCGCCCCTGGGGTTATTTCTTTTCCGCCTTTTGCAGATTCCCCCCAGGGAGCAGTCTTTACGTTTTCTAGTTGCGACTCATCAGGAGTTGCGCTTTTCCCCCTGCCATCCCCGTCCACCCCAAGGCACGAGATGGATTTAATAACCCCAGCCTGTCAGACGCCCCGTCGGCGGTCCGCACCCTGCCTACCCGCCTTAGCGGACCTCGAGGCTGTATTAAGAACCCCATCGGGGAGTACCCCGGAAACCGTAACCCCATCCCCCCATGAGCTGCGGCATGCACTACGGAAGTTCTTAGAGCACACCCGTGGTGCCCGCAATAGGGCACAGCTGGCTCTCCAGCGATGGGGGGACTTCGATCAACTCGTTCAGGCCGCAAGGGCCCTTATGAAGGAGGGCAGAGGGCAAGGGAGGCGCGGTGCCGCGGCCTACGAGCGGGCCCGCGGCTTCCGGAAAGATCTACTTACTTATGGGATGGGACACGGGTTGCTACGCGACCCGCCGGGGGCCATGAGCACCCCCACCAATGAGAACTCCCCACCCCCCCGGCCCTCCGCATGACACCTCTCATTATTGTAACCCTGAATACCAGGGGCTGTAGGATGGCTCTCCGCAGGTCCCAGGTGCTCTCCTACCTTCGGGAGGGGGGGTACTCTGTGGTTTTCCTGCAGGAGACCCACACGGACCCAACCGCCGAGGATAGGTGGCGGCTGGAGTGGGGGGACGGGGTATACTTCAGCCATTGCACGACCTGGCAAGCTGGAGTGGCGACCCTGTTCTCCCCCGCCCTGCGGCCCGAGGTGCTAGGGGTCACTGAGGTCGTACCGGGCCACTTGTTGCACCTCCGAGTTCGTCTGGAGGGGCTCGTGGTCAATCTTGTTAATATCTATGCCCCGCAAGTGAGTTCACAGCGGCCACAATTCTACCAGCAGGTGTCCGATTTTCTCGGCACCCTAGACTCGCACGAGTGCCTGATCCTGGGAGGGGACTTTAACACTACCCTCGAGGAGCGGGACCGCTCGGGGGCCGAGCCGAGCCCGGCCGCCGCGACCATTCTCCGAGACATAGTTGACTATCACTCCCTAGTGGACGTCTGGCGTGACCATCACCCAGATGACACTTCCACGTTTACCTTTGTCCGGGTGGAGGCCCATCGGTCACACCGCTCTCGGTTAGACCGTATTTACCTATCCCGTTTCCATCTTTCACAGGCCCACTCCTCCACCGTTCGGCCGGCCCCTTTTTCCGACCATCATTTAGTTACCGTTACGGTCTCCCTCCGTGCGGAGGGACCGGGGCCGGCCTACTGGCACTTTAATAACAGCCTGCTGGAGGACGAGAGCTTTGTGATGTCCTTCCGGGAGTTTTGGCTGGCCTGGCGGGAGCAGTGGCGTGCCTTTCCCTCGGTGCGGCGCTGGTGGGATCTAGGGAAGGTGCACGCCAAGCTCTTCTGCCGCAACTACACTCGGGGCGCCAGCCGACGGAGAAATGCAGCGATAGAGCAGTTGGAACGGGAGGTCTTAGAGCTGGAGAGGCGCCTGGCCGCCAGCCCCGGGGACCCGTCCCTCTGCGGAGCGTGCCGGGAGAAGCGGGAGGAACTTCGAGCCCTCGAGGACCACCGGGCCCGAGGTGCCTTTGTCCGGTCCCGCATCCGCCTCCTTCGGGAGATGGATCGCGGCTCCCGCTTCTTCTATGCCCTGGAGAAAACGAGGGGGGCCAAAAAACACGTCACCTGCCTTCTAGCGGAAGACGGCACCCCCCTCACGGATCCGGAGGAGATGTGTGGGAGGGCCCGTGACTTCTACGCCAGCCTTTTCTCCCCGGATCCGACCGATCCTGGCGCTCGCGGGGTGCTCTGGGAGGAACTCCCCACGGTCAGCGTGGGCGACCGAGACCGGCTAGAGCTGCCTCTCACCCTGGCCGAGTTCTCGGAAGCCCTCCGCCGCATGCCCACCAATAAATCTCCGGGCATGGACGGGCTGACCGTGGAGTTTTACCGCGCGTTCTGGGACATCCTCGGCCCAGACCTAGTCACTGTCTGGGCTGAGTCTTTGCAGGGCGGGGTCCTCCCTCTGTCGTGCAGGCGAGCGGTGCTTGCCTTGCTGCCGAAGAAGGGGGACCTCCGCGACTTACGAAACTGGCGTCCCCTCTCACTCCTTAGCACGGATTACAAAATCGTAGCGAAAGCAATTTCGCTGCGGCTAGGGTCCGTGATGGCGGACGTGATCCACCCAGACCAGACCTATACTGTCCCGGGTCGCAGCATTTTTGACAACCTCTTTCTAGTCCGAGACCTTTTGGAACTCGGGCGGAGAGACGGTCTGTCGTTCGCCCTCCTGTCTCTCGATCAGGAGAAGGCGTTCGATAGAGTGGATCATGGGTACCTCCTGAGCACCCTGCGGGCGTTTGGATTCGGACCTCAGTTTGTGAGTTTTCTCCGGGTGCTGTACGCCTCCGCGGAGTGTTTGGTTAGGCTCAACTGGACCCTGACCGAACCGGTCAGCTTCGGGCGAGGGGTGCGGCAGGGGTGCCCCCTCTCAGGCCAGCTGTACGCTCTGGCGATCGAGCCTTTCCTCTGTCTCCTCCGCAGGAGGTTGACGGGGTTGGTGCTGCGGGAGCCGGAGCTGCGGCTGGTCCTGTCGGCGTACGCCGATGACGTCCTCCTCGTGGTCCAGGACCCGGGCGACTTGGCGCGAGTGGAGGCATGCCAAGCCATCTATTCAGCAGCCTCCTCCGCCCGAGTCAACTGGGTCAAGAGCTCTGGCTTGGCGGTGGGGGGCTGGCGGCAGGTAAGCTCCCTCCCACCCGCGCTTCAGACCATCCGGTGGAGTGCCGGCCCTCTGCTCTATCTCGGCGTTTACCTTTCTGCCACGCACCCTTCTCCGCCGGAGAACTGGCAAAATTTGGAAGGCGGCGTGATTGAGCGGATCAGGAAATGGACGAGGCTACTCCGATGTCTCTCCCTTCGGGGGAGAGCACTGGTGCTTAACCAACTAGTCCTGTCCACGCTCTGGTACCGGCTCAACACCCTAGCCCCGGCCCCGGGTTTCCTGTCCCACCTCCGGAGATTGATTCTGGAGTTCTTTTGGTCAGGATTGCACTGGGCCCCTGTTGGAGTTCTTCATTTGCCCCTGAAGGAAGGAGGGCAGGGCCTGAAGTGTCTGTACACTCAGGTCCGCGTTTTCCGCCTCCAGGCCCTGCAGAGGCTCCTTTATAGTGCAGGTAGTTCGACGTGGAGCATATTGGCGCACGCCTTCCTACGCCGCTTCCATGGGCTCCGATATGACCGGCAGCTCTTTTATCTTTGTCCGAGAGGTTTTCCGCGAGACCTCTCCGGGCTGCCGGATTTCTACCAGGACCTCCTCCGGACCTGGAAACTGTTTTCAACCACCAGGTCTGTGGCGGCCATCGTTGGGGCAGATCTCCTCACGGAGCCCCTGCTACACAACCCCCAACTTCGTGTGCAGGCGGCGGAGTCCCGCACGGTGCGCCAGAGGTTGGTCCTGGCGGGAGTTACGAGGGTCGGGGACCTCCTGGACTACGACCGGGGGGACTGGCTGGATCCCCTGACGCTCGCTCGACGCATGGGGCTCTCCAGCCTTCGCACCCCCCGGCGCGTGCTTCAGGAGGTGGAGGCCGCTTTGACCCCCGCTGCTCGGGCTTATGTCAGCCGAGCCTTGCGCGAGGGCGCACCCCGCCCATCCTTTACCCCAGGCCCGCCGGACCTTTCCATCGGGCCCCTACCCTGCCGATCCCAACACACCCCTCATCCTTTCACTGCAAGCCGGCTGCATGAATTGCAACCGGTCGGTTTTCAAGTTGCACCACGGCAATATTTATATACACTCACGCTCCATACCCTCCACGCCCGCACCCTGGTGTCCCGCCCCGACACAAAGTGGCGAGATCTCCTACCACCCTTGGAGGGGGAGCAACCTCGGTGGGCCAGCCTGTACTCCACCTTGGTCCCGAGGCCCGTCGGGGACATCAGTTGGCGGCTCCTTCACGGGGCCGTGAGCACGGGCGTGTTTTTGACACGTTTCACCTCCGTTCCGGAGACTTGCCCCTTCTGTAATGTGAGGGAAACCCTGGCGCACGTCTATTTAGAGTGTGCCAGATTGCAGCCTCTTTTTCG
Organism: Natator depressus; assembly: GCF_965152275.1. Lineage (NCBI taxonomy): Eukaryota > Metazoa > Chordata > Testudines > Cheloniidae > Natator > Natator depressus. The sequence continues at coordinate 192,315,747 of NC_134235.1, read as the reverse complement.
GCTCCTCACAAATATTCTTTTGCGCTTTTGGCTTCATTTCTCCCCTCACCTCTTTATCTATACACTCCCCATCCGTGGCCCCACCAAGTCGCGAGATCTCCTGGTTAGCCTCCTCCTAGCCTTGGCTAAGACAGCCATTTATAAGACCAGAGAGCGGAGGTTGGCTCATGAGGCGTCCTGCGATTGTAGGGCCGTTTTCCGATCCTCAGTACATTCACGCATCCGGGCGGAGTTCCTCTGGGCGGCGTCCACCGACTCCCTTGACACCTTCGAGGAACGGTGGGCGCTGTCCGGGGTTCTCTGCTCGGTGACCCCGTCCGGTTCCCTCCGTCTGACCCTCTGATTGAGGGACAGAGCGAGAGACGCCAGCCACAGCCGTTAGCTGCTGTGAATACCATCATTATTGTTATTTAGGAGGGGTCTTATAATACATGGGTGTGCCCCCCTCCCTCCCAACCACCCACCCCGCAGCCGTGCCCATCTTGTCGGGCACTCTCAGGAGAGGGAGGGTCGGTGACCCTGGGCGCGGCACTAGGTAACTCGAGGGGGTGGAAGACCACGAGTGTCGAGGAAGCCCCCCCGCTCTAGGCCACCAGGTAACTCAGGAGGGTGGAAGACCACGAGTGTCGAGGAAGCCCCCCCGCTCTGGGCCTGGGCTAGCCTGAACACCTCTCCCTCCTGAAAGCTGTTGTGTTATACCTTCTGATTGCGTTGTTTTGTTGCTAAGTTTTCCTTTATCTTTTTGTAATCTCTGTAACTGTTACAAATAAACTTCTTTTCTGTTTCAAAAAAAACCTTCCCTGTTACCTTACCCAGGGAAAAGGGACCTACTTAGGCTGCTCTCCCCCTCTGGCCTGGGCTTTCCTTGCTTGGCTTCCCACCTAGCTGGGCCAGATGCTTTCCCCTCTTTCTTTTCTTTTTGTTGTTTTTTTTTTTCTTTCTCTGCTGTTGCTAGAGTGTTGGCCGGCTGCCGGCCGGCTGTTAGCCCCCCGGCCTGCCCTCGGATGCTGCTGCTGCTCCAGCTGAAACCTCCCCCCCCCAGAGGAGGGGCCTGCCAGCCCACTCCCTGGAGGGGGGGAGTGGAGGGACCCAGCCCCCAGACCTAGCTGCTTGCTGTTTGTCTGCGGACCCGTCTCCGGCTGAGAGGAATCTTATCACTTGCTCCAGCATTTCTGGAATGCAAAAAAGAAAGCCCGGAACAGACAGAGAAAAAGCTGTCTACCGGAGGAACGCCCGGGGAATCTACAAATCACTGTGGAGGGGGCCCAAGACTAAGTAACTTTCGAACTGTGCCCTCGTGTGAGGGGAGGCCTTGACTGTGTTGTGATTGTGTTTGTAGGGACACAGGGGGTGTGGCACGGAGCTGCCCCCCGATCCATCTGTGTCCTCCCAACCCCCACACTACTATCCTCATCACTGCCCCCTCCATCGTCATTGCTGGCTGTTTAACATCTGCCTCTGGACTTAGCTGCTTGCCTTGATTCCACCGTGTGGGCCAGAAGCACCAGCCAACCAAACAGGACTCTCTGGACAAGCGTATGGTGGTTCATGTACCCCCCCCACCCCGAACTGCCTATCCCACAGCCTGTCCCTTTTTACCTGACCCCAACTCTTGTTAACCACCTGCCACCGCCCCCGCTGGGGCATCGGCAATGGAGGGCACCGGGGTGACCTCCGCTGCTGCCATGCCCATGGCCTCCCCAGACTCTAGGGGAGCCCCCCCAGCCGGCGGGAAAGGCCAGGGCAAGAAGAAGGGGAAGGGCCCCGCTAAAACCACCAGGCCCTCCTTGGCAGGGGCCACCCCCACTGCTGCGGCCCTGCCACTGACCACGGCGTCCCTCCCCGCTGCCCCATCCACCAGCTCTGCGGGTGTCCCTCCCTCACCCCCCAGGATGTATGCCTGGGCGGCGGCAGCCCCCCCACCTGCCGCCTTGTCATCTCTCCTGCCCACCGCCTCCGCCACCATCAACAGTGGCCAGGGCCCCTTCCCCGCCATGACAAGGAAGCACAGTGTCTGATGCCTCCTGGTGCCCGCCTCACCCCACATGGAGACCTATGTGAGGGCGTTGGCGAGGGTGGTGGGGCCCTCGGCCATTGTGGTGGCCTCCAAAATGTATGGGAAGGTCCTCTTCTTCTTAGCATCGGAGGCTGCCACCCAGGAGGCGGTGGAGAGGGATCTGGCGGTGAGGGGGGTGTTTGTCCCCCTAGAGCCGCTAGAGGACCTGGGCATCCGCCTGGTCCTGACCTCTGTCCCTCCTTTTCTCCCCAATGCTGCCCAGTTACCCGCCCTTTCCACCCTGGGGAAACCTGTTTCTGTCATCAGCCCTGTCCTGTTGGGCTGCAAGGACCCCTGCCCCCAGACCAATCGACCCCCTCACCCCTTTACGGCAAGCCGGCTGCATGAACTGCAACCAGTATACTTCCAAACCGCGCCAAGGAAACATCTATACATGCTCGTGCTTCACACCCTCACCCTAGTGTCCCGCCCCGACGACCTTCTCCCACCTTTGGAGGGTGAGCAGCCCCGGTGGGCCAGCCTATATTCCACCTTGGTTCCAAGGCCCATCAGGGACATCAGTTGGCGGCTCCTTCACGGAGCTGTGAGCACGGGCACGTACTTGGCGTGGTTCAACCCCATCCCAGATACTTGTCCCTTTTGCGGTGTGAGGGAAACCCTTGCGCACGTATATTTGGATTGCGCCAGGCTGCAGCCCCTGTTCCGGCTCCTCACAAATCTTTTATTACGTTTTTGGTTGCATTTTCCCCCTCACCTTTTTATTTATGCACTCCCCATCCGTGGCCTCACAAAGTCGCAGGATCTCCTAGTTAACCTCCTCCTGGCCCTGGCTAAAACGGCCATCTATAAAACCAGAGAGAGGAGGTTGGCCGACGGAGTTTCCTGTGACTGTGGGGCCATTTTCCGATCCTCGGTCCGTTCACGTATCCAGGCGGAGTTCCTCTGGGCGGTGTCCACCGACTCCCTTGATGCTTTTGAGGAGTGGTGGGCGCTGTCCGAGGCTCTCTGCTCAGTGTCCCCGTCCGGCTCCCTTTGTTTTGACCCTTTGACTGGGGGAGAGAGTAAGGGACCCCAGCCCCAGCCACTGCTGCTGCGGACACCACCATCTTAGAGGGGTCCTTTCACACGTGAGTGCACGTGCCCTCCCCCCCCGGGTTGTCCACCCCACAGCCTGCCCCTTTTGTTGGGTGCTTTCAGAGGAGGGAATTGTTGCTGACACTCGGGCGTGGTGCCAGGTAACTCAAGGGGGTGGCAGACCTTGAGAGTCGATGAAGCTCCCTCACTCTGGACCACCAGGTAATCAGAAGGGTGGAAGACCACCAGAGTCGAGGAAGCCCCCCGCTGTGGGCCCAGGCAAGCTTGAACACTTCCCTTCTCTGAAGCTAATGAGAAAACAATTGTGATTGGTTGCTGTGTTACAAAACAAGAGCATATGCAATGTGTAAGTGTATTATGCAAATAAAAAACACCTTTTTTGCTTCAAAAAAAAAATTACTCTCCTATAGCCATCTTGCCTGACCCTGTCACAGTGGGTATTCACCAAGTACACACACAGCTGTAACTGTTACATAATCAATATTCCTAACTTCAGATATAGAAATGATACATGCATATAAATTGGATAATCACATTCAGTAAATCATAACCGTTCCAATGATACCTCACGTGAACCACCTTGCATAAAACATCTTAGTTATGCCATATTCATATCATAACAATATTTATATGAAGAATATGGGGTGTAATGTCTCAGAATGTATCCCTTTAAAATGAAAACCACTGTCTCATTATTAAAGTTGGTTGGGAGTTATTTGATAAAGCATTTTTTTGACAGAAAATGCCAACTCGTCAAAACCAAAAATTTTCATGTGACTGTATCAGTCTTGACAAAACTTCCTCAAGTGCAGGATAGATTTTCAGGTGGCAGGAAGAGAGACAAAGAAAGAATAGCCAATAGTCCACTGATGAGGACACTCACCTGGGATGTGGGAAAAAGTCTTTCCATGATTCAGAACAAGGACCTGAACCTGGGTCTCCTATGTCCCAGGTGAGCATCCTAACCACCACCAAGCTATTCTGGCATGGGGTTCTTTCTCAAAAGTGCTGGTTTCATCCTGATGCAGAACAAGAGAAGATTTTGAAATCTGAAAATTTTTTGCAGGACAGGAAAACCACTTCCTACCCAGCTCTATTCATTATACCCTTCCTTTCCAAAGCTATCTCTACATTGGTTTGTTTACTAAGTTACTGGACTATAAACATGCTTGTATGTGCTCCCCAGACCCGCACCAAGTGTCCCCATATGCTGTGCTGGGCAAAACACTATCTATATGCACATACTCAGAGCCACAGTCACAAAAGTGAAAGCCTGCAAGCTGCATGGAACCTTCTTAAAAATACCATAGTAGAGGCTCACATTAAATGCATACCCCAAATTAAAAAACACAGTAAGAGGACCAAAAAAGTGCCAACATGGCTAAACAGCAAAGCAAAAGAAGCAGTTACAAGGAAAAAGGCATCCTTTAGAAATTGGAAGTTAAATCCAACTGAGAAAAATATAAAGGAGCATAAACTCTGGCAAGGCAAGTCTCAGAGTATAATTAGGCAGGCCAAAAAAGAATTTGAAGAGCAACTAGCAAAGATTCAAAAACTAACAGCAAAAAATTTTGTAAGTACATCAGAAGCAGGAAGCCTGCCAAACAATCTGTGTGGCCACTGGACGATCGAGGTGCTAAAGGAGCAGTCAAGGAACATAAGGTCATTGGAGAGAAGCTAAATGAATTCTTTGCATCAGTCTTCACTGCAGAGGAAGTGAGGGAGATTCCCACACTTGAATCATTCTTTTCAGGTGACAAATCTGTGGAACTAACCCCAGGTTGAGGTGTCAATAGAGGAGGTTTTGGAACAAATTGATAAATTAAACAGTAATAGGTAATAAGGACTATATGGTATTCACCCAAGAGTTCTGAAGGAACTCAAATATGAAATTGCACAGCTACTAACTGTGGTATGTAACCTATCACTTAAATCAGCCTCTGTACCAGATGATTGGAGGATAGCTAATGTGACACCAATTTTTAAAAAAAGTGCCAGAGGTAATCCCAGCAATTACAGGCCAGTAAGCCTAATTTCAGTACCAGGCAAATTGGTTGAAACTATAGTAAAGAACAGAATTATCAGACACATAGATTAACACTGTTGGGGAAGAGACAACACAGCTTTTGTAAAGGGAAATCTTTGATTGGGTTAACAAACGTGGACAAGAGTGATCCTGTGGATATAGTATATTTGGACTTGTAGAAGGCCTTTGACATGATCCCTCACCAAAGGCTCTTAAACAAAGTAAGCAGTCATGGGATAAGAGGGAAGGTACTCTCATGAATCAGTAACTGGCTAAAAGATAGGAAACAAAGGGTGGGAATAAATGGTCAGTTTTCAGAATGGAGAGAGGTATACAGTGGTGTCCCCCAGAAATCTGTACTAGGACCAGTGCTGTTCAACATATTCATAAATGATGTGGGAAAAGGGGTAAACAGTAAGGTGGCAAAAATTGCAGACAATACAAAATTATTCAAGATAGTTAAGTCCAGAGCAGACTCCAAAGAGTTACAAAGGGATCTCACAAAATTGGGTGACTGGGCAACAAAACGGCAGATGAAATTCAATGTTGATATATGCAAAATAATGCATATTGGAAAACATATTTCAAACTATACATACAAAATGATAGGATCTAAATTAGGTGTTACCTCTCAAAGAAAGAAATTTTGGAGTCATTGTGGATAGTTCTTTGAAAACACCATTGAAAACAATGTGCAGCAGCAGTCAAGAAAGCTAACAGAATGTTAGTAACCATCAGGAAAGGGACAGATAAGAAGACAGAACATATAATAATTCCCCTATATAAATCCATGGTTCACCCCCAT